>NW_027507686.1:210212565-211412565 GCF_037356315.1 Lithobates pipiens
GACCGGCCAAGACTCAAACCGTGTATGGCTGGCCTTGGAGATGCTCAACTTTGGCAAACTGACCTGAGATTTCCATTGCTTTGCAGACCAGTGGTGTGATGGAGGCCCTGTATTTTGGTAAATCCATTGCAAATGCTGTTTTCCTAAAAAAAAAAAAAGCAGGCTATAAATCTGCCATAAACTGGAAGACTTTTCAACAGAACTTTTAGCTTAATTTCACATTTAGAAAAAATAAAAAAGGCAAACACATCCTCATGTAACTAATCTGACATTTTCAAAGATTCCAGCAGCTGCCTCTCTACTGCTTTACTAATTATCACCTACGGTATTTTGCCTGCTTTTGGCAGTAAGAAATGTTGGTAAAATTAGGAAGAACACTTCCCACGATCTCCATTAAAAAGTTAAAACTGCACCTGCCTGTTATTCAGAAGAATCGAGCTAGGGGTGCAATGATGTAAGTGTCGCTATTTAGTTCAGCTTGCACAGTTCGCAGATCAAAGTTTGCGAACGAGGCAATTGTATTTCACAAGAGGTCAAAATTGCTACCCAATTCCAACAAAGATCCTGCAGGATCCAGCCAAACCAACCCACGTATCTCTCTGTCCTTGTGCGAGGTGAACCTTGGAAGACTGATAAGTCATAGCTACTCATACACATTTTCTTGCCAAGACCGTGGTCTATGACAGAAGAAAACAATCTGCCTGATCAATTTATAGAGTTGTCAAGCCATGAAAAGGGAAATTTATGTAAGGGGTTGACAAGTTTAAGAATAACTGAATAGGGAGGAGTTTTTTTGATGTCTACGTATCCAGTGAGAGGATTTCTCCCTATTTCTTCTAAAGTACTTTTTTTTCCTTTTCTTCATTTGAGCCTGCAGAGCGGTGCGCAAAAACTAACATCGAAGTGAACTAAAAAGTACACGTGAACACACACAAAAATGTGTACAAGGGTTTGTCATGTGTTCTCTTCCTGAAAAGAAAGGACCCTTTCTTGACCCCCTTGGGTGCAAGACTCCTGATGAGGGCAAGGCATGCTGGGTCCACCTAGCCAAAAGGTCTGGCGAGCCACTCTCCTCATGATCTGACATAGCTGGCCAACAAGTACTAGTTAAGGGGCTCAACTGAAGAGAGATCCAACCCCACCAAGACAGGGGAGTGTCAGGATAACTTAGTGCTCCTGTTCCTCATTCCAGCACCTGGGAGTTGGCTGTTGCTTTTCACCCTGTCTGTGTTCACCTGCAGGTAATTGATCTGATCAGTCACCTGATATAAGCAAACCGAACACTCTATCCCTTGCTTGTGATAGAGACAGTTTCCTGTATTGTATCCTGCATCTGGCTCAAGCCTCCCATTTGTCTGCCTTGCTTTGCTGTAGGATTTCCCTGTGTATGACCCGGATCAGATATTGGACTATTCCCTGAACTCAGCCTGCCTTATTACCTAGACTGTCATTGGATCAAATATTGGACTATTCCCTGAACTCAGCCTGTGTCAGACTGGCACTTTCCGAACTGGTGAGTCCGCTTGGGCAGAGGGTGGTCTCCCGTACGTGTCCGACTTACAACCCCTGATAGAGCAGACAGGTGGCTGAGAGTGCGGAGTGGTAAGAGAGCCTGTGGTATGGCTCCAGGAGCAGGAACTTTGCAGGAAACTTCCAGCAGCAGGTGCGTAGGTAGAACACAGGCAAACTGGGTACGGAGCAGGAGCAGAGCAGGCAGGTCCGGGTGCAGGCAGGGTTTGGCAACAGGCGGGCAGCAGAGGTACAGAAGGAGCAGGCAAGAGAGAGGTCAAACAGGCCGAGGTCAGGTGCAGGCAGAGGTCAGAGGTGTCCAAGGAGAGCCGGGTCGTCAGGAGATCTGGAAACAGGAATGCAGGATACGGACAACGGACGGGAACCGAGGAGCTGTTGATCAGGCAGCACCTGAATGGTCTCAGCAGCAGGCCTAAATAGGCCGATTGGCGCCAAGCACAGCGCACGGGCGCGCACCTGCACACGCAGGCGCGCGCACCCGGGCGCCAGCAGACACACCAGCGGCACCCGAAGTGCCCACAACAGCGCGCACTGGCGCGCGCCGACACGCACCGGCGCCAGCAGGGGCACACGAGGGCACACACCGACGCGCACCAGCGCCCACAGGAGCGCGCAACACCGCGCGCACAGGAACGCGCACCCCAGCACGCACCGCAGGACATCGGCAGCACCGCAACCATCCAGGTAACGACCCTGACAGCCTGCCTTATTACCTGGACTGTCTTAGAACCATGCTATCTGTCTGCTAAACTGCAAGTAGTCTGTTGTCTGCTCTGTCTGCGTCTGCCCTAGTGTGGTGGCCAGGCACTATAGCATTGTGTATAAGTCCTGGGGGCAACCAAATACCGGTAGGCCTGCTTGTGTTAAGAGAAAGGGGGCTTCTATAGGTGAAGCACACAGTAGCTAGCTATAGTGTCTGACCACCTGCATTGTGGTAGACGTGACATTTGTGACAGGGAGGATGAAACGTAAGAGTCACACATCCTCCCACTAGATCCAAACCCTACCATGCTGTGAGTGAAGAAAATAAAACACTGCCATATTCTCCTGGTCTTCGTTTTTGGTTCTGAATTTTTGTCCCTTGGTTGGCCGGGCTGATTTGCTGTCAATTCCTTACATGCGCATGGGAGTCACATCATCATGGCACAGAAAAGTGCTATAAATGTACGGTAAGCTGTACACAAACACTGACAAACAGTGAGAAGGGTTCATGACAGAAGGAACAAGAGGGTTTTCACTTTAGGAGGTGGGCTATTTGGTTTCTGTTGTACCTATTCATCGCAATCTTAATGGTTGTACTGTTTCTCTGAACCAGTGTTTTCAACCTTGTTTCAGTCAAGGCACCCTTTAACCACTTCAATACAGGGCACTTTCGCCCCCTTCCTTCCCAGCCCAATTTTCAGCTTTCATCGCTCTAGCGCTTTCAGTGACAATTGCGCGGTCATGCTACACTGTACCCAAATGAAATTTTTATCATTGTGTTCGCAGAAATAGAGCTTTATTTTGGTGGGGTTTTTTTTCACGACTCCATTTTTTATTTTTTGCGATATAAGCGCAAAAAAAGCGGAAATTTGGAAAAAAAACTATATTTTCTTTTTTCTATTTTAAAAGAAATCCAATAAAATCAAATTTTGTCATAAATTTAAGCCAAAATGTATTCTGCTACATGTTTTTGGTAAAAAAAAATCTGTTAAGTGTATAATAATTGGTTTGTGTGATCACGGACATATGTACGCAAATGATCATGTACATATGTGTGCAGGTGATCACGTACATATGTGTGCAGATAATCATTGGGACATGTGATTTTAGTGGGACATATGTGGGGGACATGTTTTTATTATTAGGGACATGTGTATTTATTATTTGGGGACATGTATGTTTTGGGGACATGTGTGGGGACATTGTGTTTATACTGTGTGGTGATTTGTGTTTACACTAGACTGGTGATCAGTGAGTAAAAAGTTGTAAAAAACAGCTCATACTCACTGATCATCAGCCGGCTGCAGCGATCTGCTCTCCTCTCCTCAGCGATGACTTCTGTGTGAGGAGAGGAGGAGCCGATTGCCTAGCAACCGGCTGTTTGTTTACATCACATGACGGCCGTGATTGGACACGGCCGTCATGTGATCAGGAGGGCCAATCACAGAGCCCTCCTGCCGATCTGAGATGTGCCGTGTCTGGGTGACACGGGCGCATCGGGATCGCGCCGCTGCGCGGGCACGCGCGCGCGCGATCCTGCTCCTTCTGATGGACGTTCCTGAACGTCCTATCAGAAGTAGACGGCTCCCACCCGGCCGTATATGTGCATTGGCCGGGTGGGAAGTGGTTAAAATTATGGATAATCTCAAGGCACCGCATTCTAAAATGTAAAAACTATTATGTAATAGTTTTAAATAATGCAGAAACATCCACACAAGTAGGACATCCAACATTAGAGGTGATTTATTTTTTCAAAGCAAATACACTTGTATTTGGCTTGTATACAATTTTTGGAAGTTTTTTAAGCATTTTGCCAAGGCACCCATGATGAAACCTCAAGGCACCCTAGTTGAAAAGGGATGCTCTGGACTCCCAAGCCCTACACCATAGAGACAATAAAGCTTACGAGGCCAAGAAGACTAAAACAGTTGTATGCAAAATGGTAAAAGTGGCTCTGTAAAATTATAGCTATATCTATTTATGTATACCGTATATACTCGAGTATAGGCCGACCCGAATATAAGCCGAGGCCCCCAATTTACCCCCAAAAAACTGGAAAACTTATTGACTCGTGTATAAGCCGAGGGTGAGACATGGCTGTCCATCCCTGTGTGTCCGTCCATCCCTGTGTGTGTGTCCGTCCATCCATCCCTGTGTGTGTGTCCATCCATCCATCCATCCATCCATCCCTGTGTGTCCGTCCATTCATCCCTGTGTGTGTATCCATCCATCCCTGTGTGTGTGTGTGTGTGTGTGTATTCATCCATCCATCCATCCCTGTGTGTGTGTGTGTGTGTGTGTGTATCCATCCATCCATCCATCCATCCCTGTGTGTGTGTGTGTGTGTGTGTGTGTGTGTGTGTGTGTGTGTGTGTGTGTGTGTGTGTGTGTGTCCGTGCAGCCTTGTGTGTGTGTCCAGCCTACCTGTGTCCCAAGCCTCCGTCCCGAGCCGCCGTCGTCCCGAGCCTCCTCTGTCCCGTGCCTCCTCTGTCCCGTGCCTTCCGGTGTCCCGTGCCTTCCGGTGTCCCGTGCCTCCTCCGTCCCGTGCCTCCTCCGTCCCGTGTCGTGCCGATGGATCGCCGCTCTTCTCGGCGGCCATTCTACGATTCAAAAGCTGCGCCTCCGTCCTCCGCCTGTGATAGGCGGAACACTCAATTTCCCAGCAGCCTGTGTTCCGCCTATCACGGACATCCTCTCATACTCGTCCGTAGTATGAGAATGAACGGATGTCCGTGATAGGCGGAACACTGACTGCTGGGAAATTCAGTGTTCCGCCTATCACAGGCGGAGGCGGAGAAGGAGGCGCGGCTTTTGAATTTTAATGTCCGCCGTCTGTCTGCTCGATACGCTGATCGAGCAGTCAGACAGCGGTGACTCGAGTATAAGCCGAGGGGGCACTTTCAGCCTCAAAAAAGAGGCTGAAAATCTCGGCTTATACTCGAGTATATACGGTATATCTATATTTACAGTGGTGTGAAAAAGTGTTTGCCCCCTTCCTCATTTCCTGTTCCTTTGCATGTTTGTCACACTTAAGTGTTTCGGAACATCAAACCAATTTAAACAATAGTCAAGGACAACACAAGTAAACACAAAATGCAATTTGTAAATGAAGGTGTTTATTATTAAAGGTGAAAAAAAATCCAAACCATCATGGCCCTGTGTGAAAAAGTGATTGCCCCCTAAACCTAATAACTGGTTGGGCCACCCTTAGCAGCAACAACTGCAACCAAGCGTTTGCGATAACGTGCAATGAGGCTTTTACAGCGTCCTGGAGGAATTTTGGCCCACTCATCTTTGCAGAATTGTCCTAATTCAGTTACATTAGAGGGTTTTCGAGCATGAACGGCCTTTTTAAGGTCATACCACAACATCTCAATAGGATTCAGGTCAGGACTTTGGCTAGGCCACTCCAAAGTCTTCATTTTGTTTTTCTTCAGCCATTCGGTGGTGGACTTGCTGGTGTGTTTAGGATCATTGTCCTGCTGCAGAACCCAAGTTGGTTTCAGCTTGAGTACACGAACAGATGGTCGGACATTCTCCTTCAGGATCTCTTGGTAGACAGCAGAATTCATAGTTCCTTTTATCACAGCAAGTCTTCCAGGTCCTGAAGCAGCAAAACAGCCCCAGACCATCACACTACCACCACCATATTTTACTGTTGGTATAATGTTCTTTTTATGAAATGCAGTGTTCCTTCTACGCCAGATATACTTGGACACACACCTTCCAAAGAGTTCCACTTTTGTCTCATCGGTCCACAGAATGTTGTCCCAAAAGTCTTGGGGATCATCAAGATGTGTTGTGGAGAAATTGAGACGAGCTTTGATGTTCTTTTTGCTCAGCAGTGGTTTTCTCCTTGGAACTCTGCCATGCAGGCCATTTTTGCCCAGTCTTTTCCTGATGGTGGAGGCATGAACGCTGACCTTAACTGAGGCAAGTGAGGCCTGCAGTTCCTTGGACGTTGTTGTGGGGTCTTTTGTGACCTCTTGGATGAGTCGTCGCTGCGCTCTTGGAGTAATTTTGGGCGGCCGGCCACTCCTGGGAAGGTTCACCACTGTTCCATGTCTTCGCCATTTGTGGATAATGGCTCTCACTGTGGTTCGCTGGATTCCCAAAGCTTTGGAAATGGCTTTATAACCCTTTCCAGACTGATAGATCTCAATTACTTTCTTTCTCAATTGTTCCTGAATTTCTTTGGGTCTCGGCATGATGTGTAGCTTTTAAGGATCTTCTGGTGGACCTTACTGTGTCAAGCAGCTCCTATTTAAGTGATGCCTTGATTGTGAACAGGTGTGGCAATAATCAGGCCTGGGTGTGGCTAGAGAAATTGAACTCAGGTGTGGACAACCACAGTTATAGTATGTTTTAACAAGGGGGGCAATCACTTTTTCACACAGGGCCATGATGGTTTGGATTTTTTTTCACCTTTAATAATAAACACCTTCATTTACAAATTGCATTTTGTGTTTACTTGTGTTGTCCTTGACTATTGTTTAAATTGGTTTGATGTTCCGAAACACTTAAGTGTGACAAACATGCAAAGGAACAGGAAATGAGGAACTTTTTCACACCACTGTATATACCTATACACAAGCAGTTCTTGCAGTAGGGGTCACTAAAAGGGCAAAAAGGAATAAATTGTATAACTTCATTTACTGATAAGCGGAGACTCCGCTCCTTGCCTAAAAATAACCTTTGAAATACATTACAATGTTAAAGTAGAAGTCCAGGATGAAGCTAACTAATCTTAAAAATGTTCCCTCCTCCTCCTATTCTAACCTGTGTAAGAAAAATCTGTATACTTATATATTTTCAGACCACTCCAGTTTGGTCACATCATCCCTCCTACGGCAGCCGGCACTGGCTACAGGGAAGAGGAAAGACAGTGCTCGCCAATGGCTGGCAATGCCCGAGAGCAGTGATGTCACCCACAGGATTACTATGGCCTATCCGTTGTGGGTGCTCCCTCCTCTCCCCTGCAGCCTCCGCTGGCTGACACCGGGAAGCTGGATCACATGACCACACCTGAGAAGCCTTAAGCCTAATACACCCCATTCATTTTTTTGGTTCAACCCAGCAAGTTGAACAAAAAAAAACTGACATCGCCAGTTGGAGCTGCTATACTAACGATCCGATGTTAGTACAGTGATCTCCCTCGCTGAGCTGTTGTGTTCTGACATGAGGATTGCCCCCCCCCCCCCCCGCCAGAACACTGCACTCAACACTGATAGGGAGTCAGTCGGCTGCTGGTTGTCCAGCATGCATGTACGACAGAAGCCAGCCAAATGGTCAGCTTCTAGTGGATGGGTTGCCATGCACATGGGCTGAATGTCCGATGTTTTTTTTATTAAACCGACTGATGTCCCCTGACATTCAGACAGTGTGTACTAGGCTTAAAATTAGGTATGTATACAGGTTATGTGACCGCTTTGCTTACTAATGAAAGTCAAAAGGGAAAGTGCATTAATGATCATAAGATTGCTGCATCCTTCACCTGCACTGCTAACATGATGGAGCAGCACAAACGCCCCTTGGGTATAGCTAGGGATGAGTCAAACACCCCCCAGTTCAGTTCGCACCAGAACTTTCGAACGGACCCCAAATTCGAACGAACTTTAGAACCCCATTGAAGTCTATGGGACTCGAACGTTCAAAATTAAAAGTGCTAATTTTAACGGCTAATATGCAAGATACTGTCCTAAAAAGGGTTTGGGGACCTGGCTCCTGCCCCAGGGGACATGGGTCAATGCCTAAAATGTTTTTAAAAATGGCCGTTTTGGCGGGAGCACTGATTTTAATGATGATTAAAGTGAAAAAAAAGTGAAATATTCCTTTAAATATGGTGCCTGGGGGGTGTCTGTAGTATGCCACGTGTTTCCCGTGTTTAGAACAGTCCCTGCACAAAATGACATTAAACAGAAATAACATCATTGAAAACTGCTTGCGGTTTTAATGTTATATCTGGTTCCTGCAATATGGTTGAAAACCATTGAGAAAAATGGCATGGGTAGCCCTCCCTGCCCATTACCAGCCCCTTTGGGTCTTGTACGCATATCAAGGGGAACCCTGTACCCATATTAAAAAAAGGAAATGCTCAGAACAGCAGTATACAGGCGGTGCAAACAAGACAGGGACTGTGTAGGTTTGTTGTGTTAAGTTGAATCTGTTTGTAATTTTCAACTGGTACATTTTTAAAGTATAGCTCCAGTCAAAAAAACTATTTTTAAGCTTTTTGGAAAACATAGGAAAGGGTTATCACCCCTGTATAATTTGTTTTGTCGTACATCTTTTTTCATCTCACTTGCTGTTGTCTCCTTCCGTTTGCAAGTAGGAGATGTTTGTAAGTTGGATGTTTGAAAGTAGGGGCCTGCCCTATATGCTCTGCAGAAATGGCAGAACAAGGTGTTGGTTTTGCCACAACATTGTAAGCCCTCAAAGTGACTCTTGCTGGGCGCTGGAGCGCCCTGCTGTGAACGATTATATCAAGAATTGTAATTACATGCCATTGTTGAACAGTGGTAGAAAAATTGACCTTGGGTGGTTGTGGTGCTGGTGCCACAACACTATAAGTCCTCACAGTTACTCTGGGTGGGCACAGGAACGGGCCCTCCTGTGAAATAATATATCAAGAATTGTAATTACATGTCCCTGTTAAACAGGGGCAGAAAAATTGGGCCTTAGGCACTGGTGCTGGTGCCACGACACTGCAACCTCTCCCATATACTCTAGTTTTATTGCAGGAATTAGCCCTGCTGCAAAGCATTGCATCAAAAATTGTAATTAAATGCCCCTGTTAAACAGGGGCAGAAAAATTGGGCTTTAGGCACTGGTCCTGGTGCCACCACACTGCAACCTCTCCCATATACTCTAGTTTTATTGCAGGAATTAGCCCTGCTGCAAAGCATTGCATCAAAAATTGTACTTAAACGCCCCTGTTAAACAGGGGCAGAAAAATTGGGCCTTAGGCACTGGTGCTGGTGCCATCACACTGCAACCTCTCCCATATACTCTAGTTTTATTGCAGGAATTAGCCCTGCTGCAAAGCATTGCATCAAAAATTGTACTTAAACGCCCCTGTTAAACAGGGGCAGAAAAATTGGGCCTTAGGCACTGGTGCTGGTGCCACCACACTGCAACCTCTCCCATATACTCTAGTTTTATTGCAGGAATTAGTCCTGCTGCAAAGCATTGCATCAAAAATTGTACTTAAATGCCCCTGTTAAACAGGGGCAGAAAAATTGGGCTGATGGCATCACCCAGAACCAGAAATGTTCTTCCAACATATCAGCGGAGGAGGAAGAGGATAGACAATTAACATAACAGGACAGTCACTCAGCATCAGCATAGGCAGTCTTGAAGGGATGTGATATTTCAAAAAAAATTATTCGGTTACATCAGCTTCAGGTGCTTGGTAGCTGTGGGTGATCCAAGACTGATTCATCTTGATGAAGGTCAGTCGATCAACTGATTCGGTGGACAGGCGCACCCTGTGATCGGTAACAAAGCCACCAGCAGCACTGAAGGTGCGTTCCTGAAAGAACGCTGGATGCAGGACAGGCCAGTAGCTCAATTGCATACTGTGCAAGCTCTGGCCAGTGATCCATCCTCAAGACCCAGTAAGCCAGAGGCTTTTCGGTGGGAAAGGTCTCCAAGTCTGACCTTGCCCCTAGGTATTCCTGCACCATGTAAATCAGACGCTGGCGATGGTTGCTGGAACCGATCATACCTTGGGGCTGCAGACTAAAAAATTGTCTGAAAGCATCAGTCAGACGGCCACCTTCTCCACCGCGCCTTCTGACCGATGCCTCAGCAAAACGTTGTCCAGGACCAGGAGTTTGTAACCTCCCAGTCTCTGGGAACGCGTTGCACAGACCTTTCTGCAAGGCCTCCCGGAGATGTCTCATCCTCTGCTCCCTCTGCGATGGCAAGATAAGGTCGGCAACCTTACCCTTGTACCGTGGATCAAGGAGAGTGGCCAGCCAGCAATGGTCCCTCTCCTTGATCCGAAGAATACGAGGATCCTTCCGCAGGCTTTGCAGGATCAGGGAGGCCATGCAGCGTAGGTTAGCTGAGGCATTCGGTCCGGAGTCCTCTGGGTCACTAAGGGCAACATGATCCGCAGCTACCTCCTCCCAGCCACGTACATGTCCACGTGTTTCTTGGGACTGTAAATCATCCCTACAAGACTGCTGCTGCTGATACTGAGTGCCAGCCTCCACCTCCATGCTGACACAATCATCCTCCTCTTCCTCTTCCTCCTCCTCATCCTCTTCCTGTGTGATGGGTGGCACAGCAGGAACACTGTCTGGATTAAGGGGGCCTTGAGAGGCAAGGAAGTCCTCCTCTTCCTGCCTCTGTTCTGCCTCAAGTGCCCTGTCCATTATTCCACGCAGCGTATGCTCCAAGAGGTGGACAAGAGGTACAGTGTCACTGATGCATGCACTGTCACTGCTCACCATCCTTGTGGCCTCCTCAAACGGTGACAGGACAGTGCATGCATCCCTGATCATGCCCCACTGGCGTGGTGAGAAAAAACCGAGCTCCCCTGACCCTGTCCTGGTGCCGTAGTCGCACAGGTACTCATTGATGGCCCTCTGCTGCGTGTGCAGCCGCTGCAGCATGGCCAATGTTGAGTTCCACCTGGTGGGCATGTCACATATAAGGCGGTTCTTGGGCAGGTTCAACTTCTTTTGGAGCTCAGCCAGCCGAGCACAGGCATTAAATGATCGGCGGAAATGCACACAGACTTTCCTGGCCTGCTTCAGGACATCCTGTAAGCCCGGGTACCTGCCCAAGAACCGCTGCACCACCAGGTTAAGGACGTGAGCTACACAGGGCACATGGGTCAGTTGTCCCTGTCAGAGGGCAGAGAGGAGGTTGGTGCCATTGTCACAAACCACCATTCCTGGCTTAAGCTGGCGTGGCGTCAACCACCTCTCGGCCTGCCCCTGCAGAGCTGACAAAACATCTGTCCCAGTGTGGCTCCTGTCCCCCAAACAAACCAGCGCAAGCACGGCATGGCATCGTTTTGCCTGCGTACTTGCGTAGCCCCTGGAACGCCTACGGAGCACCGCTGGTTCTGAGGACAGAGCACTGGTGTCACAACCAATAGTAGCATTTTGGAGGCGTGGTGGCGGAACAACCTCCAACACTACTGCACCTTGTCCCGCATCCTTCCCAGCTGCCAGAAGAGTGACCCAATGGGCCGTGAAAGACAGGTAACGTCCCTGTCCATGCCTGCTAGACCATGAGTCAGCGGTAATGTGCACCTTACCGCTGACCGCCCTGTCCAACGAGGCAAGGACATTGCCTTCCACATGCCGGTAGAGAGCCGGAATCGCCTTCCGTGAGAAAAAGTGGCGTTTGGGGACCTGCCACTGAGGAACCACACATTGTACAAACTCACGGAAGGGGGCCGAGTCTACCAACTGAAAAGGCAGGAGTTGAAGTGCTAGCAATTTAGCCAAGCTAGCATTCAACCGCTGGGCATGTGGATGGCTGGGAGTGAACTTCTTTCGCCGGTCCAGCAGCTGGGGCAGGGACATTTGCCTGCTATAATCGGACGTGGGTGTACTGCTAGCAGAGTGCCCGGAAGCACTTGGCTGTGACACACCTAATTCTACACCTTCATTCCTCTCAGAGCAGGTTTCAGAGAGGACTGAAGGTCTAGTGGGATTGGAGATGCCAGCTGATGAGGAGCAAGGAGAGGTCCGCTTTGTTCTTTGGTGTGGGTCTTTGAGGTACGCTTGCCGACGAGCTGCATGGCAGGTCAACATATGTCTGGTCAAGCATGTGGTGCCTAAGCGGCTGATGTTTTGGCCACGCGAGATACGCTTGAGACATATGTTGCAAATAGCAGCGGTGCGATCTGATGCACTCATCTCAAAAAAGGCCCACACCAAAGAACTTTTAGAAGCACCCTGCACAGGCGGAGCTCTGCGGTGTGATTCAGTCGGTGTGCTGCCTCTAAGCTGGCCCCCGGATGGCATCCTGCCTCGTTGGACATGTGCCTCCTCCTCCTCCTCCTCCTCCTCCTCCTCCTCCTCTCTCCTACCAGGCACCCACGTGGAGTCAGTGCCCTCATCATCCCCTCCCTCTTCATCGCTGTAGCAAACCTGGCAGTATGCTGCAGCTTGTGGAATATGACTGCCAGATTGCTGTCCTTCTTGAGCATCCCCTCTCTCTGCGCTCACGCTACTGCCTTCCTCTAGCTGAGTGTCATCATCAGAGCCTACAAAACACTGGGCATCCTCCTGGAGCATGTACCCAACACTGTGCTCAAAGAGCGGAGAGGAGGGAAGACGATGCGTTGGCAGCTGCTTTGCTAGTACCCTGAGACTGGGTGAGAGAGGATGAGGAGGATGAAGAAGGCTTGGTCATCCACTCTACCAAGTCGTTGGCATGTTGCGGTTCAACATGTCCAGCTGCCGAAAACAAGGACAAGCGTGTCCCATGGCCACGTGCTGATGACAATGCACCGCGTCCACGACCAGCACTGTTGTCTCTAGATACAGAGCCTGCTTGCCCTCTTTTATCGGCTCGCGCCTGTCTGCCTCTCCTTGCTGGCCTTCCAGACATGGTAATGGCCTGAAGGGAGTTGGGTAAAACAGCAGTGTAATGGAGTCACACAACACCCACTAAGCCCTGCAGATGGCTCTATTAGAGAACAGCAATAAACGGTAGATACAGGTGTATATTGTGCTGGAGTCACACAACACCCACTAACTCCTGCAGATGCCTTTATTATAGAACACCAGAGATAAAGGGGTATACTGTAATTGAGTCACAAAACACCCACTAAGCCCTGCAGATGCCTCTATTAGAGAACAGCAATAAAGGGTAGATACAGGTGTAAATTGTGCTGGAGGCACAAAAAACCCACTAACTCCTGCAGATGCCTTTATTATAGAACACCAGAGATAAAGGGGTAAATACAGATGTATACTGTGCTGTGCTGGAGGCACACACAACTTCCAATAACTCCTGCAGATGGCAAGTGGGCTCAAATAGAGAAGAGCTATGTAGATGGATATAGCGGTGTGTACTGGGTACAGAGCACGCTGACAGCACGCACAAGCTCCTAACACTACTGACTGCAAGCTCTATTATAAAAGATAGATCACTAGCTATATAGGTGAGGTGAATATAGCGGTGTATAGTGCGGTCAGGGCAAGCAGACAACAACCACTACAGAAGAGCAAGATCGAAAATCGGCCGATAACGATCGGTGTGTACTGTGTTGAAGGTACACAGAACACTCACTAACTGCTTCAGACGCCAACACACTACACTAGGCCGCCGCGCTGGCGGCCTTATATAGTGTGGGGCGTGTACTACACAGCCTGAGCTATGATTGGCCACAGGCATCCTGCCTGTGGCCAATCATGGCTCTCCTCGCTGCTGGCGCTGTGATTGGCCAAGCATGCGGGGTCACAGTGCATGCTTGGCCAATCATGAGCCAGCAATGCACTGCGATGACGCAGTGCATTGTGGGCCTTGAGCGCCACACGAATTTGGCGCGAACGGAACATAACGTTCGGAATTCGCCGAACGGGCGAACAGCCGATGTTCGAGTCGAACGTATGTTCAAACAAGGAGAGGAAATAGATGTGGCGCTATACCGATAATACCAATTATTGTTGCGAACCTCTGTGTGAGGACTCTATTGTATGTAATTCTCAGTGTGCTGGCAAATTAAGTATGGACATAAATGTGCTATCATACACCCTATGCTATTTGTTAGTGAACATCACATAGGTGGGAACACATATTACATGTAATTCTCAGCGTGCTGGTTAATTTAGCACAAAAACACTTATTACATATATTTCTCAGCGTGCTGGTTAACCACTTGCCGACCGCCTCACGCCGATGTACGTCGGCAGAATGGCACGGGCAGGCATAAGCACGTACATGTACGTGCTTTGCCTCCCGCGGGTCGGGGGCCCGATCGGGCCCCCGCCCGGTGCCTGCGGCGGTCGGTTTTCGTTCGGGAGCGATCCCGGACGAGGGGACGGCCATTCATTCATGGCCACCCCCTCGCGATCGCTCCCGACGAATGGAAATCCCCGGTGACATCACTTCCTCTCCTGTAATGTAAACACAGGAGAGGAAGTGATGTATTCTCTCCTCCGTGTCGGTATTTTTCGTTCCGACACGGAGGAGAGCGGATCAGTGAGTTGCACCAACACATCCCACACACAGTAGAACATGCCAGGCACACTCACACCCCCCCTTTACCCCCCGATCACCCCCCCAATTACCCCTGCCCCCCAGTCACAGTGACACCAATGTCATTTTTTTTTTTTTTTTTTTGCATTGGTGTCATTTGTGACTGTAATAACTGTTAGGGCAGTTAGGGTTAGCCCCCTTTAGTTCTAATGTACCCCCCTAACCCCCCCAATAAAGGTTTAACCCCGTGATCACCCCCCGTCGCCAGTGTCACTAAGGCTGGGTTCACATTGCAGCGGTTTATGAGAACGAATGTGATTCGCACCGCACTGCAGTGCAAATCACATCCAATCTCTGTGCGATTCGAGTTCAGCCATTCGCCGCACCCGCCGCACCCGCCACACCCGCCGCACCCGCCGCAAATTCGCACGGGACCCTTTTTTTGGCCCGCAGCAGAATCGGATCGCATGGGTGTTCACACCATGCGATCCGAGTTTGCAGATCGCACTGCGATATGCGAACTGATCTGGGGGTGTCAGTAACATTTCACTGACACTCCCAGCAGTTCGCATAGGGCAGTGTGAACTGCCGCCGGGAGGCATGCGATGCGGGAACCCGCCGCGGATTCGCGGCGTTTCCGCATCGCTCCAGTGTGAACCCAGCCTAATAAGCGATCATTTTTCTGATCGCCGTATTAGTGTCACAGGTGACGCTAGTTAGGCAGGTAGGTATTTAGGTTCGCCGCAGCTTTTTATAGCGCTAGGGACCCCCATATACTACCGCATAAAGCCCCCTGATTGCCCCCTAGTTAACCCTTTCACCAGTGATCACCATATAACTGTTACAGGTGACGCTGGTTGGTTAGTTATTTTTTTATAGTTTCAGGGCACCCGCCATTTATTACCTAATAAAGGTTTAACCCCCTGATCACCCGGCAGGTGTCATTTGTGACTAATAACTGTTAGGGCAGTTAGGGTTAGCCCCCTTTAGTTCTAAGGTACCCCCCTAACCCCCCCAATAAAGGTTTAACCCCGTGATCACCCCCCGTCGCCAGTGTCACTAAGGCTGGGTTCACATTGCAGCGGTTTATGAGAACGGATGTGATTCGCACCGCACTGCAGTGCAAATCACATCCGATCTCTGTGCGATTCGAGTTCAGCTATACAGATAGTATGGCTGAATTCGTGTCGCACCCGCCGCACCCGCCGCAAACTCGCACGGGACCCTTTTTTTGGTCCGCAGCAGAATCGGATCGCATGGGTGTTCACACCATGCGATCCAAGTTTGCAGATCGCACTGCGATATGCGAACTGATCTGGGGGTGTCATTAACATTTCACTGACACTCCCAGCAGTTCGCATAGGGCAGTGTGAACTGCCGCCGGGAGGCATGCGATGCGGGAACCCGCCGCGCATTCGTGGCGTTCCCGCATCGCTCCAGTGTGAACCCAGCCTAATAAGCGATCGTTTTTCTGATCGCTGTATTAGTGTCACAGGTGACGCTAGTTAGGCAGGTAGGTATTTAGGTTCGCCGCAGCTTTTTATAGCGCCAGGGACCCCCATATACTACCGCATAAAGCCCCCTGATTGCCCCCTAGTTAACCCTTTCACCAGTGATCACCATATAACTGTTACAGGTGACGCTGGTTGGTTAGTTATTTTTTTATAGTTTCAGGGCACCCGCCATTTATTACCTAGTCTCACTAGTGTACCCCTAAATTTAGGGGTGTCTACTTTCTAAAATGGGGTCATTTGGGGGGGGGGGTTTGTGCCATCTTGGCATTTTATGGCCTTCAAAACTGTAACGCCCTTAGAAAGCCTGAAGGCGGTGCTTGGTTTTTGGGGCCCCGTACGCGGCTAGGCTCCCAAAAAGTCCCACATATGTGGTATCCCCGTACTCAGGAGAAGCAGCAGAATTTATTTTGGGGTGTCATTTCACATATGCCCATGGCATGCGTGAGCAATATATCATTTAGTGACAACTTTGTGAAAAAAAAAAAAAGTTTGTAATTTTCCCGCAACTTGTGGCAAAATATAAAATATTCCATGGACTCAACATGCCTCTCAGCAAATAGCTTGGGGTGTCTACTTTCTAAAATGGGGTCATTTGTGGGGGTTTTGTGCCATCTTGGCATTTTATGGCCTTCAAAACTGTAATAGGTAGTGAGAAGTGAACTCAAAAAATTACGCCCTTAGAAAGCCTGAAGGCGGTGCTTGGTTTTCGGGGCCCCGTACGCGGCTAGGCTCCCAAAAAGTCCCACATATGTGGTATCCCCGTACTCAGGAGAAGCAGCAGAATTTATTTTGGGGTGTCATTTCACATATGCCCATGGCATGCATGAGCAATATATCATTTAGTGACAACTTTGTGAAAAAAAAAAAAAAAAAAAAAAAGTTTGTAATTTTCCCGCAACTTGTGGCAAAATATAAAATATTCCATGGACTCAACATGCCTCTCAGCAAATAGCTTGGGGTGTCTACTTTCTAAAATGGGGTCATTTGTGGGGGTTTTGTGCCATCTTGGCATTTTATGGCCTTCAAAACTGTAATAGGTAGTGAGGCGTGAAATCAAAAATTTACGCCCTTAGAAAGCCTGAAGGCGGTGCTTGGTTTTCGGGGCCCTGTACGCGGCTAGGCTCCCAAAAAGTCCCACATATGTGGTATCCCCGTACTCAGGAGAAGCAGCAGAATTTATTTTGGGGTGTCATTTCACATACGCCCATAGCATGTGTGAGCAATATATCATTTAGTGACAACTTTGTGTAAAAAAAAAAAAAAAATTTTTTTTTTGTCATTATTCAATCGCTTGAGGCAAAAAAATAAAATATTCAATGGGCTCAACATGCCTCTTATCAATTTCCTTAGGGGGTCTACTTTCCAAAATGGGGTCATTTGGGGGGGTTTTGTACTGCCCTGTCATTTTAGCACCTCAAGAAATGAGATAGACAGTCGTAAACTAAAAGCTGCGTAAATTCCAGAAAACGTACCTTAGTTTGTAGATGTGACAACTTTTGCGCAAACCAATAAATATACAATTATTGACTTTTTTTTTACCAAAGACATGTGGCTGAATACATTTTGGCCTAAATGTATGACTAAAATTGAGTTTATTGGATTTTTCTAATAACAAAAAGTAGAAAATATCATTTTTTTTCAAAATTTGCGGTCTTTTTACGTTTATATCGCAAAAAATAAAAATCGCAGAGGCAATCAAATACCATCAAAAGAAAGCTCTATTTGTGGGAAGAAAAGGACGCAAATTTTGTTTGGGTACAACATTGCATGACCGCGCAATTACCAGTTAAAGCAGCGCAGTGCCAAAGTGTAAAAAGACCTCTGGTCATTTACCAGCAAAATGGTCCGGTCTGAAAGTGGTTAATAAAACCCAAAAACACAAAAAATCACAAAAAATCAGAAAATCAAAGACACAAAACCTTGTGACCATAATATGGAATACTTATCTCTATATCATAACAGTGTATAGTTATTAATAAGGTGCAAGTGCAAATAAATCCATATGTGCCTTAAAGGTAAGGATATACTGTTCGGTAATGAAAATAAAAAGGAAAAGGAGAAACAGGACTGGATATAATAATTGGTGAAATAACCGTGAATGTGATATTAATATTTTAAAATTGGTGCTCAAAAGTAATGTTAAAAGTGAATATCACAGTGGTGGCACAATCTGATAGCTAGTCCAATTGTGATAAATAGTACTATATAAGATGAAAGAAAATTTTTTTTTGCAGTAAACATGAGAATACCATAAAACTTAAATGCAATAAAATACCATAAAAATTGAATAAAAATTGGAAAAAATAAAAATAAAAAAATGTGCAAAAATGCAGGTGAACTGTGGACACTAAACGTAGTGAAACAAGTCTCTAATAAGTGACGGAATCTTCCGTGAGTGAAGGGGGGAGGTGATGGTTTCCAGTTGTGTTCCTCACGTTCGGTGGCTACTTATATGTTATATTTTTATGCTCTCACCGGAAAAAATGCCCCATCCTGGGTGGATCAGCCTTCACAATATCAGCTATTGTGTCGCTCTCTGGCTTCCTTCAGATGTAAAATTAGGGATCCCTCGTTCCTCCGTGAGTGCAGTGTGCCACGTTATATAAGGTAAAGAAGAGGCACATCCATAGTGTGATACCATTTAAAACATTGCTTTTATTCCAAGAAAGAGATTAAAACTACTTACAAACAAAATGTTTAAAATTGCGGTAGTGCATGTAGCTTTAAAAGTCCCGCTCTGTTATCTCCGCCTGAGCTCGAGGTGTACGTTGCCTGGCCACGCCCTACGCGTTTCGTCACACGGGCGTCATCTGGACTCGAACACGAAGCTCATCCCTAGGTATAGCATAAGCCACCCCAAACTACCCGTCTACATACAGAAGTCTCCATAAAAAGAAGAAGCTTTATACTTACCTTTCTTATGAGGACAAACTTCGGGTGCTTAGGATAGCATGTCCCTCACTGGGCTCTGTGGTTCGTCCTACTGACCCCTACGTCACTACAGGACGCAGTTAATTTGTAAGATCATCATTATAAACCAGAGTGCCCAGCAGGGGACACACTATCCGACACATGTAGGGAAGAAAACACAGGATTTAAAACTTTCTTTATGGTTATGATAGCCCCAAGCTGGGTACTGCTGAATGATTAACCAACACACTTTGATTTAAAGTTTTTATTTCTTTTTCAAAAGTAGTGCTACACTTTAGGGTTTATACGACACTAGAACTGCCATAGAAATTTCACTCCCAAGTCATCATTTCTGACATTTGTTAACCACTTAAGCCCTGGACCATTTTGCAGGCCAAAGACCAGATCACTTTTTGCGATTCGGCACTGCGTCACTTTAACTGACGTGACTCCCAAACAAAATTTACGTCCTTTTTTTCCCCACAAATAGAGCTTTCTTTTTTGGTGGTATTTGATCACCCGTGCGGTTTTTATTTCTTGCGCTATAAACAAAAAAAGACCGACAATTTTGAAAAAAAATGCATTATTTTTTACATTTTACTATAATAAATATCACTCAAAAATATATTTGGGGGATACATATTCTTCTACATATTTTTGGTAAAAAAAAATTGCAATAAGCGATTATTGATTGGTTTGTGCAAAAGTTATAGCATTTATAAAATGGGATAGTTTGATGGCATTTTTATTAATATTTTTTTTTTACTAGTAGTGGTTAGCGATCAGCGATTTTTATCTTGACTGCGACATTATGGCGGACACTTCGGACATTTTTGACACATTTTTGGGACCATTGTCATTTATACAGCAATCAAATGCACTGATTCCTGTGTAAATGACACTGGCATTGAAGGGGTTAACCACTAGGTGGCAGTGTAGGGGTTAAGCATGTCCTGGGGTGTGTTTCTAACTGTTGGGGGGCGTGGCTGTGTATGACACATCACTGATCTCTGCTCTGATCACACGGAGCAGGGATCAGTGACACTGTCACTAGGCAGAACGGGGAGATGCTTGTTTGCATTACTTCCTTACCGTGAGGCGATCGAGTCCGCGATCGGTCTCACGAAGGTTCCGACCAGCGCGCACGTGTGCTGCTGGAGGCTCGCACGCGATGGCACGGCGGCAAATTTAAAGGGATGTACCTGTACGCCCATTTGCCTGTCCGTGCCATTCTGCTGACGTACATCGGTGTGCACCGGTCGGCAAGTGGTTAAGTGGGACAAGTTGCGAAGTTTGTAGCTTATTGGTAGTGCAAAACAATAAGTTTATTCCACACCACCAGATATGTCTTTTTAGAGCATCTAGCCACTTTTATTTAAACAAAAGAAAAATTTAACAAATTAATATCTTCCCACGCAGTTCTCACCATCAATATGACAAACAAACAATATTCAGCCTTGTGGCTCTCATTGCAGCTTTAACGCTCAGGCCTTGGTTTGTCCCAGACCAGTGCTAGTGCACAAGACACTGTACATCTGTCAGCTTGGCTTCTTATCCTGCAGCTCCCAGCTGCTGCATCCTTCATAGGCTCGTGCCTTTGTCTGTCCTGACCTGGACAGTATGCTGCAGACGTGCACCTCACAAGCTCTCTTCACACACTGAACCCCTCGGGAGGGTGGGGCCCTGACTTCTAATTCTGCATCTAACAGGAAGCCAGCACACATCTGTGCCATTGGTGTGCTTGTTTCCTGGAAAACCTGGCCCAAGCCGTCATATTAAACAGTGGCATGCCCTCGCCCTGCCACATAAGATATATCTTGAATAATATTGCGATACACTAGACCAATCTTTCTCCACATTGTCACCACAGGGGAACTTTAGATGTACTTTTCAAGTCATGAGGATCCCATTCTAAAACCAACTCATTGGTGGTCAATAGGACAAATGCTCCCTATATTGGTGGTCAGCAAGAAGAATGGCCCTTACTTTGGTGGTAAGTGGAATAAATGATCCTTACATTGGTGGCCATTGGGAAGAATGCTCTTACATTGGTTGCTAAGTGGGACAAATGCTCCCTTTATTGGCGGTCAGTGATAAGAATATTGATTAGAGTGGTTGTCAATATGCCACCTTTACAGACAGCTAAACAGATCATCATTGTCATGCAGCTGGTTGTTTCAAGTGGCTTTGGCCCTAGAACTATGCAGGAAGTATCAAATTGAAGGTCAGTTAACTGCAGCTTAAAGTGGAACTTTAGTCCTGAGATTAAAATGGGCAAGCAGGCAGGAATCTTAATTCAGAAGAGACATGCTTTGTCTCTTCGCATAAAATGTATTTACTTGCCTGTCCACCACTGTACAGTAAGATGTGCAAGCACAGCTCATTGTACAAATTAAGCAATGCTAAATCTGTGTGGGAGTGATGTCTTCCCTGCCAGGCCACCCAAAGATGTCACCGGCTGGATGAGGAGCTGCATCACTGGATCCGAGGTGAGTATTGTTCCTCTTTCTTCTGGAGGAACCCCCGGGATCTACAGAACCCTGGTTTGAGAATGGCTGGACTAATATAATATTTAATGTTACCACTATAAATATGTGCCCTAGTGTGATGGCCTATCTATCTATTTCTGTAGTTGCTGTAGTTGGCCCTTTACTTCGCCTGGCTGCCAGTTCTATTAGCATTCCTTCACTGTCAGTGGGTATCTGTCATGGTTATGCAGTGATCTTCCTGTGTTTGCTTACCTCCCCTCATGTGTTCAGACCCAGAGGCCAGCCACTTCCACCTGGTGGTTTTTATAACCTCTCCTCTAAGCATGGCTCCACCCCAGGCCCTATCAGGGAGCCCTATATTAACCTGTGCACTGCAGGCCATCAGTGCTGATCAACCATTGTATATTCCTTTGTGTGTTAGCTTCCTGTTACCTGCGGTGTGCTCTTCCACTGTTTTCTGTTACCGATTTTGGTGTGTCTTTGACTATCCCTGTTTGCCTGTGATCCTGACCTTTTGGCGTGTCCCCGACTATTTCTGTCTGCTTGTGGCCCCGACCTTGGCTTTGTCCCTCACCATCCTTATCCACCTGTTGCCTACTGTGGGTGTGAGCTGGGGGACCCTGGGGGTCGCGACCTGGAGCCAGTTGCAGCCAAGTCCATCCTTACCACTCGAGGCTCTGGTGAACACCTGCTGGCTCTTAGACTCCGCGCCCCAGGGAATCTTACGCTCTAACCCCGGTGGGTCCTGTCTCCTGTCCACAGCAGCCAGCCGTAGGGTCCACAACCTTGCGGTGCACTCCTGATTCCTACGGTATGCATCTGTCACCTCGCCTAAAGGTGACCTGACAGTATCCTTATTTAGTCTACCATACATATGTGTTTAGTATTTAATATTATGACGTATGACATATCTATTACTGTCATTTTGGAGTTATATTTTGTTACACCTTTCTTACTTTTAGGAATCCCCACTATCTGGCCCCAGTATATTGCTCTGGCTGTCCTGCTGCCTTTGAGTGTGAGGAGATTTTTCACCCGTGTGAGGATAGCAACATTAAGTCTATTTCTTAGACCTTTCTGATGGCACAATTGTATTGTGCTGTTTGCCTACATTGTTTAATGCTACAATTAAATATTGAAAATTATCTTGCCACTCAACACTATGTAAGTGCAATATTGCAACTTTTTTTTTTTTATTATGTACTTTATCATGATGATGTTTTACTCAAAGTTACCTAATTTATATTTCAATTATGTCTTAGACAAATTACTCCTTCCTCAGCACCCCTGAAGAAGGACTAAACTATATCCTGAAACGAGTTGGGTATAAGGAAGTCTCTTTCTGTATGGTGACTTTAACTTATTATGCTCAGATAAATCAATGTTTCATTCTAATTTTTTTAATCATGTTTAAATATTAATAAAATTGATTGTTACTATACTATTTTTGTACACCTTTATATAACATTATTAGTTGCCTAAAAAGTCCATCTAGGGGAACTCCCTTCTTTGTCTTGACTATTGGATGTGGCACTTTTTAGTTTAGATTTGCTTTTCGCTCTTTCTTCTTCATCCTATTGTATATAGTATAACTCTAGTCTATACCTTTTTTTTAGCTCTTGCAAGAGTGACAGATCTTTATTGATGTCAGTGTCCCTAAAGGGAAAATGTTACTCCTACTACCTGTCTGGGAAAGTATAAAGTAGCAGGAACTGGGAAGAATTCTTGTCAAAGACAGGGAAATGAACACTTCTGACAGTTGAATTTAGGGTGTAACAGTCTATTAATATGGGTGATGGCCTAGGACTGAGCAGGAAGTTTAATACCAAGGAAATTGATGCAATTAATTTACCAAAGGTCTACTCCTATAACATCAGAAAATCAACAAAATATTAGCCATACTATAGCTACAAAACATATACAGTATGTTAACTTTATTTAAAAAAAAAAACAACCCATAAAAAATAAAAATACAAAACCCTGAATACATTAGCAGACATTTTTACATCTTGTTTTTAATAATAATTTAAGCCACATAGAAAAACAAAGGGATTGAAAAGGTTGAGAATCTGTCAACCTCTTTTAATGGAGTGAGATATTAAATGTTTTTCTTTTACTAAAATTAATTGATTTGTTATTTCTGTACAACTTAAGGTCAGTTGACTATTAATCAAAAAGGAATTTCAACAACGATGACTAATTGACCATAATTCTTTAATGACAACTTTAATTATATTTGAGAAAATGCTACAGAAGCAGGCTTTACTCAGAAAATAGATGCATGATCTCAAACACGTCCCCCGTCGCAGGGGGAGAACACTCAAGTGGTATAGGTTGCCTAACTGAATGGACAATGGGAGGGTTAAATACCAGGAGCACGTTACGCTACATAGTGCAAAGCTCAGGAGTGTGTTACGTACGGCGTGCATAGTTACCAACATTTCAGATTACATTTCAGGAACGCCTTTTTTAGTTGTGTGTTCAGCAAGCCACTGTAGAATGTACTTTATATGAGGGACAGTAACTTAAAGCGGGGTTCCCATTAAAAAAAAAAATTAAAAGTCACCAGCTACAAATACTGCAGCTGCTGACTTTTAATAATTGGACACTTACCTGTCCCAGGGTCCAGCAATGACGCCCTGCTCGTCTCCCCCTGCTCGTTTGGCGGCCCTGGCATTGTAACTGTGGGCGCCAGGCTGTGGCTTCACAGCCGGGCACCCATTGCGCATACGCGATTAGTGCCACGCACCGTGATTGGCTGCGCAATCATCTGGGACCTGTCACATGTTCTAAATGATTGATGAGAGGGAGGGAGCAGAGCTGAGCCCTTCCTGTGCCGAGGGTAAGTAATGTCAAGAGCCCAGGCACCAAAGGAGGCAGACTACAAGGAGCCCCTGTTTTTTGTTTTGTTTTCGGGGTGGAATGCCACTTTAACTACTTCCCACCCGGCCAATGTACATATACGGCCGGGTGGGCGCTCTCTCCTTCTGAATGGACATTGAGGAACATCCTTCAGAAGGAGGGGCACATACCTACGCAACGGTGCTTGTGTCATCCGGACGCGGCGCATCTCCGATCGGCAGGAGGGCTCTGTGATTCGCCCTCCTGATCACATGATGGCCCTGTCCAATCACAGCTATCATGTGATGTAAACACAGAGCCGGTTGCTATGCAATCGGCTCTCCTCTCCTCACACGGAAGTTGTCAGAGAAGATTGCTGCAGCCGGCTGGTGATCAGTGAGTGTAAGCTGTTTTTTACAGCTTTTTACTCAGTGATCACCAACCTAGAGTAAACACACAGTGTAAAAACACATGCCCCCACACAATGTCCCCAAAACACACATGTTCCTAAATAATAAAAACACATGTCCCCCACATATGTCCCACTAAAATCACATGTCCCAATGATTATCTGCACACATATGTCCGTGATCACCTGCACACATCTGTACATGATCATTTGCGTACATATGTCTGTGATCACACAAACCAATTATTATACACTTAACGAAAAAATTTTTACCAAAAACATGTAGCAGAATACATTTTGGCTTAAATTTAGGACAAAATTTGATTTTATTGGATTTCTTTTAAAACAGAAAGAACAAAATTTTTTTTTTTTCCAAATTTCTGCTTTTTTTTTCGCTTATATTGCAAAAAATAAAAAACAGAGTCGTGAATAAATACCACCAAAATAAAGCTCTATTTGTGCGAACAAAATGATAAAAATGTAATTTGGGTACAGCGTAGCATGACCGCGCAATTGTCATTGAAAATGTGAGAGCGCTGAAAGCTGAAAAATTTTCTGGGAAGGAAGGGGGCGAAAGTGCCCGGTATTGATGTGGTTAAGTATAGAATAATGTGAATATTCTATAATGTGTGAATTAAATTAATAAATATTTTCTATTTTTGGGAGCTGCTGCTATCGTGTAAGCTAAACAAACCCAAGAAGATAGTACAAAATATGTCATTTTAGGTCTCTTGGAACCATATTGCCTGACTGTGCGGAACTGTGTGTGGGGTTCTCGGACGCATTGGTAGATAGTCACTGCGGAGTGCAAACCGGACTTTTTGCTGAGTGACTAGACGGAGCCAAGAGCTGGTGATCAGACCGACGGGGATCAGAGACGCTTGATGGAGCAGTGGAGAGCCGGATCCAGTCGATGGAGTGACATGGAGCATCTGGCCTAGTCAGTGGAAGTAAGCTGCAGCTGTAGGACTCAAGCCATCACTCAGAACTCTGATCCCATTGGTGAGCGGGTTGCGGCCCACCATTTAATCTATTACACGTACTTAGACTTACTAATAGGCCTTGCTGGAACCTGTTGTTCCACGGAAGTGCAACTGAGCAACTGACACTTAGTAGGCCCAGGGCCCGTTACGCTATGGTATCTAAGTGTGATTACAAGTTTCTGGAGTTACACATGGAGAAGTAAACTTTCTCTACTTACCCCTTTGGATTACAATTATTTGAGAAACTATTTAAGCTAGCGAAGAAAGAAGATAAAGGAGGAAATACATTAAGTGAGGCCTCACGTTAGACTTTAAATAAGGGGAGCTCCCAGGTCTAGATAGTAACACACCTGCATGCTGTTTATTGTATTTGACTGTTGATTTATACTGTGCTGACGTTCTACGTTGGAACGACAGTACAAACTCTGTAACCACTTATTTGCTATATTTTCAGTAAAAGTATTCCTGTTTAAGAGTACAAGTGTGTGGTTTACTGTCTTTTCCCACCAGGTGGTGCCAGAAGATCCTGAGGGGTAGACACAGGTACATTATATTGTTTACACTGTATTGTATTATTATTGCACAACAGCTGTGCCAAGGGGACAGAGTCATTCAGAAGGGGGGTTTCTCAGAGTGCAGGCCCAATTTAAATCAGCAGCTCCTTCGGGGGTTAGTGCTACACGTGGGGGCATCATCTGGGATCCTGTTACTCTGCAAGCAAACTCACCCCTTGGTACCACTATGGACCCCGCCACAGTGGTCCAGTGGTGTGAAGCAGAAGGCATTCGTTCAGAAGCGAGCGTGGCCATTGAACTCCCAGGAGAGGACTGGGAGGAAAAACAAGTTAAGAAGGTTGTGCAAGCCTTGTCCCCAGACAGGAAGGCCTATGTGGTTGCAGTAAGACCAGATCATGGAACCAATCGCACTTATGCACTGCTGGAGTGGAGGAAAGGGGTTCCTAAGAGTTTTCAAGGCACCAGTGTGAAACTGTCTGACAGAACCAAATTTTGCCTGACACACCCAGAGAGGCAAAGTGAAGGCCCTGTCAGCTCCAACCAGGAGAAGGCAATCAAAGTAGGAGCTTCCTCCCGCTCATGCTCAGCCACAATTGAGCTGGAGCTCCTTACAGCACTAGGAGACTTTGTGGTGAAGTGCCAGCAAGGGAACCCTGCATATTCTAGAAATTCCTACCAGAAACTTAGCATCTTCTCAGGAAGGCAACCCGTACCCCTGGAAGAAAGGAATTTTGAGGAGTGGCTAGAGCAGACTACCCAAGCCCTGGATGAGTGGGACATCCCTGAAACACAAAAAAAGCGGAGGATAGCTGAATGCCTGAGAGGGCCTGCTTCAGAAGCTATCCGAAACTTGAAGCTCAGCAAGCAGAACTGCGTGGCTCTGGACTACTTGGATATCCTACAGGATGTGTTCGGGCGGACAGAGAAGGTCTCCAACCTAATTTATCAACTAGAACACACTTACCAACAAGCAGGAGAGAATCTGTCAGTGTACATAGGACGGTTGGACAAAATCCTGCATCAGATCCTCTTAAAGAAAGGATTAGATCCCAGGAAAGTGGATGACACAAGGGCAAAACAAGTCTTGAAGGGTGCAAAGCCATTGGACCCCATCATGCTCTAGTTAAGGTCCCGCCAAGAGGGTGGCATCCTCAAGTACCCGGATCTGATCCGGACCATGCAGGAAAAGGAGGCCACTCTTGAGGGAAAGAGGGATAAAACTCAAGGTCCAAAGTCAGTGGTTGAAATCAGGGTGGCCGGTGCCGCATGTGGCGACCCTCAAATAGATCTTCTCAAAACACAGGTGGCAGTTGATGGAGATGATGGCCCTGTTGACTGCCCAGCACACTGTTCCCACTGATAGGGGAATTCAAGCACCAAAAGAACCGACAAGTCCCACAGAAGTAAAGGAAACCAGAGCCTGCTTCAACTGTGGAGGAGTTGGACATTTTAAGCGGGTGTGCCCAAGCCCGAGAGTGATGGGGACAAAATAACCAAAGCCGGCGGAAAACTTCAGAGGGCCCCAGTGAAGGAGTCAACTGGGCGCCCGACTATTGTTGTTAACTCCAACCCAACTCGTACGCCCCAGACCCCTGGGGCAATGAAAATGTCAAGACGGAAGAGGGAAAGGCCCCCAAGGCCGGAGGCAAGGGTCCAAACCATGAAGAGGACCAAAAGATCCACATTCAGTGGGTTCCCCTCCAAGTTAGTGGGGCCTTCCCCAATTGTCCCCATCCAAATTGAGGAGATTTATACAAAAGCCTTGCTGGACACTGGAGCCCAAGTGACCTTATTGTACAGGGACTTCTACAACCGACATCTCAAGCACCTGCCGCTACAGAAATTAGAGGAACTGGAGATATGGGGGTTAGGCACTCAAAACTTCCCATATGATGGTTACCTGTCAGTCAGACACACGTTTGACCCAAGTACAGTAGGAAAGGCTGAGACGTTCGACACCTTAGTCGTGGTGTGCCCTCGCCCCCCAAGGGCCAAAAAAAGTTCCCTCATTATTGGGATGAACACTGACTTGGTGAGAAGGCTTCTTACACCGCTTGTGCTCCAGAAGGGACCCCCCCCCCCCATTAAAATGCATCCAATGTTGGCCCAGACATACTGAGATATTAAGCAGGAAGAAGAGGCACCTGATGAGGGAGTGGGAAAAATCTGGCTCTTAGAGAGGGGAAAGAAATGGGTCCAGCACGGTGAAGTAGTTTGCCTGAGGGCCTTCGTCAAGTTAAGCTGGAAGAACCCTGGCCCCTTCGTTGTCCTGGAAGATACAACCCAGGAAGAAAGGAAGGGGTTAGAACTTATGTCAGAAGTGTTGCCCACCAGGACATTGAAGAGGACTCACGGCAAAGTTCCAGTCAGTGTCCGTAACGTGGCAGTGGTGCCAGTGAGGGTGCCATCCAGACTACTGTTAGGACAGGTTAGTCCAGCAACCCCAGTCTCGGCATGTGGCTTAAAGGAAGGATCAGCAACAGAGATCCCTCAAGAAGAGTTCTACCCTAAAAACACACCACTTACCCCTGCCTGGAGGGAAAGAGCTAAGGCCCAACTTCTAAAATGGAGGGGCGTTTTCTCAAAAAGCGAGTTTGATGTGGGATTAGCCAGAAGTGCCACCCATCGGATTCGACTGGAAGAGGACAAGAGAAAGGGTCAGGCGAATCCCACTGGGAGATCTGGAAGACCTGCGAGAGCCAGGAGTCCTTATGCCTCCCCAATTGTGGTGGTGAGGAAGAAGAACGGGTCTCTATGCCTATGCATTGATTGTAGGACCCTGAACCGGAGGACCATTCCTGACCAATACACCACACCCTGGATAGAAGATACCTTGGAGAGCCTGTCAGGGGCGAAGTGGTTCAGTGTGCTGGACCTGAAAAGTGGGTATTATCAGATCCCCATGTGCCCTGAAGATAGAGAGAAGACTGCTTTCATCACCCCGGTGGGTTTCTTCGAGTTCAACCGGATGCCACAAGGACTGTCTGGGGCCCCAGCGACTTTCCAGAGATTGATGGAAAAAACCGTGGGAGACATAAACCTAATAGAAGTACTGGTCTACCTGGATGACATAATAGTGTTTGGAAGAATGTTGGAAGAACATAAAGAACACCTGGAAAATGTCCTGAAGAGACTTCATGAGGAAGGCCTGAAACTCTCTATGGAGAATTGTCAGTTCTACCAGCCCTCAGTGAATTATCTGGGACACATTGTGTCTGAAGAGGGACTAGCGACTGATCCCGAGAAGTTAGAAGCTGTCACTTCTTGGCCCAGGCCTACCAACGTAACTGAACTCAAGTCATTCTTAGGATTCTGCTTCTACTATAGAAGGTTCGTGGAAGGGTTTGCAAAGATAGCCCACTCACTGAGCTTCTGAAAAATCAGGAAGAGGCCAATGAAAACCCAAATCAGTCGGCAAGGCCGAAAAGAAGGGCCCAGGAAAAAAGAGTCTATCCAGGATCAGTGGACTCCAGAATGTGAAGAAACCTTCAGACAGCTGAAGTGGAGCCTTACTACTGCTCCAGTCTTAGCCCAGGTACACACACGGTCGGAGATTTTGCCAACCAAATCCGTCGGATTTTGTCCGTCGGATTTAGTCCGACGGATTGTGTCCGAAACTGTTGCATACACACGGTCGGGCCAAGTTGTCTGATTTAGCGGTTGCCAAGAACGCGGTGACGTATGCCGTGTACGGCGGGACTAGAAAAAGGAAGTTCGGCACCACGTCCGGCACCCTTTAAGCTCCTTCTGCTGATCTCGTGTTTTAGTAGAAGTTTGGTGAGAGACGATTCGCGCTTTTCATATTAGTGATTCAGATCGCTACCGCTCTTCAGTTTGTGCTTGTCTTTGCGTATCTGATAATCAGTGCGTGCAGTCATTAAGTATTTGCTTCTCATTGTGGACTATATCTTGGTATAGTACGCTTTGAAAGGCATTTTTTATTGTCTGCTTGCTTCTGCTATTCAGGTCGTCCTTTCAGGCCTTGCTGTTTATCGGTGCTTTCTGGTGTCCGTTCTGACCAGCCGACCGTTTTACAAACATGTTTCGTCTATGTACTCATCGTACAGTTTGTGCTGTGCAGGGGTTCTTACTTTGACTTTGACACAAGCCCAGTCCATGAACAGGGAGGGGAGGCGTTTGTGGACCAAGAATTGGTTGCGCCAGCGTCACCAGTTCTCCCCCATGCCTTTGCTCCGTGAGATCCGCGAGAATAATCCTGATCATTTCTGGATTATTCTCAGGATGACGGACCCCGTTTTTCACTGTCTGCTGGCTTTGCTCACCCCTTATATCACCAGGCAGGATACCTGGATGCGGCAAGCCATCACTCCGGAGCAGAGGCTCATCGCCACGTTGCGCTACTTGGCGACAGGGAGAAGCCTTCAGGACCTCAAGTTCTCTACAGGCATCTCCCCCCAGGCTCTGGGGATCATTATTCCAGAGACCTGTTCTGCCATCATTCAGCTCCTGCAGAAGGACTATATTATGCAAATTTTTAGCCTTAAACATCACATTCTATACCTGTCCTAAACATCCCCCCTCATTTTTTAGCAAGGGCCCATCAGATGGGGGGGGGGGGGGGGGGGGATATGACTCTTATAAGGGGACCTTATACTTTAGGCTTTAAATACTCATTTAAAAAAATGTTATACTAATTTTGCCAAAAAATGTGGGTGTCTAATCTGCATGCAATGTTGATTTGTCAAATTACTAGTTTTTTTTCTTGTGTCACTACACAGTGTCCTTCAACGCCACAGGAATGGCAGACTGTGGCCTCCCACTTTGCCATTTTTATTATAGTTGTGCCTTTTTCACCAACAGTGCAAACCCAAGTTCAGAGCGAGATGAGGGGACAGTCTCTTCTTCAGATAATCTTATTATGTTGTGGGTCTGCTACACACACACCTTCTTTTTGTAATTAATATATGTAGTGAATTCATGTAGTGAAATCATGCTCATTTTCAGCACCATGGCAGGAAAATGGCATGATTGTCCAAATTTACACATCACTGTGGGTGCTTTTTACTAAAGGCACATCCACTATGCACTACAAGTGCACTGCAAAAGTACACCTGAAACTGCACTTGGAGTGCAAAGTGGAGTTGCCTTTATTAAATCGCACTCCTCAGCACAAACTCAAATTTCACTACAAATACATTTTAAGCCCAATGAAAAAGGAAGCCACACATTGTTAAGAATTCAACTTTTTAATACAAGCACATTCATATGTGCGTTTATTAAAGGTTTTTACAAAAAACCAAGAGATTTTGGGTATCCAAAACAGAGTTTAATCATATTTTTTTTTACTTGTTTTTTTTTTGTGTAAACAGTCATGTATCAAACCGTAAAATACAGAACACAGGAACTTACAAAGTTCAACTTGGAAAAGTGAAGACAATATCAGACATGAGTATGTACAAACTGGGCTGATATTGCCTTCATCACATGGGGTGTGACCCCTGAAAAATCCAAATTTGGTAGATGCACACAGTGTGTCAACATGTGCTAACTCCCATCATGGGGGATCAATGTACATGCTTTGGGGCTGCAACCCCTTCATCCAGGCATGTACTGGCCATCGGGACTACCAGGAGTTTCCCGGTGGGCCAATGGCTCAGTGGGCCACTCTGATGTAAGGTGGCTGGTGATTGGCTACTCTGATGTAAGGGGGCTGGTGATGGGACACTCTGATGTAAGGGGGCTGGTGATGGGACACTCTGATGTAAGGGGGCTGGTGATGGGACACTCTGATGTAAGGGGGCTGGTGATGGGACACTCTGATGTAAGGGGGCTGGTGATGGGACACTCTGATGTAAGGGGGCTGGTGATTGGACACTCTGATGTAAGGGGGCTGGTGATTGGACACTCTGATGTAAGGGTGCTGGTGATTGGACACTCTGATGTAAGGGGGCTGGTGATGGGACACTCTGTTGTAAGTGGCTGGTGATGGGACACTCAAAATGTAAGTGGGCCGGTCTGGATTAAGTCCAGGGCCAAATTTCTGTCCCAGTCCAGCCTTGCCTTCATCTCAGACATTTTAAACAAAACATGTACATTGATCCCCCATGATGGGAGATAGTGCTTGTTTACACACTCTGTGCATCTTCAAAATTTTTAATTATGCAAAATACAACATTTTTATGTTAAAAAGCAAAAATAAAACCCCATCTAGTTTTTTATTTTTCACACTCTCCCCAAAACATCAATGATGTTCTTCATTTTATTTTTAACATCATTGATGTTTTGTTGTACAATTTCCCAATCCCTATTGCACCCCATTATCTCCCTGATCAAGATCTGGGCACTTTCACTGGTAAAACGGGAATCTTCCTCCACATCACCTAGAAAACAAAGCAAACAAACACACCATGTAATCCAACTATGGTGATATACATTGGTGAGCTTACCGGAAGCTGTGTTCTCCGACACTCAACTGTTGTGGTGACAATTTGTCCAACCTCCACGATCTCTCCTTCCTCCTCCTCCTCCTGCTCCTGCTCCTGCTCCTCTGTTTCTTCTTTTGGAAGTTGCCCTTCTTTGGGAGGGGTGTGGTCCCTGGTGTCCTCATGGTCCCTGGTGTCCTCATACTTGCCGAGTCTTCTCTCCCCTATGAGAATGTAAACAAAGATTAATTAGCACACAGAGGGCAGAAATAGCAATCTGAACATTGCTTGGAAGTGTTGTACAATTGTGTTTTTGGGCCGAGTTACAAGGTGAGAACATTATTGGGGACACTTTGTTAAGCTGGAATACTTCCCTGCAGAACGATGTTTCATACGAACGAACGAAACCATGACCTTGAAAGTGGCCATTTTAAAATGCACAACATGAAATCAAAGCACATGGAGCATGTATGCAAGCAAGAATAATCATATGAACACACGACAACTAGTTACTTTTTTTAAGATCACGCTTGATCCTTAGGTACTGCTCATGCTCCCTCAGTTTCAGGTCTGACCAGCGTTTTCTCAGTTGATCCTTGGATCGGCGTACCCCAAAATTCTTCAGAAGACTCTTCACAACTTTATTCATGATCTTGGCCTTTCTGATATTTGGGTTTGGGTAAGGTCCAAACTTCCCATCATAGTCGGCCCTGTTTAATATGTCGACCATCTCCAACATCTCTCCAAAAGACATATTTGAGGCCTTAAATCTTGTCTTCCTGGATCGGGACGTTTCAGGCTCCGGGCTTTCCTCACCCTCCTCCTCGTTAGTGGAACTATTAGTGCGCACCTGCGTTCTCTCCGCCATGTGCTCTCCCCACTGCGCGGGAAGCGAAGGGGCGGGGAATAGTCTGGAAAGAACGTCAGGGGCGGGCGGAGTTTCACGCATGCGCACTGTATATAAAACGCAACACATGTGTATCGTCCGTACGATCTGGGAGGAGAGTGTGAGTCACGGACGCGGTGAACGTGGAAACGAAGGTAACATTTTTAACTTGGTGCTTCACTAGACTAGACTGCTTGTATCTAGGCCGATGTTGGGACAAGATTAGGAGGGATTTTAATTGCATTATTAGTATTTGAAGGTTTGTCTTGTGTTGTGTCTTGCAGACAAAATGGATCCATTCAACAATGCCAACTTTATGGGGCTATTCATAGAACTGTACATGGAGATGCCCTGCCTGTGGCAGTTCCACAACAAGTTTTATAATGACAGATCAAAGAGGAACGCAGCACTGGAGAAACTGCTTGCTTTGTTGCAGATCAGGGTCCCCACGGCAGACATGACCTATCTGAATCGCAAAATTGTGGCCATAAAGCTTACATATTTCAGGGAGAGAAAGAAGCACCTGGAGTCCTTGAGAGCAGGAGATCCAGATACTGTTTATTACCCCAGGATGGTGCACTTTGACAGGCTGCATTTTCTGGTAGACCAAGGGGTACCCAGGCCACCACTCAGGCCACCACTCTCCATGCTTCCTCCAAGGCATCCTTCACCCCCAGCTGAGGCTTCTGATGTCCAACCTGGGCCTTCCAGGCAGAACCATGTGGTAGGGCTCAGCTTGAGACAGGTATTGCATTGTTGAACATATTTCTTGTGTTACATTTAATGATGTTAACTAGATGCTCTTATTGATCAGTAAGTTGAGATTTCTCCAAGTGGTTTACATCTCAATAGACAGTAGTGACCAAAAATGATTGGGACTGGAAAGAAAAATGCTGGTGTCACAATGATAGTCTGTTCTATTTGTTAACATTCAATTAGCAAAAGCCAGGAGCACAAAATGTTGTGATTGATGATCAAAAAACTAAAACTATGTCCCCTTTTCATACACAGGAAGACCTCAGTCGGGGGGAGGCTGTGGCAAGTGGCAGCCAGGAGGTCCACCAACGCCCTCCTTCTCCTGCCCCAGCTACAGGAGCCCAGCCACAGCCTGGAAGGATGCCTGGTGGGAAGTCACAAAGGAAGACCAGAGAGTGATGGCCTGGGTTGAGTCTGGTCTGCCAGAAGATGCAGCCTCTTGAAGATCCACATCCTGGGGACAGAAATGGCATCTGAATTTCCTGCTCTCTAGGACTTCGGGACCAGACTTCTCTCCCTGAGATATCTACTCCTCAGGCCACCAATTTTTTAATATCTCATTTAGTCATGTCTGCCCTGGGGGCCAAAGGCTGCACCAAAGTTAAGAAGTTTCTCCAGTGCTGCGTTCCTAGTTATATTTTCTAGCAAACAAAATAAAATTTTTATTTTCTTTGATGAAATACTTGGGTAATGTGTTTTCCTTCAAAAAGTACAGTTTATTTGTGAGCAGGCAGGTACATTTCCAAAATACAAAGTGAAGTAAATAACAAGGGGTACCAACACTAAACAACCTCCTGTAGATTAAAAAAGAAAAAGAAAATATAAAAAATACAATAATGTTGTTGTTGTAAGTTTACACACAAAAAAAAATAAGGAGAAATGAGCAAAGTGTCTTTAAAGGAGATTTTTAGGGAATCCCCCCCCCCCAAAAAAACATCCAAAAAATAAAAAACAAAATCAAACATTGTGTAGATGTGATGCAAACTAAAATTGTATTGCTAAAATGGTTAAAAAAGAGTAATGAAATCCGTTCGGGAGAAGTGTGTGTGACTATGAGCATCAAAAGAAGTTCGTTCTTGCAGCATTGTTAAAGAACAAGAGAATGCGCTTGATGAATGAATTTTGAACATTGCAGCCTGACGAATGTGCTATATCGCTTACGAACAGTAGTTTTACCTGAACGAGCGCTTCCGTGTCGGAATTTGAATGTGAGCATGCGTGGCACTTGGTCCGATCAAAATGCTCTACACATGTTCGGATTAGGTCCGACCGGCCCAGTTGGTTGGGAAATATTTCCAACATGTTGGAAAATTGGGTCAGATGGAGATTCGGACGGAATCAGTCCGATGCATACCACACACAGTCGGATTATCTGACGACACGGTCCGATAAGACGCATTCCGACGGATTCTCTGACCGTGTGTACACGGCATTAGACTATGCTGACCCTGCCAAGCCTTACGAACTACACGTAGATGCCAGCCGAGACGCCCTAGCAGGAGTGCTCTACCAGGAACATGAAGGACATCTGCAACCAATTGCCTATGTGAGCAGAAGTTTGATTCCTGCTGAAAAAAACTATCCAACTCACAAGCTTGAATTTCTGGCTCTGAAGTGGGCGGTGGTAGACAAGCTGAAGGACTACCTGTACGGGGTAGAATTCATAGTAAAGACGCACAACAACCCCCTTACTTACTTGCTCACCACTGCGAAGCTGGACGCCACTGGTCACAGATAGCTAGCCACTCTTTTGGCATTTACCTTCAGCCTGAAGTATAGACCAGGAGCTGGTAACCGAGATGCGGATGCTCTGTCCAGAAGGCCCCACGACCCTCAAGATGCCTCAGGAGACTGGACTCAGCTTACCCCGAAAGGGTTAAGGGCCATGTGTGAAGGGACGAGCCAATCCAGAAAAGGTGGGCCCAGAGCCGAAGAAATAGGAGTGTCCTCAGTGGGAGTCCCTAGGTGCTATTGCAATGTCTCCTAGGTTGTATGAGAAGGTCTTCCCAAGCTATCCAGGAAGGATCTCAGGAGAGATCAAGTGGAAGACCCATTGTGCGGAATAGTGCTAAAGACATTGGAACACAAACAGTCTGAGGTACTGAAGAAGAATCCCAGTAGAGAAGCCCAGCTGTTACTGAAGGAATGGGATCGGTTGCAGTTTCAACAGGGGGTGGTCTACCGAAGGGGCTCCTCTGATGATCCGGAAGAGAAGTGGCAGTTGTTCTTGCCGGAAAAGCACAGAAAGAGGGTACTGATTGCCCTACACGACCACCATGGCCATTTGGGAGCCGAAAGGACTCTTCAATTAGTAAGGGACAGGTTTTACTGGCCCTACATGAGGACAGAAGTGGAGAGTTACTGTCATTCCTGCCTCAGGTGCATACAACGGAAGACATTGTCTTGGAGGGCTGCTCCAATGGGCCATCCGGAGAGCCAGGGCCCAATGGACTTAGTTTGCATAGACTTTCTCTGTTCAGAATCAGACCTAAGTGGGCAAGGAGACATCTTAGTGGGGACAGATCACTTCACCTGGTATGCCCAGGCATTTCCCACTAGAGACCAGCAAGCAACCACAGTGGCCAAGACTCTCGTTGAAAAGTTCTTCGTCCATTATGGCTTACCTCAAAGGATACATTCGGACCAAGGAAGAGACTTTGAGAGCAGATTGATAAAGAGGCTGCTGGATTTACTAGGCATACAGAAGTCCAGGACTACTCCTTATCAACCACAAGGGGACCCTCAGCCAGAAAGGTTCAACAGGACCCTTCTGGATATGTTGGGAACATTAACTGCAGAGCAGAAACCCCACTGGAGTAGACAAATCGCTGCACTGGTCCACGCCTACAACAGCACCAAAAGTGACGCCACTGGGTATTCACGCTATCGACTGATGTTCGGCCGTGAAGCCCGACTACCAGTGGATCTGGCTTTTGGAACCTCCCTGGATCACACCTCAGAGACCTCCCATAGAGGATATGTGGATAGGCTGAGGAAGAACTCGAGAATTGCTTACGAGCAAGCCCGAGCCACATTGAGCTCTAGAGAAAACAGGAACAAGAGGAACTTTGACCTGAAAGTGAGAGTCCAAGACCTTCAACCAGGCGACCGGGTTTTGCTGAGGAATCTAGGCATCCCAGGCAAGCATAAGCTGGCTGATTGCTGGAGATCACAGCCTTATGTTGTGTGTAGGTGTCAGGGCTGGCTTAGCCCTTCCTTCTCTGGGCTGGCCGCTCAACTGTCGGCTAATTGCCAGCTCTCTTCTCTCTCCACACTTAACAGCTGTTCCTGATGATGCTCGTCTGACCTGCCTACTTAAAGCCTTCCAGCTCACTTCACCTCTGCCTTCGCCTTGGTCACATCACTAGAAACCATCTCCTGCAGTTTGTTTAAAGACTGGCTTGCTGACATCCCTTCTGGCTCCTTATCCTGCTTGCTGTTGCTCTACTTGGATCCCTGACTTCTGGCCTGGCTGACTACGCGATCTGGTTACTGGACTCTGGCTATGCTTGACTACGCTTTTTCTATTTACCTTTTTATTTTTATTAATAAACAAGTGTGATTTAATTGTACTTCTGTCTCAGTCTGATTCATGGTTTCTGACAGTAGGAAACTTCCAGGGATCCCAATGTATGAAATTAAGCCGGAAGGAAATACTGGGCCAGTGAAGACCTGGCATCGGAATCACCTCTTGCCTCTCACTCAGGCAGTCAGGATAAGTGCCGAAGAGGAACTCCCATCCACATCCACCAATGTGTGTAGGCCAGCAACCAGATCTCAGCTTGCGTCCTCTGTAGAGGAAGATGAGGAAATAGTGATGAGTTGGCTGTGCCCTACAGAAACTTCAGAAGTAGATGCTGAGGTCACTTCAGAAGTGGAGGAAGATAGTAACGTAACTCTCAGGGCAGAGGCCCCAGAATTTGTACCGGCAACTTTTCCTAAAGAGGAAATCAGTACTTTTAGTTACTCTCCACCTGCTGACACTGAGAGAGGGGTTGAAGATACTTGTCAGAAAGAAGTGTACACGCCGAAAGTACAAAGAGCAAAGAGAGACATTCGCCCGCCCCGCAGACTGACTTATGATACATTGGGCGAATGCTCTGAAGCCTCGCAGTTTGTCAGCAAATGAAACTCTGAACTGCCTGGTCCCTGTACTACTGATTCAGTAGGGGACACCCCCACCTCACCCCTTGGCACATCTGTACAAGATATGGTAGTATCAGCTGTGAGTGTTGAGGATAGCTCCTCACCATATGACAACTGGTGGGAAGCTCCTCTGTCCGTACTGTATGATCATATAGATGCTAAGATACAGGATAGAGCCAGCAATTTGAGCCTCTTTGGGGACCAAAGAGTTAAAGTGGGGGGAGTGTGTAGAGGGGATATAATTGTGTATGAATGCAATTAATGTGAAATACAATGTAAATCTATGGACAATGTTATTCATTAGTATTGGGTGCCATCTAGTGACCAAAACTGGAAATGGACTTTAGCTATTTTCCTTTTCTATGGTGTGGAAACATAACAGGAAGTGACTGTGTTTACTTTGGTCATCTGACCTCATTTACCCAGGAGTCTGTGTGACCTACCTATGAACACTTTGATATGCAGTGCATGCTGGGTAGGGTATAAAAGGGACTGCAGCAGCCATTTTAGGTCTCTTGGAACCACGTTGCCTGCCTGTGCAGAACTGTGTGTGGGGTTCTCGGACACATTGGTAGATAGTCACCGCGGAGTGCAAACCAGACTGTTTGCTGGGTGACTGGACGGAGCCAAGAGCTGGTGAGCAGACCGACGGGGATCGGAGACGCTTGTTGGAGCAGCGGAGAGCTGGATCCAGTCGGTAGAGTGACACGGAGCATCTGGCCTAGTCAGCGGAAGCAAGCTGCAGCTGTAGGACTCAAGCCATCACTCAGAACTCTGATCCGATTGGTGAGTGGGTTGCGCCCCACCGTTTAATCTATAACTGAGTAAGCACTCTAGGTAGTGTGAAACGCGTTAGATATTGTTGCTTTGCTGTGACCTGCTTTTGTGTGATTCTGCCTCTCAAATAAAAGGCATTTGAATTTATCTTGGAGTGTGGCCGTCCAGAGTTCTTCATTTATTTGCAACAAGTATATGCCGTGCCTGCACCTGGGTTTCTCCATTCCTGGAGGGGCTACTTTCTTGGATTTGTGGACTTACCTGGAGCGGTGGTTCTCTCACATTAAAATGATAGAGCATGTATTGCAGAATTTTTTTCTTTTTCTTTTCTTTTGTCTTTATATCTTTATATGTACTTTAAAGACAAGTTTGATGTGTGTGTGTGTGTGTGGGGGGGGGTAAAATAATAAAATAAAAATAGAAGCTTATTTGTGGTTTCAAAATTTCAACTGCATATGAGCAAGCATGCAGTCATTGTTATTTTGTCACCCACGTAATCTGAGCATTAGCAGCATTCTATAGGGATCATTCAGGATCCTGTTGAGCTGCTGATCTGTATTATACAATAAAATATAAAAGAAGACATATTTTTATTGTCATAGAATACATACTGTATGTATAATGACAGTTTGGAATAAAGAAAGCATGTGATCCTATGGTAGCCCATTCATTTTTATACAGGTGGGTCCTGATTATTGCAGAGCACACATTAAATGAGGAATTATATTTTATATATTTATTTATTGATGAAGATGAAGACATGTCAGCACATTTCTGTTGGCAGGGCAAAGCATTGCACTTCAGATACAAGGCAGCTGCCTCTTCCCCATCACATGGAGAATGTATCATCCAGACAACGCCCGATTTTTTTTTATATTGTACATGACCATTGCGCAGGGCACCGCAGTCCACTCTAGCGGGCAGAGGGTTAATACAAATGACGTCACCGATGTAAACAAGGGCTCATGGGTTGCCACGGTAACGTTCCTCGCTGCAGACGCCAGGTGGCGTCCCTGGGTCGGATGAGCTCTGGGATCGGCTGGTGCTGTCTGTTTCCTTTAGGCTGCCTGAGCGACATGTTAGGAGGGGAGCGGGCGGCGGTGTGTGCGCGGCGGGACCGAGCAAGCCCAGGAGCCCGCGCTGACAGGACTAGTATGGGCTCCCCCGCGACCTATTGAGAAGACACAAGACGCAGGACGGTCCCCCGAGCCGCCCGGGGTGTTTTGAAGGGTGGGAAGCAGGAGGACGGTGACGGAGCTCAGGGCCGGGACAAGATGGCAGCGGCCGTCGCGAGCTGAGCATGCAGAGGGGCCCCGCGCACTGCCTGACATGTCCGGCACAGCCCTGCACGCTGCACCTCCTGCTGCTCTATGAAGGTAAGTCTGGGGGACAAACTGACTGACATAGGGGCTCCGAGAGAGACATGGACACAGAGGGGAGAGCTGCACCCCATAGAGACTACTACCAGGGGTGACTACTACAGAGAGGAGAGGGGGACTACTACAGAGAGGAGAGGGGGACTACTAAAGAGAGGAGAGGGGGGACTACTAAAGAGAGGAGAGGGGGGACTACTACAGAGAGGAGAGGGGGGACTACTACAGAGAGGAGAGGGGGGACTACTACAGAGAGGAGAGGGGGGACTACTACAGAGAGGAGAGGGGGGACTACTACAGAGAGGAGAGGGGGGACTACTACAGAGAGGAGAGGGGGGACTACTACAGAGAGGAGAGGGGGGACTACTACAGAGAGGAGAGGGGGGACTACTACAGAGAGGAGAGGGGGGACTACTACAGAGAGGAGAGGGGGGACTACTACAGAGAGGAGAGGGGGGACTACTACAGAGAGGAGAGGGGGACTACTACTACTACAGAGAGGATAGGGGGACTACTACTACTACAGAGAGGAGAGGGGGACTACTACAGAGAGGAGAGGGGGACTACTACAGAGAGGAGAGGGGGACTACTACTACTACAGAGAGGAGAGGGGGGCTACTACTACTACAGAGAGGAGAGGGGGGCTACTACTACTACAGAGAGGAGAGGGGGGCTACTACTACTACAGAGAGGAGAGGGGGGCTACTACTACTACAGAGAGGAGAGGGGGGCTACTACTACTACAGAGAGGAGAGGGGGGCTACTACTACTACAGAGAGGAGAGGGGGGCTACTACTACTACAGAGAGGAGAGGGGGGCTACTACTACTACAGAGAGGAGAGGGGGGCTACTACTACTACAGAGAGGAGAGGGGGGCTACTACTACTACAGAGAGGAGAGGGGGGCTACTACTACTACAGAGAGGAGAGGGGGGCTACTACTACTACAGAGAGGAGAGGGGGGCTACTACTACTACAGAGAGGAGAGGGGGGCTACTACTACTACAGAGAGGAGAGGGGGGCTACTACTACTACAGAGAGGAGAGGGGGGCTACTACTACTACAGAGAGGAGAGGGGGGCTACTACTACTACAGAGAGGAGAGGGGGGCTACTACTACTACAGAGAGGAGAGGGGGGCTACTACTACTACAGAGAGGAGAGGGGGGCTACTACTACTACAGAGAGGAGAGGGGGGCTACTACTACTACAGAGAGGAGAGGGGGGCTACTACTACTACAGAGAGGAGAGGGGGGCTACTACTACTACAGAGAGGAGAGGGGGGCTACTACTACTACAGAGAGGAGAGGGGGGCTACTACTACTACAGAGAGGAGAGGGGGGCTACTACTACTACAGAGAGGAGAGGGGGGCTACTACTACTACAGAGAGGAGAGGGGGGCTACTACTACTACAGAGAGGAGAGGGGGGCTACTACTACTACAGAGAGGAGAGGGGGGCTACTACTACTACAGAGATGAGAGGGGGGCTACTACTACTACTACAGAGATGAGAGGGGGGCTACTACTACTACTACAGAGATGAGAGGGGGGCTACTACTACTAGAGAGATGAGAGGGGGGCTACTACTACTACTACTACAGAGAGGAGAGGGGGGCTACTACAGAGTGGAGATCCTGGGGGGGAGAGGGGGGCTACTACAGAGTGGAGATCCTGGGGGGGAGAGGGGAGCTACTACAGAGTGGAGATCCTGGGGGGAGCTACTACAGAGTGGAGATCCTGGGGGGGGAGGGAGCTACTACAGAGAGTAGATCAGAGGGTGGCTCATACAAAGGGGAAATGGGGAGAGGCTGCTACAGAGAGGAGTCTGGGGAAGGGGGGGGGGGGGGTAGGTGCTTTACAGAGAGGAGTATGGGGGGGCTTTCTAAAGAGATGAGATCAGTGGGGCTACTGCAGTTAGGCGATTGGTGGTCTTTTACAGATGTAGAAATCTACAGAGAGTAGATCGGAGGGCTACTACAGGCTGGAGGGAGCACACAGGAAATCTATAGGGTGGAGGTGAACACAGGAGAGAATAGGCTTCTACAGGCTTGAGGGATTTATAGATAGATTTATAGATAGACCTAGGATTGCCAAAGGGGTACAGTAAAGGCAGATTCGTGGCTTCTACAGGTTGGTGTGGTACACAGAGGAGACTTGGGACTTCTATTTGCTTAGTGTGGGTAGTACAGATTTATGGGGGACTTCCTTAGGTTGAGAAGTGTAGATAGACTTTGTTACATCCTAGACAAAGAGTACAAAGAGGGGATCGATAGGTCTATATACTAGATAGGGGACAAGCAACAAGAGATTCAGGGGGTTGTTGTGTTTGATATTGGAGAATATAGAGAAGTGGCGGGCCGTCTTCAGTTTTGATGAGTAGAGTAAATAGAGGAGGTCCGGGGTTTTAATGAGCTGGAAAGAGAGGACAACAGGGAGAGATCACTGTCAGCTTGCTGGGTAGGATTTAGTGCACAGAGATCAGGACGTCTATTTGCTGCACTGTGTGGAGTATGATCTGGACGTGGGGGTGGGGGGTGTGTTGTATATGTTGAATAGAGAATAGTATGTAGAGGGATACTGTTTATGTTAAAATCTACAAGGACTTGTGCGAGGCAGGAACTCTAAGTCATTGCCTTGAGGAACCATGAGAAAGGTTGAGTGGAGTAGAACTATATTATAGAAGATGTAGGAGGATTAGGATACATAAAAAAGAGAAGTTGGATGATATATTGGGAAGGATTGAGATGCAAAATGAAAGTGCGATAACATGAAAAATAGAACTGATAGAGAGGAAGGCTGAGAAGTTGGGAAAGGGAATGTGGATCAGAGATGGAAAGATGTGTAGAGACATGGACATTATGCAATACTTTGGAATATAAGTAGACAGTGGGCGACTAGAAGCAGAGTGGGGTATAAATAGAGGGACATGGGAAATTTAGCGGAAAAGGGATCATACTTGAGGGGAACTGGAATTAGGGGGATATGAGGTGACAAATAGAAACTTAGGCCGGCCATACATTAGATTTAACTTGAACTATGTAGTGCAAAGGGCCTGTCTGACTGCATACAAATTAAAAGTGTTTAGGTTGGCCTCATGTTGTATAGTTTTGGCAAATCTAAAAGAAAAGTGTGTGTGTGTGTGTGTGTGTGTGTGTTTATGTATATATAGATGGATCTCTATCTATATAAGAAAGGGAAATTGTTAAGCAGAAGCAAAAAGACACCCAGGAGGTGTAATCTAGGAGATGTGAAGTTGTAGAGGGGTAACCAATGTGGTGTGACTGGGAGGTAAGACTGTAGAATGTGTTTTTGGGAGATTGCTTTTAGCTTCAGAACAAATTGGGACAAAGCAGCCGTGTATTATCAAGCTACTATGTTGCAAGAAAAAGGAAAATGTGTTGATATACTGGTTGTAAGACCTGATCTACTACATGTAGGAGACTCTGATTTTTTTTCTTTTAGGTAAATTGCTGTGGGGGTTGGCATAAGGCTGTCTGAGAGTCCTTGACTGGAATAGGTCATAGTCACAGATATTTTAAAGTATGGCAATTGGCATTCGATTGTATACACAACATTGTGTGACCACACCAGGCAACATACCTCTGTGTGAGAACACAAAGCACATTGTTTTTTTTTTGTAATAGTTTTTTATATTGTGTATCAAGATCTCTTCACAAAATAATCACAAAGAATATGTAACCTTTTCTTTCTGTTTGTGTCTTTCTTTTGTGTTGATACTTTGTGTTCATCTGCAGCTTTCCCCTCAGATATGTGATATTCAGTAATATAAACTCCATTGTTTATTTTTACTACCTGTTGTCAATGAGTACAAAACAAGAAAGAAAAAGACAACACAGCAACAGTTGCCAGCTTACGTCAAGGCAATCAAAATACAAAGCAAATTAAAACTTTTGCCAGACTATTTCTGATGGTGTTTTTCTTCCCAAGCTTTATCAAGTGTGATCATATGTGGCAGATGCTTTTAGCATTTCCCATGTGTTCAGCTGCTAGTAAGACCTTTAACCCTCTATTCTTACTCCTAACCTTCTAGGGGATCCCAGGAACAGACTCCGGGGGCCAGTTGCGATTTTTGACTCCTTGGTTTAGATTTCAGGGAAAAAAAAAAAATGTAAATCTTCCTATTCTCTGCCCTCCCAATAAAGGCTTTATAGGTGTGTAGCTTGTTTTATGATGATGTTGCTTTTTTGTGCTCATCAGAGCAGTTGTGTCAACATGTTGTGGCCTGGTGCATTCACAGAGGGTGGAGATGGAGAGGGCGTGAATTAGGTGTCAGCAAAGGACTGCTGAGCCCAACACATTCCACAAACTTCTAGGAGCTCTGATCAGATATACTAACAGTGCAGAGCCAGTGAGTGAGGCTGCTCACTGAGACATTGCCCCATATAGAAATACACTCTTCAAACCCTCCCCCCCCCCTCCTTTACATCCTGTTTCTCTTCATTATCATAGATCCCCTATCTTGTTTCAAGGCTCTCTCTTCACATTATAGCTAAAAAGAAACAAAAAAAGTCTACCATCTTCCAATCATTTTTCGATGCACACTTTTCTTCTGAACACTAAATTCTGCCTTGTGTTCACCATCTCGCTTCCAGCTCTTCTTCCAGCACATGCTCCATAAATCTGCAGAATACTTTGCATGTAGACATTTTGCACACAGTCTGGCCTTTAAATATCTGTATATCATACTTCACAGGATCAGAAGAGCGGATCTAACAGACGTCAAAGGTTTTTGAGCGCGTGCGTTTGGTTAATTCTATTTGTTTGTGAGGAATCGGATCAGGAGGTTTTGGGAGAGTTGGCATGTTTAGTGGTAAATGATAAGAACACTCTGTCCCTCCATATTGCGTTTCTGTGCCGCAAGGCTCTGTAATAACGCTCTGTTTGGCAGTTTATTGGTTGTTTTAGAAGTTGCTCACACTAGATTTTTAAACTTGAGCATGATGTGTTTGTAAAAACAGGGAACATAATTTATTATTATAAAGGATGTATATAGCACCAACAGTTTGCGAGGTGCTTTACCATATAAAGGGAGACCATACGCCCAACTGAACAATTCAATACAAGCGGTTTACAAAGGCCCTGCTCCTGCGAGCTTACAACGTAAGAGATAAAGTTTTGAGCTTTTGAAAAGGAATGTCTTCTTTATTTCTACAACATAACATTTAACTTTAGTGTGACTATTGTTCCATTTAAAGGAAGATATAATGTATTTTCTGGGAATTTATTCTCAGATATTTTTGTAGTTTTTACCTGAGCGTAATATTTGAGTCACATGTTTACATTATTTTTCTGCTTTATCTTTATTGCCTTTGTGCACTTCAGTACGTATCAGATTGATTAGAAAATTCTAAGGCCTCTTTCACATGGGACGTATCGGTGATGATCCGCTCCGTCGATCCCCGCTGAGCGAGAAGATGACAGGTCCATCTCTGCACACTGTGTAGGGACGGACCTGACAGAGCGCCGCTCTCCCTTATGGAAGATCGGATGACGACAGACCGCAGAGTCCATCGTTATAGGATCCGCAGACGGATGGAAAAGTAGGTTTTTCATCCGTCACGCTTTTTGGGATCTGAGCAGGTCGGATGTCAGCAGACATGTCACCGCTGACATCTGATGCTCTATGGAGGTCTATGGAGCATCTGTTCAGGTCCACCTAAAAGACTGACAGGTGGACCTGAACAGATTGTTAGTTTGAAAGAGGCCTAAAATCTCTATTTTAATAATTACCAAGGCTGGCCGTTCCTGAGTATTTATTTTTCTTTGTTCAACCAGTGGGTGGGACTCGATTCCCCTATCTGCACACCTGATGTGGATTGGGGAATCCTTTCCCCTGCGCTTTTGTAATATGACAGCAGGGAGACTTCCCCCACCGTCAGAATACACTGATCAACACTGCCAGCTATACTTGGTAGGGCTGATCGAGAGAGCATTTTTAACAGACTGGTTGCACACAAGTCCATCGATACATCGAATGCCTCTACATGGATCGAAATTCGCCCCGGTCCTTGCTAATACAGCCAAATTTCTATCCTTGTATGTCCGCCTTAACCCAACATAATCGGCGTGCTTGTAGATAAAATCTCAACCACAAAGAGAGTCTTTTGACTGGTATAAAAAACTGGTAGAAAAAACAGTTAAAAATAATTCACAAATAAATACAGTTGTAAACAAGATTAACATATGCAAATAACTTCTATATAGAGTATAATGTATTTCTGTCTGGATCTCCACATGAAAATAAATAAAACATGTTCTGTCTTATGGTGGCTACACTCACTTCTTGTATCTATGGAGGAGCAATGTAGCTACCTGACAGCAGCATTGTTAACCTGTGTGAGGATCGTGTTAGATGGACTAGCATATTTAGACATACTTTTCTTTTTGGGATAGGTTTGACTTCTATAAATAAAATTTGACCATTTTAAGCATCTTTTGTCAGTGATGAAAGGATTGTCTCATCTTGCTGCCCACTGTGATGGCACTCAGAGATCATTGGTCCTGAGAAAGACCCCGCTGGCATCCAATAGGAAGTGTTCGTGTCTCACCCATAGTGCTGTGGACACCCCAAAAAGGACCCATCCAGGATGTAAACAAAAGAGAAGACTCGGGATGGTGGTAGGTGGCAAGTTAAAAAGGGCATTTTGTTTTTATTTTTTTAACTAAAGTTCTCTCTTAGAAGGTGGTGGGAAAGAAGTCCCTTTTTATCGTGGCGAGGGGCTTTAAGTATGCTACCACAAAGAAAAATGCGTTTGCAAAAGCAGCTTTTCAATAGCAGTATGGCCAAAGCTCTTTTTGGTCATCCTCTCTTGTGAGTCACATGAATGACCTGTGCTCTCCTGTGACCCAGAATCAACCGACAGCGGGCTAAAGCAAGCAGCTTCAGGCTCTTGATGTATCTGGATGATCATTTCAGGATTCACCCAAATTCCCGTACCAGCAGTTTTCTTGCTTCTCGGCACATCACTGAACAAGCAAGTAACTGAGCCAGCTGCCCCCCCCCCCCCCCTCTCCTACCTGGCTCTCCAGTGAGTGCAGGAGGGGCAGAGCACTGATGGTCACCACTCTGTGATCAGAGCAGGACTGGCAACTGAGTGTTCAGCAGAAATATGATCGCTCAGTTCTCGGGCTTCGAGCCAGCAGGGGACAGCTTGATGCATCACACCAATGCTGCGGACATATAGGTGAGTATGTTGTGTGTTGTTTATTTTTTTTATTTTTTATCTGTACCTCTTGTTAACGGAAACTCTTTTTTCCTTTATTAAAGAAGATAAAATTTAAAGATGATTGATTGCTTACTTAGGCTGGATTCACACCTATGCATTTTTAGTGCTTTTTGCATTTTGTAGATTTGCACTACAGAACGTGTTCCATAGGAAACCATGTAAAATGGACTGTAGTCCAAATCTGCAAAATGTACAAAAAATGCATAGGTGTGCATCAGGCCTAAGTCTTGCACATTGCCCTGCCTTGGTAAATGAGGGTCATTGACATTTTTTTAGTTCATGTAATTAGGCTTCATGTACATGAGACGTTTTTACAACCCCTCCTGAAGGCTTTAACTTGAAAGATCGTAACCCACGTTTAAAACTTCAGTTTTGCTGCGTTTAGTTGCATTTGCATTTTGAAGTGTTAAAATTTTTAATTTTTTTAAATTCAAAATAGCCAAAATGCAAAGCGCCTGTAAAAACGAGTTACCATGTTTAGCTGCATTTTGGTGCTTGAAATGCCCCTAAACTCGGCTTCTGAACCCATTTTTTTGCGTTCCAAAAAAAGCCTCTAAACTCAACTGCCTAGAAATGACTATAAACGCCCTTGTGTACATGTACTGATAAGATAACATAGAGGAGAGTTCACTAGCAGTTGAAAAAAGGCTCAACCGCTCCTAAACATTCCTTTACCAGTAGCAATGTACATGAGGCCTAAGTGAGTGGCACTGCACTGTTTATCTTCAGTTTGGGGAAGAGACACCCACTGAATGAATGACTGGACAAATGCTTCAAACAATCAAACTCCATTTGTATTTGGTGACAGGTGACGGGTTGAAGGCTGTAATCCCAACTCAGCCTCACGTATTCTCAACAGCTTCTCTGGAATGTGAGGCTACAAAGAGGAGCAAGTTATTGTGAAGGATGGGAGTGGCTTAAGCTTTCAATTACTGGTTTTATTACAGTTACAATGCGTATTGTTTAAGTACATGCATGGGCAAAACTGGAAATGCCCTGTTTGGACCAGTTTAGTTAAAATAAATAAAAAAACTTCTGGGGGAGGAGCCATTGTCTTATTTCCAGGAACAGAAGATGAGCGTCCTCGAACATCTTCACAGAATTTTGTCACTGTGGTGACTGATTGTGAGCTTTAGTTATAGCCTTCTACGCTGTGTAATGCAGCGTGTAGATTAGTGAGATTTGGAAGCATATTTGTAATGGGGGAAAATTGCTCTGGGCAGTGTATGTGTGTGTGTGTGTGTGTATATATGTATGTATGTATATATGTGTATATATATATATATATATATATATATATATATATATATATATATATATATATATATATATATATATATATATATATATACTCCTACCTAAGATACTCTGACTTTTACCTTTTGACCCCAACCTTTTTACTATTACCTTGATTTTTTTTTTTTTTTTTTACAAACTTATTTGTTTACACTGTTCTCTAACAAGGAGGAAAACATAAAGTGCACTTATTTTTCTCTATTCAAGAGGAGACAAAAAAAAAACCACATGGGCGAATTAAACAGTGACTTGGGTGGTGTTTTTGGAGCTGGTGTTGGAGTCAATCAGTGGATCCCCCATTCGTCTGTTTTTATGGAATCGGATGTTGTTGTCAATGGACACATATCCGTTGACATCCACTGCTCCATTTAGGACAATGGGTGGTTTGATCGAGTCTGCCTAAAAAAAACTGACAGACCGATATAGTCGATCCACCTGTGTGAAAGGGGCCTTAGAGAATTGGAGATGGGACTGTTCGTGTTTTCTGTATATAGTAAGTTTTACCAAGATTTTATGCCATTGTAAACCTTTGCAAGATGTCCTATGTTAATAGGGGGAAGTTGAAAATGGTACCATTTTGGAAAAAAAATAAATACATTTTTACTACCGAGTTTGTGTTTTGTCACCACTATCTATCATTTTCAAATTGTACTGCTTTTTTACACTTTGTCAGAGTTTTAATAATTTAAACTCTAACAAGCAGGGCCCTCTGATTTCTCCTGTATTGAATTACAAGCTGTTGGCGCTTTAGAAATCCTGTGTAATAATTATTGGTGGAAAGCTAAGATAGTCTGCCCTGTTTTGACGAACTATGGCAAGAAACGTTTTATTCCCTTGGCTGGTCTATTGCCCAGAGATGTCAGAAGATCGCTTACAATATTAAGAACTTCTGACATTTGGAGCATGCTTGGGTAATCGGGATTGTGTATCGCAACCCCGGTTAGGGCCTGTTCACACTATGGGTCTTTATTGGCTGTTTTAACTTACCGTAGTATACTTCAGCCAGAAGTTTACAGACCATCTCAGGCAAAGGTGAGTATGATGAAGCCTGATTGGGCTGGTACTAAGTATACGGCACCTTGTTTGTACAGTTTTGCAAGAAACTGCTCAGTTTCCTTCAAATGCCCGTATACATGAGCAGAGAGGTTTCTGAGACTTTTTACGATGATCGTTCAACCAATGCTTGTTAAAAAATAAATAAATATATATATATATATATATATATATATATATATATATATATATATATATATATATATATATATATATATATAAATTACCTAATAACCATTTATTGCAGTTTAAGGCATGACTCCTCTTTCTTATGGATGAGAAAGTAAATCTCTCACATAGATCATTGAACATACCGTATATATGTACATGGAGAGAAACTGCTACCAAACACTTCCTTTTACGGTAATTCAGCAGAAAGTGGATTATTTTGAGAGCTGGCTGATAACAGTGAACAAGTAGGATCTCTAATTTGTTTGGAACTTTAGCTTCACTTATTGGTTCTAAAATATTCAGGTTAGTGAATTAAATTATAGGTTGGAGCTGTGCTGTGCTTTTGAAAGGTAGTCATGATAGTAAACAAATTTTAAATTGACTTTGTTAATGTGTGTTATCTGTTCAGTGTCCGACTCTCGGCAGGCCTAGGGACCATCTCTCTCTCTAGGTTTCCTGATCTTATATGCTTCTTTTAGTTAATTCGTGTTCTGGCTGGTGTTGGCTTTTTTTACCGTCTAACCATGTTGCTCTTTGGCGGCCTGGCTTCCTTTTTCCTCTGATCCATTCAGGCACAGTTGCTTTTTCTAGTGAGTTCCATTGCAGGACATTTCCGAAATACCGTACGTAAGGCTGAGTTTTGATTTTTCACCATCCAATGTTTTTTGTGCTAAGGGATTTGCGTTTTTATCTTTGTTTTCCATGGAATGTGCAGGAGCCTTCTTTTAGAGAGGTGTTTTTATGCGCTGAAGAGGTTTGAACAGTATTCTTTATTTTGGTCTGTCATATCAAATCCATACAAATAGGCTATATCCACCATTACCTATTTCTACAAAAGTTTCTAAATTATAGCTCAGCTATTGTAATAACCTACAATCTATCTTTTACTACAATACCTGCTGCTGAAATCGGGCTTTATAATAAGAGCGTGGAAAGGAAAAGGGCGCATCAGCCTAGTGCATTAATCCACATGTATTTATTGAAGAGTAAAATCATAAAAACGATTTCCAAACATGAGAATATGAACTTGCATTAACCCACCGATCCATAGCTTGAAAGTCCTGGATTCGAGAGTCTCCAAATCGCGTTCCCAAGGATTCTCCTCCTTCCTCAGAGGCTCTAAGGAAGAAGGAGATTGCTTTGAAGCACGTCAACCAGAAGGGTCCCTAGTGTGGTTCCCCCACGGTCTGGAGACTGTCGATTCCAGGACTTTCGAGCTATTGATTGGTGGGTTAAAGTGAATTCATATTCTCATGCTTGTGAGAGATTTTTATGATTTTCTTCAATAAATACACATGGGATGGGATGATGCACTAGGCTGGTGCCTCCTCTTTCTTCAAATACTGTAGCTGCTGACTTTTAATATATGGACACTTAGCTGTCCAGGGAGCCCGCGCTGTCTGCACCCCAGCCTATTTCCGAGTCAGCTCTTAGGTGCCTCTGCTGCCATTCATGGTAAGGGAAACCAGCAGTGAAACCTTTCGGCTTAACAGCCGGTTCCTTACTGCGCATGCGAGGAGGAAGGTGGAGGGGGCCAAACTTTATTTACTAAAGGCCAATCCAATAAAAGTGCAAAGTGCAGTCACTGTAGATCCGAGGGGGACATGCAAGGAAAAAAAAAAAAAAAAACACAGCATTTTAGCTTGCACATGATTTGGATAATAAAATCAGCAGAGCTTCCCCTCATTTCAGATCTACCCCTCAGATTTACAGCGATTGCACTTCCAAGTGCAAGTTTGCTTTTAGTGCAATTTCAAGTGCACTTGTAGTTTGCACTTTTAGTATGAAGTGGATTTGCCTTTTTGTAAATAACCCCCTATGTGTCCAACGGAGGGGTCACAAAAGGGATACCTTTTTTCCTTACCCAGGAAATCAAGGTCTGCACGTTAGTACTCCTTACTGGGGCATCCAGAGGCGTCAGACTTTATCGTACTTCCACGGACAGCCACAGTTGATACAAGTCAGTCTGAACAGAAAACAGTAATCTTAGGACAATACCAGAACAAAAATATGAACCCGGGTGTATGCAACAAAGGGGGGACAAAGAGGATCCCAGGCTGGATAGATTCTATTGAGTTTTGTGGGATTATAGTATACTCAACGCAGAAACTCGGTTTTGGGTGAGCTTGTCTTTAGAAGAAATCACCAGTCTGGGGCATTGGTGATGACGGTCCCCCCGGTCTTCCCTGTCCAAAGAGTTTATATATCACCCTTCCAAAGATCCCACAGGTGCCCAAGCTTGGGGGGGGGGGGGTGTGGTCAATATTGAGCTAGCTAAAAAGCATGGATGGAGGAATATCCATTGTATTATTCAGGAAGTCTTGGGTGAATACCTGAGCAGCAATGGCATTTGATAGAACGCAGTCACTGTTCGACCAATATGTTTCCACCCAGCTCAATTGCCGTATGGTGCTTGGAGGGCCACTTACGGCTCAAAATTCAACAGATGGAGCAAAAATCATCTGAAATACAAGCCATGTGTAACTTAGCTTTACTCATGTGCTACATTTTGCTTCCAAGGCAGTGGTATGTTATGGTGCCCCAGAGATGGTATTGTGTCAGGGACTAGCTGCTTCTGTCAGAACCTAGTCACCTATGTGTTTTATTTTGTAATCTATTTCCTTTAACTTAATATAAAAAAAATCCAGAAATTATTATGCAGCTGGCTGAAGGAAATTCACCTATATATGGTAATCAAGCTCAGAATTTTCTCATTGATTTTTCGGTCAAGCTTTTAATACAATTAAGGTAGAGAATGAGCTTATACACCGTAAAAAAAAAAAAAAAAAAAAAATATATATATATATATATATATATATATATATATATATATATATATATATATATATATATATATATATATATATATATATATATATTCTTTATTATTTTTTTCCAACTGCAGCTTTGATGCAACCATAGCAACCCAGGTGAACTACTTGAGTTTCAGTTGAATGGACTACTCTTTCAATACCCCGAGGGTGTTGCTAGCTCGTGTCCAACAAAAGCTCTTTTGCTGCATAAAGCTTTCTGTCCGATAGACACACATAACTGATGGGATGGCAATGATCAATCGGGGTCTGCAGCATGCCTTGTTTCAAAAAAAGACATGCAGGCTGCTTACCGTATGTTGGGGAGTGGTGGTAACTCCACTTCAACTACTCTAAAAAATGTAAAGGCCATGATCGTGTGAGAACTGGGTAGAAAATATATCAAGAAAGCTAATTTACAGAAACTGGGTTCCAAACTCATGATGAAGCCATTGCAAGCATGATCCAAATGTCTCTATGCATTCAGGAAGAGGTTCTTGTTTATGGTAATGGGACTGGGTGTGGGTTTTCTAACCTGCCCAATCAGCTTATCTTTAAGATTATTAGCTTGGGTCTTTTGTGCCCTACACACAGGGATGCACAAGCCTAGGTTTCCATCTCAACGTTGGAAAGTCCACAGGATATCCTGCCCCTACGTATCACATGGTCCAGGCATGTGGCTCTCTGGCTAGAGCCACCATGGTCATTGGTATAATTTTGATGATTATCACTGTGCTTCTCAGCCACTGAGTATAGTGGTAATCGGTCACTGATCTGTCCAATGCAGATGTGCTTGTCACATGGGGGACCAGTGCATAGTGTCAGAAGGTCTATATTTTTTTTCCCTTTCCCTTTGCCTAAGCTTTTGAAATAGCTTTACATTGCTCCATCCACCCTAAACGGTGTGAATGGGCCAATCTTCTACTGCAGCTATTGCTGCCGGCTGTTAAAATACCTAAATAGTGCCTGAATTGGTTGAACACTTTTCCTCCCATCTTCCTTGATTTTTCAATTGAAGAATGTTGTGATAACAAGGCTACACACTGATCAAATTTAGGCTGGTTCCTAATACGCTCATTGATAATCACCAGCAATGTCTGTAAGAAATTGTGAAAATGCTAGTTGCCTGGATTTCATGCTGATACTTCGACTTTAGATCGGGGTGGGTTTGATTTAAATTAACTCGATTTAAATCATACGTTTTAAAGAGCAACTGTCATTTCTTGCAGCGGCTCCTCGTCTGATCCACTGTTGACTCACTGACAGTCCCATTCGCTTTAAAGCAGAATTCCACCCAAAAGTGGAACTTCCGCTTTAAGCACTCCTTGCCCCCTTGCATGCCACATTTGGCATGTCATATTTTTTATTTTTTTGGGGGGGTGGGTGCTTAGTTTTGAGTGGGACTTCCTGTCCCACTTCCTGCTTCTGCCTACGGGCCGCCTAGGTGACTCCTCTCCCCCGAGGCGGTCCTTCCCTCTCGGCAATCTTCTGGGACACATGATAGGTCCCAGAAGAGGGCCTGTCCACTGGGAGAGCGTGCCCGGCCGTGAAGACTCAAGCTGTCATGGCCAGGTGCCCACTGTTTCAATGGAGAATCTTTAATATTTGCAAACAAAATGAAGATTTCCTATTTTAAATAATAAGCTGCCAGGTTAGTTAAATAGCGATATCAGAACCAATCGTACAGTTTGTAGTGTACATAGATTTTCAAAATGGTGGGATCAAGGAATATTCCTGAACTTTGTTTTATCTTATGGTTACTGTGAAATTGTGAATGCATCACTGCAGTGCATGTTATCTCAGCTTGCAGAGATTGGATTCATTGAATGAGTTTACCAAAAATTTTAATATACAGCCTTGTGCTACATAACTAAGCTCCATTTCACACTGAATTAACAAAATTATTAATGAATCTTAAATAGAAAGCTATTTTTAGATAGATTTTTACTTGAACCCTGCTTTAGATGCCTTTTTTCTTTACCATTATACATTTTCAGACATCTAACTTCACTGGCTGCATGCTTCTTTTGGGTCAGCTGCTTTTTATGAGAAGCCAGAGACGGCTTGAATACTACAATTATAGGACTCTTGCAACGGGTAGTACAGAATAAAATAAACCTATTGTGGCTTCTGGTAGCCACAGCTGACCTTTTGATACAGAAACCGTGTGCAGCTATACTGTATGTGCGAAACTGCCAATGTGCGTGTGAATATGGGGGCTGGTTAAGGGTTGTACACATGGACCGAAAATTTGGGTGGCATCGGCTGGGTCAAGAGAAACTGGCCGACATTTGGCCCGTCTGACAGAAGCCAGCCAGCTGATGGCCGAGAGGCAGCCCTCTGTCAGAACACAATAGCTCAGCGGGGGAGATTACTGTACTAACATGGGATAGTTAGTACAGTGGCTCCACCCAAGCTCTTCAACTTAAAAAAGAAAAAAGCCTACTAGTGTGTGCTAGGCTTTATGCTTGTAAAGCCGCACAAAACTTTCTTATGCCACGATTGTCTTGTGTAAGAGCCCTTTTAAAGCGGTGTTCCAACCATTTAAAAGTCAGCAGCTACAAAAAGTGTAGCTGCTGACTTTTACTAATCGGACCCTCACCTGTCCCACAGTCCAGCAATGCGGGCGCGCGAAGCCTTCACAGCCAGACGTACACTGTGCGAGCCGCTTTGCGCGCTGATTGGCTGGGCAATCTTCTGGGACCTGTGACGTGTCTCAGAAGATAGCAGGGAGGGGAGAGAGGTGAACTTCCTTTTGGCTCCAGTGGAGGAAGTGGGAGCTGGGTGCCTGTGAACTGGATACCCCCCCCCCCCCCCCCAAAAAAAATGACATGCCAAATGTCAGGGGTTCACCAACACTTAAAGCGGAAGTTCCATTTTTGGGTGGAACTCCGCTTTAAGTATAACTAAAGGCAAAACTTTTTATAGAATGCAGAGGGATTAGAACAGGTTATTACTGATTTCACTGATTTCTGTCCCCCAGTGATTTCACCCTCTCCACTTGTCCTGTTTACTGTTATCAATGATTGTGAAACTGGCCAGGACATGAATAGGGAAATCTTCCGATAAGGACACTAGTCCTGGAGTCCCTGGAGACAAATCAAGGATTTCCCTCATGTCCTGTTTGGTTATGGGACAGAAAGTGAAGGAAAATCTCCCAAATGGGACACATCTGCTCTACAAGTGCAAAACATACCTGTTGTACCTGCTTGAAATCCTGTGAGTTACATTATGTGCCTGTGCTGAACTCCTATCAGCCTAGTTCCCAGTTTTCTCTTGGGACTACATTGCACCTCCCCCACGCTGTGATGACGTGAAGAGGAGATGTTCTGTAGTCTTGTTCTAGGATGAGAACGCTGCTGCTCCACTCTCAGTAATTTAAATGAGTGTTGTTCTCCTAAGACAGGAAATGTGTTACTGGCAGGATCACAGAGTGAAAATAATGGGGGAAAAACTAATGCAGCTACCACATCTAAAGGGGTGGTAAACGGCAATTTTATAAAATGTTTGCTCTTAGAATTAGATGGTGCTTTAATGATGAGATAAGGGATGGCTAGTAAAGCACTTTTATCCTTTCATTATTTTACATGTTGAATATTCCATCAGCCTAACCAGGGATTTCATTAACGTTATGATTCATGCCTTTTAAAAGGCAGTGTTTGTCATGCATGTTTCATGGCTTGTCACTGGATGAGCAAGATATGCAGGCCAAAGACATTCCTCTGTGCTTTATTATAAGTCTGCTGGGAAATGGAATGGAAATAGTTGCAAGAAATCTTGCTGTTTTTTTTAGCTCCATGTGTTAATTGGTTAATTGGTAGTTAAAAGAGTCTTGGTTAATTGTAGCAAGAGTTTGCCTGAATTTAAGTTCAGTGATGCAATGAACACTCCTCCTCCTTTTCGTTTTTGGTTGCTAGGTTATCGGAGATTGACGCACACTAGATACGCAGCATGAGTATAAACAACAAATCCTGCTTGTGTTCTTGTGCCCTGCGAACATACCATTAAATAATCTGTCTCTAGGCTACGGTTGACCACATACAACTCCAGATAGGCACAAAGTAAATTGGTGGGCCGGGGGGGCATTCATGGAGACCAGCTTTAAAGTAGCTCTTCTATAGGCATTAATATCAGGATGGGTTTGATTTAAATCAAGTCGATTTTAAATCACTAGTGAAAAAGCTTAATTTAAATCGACTTAATTTAAATCACAGTTTTTAAAGAGTAAATGTCATCTCTGTCCCGCAGCAGCTCCTCTGACCCACTACTGACTCACTGACAGTCCCATTAAAGTGGTTGTAAACCCTCTGGGACCACTTTAACCTACAGGTAAGCCTAGATTAAGGTTTACCTGTAGGTGCAAGAAATATCTCCTTAACCTACATGGTTAAGGAGATATTTCACAAAAACTGGGCACCGATGTCTACGGCACATGCGCACTGTAGACAACGGCGCAAGCTCACTGAGCATGCCCTTAGTGAAGGCTAGCATGCTGTCACTGACGGCTCCCGCGCGCATGTGCCGGAATGACGTCATCGCTGCTCCAGCCACTCACAGCGCTGGATGCAGTGATGCCCAGAAGGAAGACGGACGCTTCATGGAAGAGGGTCATCGCTGACTCCTGTGTCAGGTAAGTGACACATAATGGGCTATTTAAACTAGGTGTGAGTGTAGTTCTATTTATTGTGCTGTTTGTTTAACTTACCTTGTAATGATATGCTCACATGTTGTGGCTGCATATTCATGTGTCATGGCAGATCAATTCCTTTAGACCAGGGATATGCAATTACTGGACCTCCAGCTGTTGCAAAACTTCAAGTACCATCATGCCTCTTCTGCCTCTGGGTGTCATGCTTGTAGCTGTCAGAGACTTGCTATGCCTCATGGGACTTGTAGTTCTGCAACAGCTGGAGGTCCGCTAATTGGTTTGTGTAAGTGCGGTGTGAACTAGGGATTGGCTTCAATTTGTTAGTGTATTTAAATTTGCCAGTACATCTAACACTCCCCTTGCCCTAGATTAACAATGCTGTTGTCTACTGTGCCCCTGTTCTCCTTCCTCCAGAGTGGTGGCACACTAATACAGGTGGTGTGTTACTGGCCAGATCATCAGATGAAAACAAAGAGAAAAAGTCCTAAATTAGAAAACAAATGCAGTCACTACATCTAATGATTGGTAAGCTGTAATATATATTACATTTTTGGTTTTGGATTTCTTACTACTTTGAGTTGCCTGTGATTTCCTCTTTCTCTTCACATTATTCCCATTTTCTTCTTTCCTGCAATTTTTCTCATGGTTTTTAGCCGCTTTGCATGAAATCATGTGGTTTCATGGCCTTGATTTCCCAGTTACTGATTATAACGTCAGAAGTGCGGTTTCTCATCCAGTTTCCCTATTTTTGGGACTGTTTTCCTCCCCTCTAGGTATAGTATGATGGCTCTGACTCTTGAAGATCATTATTCATGTGATGCTTTGTGCACAAAGAGCCTATGTTAATGGTCTGCTTTTACAGTACTTCCAGTAAGCTTGGTTTTGGAGATTGATGTTTTATATCAGTTTGAATGCCATTGCGTACATCAGATATGGCCTGGGTGACAAGGCATGCTGGGATTTGTAATTTCTCATCAGCTATGGGCCACAAGTTACACAGTCCAGAGTTGTATGTTCTCAGATACACTTTAAAACCCGGCTCTACTCAGGACAGATTGGGATAGAGAAACAAACTGATAATTAAACTAGGTGAGTGCTTTTGTTACATCTCAAAGAGATCACAGTACCATTGAAAGCATCAAAAGATCAACGCTGTCTTTGTTCAGACATCATCTGGGCTTAAGCATCTACTTTGTGGACCAAAGATTGTCATACACATACTCCTCCATCTACTCAATACAATGCATTATCCACTGTCTGCTGTCAAAATACCAGAACAGCTGAATCTGATTGGATGTATCTCCTTTTTGGCCGACAATTTATATATTTTTATAAAAAAAAATTCATACAGTGTGTGGTCAGCTTGAAGTAATATAATATTATATGGACTAGCGTCAAATGTAGAGCTTTAAGGACACTACTACTAACTGTTTTTTTGCCCATTGTTTTAAAAAGAAAGTTCAGCAAACAAACATAGGTTTCCCTCGCAGGCGTTTTTCAGCATTCCATTTCCCATCAACAAAATAACATTCGGCCTTGTTGGCTCTCACTTGCAGCACTGCTGCTCTGGCCTTACGTTCCAGGCCCTTGTCTGCCTTGTACAGACTGTTTCACCAACCACCTTGGTGCATATAGCTAGCAGCTAAGGATGAGCTCAGGCATGTTCGCATACTCCATGTGCAGAGCCCACCAGGAAGTTGGCGCTGTGCTAATCACAGGCAGTGAGACATTGCCTGATCTCTGTAGCCACGCATCAGGACAATGTCTCGCTGCCTGTGATTAGCACAGCACAGTGCCGACTTCTTTGCAGGCTCTGCATGTGGAGTATGCGAACACACTGGAGCTCATACTTACTAGCAGCCTCTTGCTGCACTGGCTCCCGCGTGGAGCCCTCCTGACTACTGGTATTCAGACTTCCTATCTGCCCGAGGTGGAGCCCAGAACCATAGTCGGGTTACTACTAAAAGCCCAGCACACACCTGACCAATCAGTATGCTGGCTGTTCTCAAAATCAGGACCCAGGACTGGGGATTTCATCCCACCCGGATCTCTCAGGAATCCCTGAGCTTCAGGTCCCAAAGTGAGCTTTGCAAAACGCTGAAGAAACTGAATGACCAGTTTCCGCTTCATGTTACAAGCTCCCTGGAACCCCTCAACTCGGCCCGTTGAGAATTCTGGGTCACAACCTCCTTCTAGACCCTGGCAGGGCAATGATCTGCCACAATATATCTATCTATAATTTATTATGATCTCTAATCATTAAAAATAAGCACCTATACTTTTGTAATCCAGTCATAGGCTCTCTACACATTCTCAGTTGCGCTCTATTTTTCAGCACTGTGCCAGAAATGTAGAGGCCAATTACTTGACAGCCAAAAGATTTACTGGTGCTCTGGGCTTCAGCAAAATGGCAGCCTCCAACAAGAAGGAACCGCAACAATGCCTGAAGCAATTTACAGCACATAGTAATTTTTGTAGCATAATAATTAAAGTGATATTAAGGAAGGGCTCACCCATATGAGAATTTGTGAGAATAACATGCGAGTGTGGCCGACTCTCAATGGAGCCGGTTCACACAGCTCCGGGGCAGCCGTGGTTCGCATTTTAAAAAGGGTCATGTGCTTCTTTGGTTTCCGATTCAGGTGCAAATTCGGAGCTGATTCGCACATGAGTCAGAGAACCGGGACGCCTGGACCCCATGCTGTAAAATGCAGCAGCAGCATATGTGAACGCTCAGGCTTTCACACTGGAGCGACAGGAGAGGCGATTTGCAGGAGCTATTTTATAGTGCCTGTGAAGCGCCTCAGTGTGAAAGGAGTCTAAAACAATGAATGGTGACCATCACCGATGATTAATGGTGGTAGCTGCTATAAAAACTTTTTTTTTTTTTTAGGCATTCTGCCCCGATTTTCTCTTGAGATTTGTTCAACCCTACTCCATGCCTGCTTTGAGTAAATCAACATAAATAATTTATGACTTTACACTAACATGTAACGGAACCAGTCATACTGGGATTAGCAATCACTGTGCAAGGTACGCTTCCTAAATACTGGTTTGTTGTGCACAGATCTCAGTCATAAATTAATGCTGACCCACTTATCCATAACTGTGCTAACCCTCATACTCTTTATGAGCTAACAGAGTCATGTGATCATTTAACCAGGTCAAGAATTTCCATGCCATCCAATTTTGTAGTGGGCCTAGTAATTTTACAAGCCAGAAAAATAAATTCTTCACATATCACAAAGTACAGCAAAAGTAAACAGTTTATGTTTATAGCATTTTTGAGCCTTAAAGAGGAAGTAAACCCTGATGAGTTTACTTCCTCTTTAATTCCCTGCAAAGGCAAAGAATAATGGACTACTATGCATCGCATAGTAGCCCATTATGTGTCACTTACCTGACACAGGAGCCAGCGATGTCACCGCTGTCCCCTGTAGTCCGGCGCATCCATCTTCTCAGTGGGTCTCTGCTCCACCGCTGTAATTCGGCGAAGCCGCAGTGACGTCACTCCCGCGCATGCGCACGGGAGCCGACACGCGCAGCATCTTCGGCATTGACGATGCCGCGCTCAGTGCGCCTGCACGCTGCTGTCTACAGCACATGCGCCGTAGACAGCAGTGCCTGTCTTTCAGCAAATATCTCCTAAACCGTGTAGGTTTAGGAGATATTTCTTGGACCTACAGGTAAGCCCTTATCTAGGCTTACCTGTAGGTCAAAGTGTGTTGTAAGGGTTTACAACCACTTTAAGCTTTTATGGGAGTATAGTTTTGCTTAAAAAATGCTGAAAAACTCAACTACAGCTTTCTACAGCTAACATTACTGGCTTTTTTTTTTATACTGTCCATATAATATAATGCTCTGCTTATTTGCTACCTCCCCCCAGTCCTGCCACATTTTGGCACATTTTGGCATCTGTCAAAATTGGGTACCTGCTCCCACTTAAGGGTAAGATTACTCCAATCGTTGTGCGGCGACCTATGCAATTTCTGGCTCCTCCTCCTTACACCAAGGCTTTACCTCCTGTTTCCCTTAGTGAAGATGTGGGTGCCGGCACCTGGAGCCGATGGACGAATCGGCTTTGAGTGCCAACATTGCGGGCTCCCTGGACAGGTAAGTGTCCTTATATTAAAAGTCAGCAGCTACAGTATTTGTAGCTACTGACTTTAATTTTTTTTCCCCCAGGCTGGAGCTCTGTTAAAGTAACAGCAAGGAGGACATGGAAGGGGGCAACACATGTCAATTAACAAAGAAAAAATTCCCAGCTTTATAACCTGCCACCTAGGTTGGTAAGTTGAGCTGGGAATTTTTCTTTTTTGTTTGCTGCAGGTATGTATCTCATAACTTCATTGGTTACTGGTTAGGCATTCAAGCACCCGCGGGTTCTGTAGCTGCTTAAATATAATGGTCTACAGTGTAGATTCCTCCATCCACACAGGTTTAGCGTTTCTGACGCAGTTAAATAATTTGCGCTGCATTAAATAATATTTTACAGATGCCTGTGTTGGTTTTCTCTTGTATGCATTCTTGTAGCGTTTACTGAACCCTGTAAATGCCTTGGAGGTATTTGTGGCGCGTTTTCAGCGCCTTTACATTGACGTCTATGGAAGTGTTTGGGGAGCCGTGAAGCCAACCAAACAGTATATCGGATCAATTTTGGCACAACACAAAGCTAAGTGATTCAAACGCTACCATGTGAACAACCCTGGCTGCTGCAATGCACATCATATTGACGGGCATTTGTGGAGCTTCACAAAATGAAAATGAAACTCCTGCATTTGATGCTAGCGTACACAGCCATTAGCTTGTGCATTTTGTGAATGAAAAATGGGTTTGATAGTAGGAAAGTAACCTATGCTTTAAAGCGGAGGTTCGCACGGAAATGGAACCTCCACTTTTCGTAACCCTACCCCCCTCCGGTGTCACATTTAGCACCGTTCAGGGGGGATGGGGGTGCAGATACCTGGTATATTACAGGTATTTGCACCCACTTCTGGGCATAGACTGAAGTCCAGCTGCTCACTCTAAAAATAAATGTTGGCGGACCTCCGCTTTTAAAATCATAACTTGCTTACTCATTTGCATTACCAAGGACATCTTGGGATAGATTTACTAAACCTGGAGCACTCAGAATCTGGTGTAGCTGTGCATGGTAGCCAATCTGCTTCTAACCACCTCAGGTTGTTAAATTAAGCTTTGGCAATACAACCTGAAAGCTGATTGGTTTCTATGCAGAACTGGGCCTGATTTTGCACCCTTCAGCTTTAGTAAATAAACCCCCTTATGTATCAGCTGCTTTTTTCTTATCAATTTATTTCCAATGGTGGCACTATCAGCTTATTAGCATTTTGTATATCTATCATCCCTCTATGCAAAGCTATATTTGGCTCTTGTATGTAAGGGCTCTGTCTTCTATGCTGTAAGTGCTATTATTATCAAGCAGACGTGTGTCTGTGCATACTGATAAGGTGTTTTGCCAGCCGTTGGTTTGAAGTTTTTATGAAGACTTTGTAACGGGTATGTTGTTTTGTAGGATGATGGCTTTCTGAATGTGGTTTTATTCAGAGATGCCAAATGCACAGCTTTGTCCAGTATTACAGTAAGTTTCCACCATTAACTAGAATGTTGAGTTGAGTGGAATGTTTGTGTTTATGGATTTATTGGCATTGTTGGTGTCTGAGAGTTGCAGGATTGTGTGTGCATACCTCAGTTGGATGCCAGTGCATCTCTTAAGAGGAAGGATTGTTTAGGAGCGGAAACCATTGCATAGGCAGGATTAAAACTGTCTGTATTCAAATTGTAGGCAGGGACAGGAAGGGTTCAGTTGGCTTCTAAATTAAAATTTTCAGGCTGTTTTGTAAAATCAAGGATCTAATTGTGTGCCGATTTATTACAGGCAAAAAGTGCTTTAGTGGACCTTGAAGTATGGAAGCCTGAGGTGCTAAGTCACATGTTTTCTGGCTGAACTTGCATAACGAACACGCAGTGTTGCTTCCAGGAAAGTCACGGTTAATATTTCTCTGCATCAGTTCTGTGAAGTATGGTGGAAAATATTCTGCTAGCTAGAGGAAACTGTTAGTTTTTCTCTGGTTACAGTATAACTTTCAGTGTGCGCACGTTGTCCTGACTTGTACAAACACTGTGACAAACATGAAAAAACTTCTACTTGTGTGCAATAACTGTGATATTATGGACTGATAAGATTGTGCTACCGGCTACTTTATTGTAACAGTCCTTTACTAGTCCAGGCTATTCGTAACTAAGTTTTAAAGTAGAAGTCCACCCTAATGGCCCATACATAAGATCCGAAAATCGAATGAAAAATACTGCTTTCGAAGAGATCGTATAAATCGGATTGTTGGCACAGAGCTTTTTGAAGGCCAATCATGACCGTTCATCTGATCAGACAAACATGAAAAATTTTCTCGGATGGTTTGTGTGTGTGTGTGTGTACGGGCCATTACACTAAAATCCCTACAACTATAGATATCCACGATCTAACTCTAACCTATCTAGCCCTGTAAAGAAGAAATCGGTATACATACCTGTCTTTAAGCCGATCTGGTCCAGTCTCCAGCGGCGAGAAGCTCTGCAGAGGAAACAGCCCTAAAATGAACAGGGCGTGACGTTACCCATAAAGTTACTATGGGGCTTTGGTTGTCGACTGTTTCCTCTGCACCCGCCTCCACAGTGAAGCTGCAGATGACAGCTCAATGCTGGATCAGCTTCAGAAAAGGTATGTATACCGATTTCTTCTTTACAGGGTTAGATTACTATTAGATTGTGGATGTCTGTAGATGCAGGGATTTTAGTGTTAGGGTGGACTTCTTTAAATCTGCTCCCACCCACCTTCTAAATCCTATTCTATCTTCCCTGTGAAAGGATGATATGTATACTTACCTGTTCACGAGAGTTATCAAGGCCAGTCGCATGATCGGCTGTCAGCGGCAGATTCGGTGAGGAGGGACAGCTGACAAAGGATGCCATGTAGAAAGTCTATGGGTGACTTAAGCGCCCAGGCACTGCAACCATTGTCATTGATCTCTCCTTTTTCACTGAAGCTGGCTGCTAGAGATCATGTATCCGGACCAGATTGCTCTCAGACTAGGCAAATATGGACATCTTCCTTCCCTAGGGTAGATAGAATAGGGTTTAGAGTGGGGGGTCAGGTTTAAGCTTAATGCCATAGTAACCCTTTAAAGCAGTGTTTCCCAACCTTTTTTTCATTGATGCACAATTTAGAGGCACCCCATTCTAAAAAACCAAAAACAAAAAGGTAGGGCACCCAATGTGATTTATTCTTCCAAAGTAATTGCACCTTTGAACACTGGTATTGACTGGTATTCCAACGTTTCTCTCCCTCACTCAGCCATTGTGACCCCGGTGGTGACATAGAGGGGCAGGGGAGAGATAAATGAGGATGCTGTGCAGGCACCTGATGCCATCCTTGTCAACCATTGATGTCATTGGTTGTTAGGATACAAGCGGCTGGAAGGTTGTGATGGTACATAATGAAAACCTGTGACTTTGTGTAACTAAAAGGAAAGGTTTGATCTACCAATCTAGCTTACATACAGTTTGTAGGCAATTTTTTGGTATTTTGCCAGGGTACCCCTGAAGAAACCTTGGTTGAAACGCTAAAAAAAAATAAATAAAAAAAATCTCCCTTCAAAACGCCAACATTCCAACTAAAACAAGTTAAAGTGGATGTAAACCCGATTCATTAAATTTGACTTGGGCTCATATACCTGTAGTGTTTTCTTATCTCTCTCCAAAGCCCTAAGACCCATGAATTTCTACTGTTTCATTGTTCTTTTCTCCAAGATGGAAGAATAGCAGAGAGCTTGTCACAGCACAGCTCTGAAAGTAAATTTGCTCTTCTGCCTATGTGGAGGGGGGGGGGGGGGGTGCCTTTCTTCCAATGAGCTGTCACATAGTGTGTGCCCAGACTCCACACATTCACCTGAATGAGGAAGTAAAAATTCTAAGAATATATTAAGCTGAAGACCGCAGATATACATGTAAAACCTATGTAGGGAGGTCTGTTTCATTCCTGTGTAGCATCTGAGGCTGTTCACTTCACTGGGTATAGGAGAGGGTTTACATCCACTTTAATCAAGTGTGGGTGAACTGTGGCTAACTCTTATTCACCTCTATTTATTCTTAGGATGCCATGGTGCCTTTATCTTGCTGCAGGCTGGCAAAAAGTTGGGGCCCTTTTGTGGCTCCAGCATGAGTAGGAAACCAAGGTTTCAGTACATAAATGGAGTTTAATGAATCTAAAGCCAAAACTTTTTTTGTAAAGCTTTGGATGGTGCGTGGAAGAGTTTGCGTCTTGATTTCCTTCTGTGTGCCCACTGAAGATATTAACCCCCCCATATTTATAATTGCTTCAATTTTTACAAAGACCACCATTTTTATTTTATAACTGGAACAGAAATAGAGGAGAAATATTCCAATGGATTTATGTGCTGCGGTGACATGTACACAAGATGTTTTAAAACCTCTCTTTTAATGATGTAACATGACGGATAGTAACTGACATTTAAAAACGTCCTATGTGCCGTGTTAACAAGCCGCGTTTTGCATTTTAGAAGCGTTTTTTGCATTGCAAATAGTCAAAAATGTATCTCCATTAAAAGCGCCTGTAAATGAAGCGCAAGTTACCGTGTTTTACAAGCTGTTGCAGGCATTTGGCGTTTTCTAATGTCTCTGAACATCCGCCCTGAACGCATAATTTTTCTTTGCTTTTCAAAAAATGCTTCTAAACTCAACTGCCTAAACTCAATGACCCTGTGTACATGTACTGATAAGATAACATAGAGGCGAGCAACTGAAAAAAACTCCCAACTGCTTCTAAACGCCCGTTTACCAGCAGCTGCATACATGAGGAGTGGGATTGGGCTTTAGAGAGCTTTTTCTACTGACCAATTGGTTTTTGATAGCACTGCATATTCTTAGAAATTAATTTGGTTCTAAAGGCTGGAGGTTTTTTTACCTTCATGCATTTTGTGCATTAAGATAAAAAAAAACTTCTGTGTGCAGCACCCCTACATCCCCCACACCATCCTTACCTGAGCTCCCTCCAATCCATTCATGCTCATGATAGCATCGGCTGTTCTGAGACTTTCCCTTATTGGCCGAGAAAACTGCGGGAGCCCATTGGTGCCCACTGCTGTCAATCTTAGCCAGTGAGGCAATGAGGAGAAGGAGGGAGGGGTGATCCACGGCTCTGTGTCTTATGGGTGCTGCAGATCGGAAGCGAGCATTCGGCAGTGCCCCTGTGGCAAGCGTCTTTCTCTTGAGTCACTGCTTGAGAGGGAGGAGCCAGGAGTGATGTCAGGGGACCCAAAAAGAAGAGGATTGGCACTGCTCTGTGCAAAATTACTACACAGAGCAGGTAAGCATAACGTATTTGTTATTTATAAAAAAAAAAAAAGGAAAAGCAGCTTTAATACCACTTTAACTTTGTGGTTTTACTTACTCCACGTTCACTTAACATCAAAATTCCTCAGGGTCAGGTCTCATAGCGTAAAGGTGGTACTTTAAGGCTTGTTTTGTTGATAATGCAAATTATTATAACAGTGCATGCAAGGTTTGGGTTTGTTTTGCCTTATAGCTGGTTAGTAGGCTAAAAGGTGTAGTTTGTAAGTTCCCATATCTGTCTATTGGGAGACAGCTGTAGCGTAAATCCTTACGTAGTCCATAGTCTCCCCCCCCCCCCCCCAGGCTCCATTTTTGGAAATGTCTCAAGTATGTGTAATTTGGTGGAGACCTCAGGGTAGGGTACGATGGAGGACCCAGAATGAAGGTTTTGTATCTCCCAGTTGACTTGGGAATGCCTTGGGTTGATTCATAAGAACTTAAGTCCTTAACTAGCCAAAATAAAGTCTGGATTAACACATTCAGTCTGCTGTTGTTGTGTATTGAAGAAAATGCTCATCATGTGGAGTGAACATTTGCAATACTAATATCTGTCTTTTTACTCTATTTGCAGGTATGGCCTCACAAGTTTTGGTATACCCACCATATGTTTATCAAACTCAGTCAAGTGCCTTTTGTAGTGTAAAGAAACTGAAAGTTGAACCAAGCAGTTGTGTGTACAGCAAGAGGAGCTATCCACGCACCGACCTGAATGCTAGAAACCTTGGATTTGCACATCCAAACAACAAGAGCAGGGCTCCGTTGCAGACGAAAAACCAATTCGACAGACCTCGCCAGCAGACTGCGGCTTCCCAGACCAGCACAGTCGCAGTAAAAACCAACGCAGGTGCTCCAGGGGACCCAGCAGCGCGGGCGCAGCCAGATCCAAAAGAGACACCCATAGTTGGATCACCGGATTGTGCTTCAGATTTGCTGGACACACATCAGCGATGTGGGTTGAAGCGTAAGAGTGAAGATTTGGAAAACCAAGGTGGCACCATGCAAATTGTTGAGGAGTTGTCCGTGCTGCCTGCTATGCTGCCAGGCAATGCAGCAAACCCAGTAACTGTTGTGGCAACCACAGGAGCGTCTAAACCGAACGGAGCTAACGTGGATGGAGACTATCAGTTGGTACAGCATGAGGTGTTGTGCTCAGTTAAAAATACTTATGAAGTACTTGATTTTTTGGGTAGGGGAACCTTTGGACAGGTAGTTAAGTGCTGGAAAAGGGGGACAAATGAAGTTGTGGCGGTCAAGATTTTAAAAAACCATCCTTCTTATGCACGCCAAGGGCAGATAGAGGTGGGCATCCTTGCCAGGCTGAGCAACGAGAACGCAGATGAGTTTAACTTTGTGCGTGCGTACGAGTGTTTCCAGCATCGGAACCACACCTGCTTGGTTTTTGAGATGTTGGAACAGAACTTATATGACTTCTTAAAGCAAAACAAATTTAGCCCCCTGCCCTTGAAAGTTATACGGGCCATCCTACAGCAGGTGGCTACTGCACTGAAAAAGCTGAAAAGTCTTGGTTTAATTCACGCTGACCTCAAACCTGAAAACATCATGCTGGTGGATCCTGTAAGACAGCCGTACAGGGTGAAAGTAATAGACTTTGGCTCTGCTAGCCATATATCAAAGACTGTTTGCTCAACGTATTTGCAGTCTCGCTACTACAGGTAAGAATTGCCCATGTAATTTCTAGTTTACTCTGTACATAGTTAAATGTCACATTTACTGACTCGTTTTCCTGTGGGTTGATCATATCTGATTTTTATTTTTTATAATTTTCTGGCTTTTTTTTATCTTGAAATTTGACATTTGTTTATTATAGACTTAAGATGTTTGGGCTCAGGAACTCAATAAGTTGACATTTAAAACCTATGATTTATCAGAGCTAGCATCAAAGCCAGTGGGGCGTTTTTGTAATGACTGCTTTGCTGTACATTTTTCTAAGTCTAGCCTTACAATATATTTTTATTGCAGTCTCATGTTTATGCTCAAATATGTATTTATAAGGTGTAGTCCACCAAGAGGCTCTGCATTTGGATCCATGCGCCTGTTCCGCCTGCTTGTGCAGCCACTTCTATGGGCTGCTTACAACACAGCTTGCAGGTGGATGCACACGCATCTGCCAGCGGCTCTGCTCAGAGGATGGAACTAATTTGCTATCTGAGTGAGCCCTAAAGCTGGCCATAGATGCTGCAATTTTCTTTCCTTCAACCATGGTTTGCAGGAAAGAAAATCACTAGATTCCACCATCAACATTCCCCATGTTGATAGGGGAATCCCTCCCATGAAGCTTTTGTATTCTCCAGGTGGGGCGAACCGTCCCTGCCAGGAGAGCAAACAATAGCTGCTGGCAATAATCGCATGAAATATCCAGCAGGCTAGTTGTACTCAAGTTGATCGATCAACTTTGGTGCAATCAGCTTGCTTATACGTGGTTCAATTCTTACCCAGTTTACCAGGTTCCTGCCGAAATTCAAACTATGTATGAGCAGGTGGAATTTACCCAAGTTGATCGAACAACTTGGGTACAACCAGCCTGCCTATACATGGTTGTATTCTCAGCTGGTCCCAGATGAACCAGAACCAGATTCGAACAGTTTATGGCTGGCTCTACTATACTTGCCCCCTAGGCTATGCAGTTAAAAAAAACTTTTAAATACCACAGTTGCCACTGTTCATTCATTTATCAATGAAGTGCTTTCGTTTTATTTTTCTGAAATAGGTATGTCCCTGATTAGATCTATTGATGTAGTATTTTTTTTTTTCACCCATTTGTGCTTGATGTGTCGATTCCAGGGTGTCTTCTGTAACAACTATGGTTTACACAGAGAGGAAGTCTTGATTTCCAGCTTATCACAAGACTGCTGGAAGCGTCGCGTGATTTCCTGAATTCCCAGCATTGCAGCAACTAGGAGTCACCGTTGTGTAAATCCTTAAGCTGTAGTGTAATTTCTATAGAGGGGAAAACGTTCCAGCTGGTGTGAAACAAAACGTTTTGTCCCTTATGTATTCCAGATGCTACCAAAAAAAGGTTTCTTGTTTTAAAGGAAAAGTTCAGATGAAAAATGCACAGTCCATACCTACCTACCTAAGTGGTCCACTCACCTCTCTCTAATTGTGACAGCCTCCTCCTCGCAGTGCGTACATCTAGGCTTTCCATAGGCCAGACCTTCCAATAGACTTTAAGACTGGGTTCACACAGCAGCACGCTCCGGCTGACAGCAGGAGTCTGGTGCGTCCCTATATCAGATCCGATTTCAGCCCAAGTTTTTGTCTGAGTTTGGACCTGAAACTGACCATAAGATGCACAGGACTCCTGTGCAATTCCCACCGGAGCTACTGCTTAGATGTGGGAGCCAGGTACAATCTCCTGCTATGCAAATTGGATTCCGGGAAACCCACATGAAATATGCATTAGTGTGATCCCGGCCTAATACACTGTACCTGTATGGTATAATTTGAGTCTTTGGGAGGTTAATACACAACGATGGACTGCAGGGAGAATGTGGAGCGTTTGAGTGTAAACCAGAGCTGTTGGAGGGAGGTAGATGGGCACTTGGGTGGGGAATTTGAAATTTGAGTACATTAAGGCTTTATCTAAACCCAAACCTTGAAATTCAGATAATACTTAGCCCTGTTTGATGGAGCTTATTTTGGATCTGATTGTGTTGTGTGGCAGAGGTCTGTAGTACTGTCTGCACAGCATTGCAAGTCAGATAAAGCAGCTCCCATTTAACTAATCAGTTGGTATATTTAGCTGCTTGCCTAGAGATGAGCTTTTAACTGAAGTGAATCATGGTTGTAAACTGCTGAGAAATGAGAGCGATCATTTCCATAAATAATCAATTCTGTAATCCATTGCTGGAAATAACAAATTCTGCCTCCCTGTATCATGGCTTATGCTTCCTATCCAAGGCTTAGTCACACTCGCATTTCGGTGTTTGAGTAATTTATTACTAGGACCATGACACACCATAATCTTCATAGGGTCTTCTTGAAATCGGCTATGTTTTTTGTGATTTCTGTAGCTTTTCTGCTTTAAAATACTTAAAAATGGGCCCCAACTAAATAAACATTTATTTTACTTTTACCTGCAATAATATTTGTACTTCTGCTTCACCATTATTGTGGTTCACACTCCCTGCTCCTCAATGTGTAAGTTGGCAGGTTTCAATGTTCTTATGTGCCGTGGATTTTAAATGACCCCAGTGATACTTGCCTCCTTCTGTAAACCTCTAATGCCATATTTATATCTAGGGTACCAATAAAAAGGACCTTTATTTGCCTGATACCCGACTCCCCAGAAGTTAGTACCCTCCTCCCTCTGATGGTTCCAGCTTACGGGCAGTCTCGCTGCATCCTCTATCACAGAGATATGCAATTAGCGGACCTCCAACTGTTGCAGAACTACAATTCCCATGAGTCATAGCAAGACTCTGACAGCCACAAGCATGACACCCAGAGGCAGAGGCATGATGGGACTTGTAGTTTTGCAACAGTTGGAGGTCTGCTAATTGCCCCTCTTCTATCAGTGCTCCCTCCTCTCCCCTGCAGCAACTGACACAGGGGAGCCAGAGCTTCTGGATCACTGTGCATTAAAGTAGTTGTAAACCCTTTACAATCACTTTAACCTACAGGTAAGTCTAGATTAAGGCTTACCTGTAGGTGCTTGAAATATCTCCCAGACCTGCACGGTCTAGGAGATATTTGCAAATTGCCACAAGGCGATGTCTTCAGCGCATGCGCCGGAGTTAGAAACGGCACGCTGTGACGTTTCTAGCTCTGGTGATGCTATTAAAGACGGCATCTGCGCGCATGCGCGGGAGTGACATCACGCATTATGCTTTATCTTTGCAGGGAAACAAAGCGGAAGTAAAACCCATCAGGGTTTACTTCCTCTTTAAAGGATAAGTATATTTGTAGGTAAATGGCTTATGTGTAAAGAAAAAAATGCAAAGGTATTCCCTTAAAGTGATATTAAACACAAAAGCAACATTTATTATATTGCAGCTTACCAATTCTTTGATGTGATGGCTACATTTTGTTTTTTATTTTAGCCTTTTTTTTTTTTTTTTTTTTTTTTTTTTTAGTTTAGCTTCAATTTTTTAGTGTTTCTAAATGTGCTAGTACATTGTCGGTTCTCCCCTTGTGGTAGAGGAGAGTCATAGCTGCAAACTAATTCAATTATGTAACCAAAGACCAGCACAATTCAGAGTGTTTCTGAGCACATGGCTTCCTATGACTTATTTACATATGATAATCCTGTTTGGCTCTTAAGTATTAATTAATATTAGTTTGTAATGCAGTAATTGACTGTTTTTTTTGCTGTTCAGAATACATCTCAGGATTTAGGTACTCGGTCATTTTTAACAGTTTAGGTCAGGGCTTCTCAACCAGGGTTCCTCCAGTGGTTGCTGGGGCTTCCTTGAGAAATTAGCAGTTTCTGCCTCTCAGCTAAGTTCCCACTGCCACCATTGATATTTTTAGTTATCTTTAAGGGCTAATTACTTCCAGTGTCCACAAGTGTAAGGAGCATTGTTCCCACTGACCATCACACTAATGTATCATGAGTTGTAGATATAGTAATTTTTAGTAGGGGTTCCCTGAGACTAGAATGTTACATCAAGGGTTCCTCAGTGTTGAAAAGGTTGAGAAAGGCTGGTTTAGGTAGTACCGAGCGTTCTGTAGTTTTTCTCATCGTACATGGATGAACATATTTTTTTTTTTCTGGAGTCCTAAAACTGTCTGTTTGCTCCTGGGCAACCTATAGGAACCAATTAAAATTTTTGTGCTATGTTTCTAGTGTAGGTTAGGGAATAAAAGTGGGAATCTGGTTGCTATGGATTGACAAAACACTTCTTAAAGTGGTTCTCCACCCTAAAGGGGAAGTTCCGCTCATTTGATCCCTCCCCCCTCCGGTGCCACAATCGGCACCTTTCAGGGGGGAGGGGGGGTGCAGTTAACTGGATAATCCAGGTATCTGCACCCACTTCCAGGACAGACCGCCGCAGATGCCCCCCCCCCCCCCCCCATTGTGTTCTGGGAAACACACAGTTCCCAGGACACAGCGGGGGCCAGCAGAGATGCGCAGCGCGACTCGTGTATGCGCAGTAGGGAACCCGGCAGTGAAGCCGCGACGCTTCACTTCCCGATTCCCTGACAGAGGATGGCAGCGGGGGCATCAAAGAGATGAGCGATCGCTCGTCATCTGCCGCCGACATCGCTGGACCCTGGGACAGGTAAGTGTCCATTTATTAAAAGTCAGCAGCTACAATATTTGTAGCTGCTTGCTTTTAATATTTTTTTTTAAGGTGCAGAACTGCTTTAATGCAGGTACATGAGAACACATGCAGGCTTTGGCTATGATGTGGAACCAATGATTGTTTTCCCTATTAGAGAAAATTGCTTTAGCATTTACAAGACACACAGTAATAATGTCTGATTAACTTTACCCAGATAAACTTGAAAACCGCATGTTTTTGACATTATCCATGACCCACAGAAATCTGCATAGCTCTAAAAGGCAACAATTTACAAGCTTTATATTTTCAGAGAACTGTGGCTGATGGAGGAATGTAAACTGACCACAGTATCAGGGCTCAGCAGCCATTATAAACCGTGGTCAGTTTACGGGGGGGGGGGCACGCAGGCAGGATCAGCCAGGTGTTTTAGTTGATACAGTGGGCCAAATGACACAACACAAGCACTGTGCTGTTATTCATGCTTTAAGAGAACAGGATCAATGATGCTTTAATGCATTTTCTGCATTAAGATAATTAGCCTTCTGTGTGTATCAGCCCCCCCCCCCCTTCAACTCTATTCAGCAGTGTGCATGAGCGCAGGACTGTCCCTCCTGATTGGCTAACTGATTGCTGTGTCTCAGCCAATCAGGAGAGCCAAAGCTCTGTGTCTGAATGGACATGTGGAGCTGCGACTTGAGTACCCCCGGAGCAAGCTGCTTGCTCTGGGGGCACTCGACAGGAGGGAGGGGCCAGAAGTGCCGAAGAGGGACCTGAGAAGGATGATTGCAAAACCACTTTATGCAACTTTGAGGCAACTTCAGGGAATTCCTGGGTAATCTTCCTGTAATGTCGGTTCCAAATCACATCAATTAAGATAAGGATACGACTTGGAGGTAACTTCCATTGAAATCTATGGGTACAAATCTGCTAGAAGTCGCCTTGAAGTTGCCTCTGAAGTCGGAGCGAGTTCCGTAGTGTACATTAAGACAGCTCTAATTTACTTCAATTAAATTTCTTATGTCCAGCGACTTGGGGTGACTTGAGGTGTGACAAGTCGGATCCCAAGTTGCTGTAGTGTGAACCAGTACCTAAGTGGTTTGTCGACTTGCAACTTTTATTGTGTAATCATGCAAACAAAAGTAAATTTATAAAGGTCTCTACAAATATATATGGCATATGCATGTCTTAGGAAAAACAAAAAAAACGCTTGCGCGATTTATAGGGTAGGTACACTGCCATTGTTAACCTGAACTAATGCTATTCATCTGGCTGTTTTGCTGACCTTTAGATTATTACACTAATTTAGAACAAGTATGCAGGTATTACAATCCTAGTCAGGCCTCCTGCACAAAAGTGCCTCATGTCATATGACATAGAATTTGGGTGTTCTTGGCAGGTTCACCAGGTTTTCCACTTTTGTTAAATAAGAAAAAAAAATAAGAAAATAACATTCCCCTGTGGATGATCGATGTACATTGCAAGGAGTATAACAGACTTGTTGCAGATTCCTACCTTTTGTGGGTCTAATGGGAGTGGTTTCATAATGAACTGTCAGGTGTGGCAGCAGCAAGGCACTAATGAGGAAATCTGCTGGGCCTGCGTCCCTTTTAGATGGGTTCCTATTGAAAGTATCTCTCCAAAAATGACATTTTTGTTGCAGGTGATGCCTGAAATCTGACTTGTATCTTAGTGCAGGTTTCTGGGAAAATTGGTGAGGCAATCGTATACAAGCAGAGAACGATGTCTCTCGGGAGTGGTCAGTATACACAGTATGCATTCTCAGAAAATTACAGAGCTGTAGATTGAAAAGGGAAGGTCATTTTTAATAACATTCAGTTACAATGTCATTAGTGTCACGAAAGTGGAGTTACCTTTTTAATTGTACTATGTTGTGCCTCAAAAGTCCCACCCCTAATTTGTTTTTTGAAAGGATATTGTATTGATAGGTATGTGGCACCCTGTGCTATGATTTAGCTTAAATTGCATTATATTCACCATGCGGAGATGTTTAGCAGGTCTCTGCCAGGTCTTTGGTATAAAAAGTAACACCCAATTTCATACAGACCCATTCTGGGCTTTATGTCCGTTCCTGCCCATTCTTCCCTCCAACCCCCCTCTCTATGTGATCACCTCCTTTTTACTTACATTAACCCAGGGTGCTGCACCCCCACATCTCCTCTTCTGTTTATCCCCTGCTTAAGGCTCTTCTTCAGCTGCCCACCTCACTGCCTGTTTGACACTTCTTATTGGATGGCCGCCAGTGGGGTCCTCTCAGGACATAACGGGGACAGTGGGTATTAGTGCCATTAAAGCACTTGATTAGTGGTGCCCTGCACTGGACCTGGGTGGGTTACTTAACTGAACATTGCTGGCTTTACCAAGTAATGGGGGGGAAAAAAAGACATACGGTGGTGGGGGGGTTGATAAAAAGTAAATTTTATCCCAGAATGGCACTTTAATATTGTGGGGGGAGGAGTGAGGAAGGTAAATGTGTTTATGGGTGACTATCTGCTTTAACTGTGTCTAGGTTAACATTTTCTAAAACAAAATTATCATATGCTAGATTTTTTTTTAATATGATTTAATTAAGAAAAAAAAAAGATAAGTTAACTTATTCAATGGTTGCTGTCTGTATCAGGGTTTTTGCTTCAGCCTTGCATGGACAAATGTTATTCTATCACTTTGAACTACACATCACTGTAATGTAGCAGCTTTGCTTAAAATAGGCCCCTGAGCCTGGCCAAGGCATGTTGACTACTATAGATGGTGAGGCTGTCTGACTGTAGAGTTGAAAAAAGACAGAAGTACGTTACTAAGTGGGTTCGTTTGCTCAAGGTCAGCAGGATCTAAAGTGAGCGGTTCCAGTACTTGGGGGGGGGGGGGGGCTGCTTTAGTGTGTAGATTTTATATGGTAAACAGGTTTATCATGGTCTGTCAGAGTGAGAATTTTTTTTATATGCTTTTCTGCTCAGCATTGTTCTAGAAGTAGGGTGGCCATCCTTACAGTTTTTATTTTATTTATTTATGTATTTTTTTATTTTTATTTTTTCTATACATTTTTTATTTTATTATTTTTTGATGGAAAAAATGATGGTAAATGCAAATTTAAAATCTGTAAATTTGAGGAGTTATGTACATGGTGCTATTTTTCCTTTCACTAGATTTTGCTTAAAAAATATGCTGAGACGCATACACTCTGCACATGCTCTACTGCCACTTGAATAACTCATTAGGCTGTGTTCACACCTATCCTGCTGCGGTTTGCAGTCCGGTCGTTTTGTTCACTGGTTTGGATGAAAAGTTTACTTGAATTCACACCTAATCCGGGCCCAAAATCGCACTAGACCCTTTTTTAAAAACAGACTGCGGCTGCCTCGGACATGTGGGAACCGGCTCCATTAAAAGTCAGTCCGATTCACGTTATTTGAATAAAATGTGGTTAAAAATGCTTCCGGTGTATGTATGTATGTATGTATGTATGTATGTATGTATGTATGTGTGTGTGTGTATGTATGTGTGTGTGTGTATGTATGTATGTGTGTGTATATATATATATATATATATATATATATATATATATATATATATATATATATATATATATATATATATATATATATATATATATATATATAATATTGAGCCTAGTGCAGCGCACATGTAAATGTGTAGTGTAACAGATGGCTGCACCTGCTGATAACACACTATTGTTTACATGTCAGACCTGATGAGCTGCAAATTGTACAGCCGTATGTATGAACCCTAAGGGTCCTTTCACACGGGGCGGATCAGTTCTGATCCGCCCCGTGGATATCCGTTTGCTCAGCGGGGATCACTCCGCCGATCCCCGCTGAGCAGGGAGATGACAGCTCCGTCTCTGCACACTGCGCAGGGACGGACCTGTCACAGCGCCGCTCTCCCCTATGGGAGATCGGATGACGACGGACCGCAGTGCCCGTCGTCATCCGATCCGATCCGCAGACGGATGGAAAAATAGCTTTTTCCTCCGTTACACTTTTTCGGATCGGAGCGGGTCGGATGTCAGCGGACATGTCACCGCTGACATCCGACGCTCCATAGACCTCTATGGAGCACCCGTTCAGGTCCGCCTGAAAAACTGACAGGCGGGCCTGAACGGGACATCAGTGTGAAAGAGGCCTAAAGCCTAGTAGGCAGGATGAGAAAATCAGACAAAAAAATCCATCTTTCGGAGCGATCGTATGATAATCGGACTGTTATGCAGTTTTTGAGAGCTGATCACAATAATTCATGTGAAATTATCTGAAGGGATAAACATGAAACCTTTTTCTCTGTACGATACTAGAATGAACAATATTAGTTTTAAAGTGGTACCAAAGTCTTGTTTCTTTTGTTTCAAAATAACAAACATGTCATACTTACCTGCTCTGTGCAAAACCACCTCTCCTTGGGTTCCTCACTGGCGCTCCTGGCCCCTCCTCCTACTGAGTGCCCCTCACAGCAAGCAGCTTGCTGTGGGGGGGCACTTGAGCCACAGCTCCGTGTATACATTCAGACACTGAGCCATGGCCCGGCCCCACCCCCTCTCTTCATTGGCTCACTGAATTTGATTGATAGCAGAGGGATACATTGGCACTTCCCTGCTGTCTCTGCCAATGAGGAGGGAGAGTCCCGGACAACCGAATGTCTTGTGCAACATCGCTGGATCAGTGGGAGCTCAGGTAAGTATTTGGGGAGCTGCTGCACACAGAAGAATACATTAAGATTAAAAAAAACCTTCTTCCTTAAGTTTTAATCAGTACATTATTCGTCTGAAGAAAGATCAAGACCACGCATGCCCAAAAACAAAGTAATACATTACATACATTACAATAACACACATTACATCGCTTCTGAAATAGTATTTTGCTGTATGAGAATTTTCAGAACTTTAGTTACCTATTGGTTTTCGATATGAGACTAGCATGAGAAAAAAATGGATAATCATTTGTTTGATATTCTCATCATGTGTGCTCCAGGAAGAAGAAAAAAAAGCCTCCATTCAAGCAGTTTTATTGGCTCTTCGCTTCTGTAAAATGTTTGTTGCTGCTGGTCCTTGATTCTGTCAGCGTCCTTTACCCAGAAATATGAGACCCCCTTTTCAGGGTTACTTCTTTAGGGAGTCTCTGCTCTGCCCACAGAAGCATGCTATCCTTTGTGTAATCTGAGTCGGCCTAGACCGTTTCCCATCCATTAAAAAACAGCATGGCGTATTATTTTGTGTCAGATTCAGGTAATAACAATGACTCTTTCTCTTCCCATTTTAGCCACAGAGCAGTTCCACCGTCAGCTTGATTTGAATTTGTTTTAAAATTCCAGATAGCATGTGAAGCATGATGGGAATGTGAACAATGAGTGCGCCTTCTTATGCTCTAGTAATGTGGCATTTCGTGTTGCATACCTGGTTAATAGATGCTTAGTGTTTTTTTTTAGTTCCTTTAGTCGTTTCTAGGCAGTTTGAGTTTAGAGGCTTTTTTTTGGGACTCAGAAAAAGGGTTCAGAAGTTGAGTTTAGAGGAATTTCAAGCGCCATGAGCTTCTAAACACGGTAACTCGCGTTTAGCTGGGTTTTGTTTACAGGCGTTTTTTTTTTTGAAAAAACAAAACAAAAACGTTTTAAACGCTTATTAAGCAAACCTGGCAAAACGCCGCTAAATACGACATGTAAACGCAGCAAAACTGGCGTTTTAAGCGTGGGTTACTATCTGTCAAGTTAAAGTGGTGTTGCCACTAAAAAATGAAAAGCTGCTTAAAAATTTAATAAAAAAAAATAAAAAAAAAATAATTGGCAAAAAAAAAATGTTTTACTCACCTCTAAATACCGGTTGCTAGGGGGTCCCTCGTAGTCTGCCTTCTTCATTGCCCGGGCTGGTGACATCACTTCCCCTTGAGCCGCACATTCACCTGGGACCTGTCACGTGTCCCAGGTGACTGTACGGCGTATCACGGCGCCCTGCGCTGCTCGCGCATGCGCAGTGGGTGCCCGGCTGTGAAGCCACAGCCGGGTGCCCACAGTATGCATGACGGCGCCGCGAGCGGAGCGGGGAACGAGGGGGGGGGGCTTCGTTCCCCCGCATCGCTGGACCCTGGGGCAGGTAAGTGTCCGATTATTAAAAGCCAGCAGCTGCAGTATTTGTAGCTGCTGACTTTTAATTTTTTTTTTTTTTAAGGGGTACCCCACTTTAAATCATTCAGGAGAGGTTGTAAAAATGCTTTAAAGCCCAAACTTAAATGTAAAAATGTCCCATGTACCCCAATGTCCCATGTCTCAAGGAGGGAGCGTCAAACCTCTGCAGAAGGACCACTGCGTCCCCACAGAGAGCAAGGGGCAGGCTTTCCTATTCAAGTTAGGGCTGCTTTAGAAAAAAAATAAAAATAATTTACTAAAGTATTGTACACTTTTTTTGTGTTTTGTGTACCTGAAATGTACTTAGCAGGTTTAAACAAAAAATTTAAGTTTGGGCTTTAAAGCATTTGTTACCCCCCCGCAGTGGTCCTTCTGCAGAGGTTTGACGCTCCCTCCTTGAGACCTGTACTGTAATCCACAAAGCTGTGGATTGGAGACTACTGGCTCTGACTCAACCAAAAGCACATGTCAGACTTCTGCAGAGAGGTCACTGCTTCCACACAGAGAGCAAGGGTTTAGGCTGGCAGGGGACAGGTTTAAGGCTCGGTTCACACAGGGGCGGCACGACTTGCAGCGCGATTCACAGACGTGACCTGCAAACGACTTCAGCGGCGACTTGCAAAACGACTTCTGTATAGAAGTCAATGCAAGTCGCCTGAAGTCGCCCCAAAAGTAGTACAGGAACCTTTTTTCTAAGTCGTAGCGACTTGAGTCGCTCCTATTAGAACGGTTCCATAGTACAGAATGGAGCGCGACTTGTCAGGCAGCTAAGTCGCCTGGACAAGTCGCCCCTGTGTGAACCGAGCCTAAGCTTTAGCAAATTTTTATGAATGAGGTGTCAGGTTTTGTAAGACTTCTTTGTTACAAAGTAGAGTTATTACATTGCAAACAACTGTCATTGTCCTGCATGTTACAAGAGTGTGTTTCAAAAATATTGGAGACTGCTGCTGTGTTACAAAAGTATATTGGAATCGTGCAGCAATACAAGAGACTGAGGCCTCATTTATACCATAAGTGCATAAAAACTGATTGTATAGGCTTGTTCACGCCATGTGCAGAGATGCGCATAATTACACATGTCTCTGCAAGGGCAGAAAGGAAAAAACAATTGTTCTCTGTGTGCCCTGTTCACACAGCATTGTTGATGTCACATGAGTTTTTTTTTATTTTATTTATTTTTTTCTGCGCAGAAAACTGCAGACACATAAAAAGTACTCGTGATGCCAGTGTTGTGTTAACAGGTCACATAGAGAACACTTGTTTTCTTTGTGCCCTTGCAGAAACGGGTGCAGGAAAACATGTATCTGTGCACATGGTGTGAATGAGGCCTAAAAGAAACTTCTGTCTTAGGCAATGGTGCACACTAGTGCGGGCCGTGCATCCTTGCTCGGGCATGGCAGCTCATTCATTTGAGTGGGCTGCTGTGCCACGTGAACCGCACAAAAAAGGTTCATGCACCTTTTTAAAAATGTGGCTGCAGGGAAACCGCTTGATCTTTTCGACCATGTGTGTGTTTCCTTTGCAGTTCCCACACTCGTGATCGCGCAGCGGGCTGAGATGCATTGGGTGCGATTCAGATTGAATGGCAGACCTACGTATCTCGCAGGAGCAGTTCGATTTGGGCTCAGGGGAGAAACTATGCAGTTCTGGCAACCGCAACGCACAATGGGGGCTACTTTAGCCTTATGCCTGGTTCACACTGATGTGCCTCTACGAGCCATGTTTTGTGTAGGCACTACCATGCCTCCTGAAATGCAGGGAAAGGGTCCCTGCTCCATTGTTGGAATCGCAAGTGCAGTGCGGTTCCCAGTGCTGGAGCGATTTCCAGTGCGCTCCATTATTATTAATGCCACCCGCACACATCCCCATCTGCATTTTGTGTGGGTGGTTTCGGCCGTGGGATCACCTGCACAGATGTGTACCAGTCCTAAGGCCTGATGCACACCTATGCATTTTTAGTGCTTTTTGCATTTTGCAGATTTGCAATATAGCATGGGTTCCTATGGAGCGCGTTCTGTGGTGCAAATCTGCAAAATGCACCAAAAATGCATAGGGGTGAATCAGGCCTAAAACAGGCTGATAAAAATGAAATGTGACCTGTGACCCTTCTCATCTAGTCTTTTTTCCAGGTAAACCTGATCCTGATACCTGATCGTAATTAAGGATAAGCTATAGCCACCTGATAAAGACTGTACTTTGTCAGCATTCCGTGCTCTGGATGTTTATTGGAAGATTCGGCCTAATCGTAGCATTTACTGGAAATGTATATGCTCGGTTAGCATTGATATACTATCTAAGCCTTGTGTTTTGTTCATGTTTTGCTTCAATGCATAGAGTGAGAAAACATACATTTTTTTTATTGCTTACATATGCATGAGACTTAACATTTTCCAATAGCAAGATCATAGCTTACAAATATATACTGCCAGACATTCGTTTTTAACTGTTTCTTTTGGCAAAATGTCAGAATATGGAAGTTAAAAAATAGCCCATTGCCTAATGTATCCTGCAATCTGAGCTGCTTGTGTTGTAATAGATGAAGTTGAAGCATTTCTGTGTATTAGTGGTGTCTAAAGGAATGTTCGGAATTTGTTGTGCCTGTAAATGGCTTGTACCTAGGAGTCCATCAGCAGCCAGGGAAGCTGCTAATTAACCTCTGAGCTACTGAAATTGTACAAGGATTGAGATTCTAAAGGCCGGTACACACAAGCCAAATGGCGGCCAGCTCAACAGAGACCAGCGTGTACATTGGCCTGTCCAACAGAAGCCGATCTGACGACCATTCCTTTGCATATAGATTGTACCTTGTTAATTTCTCCTCTTTATGTTATCTACAAATGTATATACATTCACCAGACACTTTATTGGGTACACCTTGCTAGTACCGGTTTGGACCCCTTTTTCTTTCAGAACTGCCTTCTTCATGGCATAGATTCAACAATGAGTTGGAAACGTTTTTCAGAGATTTTGGTCCATAATGTCATGATGGCATCACGCAGTGCGAGTCTTTGTGAATTGTAGCCTCAGTTTCCTGTTCTTAGCTGGCAGGAGTGGCACCCAGTGTGGTTGTCTGCTGCTGTAGCCCACCTGCTTCAAGGTTTGATGTGTTGTGTGTTCAGAGTTGGTATTCTTCTGCCAGAGGGCCATAAGATGATACTTCTGGGTTCGGGAGAGGCACGTGACCACCTCACAGGAATGAAGTGCTCAGGCCTCAACAATCAATTGCGAGTTAAGATATTAACACCTAATGATGAGGAGGAATAGTTGAAGCGGCAGTGTATTGGGGGGTTTCTTAAAATAAAATTCCTTTTCTTTGGCCAAGGTGGTTGTTAAATCTTTGGTCACAAGTAAAATGAATAACCTTGTTGCATTTTGATTCAGTCTGTATTGTGGACCATGCAACAGGAGTTGTGGGGACACCCTCATGTGGATAGGAAAAGCCCGGCTCACTTTCTACCCACCCTAAAATCTGGATCTATGGCCGAGATACACTATATTATATATATTAAAGTATTGGGACACTTGCCTTTACACACTTGTGAACTTTAATGGCATCCCAGTCTTATTCTGTAGGGTTTAATATTGAGTTGGTCCTCCCTTTGCAGCTATAACAGACTCTTCTGGGAAGGCTGTCCACAAGGTTTAGGAGTGCGTCTGTGGGAACATTTGACCATTCTTTCAGAAGCGCATTTGTGAGGTCAGGCTCTTATGTGGATGAGAAGTCTCTGCTCTAATTCATCCCAAAGGTGTTTATTCAGATTGATGTCAGGACTCTGTGCAGGCCAGTCAAGTTCCTCCACCCCAAACTCACTCATCCATGTCGTTATGGACTTTGCTTTGTGCATATAGTTAGTAAGGTTGAATAAAGACACCAGTCCATCCAGTTCAACCTGAGTGAGTGTCTACATCCCTGAACATTGTGTCTCATTAAGATGCTCATCTATTATTATTTATTTAAGGTACCTATATAGCACCGTCATTTTTGTTTTTATGCAGTGCTCCACACATCGGTCCCTAGCCTCAAGGAGCCCACAATACAAGGTCCCCAACTCTCATCCATATACCAGGGCCAGTTTTGGACAGAAGCCAATTAACCTACCTGCATGTCTTTGGTGTGTGGGAGGAAGCCGGAGTACCCGGAGGAAACCCACACAGGCACAGGGAGAACATGCAAACTCCAGGCAGGTAGTGTCGTGGTTGGGAATCAAGCCAGCGACCCTTTTTACTGCTAGGCAAGAGTGTTACGTTTGTGCACTGGTGTGCAGTCATGTTGGAACAGGAAGGGGCCATCCCAAAACTGTTCCCCACAATGTTGGGAGCATGAAATTGTCCAAAATGTCTTGGTATGCTGACGCCTTAAGAGTTCCCTTCGCTGGAATAAAGTGACCAGGTCCAACCCCTGAAAAACAACCCCACGCCATAATCCCTCCACCAAATGATTTGGACCAGTGCACAAAGCAAGGTTCATAAAGACATGGATGTGCAAGTTTGTGGTGGAGGAACTTGACTGGCCTGCACAGAGTCCTGACTTCAACCTGATAGAACACCTTTGGGATGAATTAGAACGGAGACTGTGAGCCAGGCCTTCTTATCCAACATCAGTGCCTGACCTCACAAATGTGCTTTTGGAAGAATGGTCAAACATTCCCATAGACACACTCCTCAACCATGTGGACGGCCTTCCCAGAAGTGTTGAAGCTGTTACAGCTGCAAAGGGTGGGCCAACTCAATATTGAAACCTAAGGACGCCATTTAAGTTCATGCGCGTGTAAAGGCAGGTGTTCCAATACTTTTGGTAATATAGTACATTTCCCTACTGAAGTCTCAAAACATAATAGGTTAGTAGGAGTCTTGGACCACCAGACCCCATGTGTGACCCTTTAGGCTAGTTTCACTCTAGCCAAAGCTCTGAATAGCTATCTGTGGTAGATCTTTTGTCAAGAGGTGATACTGCTGCCTTCTGAATTTTCCCTCTTCTTTCTCCTAAATTAAATTTTTATTGGAGCCAATGCACCACAACCTCCAGTCTAGTGTGTGACTCATGGTTGTGGCACAACCCCATTAAATTTAATGTAGTACAAAGGATACTGTTTGCACGACAGGCGCTCCTCACCACAAACCCTCCAAAGACTCCATCCACAAAATGTACGAAGAGCATTGGAATCTGCTCACTCTTTTTAAAAGCCTTATTCAACGCTCTGACATACAAACTGTTCCACCTGGATCACAGACGCTCCAACACGTTTCACTCTAGCTAGAGGTTACTCATAGGGTCATTGATTTTAATGGTCAGGTGGTGCCATCTGTCAAATTGGCATGCCGCGTTCAGTTTCAACGGCCGCAACACGTGACCTGCCTCCTCCGGCTGTTTAACCTTTTTTAGGTGTGTGGGGCTGCTCATGTGAAAGGGGCCTTAGTTAAAATTTGTTTAGAAATAATTTGTTTATATATTGAAAGCTAAAAGCATACCCTGGTAACAGTCTGCTGAGTGGCCAATTCAGCCCTGGTACTCCTTTCAGGTAGAGAGCAACAAAAAAAGGGAAAGGATCCAAGGTAAATGTGCACCAAAGGTTGCAACGCTGTGATGGTATTGATGATGGTGGGGGTGGTGTGCAGTATAATTTCTCATAGTAAAAAAGAAAAAAATCTTTATCTTTACTGCTTGGTGAACAGGCACACTTGCTAGTTTTTAGTACAATGCGGCTAAATAAAAAAAAAAAAAAAAAAACAGGAAGTGCTTAAATTCACTTTTTACCTACTGACCTTGCAGTTGGAGAAAGGTTTATATGCTTTACCAGCATCTGTTCATTAACAGATAAATCCATTTCTGTATTTGCCTTCTGTGTTCCATGCAAGGAACAGTACAGGGAAAGCCCGAATTCCATCCTGGGGACTGGGTCCTTTCTTTCTTTTACTTTCTTTTCCTTTCCTTCCCCTTCCCTTTCCCATTCAATTTGTAGAATATACAGAATAAGCATCACCCATACAGAAGCAAAACACAGGTGCCACCAAGACTTTTTGAACCACATCTATGGCCGGCTTCAGGCCCCGTTCATACCTGAGTAATTTTCTGCTTGTAGCTCTAAAAAATGCTCATCAAGCCAAATCCCATTTATTTCAATGGCCCCTGTTCACATCTATGTGTTCTGTCGCCTGAAGCAAAACGACTGAAGCTCAAAGTACATGAACTTCTTTTTGGCACATTACAAATGTTTTTGGCCCTGTATACTTCAATAGAAATGCCCGACTTTAGCACTTTAAAGCTTTTTAAGCACAAATAGCGGCTCTCCACCCCTAATTTTGTCTCCCTCTCCTGGATATGCTCGGGTATGAATGGAGCCGAGGTAGGCATATCGTCCCAACATAAATGAGATGGTAAGAAAAGAGGAGAAGATGGCATATCCCCCCCTAGGTCATAATGAAAGTTGCACAGATAGGGCGAGAGCAGTAAAATGAAAGCGTTGTATAAAAAAGAAAAGTGTAGAAAAACATCTCGGATCTCTGGAGTTCATCGAAGAATAATGTACCCACAGATCCTATGTTTTGATCCCATCAGGGTGAGTTTATCACTGTCCACAGCTCAATCTAACTTGCACTTGATGAAATCTGTAGACGGTGAGGACTGTTGCTACGTTTTCGCGATCGCTATTCTGGTGGCTTGCATTATATATGTCACAAGTTATTTTAGTATATTTAGGATGTGCCCTTTCAAATTTGAATGAAATAAAGTAGGTTTGGGTAGGTTAACCCTGGATACTCAACATATTAGGTTATACATTTTGGGGCAATGCCAGCATAGATGGTACATGGGAGTTTTGTCACCTCTATATTACACTGTGGTGATAAATGACAGTAGTGATAACCTAGTGGATACCATGTGCCGCTTCATCAATGTGGTCAATTATTACCCGAGATAAATTGTGTGTGACAACCTGCCAGTCCTGACTATCCAAACAATTATGGAGATCCATTTACATGGAAATTTGTAGGGAGTCGCTGCTCTATTTCAAAATCCCGAAGGAGTTTTCTGTCACTGATTTTAAATAAATTATTATATGCCCCTCCACATTTGATTATCATTTTGTTGTGTACTGTTAAATCTATTAATAATAAAAATAAAAAAAGCAGTGGAAATGTTTGACCTTTGTTTAATTTTTTTTTTTCTTTAATCCTGTAACGGTGTATTGCAGATCTTTTACAGTTAATGTGGAAAATAAACTTTTTTTTTTTCTGTGCAAACTGCAGTAAACTCAAGGAAGTCTGTGGGAGTTTTTCCATCTGATCTGCTTGATCTTTGACGTCAGTATAGTGTTGGCAAACTAGTAGCACCAAAATTATAACAGGACGGTCCTAGCCAAGCCCTGTCCGGTTCTAGTATGGTAACAGCTGCCACAGTAAACTTACTTTTCTTCAAAATAGCATCTGGAAATAAAGAATGTTTGTTAAAATGCAAACACGTATGAATATTACCAGTTATATCAAAGTCTGTAGTTCTTTTGCCTATTGATGGCAGCAACAAAATACAGGGAACCTGTTTTTTTGGATAATGTGGAAGCTGTCATTACTGAACTCCTGAAAATTATAGATGTCTGTCTGTCAATCTGGCTTTAGTGTTTTAAAGTCTATGATCTAGGCAACTACCATTTTGGAAAGGAGAGGTCCCTAATGGTAGCCTACATACATCAGTACAGGCTTCCTTTTTACAGAACCGCTCATTTGTGTGTAAATTGCCTCCCATCATCCGCCATATACAGTAGCCGTTTACATTACGACCAGAATCCAGTTGAACCCTAGAAAAAAAAAACTGCGGATAGCGTACATTACCTTTGCATTATAATGGCAAGTGAGTAGAGTCCTAAGCTGTCCATACAGTTAAAGCTTCTACCCACAGGACATCCACCAGGACTGGATATGTACTCAGGGGCATGTGGTGTGGGCTGGATTACATGATGATCTTATCCTGCTGTACTGCCATTTACTGGAATACCTGTCACCAGGGCAGCAACATACTATTGCCATATTTGTATATTTATTAATTATTATTATTATAAAGGATTTATATAGCAACCGTTTACACAGTGCTTTAAAATATAAAAAGGAGACAATATAGTTATAATACAATAAAATACAAGAGGATTAAGAGGGCCCTGCTCAGAAGAGCATACTATCTAATAGGGTGGGGCAGGTGGTACAAAAGGTTGTAACTGTAGGGAATGAGCTGATGGAAGTGGTAGAAGATTAGTTGAAGATGTGATAGGCTTTCCTGAAGAGATGAGTTTTTGAGGATCGCCTGAAGGTAGCAAGAGTAGGGGATAGCCGGACCGTTGGAGGTAGCGACTCGAGTTCCAGAGGCTGGGAGAGGCTGTGAAGAAATCCTGGAGACGAGCATGGGAGGAGGAGACGAGAGCTTGAGAGTAGGAGGTCTTGAGAAGAGAGGACGATTTGCATGACATTTGGAGACGGGATTGGTGATGTAGCTCGGGGCAGAGTTGTGACTGGCTTTGTATGTTGGGGTTAGTATTTTGAATTTAATTTGCTGGGTGATTGTGAGCCAGTGTAGGGATTGCGACATCCATGCTGATATGCCAGTTAGTAAGTTAGTAATGCGAGAGGAGACTGAAGGAGTGAGGTGAAGAGTAGACAGATAGATTTGAGCGCCATCGGCATATAAGTGGTATTGGAAGCCATGGGCGGTTATCAAGTGACCAAGGGAGGAGGTGCAGATAGAGAAGAGATGGGGTCCAAGAACAGAGCCTTGGGGACCCCTTACAGAAAGGGGCAATGGAAAGGAGGAGACAGAGTTGTAGGTGACACCGAAGGAGTGCTGTGATAGGCAGAGAACCAGGATAGAGCAGACTCTTGGCTATGCCCCTCATCTCCTCCACTCTATTACCCATCAGATGGCTCATTTTAGAATGGTGTATCAGAGGTGGTGAAGAAATGACTACCTATTTTAAATCACTGGCCATGTGAGGTCACTCACGCCATTTATTACCAATATATAGACCCAATCGCCTTCCTTTCATGCATCCCCATGTCTGCCTTCCTGTGATGTGATGGTCTTTTGGAGATTACTGTCCAGTGGTTTGCCTTGCCCCAAATGTAGAATATGTGTACTGTGTACATATCTATATATAGATATAGAAGCGATACCTATATTTACCTAGCGCCAGAAAAGGCATGTTTAAATGTGAAACTAGTCGAGCAAGTTTTCCGAATACCTGATAAACAATATTAACATTTTTTTTAGTTTAGTTGGCTTTAGTAACACATGTTTTATTACCATAGGGTTGTACCCATTAAGGTTATTACATATATTATCCCATCGGAGTATTGTTATCCCCATGTTTCTTCTTGGCAACCTAACCTATTGAATCCGCTGGGATTTTGGGCGGTTGTGTGGTCATTGCGACACATTTTTAATTACTTTTCACTCATTTATATATGCTGCTTTTTAATCCATCTGTCTTTTATTATTGAAAAAAAAAAAAATTGTAACCTCTTCTTAAATATGCCTATAAAGTCCATTCTTTCCTATAGGACATGGCATAGTATATTTGTTGTGCTGTCTATAGTGCCATCTTATGGTGACAGCCTGTTTACTTATCACTGTTTAAAGCATGTTAACAGTAGAAATTTGAATTGTGCGAAGCAGAGGGGGTATCATTCTGTGCCTTAAACCCCACAGGCCAGACCTTAAGAACGAGTACAACATCTGTAGAGAAAAAAATACCAAAAAACTGATTTTATATATATATATATATATATATATATATATATATATATATATATATATATATATATATATATATATATATATATATATATATATATATATATATTACACTATTACAAACAAAGTATTATGGTGCTGTGTTTATAACCTAATTGCAAGTGGTTATAAAGCCTAAACATTTTTTACCATAGTGGCATTCCTTGCATTAGGGTGAAAACAATTTAGGCACCAGTAGCATGGTTATTTCTGTTTTATTGATTCATATTTCTCTTAAATTAGGTCCATTTTAACATTAACTAAACATTGCTGGCCATGGCATGGTTCCTGTTGTATTGGATGAAATTTGAGCCTCTGGTGGCCCCTTTGGCATCACCTGGCTTGATAAAAATTGATCGCAAAATTATAGGAACTGAGTGGAAAAATGTCAGCCGAGCAGTGACTGCATCCAATTATATGTCGTCACTGTTCGGGTGTTCCGGCAGCCATGAGTGCTGCAGTTTGACCGAATATAATTGTCAGCAGTGGAAAATCCTCCATCCACGCTGATATGCATGGATGGGGGAAGTGATTCAATTCGTTTGTTCAGCCCACGGAGCCGAGGGAGGGAAATATAGGTGTATTTGGCTAACCTAAGCAAGCTTTCTTCTTTTTTTGCAGTTTGGATAGCATTAGCACAGTATCCTCATTAGTTTCACTTGTGGAATTTCTCTGCAGAGTTTTAGCAAATGATAATTCACATATAAAATGAAAGAGGTATTTTAGAAATAAAAAGGAAAACCAGTTAATGGGTGCCGGCAGTGAATGTAGTAAAATCAGTTGAAGATAATTTGATTCAGAGCTTATAAGGAAACACGCAGGTGTATGGGGAGTGCCAGTGCCCCGTCTGATTAGCGCACTTCTGCCGGCGTGCTTTGATGCAGTTTATAAGGTTCATTAAACCCAGATAGGCTGAGAAAAGTATGCACGGAATCGTAAAAGTTTCTTCACAGTGTTGTGAAATAGAAATAAAATAGCACTGGAATCTACTTGGTAGGAAAAGAAACGGCAAGGCACACCCAACAATGCACACTCATGGCAGGGAGTGGACAGGTTTGATAAGTTAATTATATTTGTTGCTGGTAAATATGTTTAAGCCGGTTAGAGTGTTGCCTTTCCCTGTGACCAACTTGCCATTTCATCTAAAGAAAGATTTCTTGTTCCAGGGCGCTTAGATTAAAAATGCATGATTTGAATTTGATGCATCCTCTTGTCTTTTCCTCCATGTCAGAATGACGGGCAGCCCTCCTGCCAGACTGATCTACTTTGTTTTGATGTGTAGCCCAGTCACAATCCAGCTTGATTCCTCTAGAAAACGTCTGCGTAACTCAATGTACCGTACCATCTAGCATTTTACAGACTAGATTAAATGCTTTTGCAACAGGGATTGCCTCAAGTTCATGCCCTTTTGCAGACCAGTGTGGTTGGCCATATTATTCCCTATACTTCAGCATTTTCATTTAGATATTGGCACCAATTCTGGCTCCCATGATTCCATTAGCTGAACGAGCCTTTCAGGCATGCATGGCCAGCTGCCAAGGCATCGGTCAGTAAATAATTCACATGGCAGCTGGGGTGTCTAGCTTATATTACCAAGGCTGGGACAGTTGGCGTTTACTATTTGGACAAGTTTTTTTTCATAGGAACCCTGTAGCTTGGAAAACATAGATAATATTTTTTTCAGAGAATACATTTGCAAAACTTATGCCAGAAATCCTAAAGAGAAGCACAGGTTCAAATAAATATTTCAAAGTAAACCCTAGGCAAGCCTATATGTATGTTTGGTACAGTAAAATATTTTTAAAACTGAAATCATGACTTATTTGCAAGTAGATATTTAATAATTAGTCTTTTTCATTTTGCTTTCTTCGAAGTATCTGAGTTTGACTTTATTTCCGCCTCTTGCTTCCTTTGTACAGTAGCAATCACACTGGGAGAGTTGGAACTGGGAGCCAATCAGGTGTTCTGCATGCAAATATGCTGACAAAGACAACAAATATCTCAATTCAAGCACTTAGGACTAATATGTCACGGGACTGGCTCTTGAAGTGTCCACTGTTGCGGAAATATGCTGACCAGAAAGGTGTTGATAGAATGAAAAAGCAGAGTTATAAAGCAAGATAATGTCCTGGGTCTCCTGCTGCTCCTTTAGGCCCCTTTCACATGAACGCTCCAATGTTTTTCAGGGGGACCGATCGGAAATCTCCACGCTCCTCTGTGGAGTGGTGGGTGTAAGTGGCCATGTTTGTTTACACCCCCCCCCCCCCTATTTCCAATCCGATCTGCTAAAAACAGACGGCTGGGGATTTCGTTCTTCTTCCATCGAGCAGATTGGATGGCGGTCAGGTGTTTACAGACAGGTGGTCCATTTACATCCAACTGCCCATAGGGGAGAGGAGAAGATAAGCTGTGGCCATGTCTGCTTTGCTTATGCATCCGCCTGTTCAGTGGGGATCAGCGAACAGACTTCCTGCTGAGCATTGGATCGCAGGCGGCGTGCCCCTCGTGTGAAAGGACCCTTAAGCAGCCCATAGATGAGTATTTTTTTTGTTCAACCAGCGGGCTGAATAGGGAAAAAAACTCACTCTTTTCCCTCCATCCACACACTCAATATGGATGGGAGAATCCTGCCCCCTGAGCAGGTATTCCAACAGTGGGGAGACTTCTCTGCTTTCCGAATACACGGATCAGTGTTGTAGGCTATATCCTGCAGCGCTGATTGAGTGGGTAAAATCTGATAAAGTGGTTGTACAGAAGTTGATGAGTAGATTTACTTCTGTACAACTTCAGTGCCCATATATGGATCAGAATTTAGCTAGTCCCTGCTGAACTGACCAAATTTATATCCACGTATGGCTGGTTTTCTGCCTCGTGCACACCGGCCATCTGCTTTAAACATCAAAAAAGTTATCTGGTAAGGCTGGTTGTAGATGGGTTGTTGTTTTCATCAGCCAGGTGGCTGAGCAAAAAAGAAACAAATGTATTCCTCCATCTACCCCAGCCTTTCTTAACCTTTTCAACACAGAAAACCCTTGAAATAGTTCTCCGGTCTCTGGGAACCCCTTCTAAAAATTTGAAATCTATAACTCGTGATACAGTAGGTATGCTGGTTAGTGGGAAGACTGGTCCTTACACTTGTGGTCATTGAGAAGAATTACCTCCTTACAGATGGCTAAAAAGATCAATGGAGTGGGAACTTATCTGAGAGGCAGAAATGGCCCGATGCTGAAGGGACCCCTAGCAACCTTTGGAGGAAGCCTAGGGTTTCACGGAGCCCTGGTTGAGAGTCACTGATCTACACAGTCGAAGTGGGTGGAAGAATCCTCTCTGCTGAGACTTTGTATTCTGACAGCGCCACTCTCTGCTGTCAGAATACCCTGATCAGTGGCTGCAGCCATATTTTTTAAAGCTGTGTATTTTAATTCCAGTGTACATCGGGCCTAACTGTGCAGTTAGTAGGCTTAAAGGACGCTACTGTTTTCCCTCCAGTTTAGAAATGCAATAGAGAAAGTTGTCACCTGCCTGGCTGTTCTGTGTGACAGGGCTGTGTAAATCTTAGAACTGCATGGACAGAAATGCAAATCCGCTGGTAGATCATCTTTGTATTTCACTTTTTGCCTAGAGTTTTTAACATTCCTCGAAGAATAATTACCGTATCTTTAACGCCTTTGTTAACAGTACTTGTTACCCCTTCTCCCAGACATTCATATGTCAAAAATGTTTCCATTACTTTTACTGCCTGGTAATACAGACATGGCTACAAGCCCTGGAAGCCTTTGGGATACTCTGGACCAGTAAAGATTAGGCCTATTATATAGGGGTGTACCCAGCAGACACAAAGGTGCTGAAGAATCCAGCCAGGGCCAGAAATGTCCTTATGTCGGGTAGGTCAGGATGTGCCTGAGATAGGGGACCGCTGTCAGCATGGCAGTTTGGTAACCGCAAAAGTAATATATTTAGTTTTTTATGCTGTCAGTGTTTTTGAAAATGGCTACATTGAGGCTTTTTTAACTGAATTTTATTTCTAGCAATATTTACCCTATATAGTTACATAATTTAAAAGGTTGCAAGAAGACCCAGATCATGTATGTGTATGTGTATGTGTGTGTGGGTGTGTATGTATGTATGTATGTATGTATATATGTGTAAATTTTATTCTGGTTATAGTAACCTCTTTACAACTTTATTAACTTTCAAAGTTTTATATCTTTTTATCTTCAGAGTTGCTCTTTAATTATTATTCAAAGGAAGCATGTACAGCATGTAAATATGTTCTGATACCATAACCTACCCCCCAGCCTTAGGCGGTTGGCTTGCCTTCCATGGTTGATGTGACATTCAATCCCCAGATCTGCACTTACACCTGCTGTGGGTTTATTTCTCTACATAGGGATCTGCATGCATTTACGGTACTGAAATCCACTAAGTATTTTCAGATGTACTTTTTTTCTCACTTGGTGTCACCTATAATAAATGAAAAAAACTAAAAGTTGTGACTACCCTTTTGAAGCATAGCAAATTTCCAGATGTCAAAACATCCACACAAACACGAGTAGTGCGTGCTGAGGTAGTGGATATCTGTTGTACCTTTGCAGTCAACTCTAAAAACAGGTATGCAATTCAAAGATCCCCATCAGAAAACCTGAACTGTGTCTGGAATGCAGCTCACGATAACTCGTGTATGGACCTGCCCTTACTGCTGAAAGCCGCTAATGTTTTCACTAAAATTCTGCAGAAAAAAAAACTCTCCATAAAATTTGATTTCGGTGCAGATTAAGGGATGATTTACACTACCTGCATGGTCCAACTTGGAGTACAAGTGTTTTTTTATGACCTAGTTCACACCATATATATATATATATATGCGGTGCCATGCACTGTGTAAAAATCAAGCATGTATGCATGTGAATGCACTGTGCTGCATAGAGTTGAGTGAATAAAAATTTAAAAAAGTGATGCACTGTATGTTCTTATTTCGATATTTATAATGATTCACTAGAGACCAATCACTGTCTGGTGGATTTTCCACAGGAGTTTATAGAGAATAAAGGGCAAACACTTGAGATCGTAATTCATCATAGTCACAAGTCATCATAGAAAATCTTCCACATGAAACAAAGAAAATGGGAAGTGCTAACCTTTTCCCAATCTGAAATGGATAAAAAAATGTTTTTCAGTTGAAGTTCCACTTTTATGAGATTCTTCAGTGCAAAAAAACTTTATCCATGATTTGTCTGGTGGGTATACACTGATCAGCCATACCATTATGAGCACCCACCGTAATCCACTGGACACTCTGAAGGTGTGCTGTGGTATCTGGCACCAAGCCATCAGTAGCAGATACTTTAAGTCCTGTATGTTGTGAGGTGGTGCCTCCATGGTTTAGACTCAAAAATAAGGTATGAATTGGCTTTAAAAAAAAAAAAAAAAGTTTCACACAGGCTCCCTGCATTAAGAGCAGCGCTGATAGATATATATATATATATATATATATATATATATATATATATATATATACTCTATGTACATGTGGCTTAACCACTGTAATGTATTGAGCTCAGAAAAAAAAAGAGCAAGCAGAAAGATCTGAGTGACTTTGAGAAGGGCCAACTTGTAATGGCAAGGTGACTGGGTCAGGGAAACTCCAAAACTACAGATCTCGTGGGATGTTCCCAGTCTGCAGTGGCCCGGATGTACCGAAAGTGGTCCAAGGAAGGGAAACCTGTGAACCGACGAGAGGGCATGGGTGGCCAAGGCTCTGTGATGAACGTGGGAGCGAAGGCTGAACTGTGAAGTCCGATCCAATAGAAAAGCTACTGTAGCTCAAACTGCTGAAGAAGTTAATGCTGTTTCCAGTAGAAAGGTGACAGAACATTGCAGTTATGTATGGAGGTGTGTAGCCTTTAGACTGGTCAGGGTGACCTTGCTGACTTATGACTACGTTAAAAAAAAAAAAAAAAAAAAAAAAAATCACCTACAATAGGTATGTGAGCATCATTAAAGGACCACAGAGCAATGGAAGGCCTGGTCTAATGAATTCAACAATGGTTTGGAAAACAATGAGTTTGAGGTTTTGACTTGGCTTCTAAATTCTTGTGACTCTTCGGTCACGTGAGCGCCGATTGGCGCTCAGAAATAAGGTTTATTCGGCTTTTATTTTTTAAAAAGGCACACACAGGGGGCACACTGCATTAAGAGACAGCACTGAGTATAAATATGTACATTTTATACCAGCAGCAGGAGAGGGAAGGGGGCACTGTTCCTATCTGACAGGTAGGGAGGGAGAGGACAGAGGCGAACAGGAGAGCTGTGAATGACAGAGGCATGTAAACTGACCACGTTGTCAGGGCTCAGCAACCATTATTAACTGTAGTCAGTTTACAGAGGGGAGGGTAGAAACTGACAGGCTCCAGCCAGGTATTTTAGGTGATGCAGAGGACCAAATTACACAGCACAAGCACTGTGCTGTTAATCATGCTTTAAAGGGACAGGACCCCCCCCCCCCTTTTTTTTTTGATTATTAGGTTAACAAATATTTTAACTTCAGAGATGACACGTTCACCTGCTACCTAATTTATCCCACTCACTGAAAGATGCCGTTGTAATGAGATAATGGATAGTATTTATTTTTAAATGTGGTGGTAATGTTATAGCAGATCAGTGTATGTCCGATCAGTGAACAGGTTCCTCCCATTCATATAGCATGACTTGTTTGTGTTTGAAGAATAAAGGTCTCCCTTTTAAGCAGATCATTTAATGTAAAGCCACTTGTCATTTTACTGGTATGCTGACATAATTAAGCAGCCTGTTTGATGTGCAATTGCTGAGCACTTGTTAAGGGATTCACTGAAAGCATAACTTTCTGACATAGTTTCCGCTCTGTAAAGAATGCTATTTGAACTGTTTTACCCTCCGTTTGTTTTTGTCAGTTTCCTATGGCTATGTTGTACTGCTTCACAGTATTCATTGCCAAGAATGCTTTCTGATTGTGATGCCGAGGAATTTTCCATGACATACATTTTGTGTATTTCACACAAAAAAGGCATTAGTAGTGTTTACAAAGCATGTTAGAATGATTGAATAGTGAGACCAGATTTGTGCATGCAATGCATGTATGCTTCCTGTGCACTTATAAATGCACTACAAGGCCAAATAGATTGTTCTCCTGACCATCACATCTATATGGGCTTGCTGGACATTCTATTCCAAACCCATGGGCATAAATGACAATGGCCCTTCTCTTTGAGCCTTTAACAGGATTTTGGATTGAGAGTGCATGCATTTAAAGCCCAACTGTGGGCAAAAAGAGTTTTCCTGTGCATTGGGGCCATGCCCGCACTGCATGGGTCAACTGCAAATTTTTGTCTAGGGGGGCAGAGAACGGAGATGTACTTGGTCCTCAGATCCACCCTGAACAAGACTAGTCCCTGCGGCTCCCGGCCACACTGAATGAATTGCTCTGGATAATATTTATCAGTGTGGATTATTTTAAACATTTGTGTACCCAGTTGTTTGTTCACACTTGCAGTTATTGTGTCTCGGAGGATATGTTACTACACATGCTAGGAAAAGTGATCGCAAACAGGAGTTTGGAGACTATAACATTATAAAATGTATACAGGGTATCGCTTTTGCCTGATATTGCTATGCTGATGACGAGAGATGTCTGTGTGGAATTTTTGTTTATTTTTAGACAAATCAAAAAGTAATTTGATAGACTCGTGGTCCTCCGTTTGGTATATCTTCACCTTGGAGGAAACGGGGTTTTTATTTTTTATGTAAGGAGTTAAATCCCAACAGAGGCTTAAATAAGGAAAGAAAGTTTGCCTACACATCCTCTCACTTCCCTGTTTTTGCAACATATAGATATCATAGATTGCATGATAATTCATGTGAGAAATCGGGAAGAGCATTAGCGTGCCAGCACGCAACTTTTCTGGCTGTGTTTACATTGCATAGTGCTGTGTGCTGTGTTGCATGTTTTCGTCAATGGGAGTCAGAGAGGAGGGGGTTAGGTGGGATTTCAGGATGGGAAGAGTACAAAGCAGACCTGATAGACCTGCTTAATTATTTGTAGTCCATTGAACAGCTTGGACGTGGACATTGAGGTGACACAGAAAGCTACATGTTTTCAACATCAGTTAGAGCCAGGGGCCTGATACCAGTCATCTTTTTAGCTGTCTGTAAGGGTGCATTCTGACCATCACTGCAAGGGGGCAATTCTTCCCTAACCATCAACGTAGGGGTGGTTCTCCACGTACTCAAAGGTGCCCCAAGATTAAAAAAAAATGGAAAAAAATCTGTTATACTGGATTTACTAAGAAGTGTGTGCAAAATCTGGTGCAGCTCTGCATAGAAACCAATCTGCTTCCAGGTTTGTTTGTCAAAGCTTAAAGTGGTTGTAAAGGCAGAAGGTTTTTTATCTTAATGCATGTTATGCATTAAGATAAAAAACCTTCAGTGTGCGGCATCCCCATTATACTTACCTGAGCCCCATCTCTTTCGAGCAATGTCCATGAGTGCCTCAGCCTTCCGGTACTCTCCTGATTGGCTGAGGCACAGCAACAGTGCCATTGGCTCCCACTGCTGTCAAAGTCAGTCAGCCAATCAAGAGAGAGAGGGTGCAGGGCCAAACCGCAGTTCTGTGTCTGAATGGACACGCGGTGGCGGCCCTGCTTCTGAATGGACACGCGGTGGCGGCCCTGCTTCTGAATGGACACGCGGTGGCGGCCCTGCGTCTGAATGGACACGCGGTGGCGGCCCTGCGTCTGAATGGACACGCGGTGGCGGCCCTGCGTCTGAATGGACACACAGCACCGTGGTTCGGGTGCCCCATAGCAAGCTGCTTACTGTGGGGGCACTCGGGATAAGGGAGGGGCCAGGAGCGCCGAAGAGGGACCTGAGGAGGAGAATAGGATCTGGGGGGCTGCTCTGTACAAAAACACTGCCCAAAGCAGCTAAGTATAACTTTTGTTTTAAGAATAACAGACTTTACAATCACTTTAATTAAACAAGTTGAAGAAGCTGATTGGCTACCATGCACAACTGCACCAGATTTTGTAATCTCCAGTTTTAGTAAATCAACCCCACTATGACTACCTCTGCTTAAAATAGCGATTCCTCTTCTAGTCTATCTGTATGAGACCTGAAAAAAGCATCTACCCCGGGTGGAGGAATTAAAGCTAGAAATCCAGGCCTTGTTCAAACTTGTATTCCTATAAAACAAATAAGAATGCTTTGTGAATTAAGATGACATCTGCCTTCATTCTCCTCACTGATATAAATAGCATGCTCTTCCCAGCATAAGCCATTTTTCCTGTGTCTCTTACTGAAATGCTATTTCTGGCGAGGACCTGAGTCTTGGTGCACACCCTGTTTAGTTACCAAAAATGAAAACCCTTTTAGTTTGTTTTTAAGGATCTTAGAAAAACTTTGGAACCAGGCAGTATGCAAATATGACTTGGTCTAGGTCCACATAATTGCGTGTGTGTGTGTGTGCGCGTGTGTGCGTGTAGGCGCGCATGTTTTGTGTACATTGTCTTCAAAGCAAGGCGAGGCTGGTAAGTTATTGGTAGGTACTTTTCATTATGGAATGTGGGACTTTTCTGGAAATTACATAACTCAGCAACTGGGGTTTTAAGGCAACTTTTGAGACTTGCAGTGTTAGTTTTGCATGACGGTGATGAGCCCCTGGCAGTACCCTTGAAAAGCTTGCTTTGGGGGTTTGTGACAGGTCTTCTTCATGTTGGTGTATTTTAGCCTTTTATTAGAACTGTCTCAATATGTGTTTGTGGAAACATTTTGTTTTGTGACGTATTACAACACCCAAAGATACATCATTCTTCTCTAAAAGCTCAGTCTGTCCTCGCTGTGCTTGTTGTGTAAGTAATCTATTTCACGCAAATAGACGGCATGTGCCGTCTCCTCTATTTAGGTGCTGCCAGTCTGAAAGCGTTATTTACGTTGTTCTATTCTTCCTGTTGTCTCCTTTGGTACCAAGAATAACCTGGGCTGCGGAAATGCGGCACCGGACTGAATACTTTTTCAAGCGCCACAGAAAAGCCATTCACATTTTTTGTTGTTCTGAGATGTAATGCTGAAAGATGATCCAAATATACATTAAACTATAAACATCACACAAAGACCAGAACCCTCCACACCAGCTACAGCCACATTCTGTATACATTTTTAGTCATATCTACATTCCATGGATAGTTTGAAGTCATTTATAGAGTGAACTATTTAAGTGCAGTTTATGTTGGGCTCACTTCACATTACAGAGATTAGGAGAAGAAAAACCATTGGTTCTTGGGATTTAGTTAAGACATTTCTTTTTGTCTGGAGTCCCCCTAGTATTAAATGAGACCCCCGTTGTATATCTGTCTGTGAAGTTCTAGTGGGGTCTGCTTCTCACTGTGTTCTTGCTGCATAATGAGAAGTTAAAGGAGGATGTTGCTGGATGATCTTAAAGTGATTATGCTTTTTTTAAATTAATTTTTTTTTTTTTAATAACCGGTTTATACTTGCCTGCCTGTGGAATGGCATTGCACAGAGCACCCCTCCAACCTCCTTTTCTTGGGTTCTGTACTAGAGCTCTTGACTCCTGCTCCCTGGCTAGGGCCCCCATAGAAATTGGGGCACTCATGCAGGCTTGCTCCTGAGCTCTGCTGTCTGCATATATAGACACAGACAGCAGGATTTGGCCCCACACCTTCTCCCTCATCACTGGCTTCGTTTGACAGAAATGGGTGCTAGTGGCTTCCATTGTCTCAGCAACGCCTGGGAGACCCGGAAGTGAGGGAGAGAAGAGCTGCAGACGTGCACAGTGCTGGATCGAATATGGGCTCAGGTACGTAAAGGGGAGGGTGAGGGAGGATATGGATGCCTAAAGGTTTTTTTCCTTAATGCTAGGAATGCATTAAAATTATTACTGTGAATAAGGCCTCAGCGGGGATCACTCCGTTTTATCTCCACTGAGCCGGCAGATTACAGGGCAATCCCTACACACTGTGCAGGGACCGCCCTGTCAGATCTCCGCTCTCCTCTATGGGGGATCGGATGAACACAGACCGTCTGTCCGTGTTTATCCAATCCGCTCTGCAGACGGATAGAAAAATAGGATTTTCCTCTGTCTGCAGAATCGGACCATGGCGCAGACGGATGATATCGGGTGTCAGCGGATGTTCATCTGCTGACATCCGCTATCCCATAGGGATGCATGTAGGTCAGTCTTTCATCCGAAAACCGATGGATGAAATGCGGACATACGGTTCGCACGTGTGAAAGGGGCCCTAAAGTCTTGATTTTGTTTGTTTTAAAATATACATTTTACACTTGCCTGCTCTGTACAGTGGTTTTGCACTAAGCAGCCCAGATCCTCCTTTTCTCGGGTCCCTTGCTGGCGCTCCTGGTCCCTCCCTCTTGCTGAGTGCCCCCACAGCAAGCAGCTTGCTATTGGGGCACCCAAGCCGCTGTTCTGTGTATTCATTCAGACACAGCTATGGCTCGTTTCCACCCCTCTTCATTGGCTCACTGACTTTGACAGCAGTGAGAGCCAATGGCTGGCACCCACTGCTGTGTCTCAGCCAATCAACAGGGATAGTCCCGGATAGCCAAGGCTCTCGTGCAACGTTGTTGGATCAAGATGGGGCTGGGGGGGGGGGGGTGTGGTGGGGATGGGGGCTGCTGCACATAGGTTTTTTAATTTTAATGCATAGAATGCATAAAGATAAAACCCTTCTTCCTTTTAGAACCACTAGGGTAAAAAAATAAATAAAAAATGTTTAGGCTTTATAACCGCTCTAGCGTTGGTTGAACTAGATGGACTTGTATCTTTTTTTTTATTTTTTTAACCAGACTAACTATGTAACTGTTTTAACAGTGAAAGCATGCATTTATCCTATATAGCTCCCCAGGCTCCAATCAAACCCACAGCGGGTATCCACCTATCTCAGTAGGGACCTGCGGCCTAATACTGAAAAACTGACAGTAGACAATCATTACAAAGATGCACTGTTTATTTTAATGCCCTCAACAACTTTTACCCTTCCAACAGGTTATATGATATGGGGCAAAGACATATAGGTACTTAAAGTTGGGGTACCCCCTAAAAATAAAAATAAAAAATAAAATAAAAATAAAAGTCAGCAGCTACAAATACTGCAGCTGCTGACTCTTAATAATTGGACACTTACCTGTCCCAGGGTCCAGCGATGCGGGGGAACAAAGCCCTCCCTCATTCCCCGATCCGCTCGCGGTGCCATCATGCGTACTGTGGGCACCCGGCTGTGGCTTCACAGCCGGGCACCCACTGCGCATGCGCGAGCGGTGCAGGCTTCCGTGATACGCCATACAGTCACCTGGGACACGTGACGGGTCCCAGATGAATGTGCGCCGCGAGAGGAAGTGATGTCACCAGCCCGGGCAAGTAAGAAGGCAGACTACGAGGGACCCCCTAGCAACAGGTATTTAGAGGTGAGTAAAAAAAATGTTTGTCAATCATTTTTTTTTTTAAAGAATTTTAAGAAACTTTTTATTTTTTGTTGGCAACACCACTTTAAATATAGCTGCAGTTTGGTTCCAGGGTATCTGCAATATTAGATCCAGTGTAGATCCTTATTTCATTGTCCTGAATTCAATTGCATACCTGTGGATGTAATTGTTGTACTATACCCATTCTCTATTCAAAATAAAAATAAAAGTCTAAACCTGCTCTCACAACCGGGCAATTCCCAGTCTTCGTGGTGACTGAAAATTACTCTCTGGGAGTTGGATATGTGAGAGCTATTGCTAGTGGGAAGATGGATACTGAAATGCCAAGGCTGTTAGGTAAAGGTGGCACTGCTTGAGAACGTAGCGGCGAATGTGACTATTGCCTGCTGACATTGCTTGGAACAGCCTGCGTTCAGTCCCTGCTAGTGTGTGAGAACCTAGCTCAGTCCATCTACGCAACACCTGCTGTCAATGCAGTCACCTTAGCTACTACACTCTCGAACAGTGGCAGCTTTACCTGGTATTTCAGCACTCGGCTATGTCAGTATATCGAGAAGCTACAAAATCCATCTGCAATGTTGGTTAGGGGCTGTGGTATAAGGGTGGGGGGAAAGCATTTGCACCATTTTTTTTATATACAACTAAATATGGGAGTAACATGGTGAAAAAGTTGACCTTAGCCTTTAAAGAAAGCTTTGTTCCCCAAGCGGTCTGGTAGGTTAACATTTTTTTTAGACCTCCTACTTTTTAGACTTTTTTTTTTTTTGGTATTTGCGTGCATTTTTGCGCACCAACATATTCTCGCGTTTTTGTTCTGCGCAATTTCTAACTGGATATTTGCCTACAATCACGTGTATTTGCACGCATGAGGCGTAAATAACTGACCAAAAATAAAACATTTTTATTTATTTTTTATTTTTGAAGAATGCACAGCACTTGTTTACACGCCTGTGTTCATAGGCACATTACAACTAATGGGCTGTATTTTAGCTCAGTAAAAAAAAAAGCTCTATTGAGCTTTTTCAAGCTGCAGTGTGCAAGAGGCCTTACATTTTCTGATTGCTTATTTGAGAAGGTTTTAATTTCTTATGTTGCCTTTAAAGCACTGCATTTCATCTTAGTTCAAGGCCCTTCTTAATTCAGTACACTGAGGAGAATGAGAGGATTGCTAAGTGCAGCAAGAATGGGTTTACTTCAGTCACTGCATTCAGTAACACCCCCCTCCATGTAATCACTTAAGAATGGGATGTACATTTGGCTCGCATGAATGGAAGTGTGTCCTGCCTATGCCCTTGCAAAAGAGAGATTCTCTTAAAATGAAGGTCTATTTTAATCAATAAAAATAACCAGTTACCTATTTAATTTCTTTCCCCATAATGAAGGTGTTGCTGATCTGCAGTTTTTCAAGTTCAATAAAATAAAGGTCTCTCCCCAAGGATTGTGAAGCCTTTTTTTTTTTTTATGTTCAAGCCAGGGTGCTAAAAAAAAAAAAAAAAAAAAAAAAAAAAAGAAGAGGTCACCATACCAAGATGTTAGTGCTGTGATCTACCCCATTGGTGTTCCGACAAGGGGGCTGCCGCCAGAACACACTGATCAGCGCTCACAGCCCTTGGCGGCAAGTGCTGATCGGATGATGGTTTTCCAGCATACCCATTCGATTAAAAGCAGGTCAGGCTGCTGCACACAGGTGCCAAATAGCGGACGGTTTCTGTTGAAGCGGCTGGTATTCGGCCCGTGTATAACAGGCTTAAAACTCCTCCCTGGCTGAACCCAAATTGCAAGTGTTAACTGCTCATTTCTGTCTGGGGCAGTGATGGCGAACCTTGGCTCCCCAGATGTTTTGGAATTATGTTTTCCATGATGCTCATGAACTCTGCAGTGTAGATGAGCATCATGGGAAATGTAGTTCCAAAACATCTAGGGGTGCCAAAGTTATCCATCACTGGTCTAGGGGGTTTACTTACCGGATTGTTCGCTCCAGCAGGCTCTTCCATGCTGCTTGACCTGCCCTCCACTGGGGCATGAGGGAGAACGGTCTGCCAGGCGGTGGAGCATCTGGTAAGTAAAATGCTTTTACTGCCCCATAGACAGAAATGAGCAGTTAAGCCTTGCACTGCATGCACAGCTCCATGCTGAAGAAAGTCTGGCATAGCATGCTTGTAACTTTTGCTTGCCTTAAAGTGGAAGTAAAGGCTAACTATAAGTTCAGTTAAAAGGGCTGCCTCCCCCTCCTGCTACCAGTGCTGCATAGCCTTTTTTTTTATCCACTCTGCAGTGGTCACACGATCCAGAAGCTTCTTCTCCCCTGTGTCAGGGACACCTGCTGCAGGGGAGGTGAGGGACCACCAACAATGGATAGACAGTGATAGCTGGTGGCTGACATCACGGCTCTGGGAATTCAGGGCTGTTGAGTGATCCCTGACAAAGGGGAGCCACTGCTTCTCCCTGCACCAGAAATAAAAAAAAAAGGTATTTCTGCAATGATGCATTGGAAGGAACATTTAACAGCCCTTTATAGTTAGCCTTTACTTCCACGTTAAGGCAACTAAAAGTCCCAGCATGCTATGCCAGACTTGGCTTTTTCTGGTTCCTTGAACACAGCCAGCTTTTAGTTTGCCCCGTCTTGTGCTTGCAGCGCTGACCTTTCTATGACCATCCATTGATATAATAGAGATTTTCTGCATTCTAAGAATCTAGTCTCATTATTGGATATGGTTTTCTGAATAGTCATTGGTATTGTCATCCACCCTCCCTCTTCACTTTATCACAAAGCATGGAGTGTAATTGCAATCTAGGGCAGCTTGCAGCTTCCTGAGATACCAAGCTTGATGGGCAGCCTGGAGCTAAATCCCAGGATTATGCTGGATTCACAAGAGAAGATCATTTGCAATCCTTAAAGAAGCTAAAATTGAATTGTTTGTTTGATGTAATATATCAATTTCTGTACTTGATTTGACATTGCACTATGTACATTTTTGTAAATTTGGACATGAAATACAATTTGCATTTTTTACCTTAAAATAGAAAATAAAAATGTAATTGTGTTTGTGTCATATTACTGTAAATTGATCAAACGTAACAGAGGGTGAACCAAAGAGTGATTTGTTTCATAACCTTAATGTTGTTTTTTTTTTTGTGATGTTTGTGAATTTATAATTTTGGTGATTTATTAATGATTTATTTCCCACCATCAAAATACTATTTATAAAGCATTCTAGCCTCATTAATGAGCCACTTCAGGCAGCAGAAAAGTCAGCGAGCGGCTAATGCTATGCAGAAATGATCTTCTCTTTGGTGTAGTCAACAGCGCCACTTGGTTTAGTATGAGGTGTATAAAATGCAGTGTAGCCAGGTTGAAGGGGCTTGTAGGGCTGTGATTGTTGTGCAACTTCCCTCTCATGTTATATTTTGAGTCAGGATGGGCGCAGAGAAAATGCTGTTTAACACATGGGACTTAAATTTCACATGTTCTAATTCTCAAGGCCATTAAGGTGATTGAGATACCAGTGGCTATAAGTATTCAGCTGGAGGTGCAGACATCCATTCAAAGTAAATGCCAGGGGAAAAACCTTAACCCGTTCTGTATGTAGGCTGTATTCTTTACAAAAGCACAAAATACACAAGCGGCTATATTTTATGAAGATTGCTTTGGACTGTTTAACTTGTGCCCACAGAAGGGCAGGCAGCTGACAAATGACTAGTCACCAGTATTGCTTGTGGTCTCCCTGCAGCTGATCTTTACCCCATTACTTACACTGCCATGTGTCTCTGTGTGAAGGAAGCCATCTTGGTGGAGGCAGGACTTTGTTTCCTTATGTCAGAGCTGCCGTACCTGATGACTGGTAATAATCAGAAAGGTTTGAGAAATGACAGATTTACAGAATGTATATGCATGAAGCAGGGAGATCCTTGAACTATATCTTTCTCTCCAGCAAGGAGAACCGTGAGCAGCACAATAATGACCATTCTGGTTCGAAATTTCCCAAAACAATCGCATAAATACACTGTCCTTTAATTTTACTCTGCACATACACAGCTATGAAATTTGCATATGCTTTTTGCTAAATCTTAAATTGCCATTAATAGTATCTCATCTCTATTGAACTGTAGTTACTCAAAGGGGAAAAGTATGGGACTTTAGCTGTACCAAATTGACTAATGAGAGAAAATGTTAAGGCGTCATTCAGATGGCAACAAGAAAACCTCAACGCTTTGTCTCTGTGTTGGATCTGTTACTACCATTGACACGATCCATGGAGCCCTGGACCCTGTTACCAATTTATATATTCCTTACCATCATTGAAGAATCATTTAAGCTTTGTATCCTATGTGGGGGTCTCAAACTTGGACATGCATTCCTCTCTTGTTTTTATTAATGCATCTCAAAGTATTTACTATAATATTTTCCTCCGGATGAAGACTTGAGTTGAAACACGTTGAGGTTTTCTTGTTGCCATCTGAGTTACACCTTAATGGAAGAAACTTCATATAATGCAGAGATTTACTGATGCATTGAGTGTTCTATACTCTTGCTGCATGGTAATAATTAATCTTCGTCAATGAAGTGTATATTTTACAATTGTTTCTTTAGTCAATTTGGTGCTGCTAAAATCTCATGCAGTTCCCCCTTTTTGAGTAATTACAGCTATGAAATTTGAAGGCAGAGGAAGTGCACTGATGGTTTTTCAGGAGGAACTCGAGATATTATTATTTTTTTTTTAAAATAAGATACTTTTTAGACACAATTACATTTCCAATTGTTCCCTATAACAGCCACAAGCCTGCAAGTAAACCAAGCCTTCCTTTTTATTACACAAAGCCACAGGTTTTTATTGTGTAGCACTGCATCTAGCTGGCTGTGTTCTAACAACCGTTGACCTAATTGGTTGATCAGGATCACGTTGGGTGCTTCTTGTTTGCTCCTCCCCTGCTGTTAAGGAAATGGGGTATGGTGGTTCTCCCAAGACTATAGAATACAATATAGAGCACCACCATGCCCAATTTCCGTAACTGCTCCTCTCCATCTGCACTGGGGTCATGTTCACTGAAATTAAGGAGAGAAAAACACTGGAACACTAGTCGGTACCAGTGTGCAAAGGTGTGTTTGCCTTGTAAAAATAAATCCTCTCCGGTGTTGGGTATCCTACGTGAGTCGATGGCGCTGCATTATGAAAAACTATTAGTTTAGTTGTTTTACATTTTAGAATTGGGTGCCTCGTGCAAAAATTTAAAGGATGTCAGTGGGAGGAATAGTGCCCATCATTGGCGTCAATGGGAGTAATAGCCCCTCATTATTGATGTCAGTGGGAGGATTAGTTTCTTGTATCAGTGGAAGGAAAAGTGCCCCAAGGGCCGCATAAAGGCAAGCAAAGGCCCGCAGTTTGAAGACCCCTGCCCTATAACATAGGAAATCTTTAGTGTTTGTGCTCAGGTCCAGATGCACAGTTTTGATAACATTGTTGATTCTCATTGCAGTCAGTTTGGTCAGAGATTTCCCTCTTTGGTCTTTGTGGTCTTTAATTTAGTTTGTGATCTAGTCTTTGTTTTTAGAAGACTGACGGCATAGGGGACCATGCTTTTTTTGTGGCTGTAAAGAAAGTACGTGGCTGAATTACTGTTTTACCAGTCATCATGTGCTGTAGATTTGGCACTATACCACTGAGTTGGAAAAACACAAATAAACCAGGCCCATCAAGATTGTCGACTAAGCATAATAGGCATTTGTTTTTTTTTTCTTTTGAATCCGAGTGGTTACATGTCTTTATTTTTATATATATTCCATGTCCCTGGTTGTGAGGCCATGATTATATGTTCCATATAATTGTGTTTGGCAGAATCTGACCTTTCCGTTATAATCAGGAGCTAGCTAGTTTTTCAGTGTCTGAGAATAAAAACTACAGATTTTGCTCAAATGCTGCTAGCTCCTCCTCTAAAGAGCATAAAAATCTGTGCCGCAAGGAAAAATTAGCAAAAAAAAAATAAAAAAATTTCTAGCACAAATACTGTAGCTGCTGACGTTTTTAATATTAGGGCACTTACCTGCCCAGTCATACAGCGGTGTTCTTACCTGAGATCATTCTTTATTCAGATATTGAGTGCTGGCGCCACCATCTTGACTATGGGAAACTGTCAGTAAATCGGTGGGCCCCAGTCTTCTGGGACCTGTGGTGCATCTCAGAAGACTGCAAAAGAAGATGGGGGGGGGGGGTTAACTTCACAGACCCCCCCCCCCCCCCAAGGTGCCATGTGGCAGCGGGGTGGGGGGGGGGGGGGGAGAGACAGACAAGGGTAGCTTTATGCGGTCTTGGGGCTTTTGTCTACACAGAAGAGGTGCTCATAGATAAATAGCATAAATAAATTCTGTTAAATTGTTTGTTACCCCAACATTTCATATTCCTGATATGTGTATGTAGTACTATGTACTTGTATGAAAAAGTATCCTGTTCTCTTTGTATTGTTTCCACTGTGAGAAATCCCTGGTGTCCCTGCCAGTCCCTCTCCTTTCCTATTAAAAACTGACCACACTAAGCACGAGAGGCTCACCATTCAATTCTCTAGCTGTGCTGGGAAATCAGCCTGCTCTCCTCCAATAATCAGACTTGTCCTGACACACCACCTCTGCACAGCCTTTCACTGGGTAGACCAGTGTACTGTTGCTTCTCCCCCACAAGCCCCCCCCCCCCCCCCCCCACTCGTATGCAGCCGAGAACAGAGGGAATGTGATCATTTTAAAAAAAGGGGGGAGGGTTGTTTATAATTTTTTTAAATATCTATACACAAATGTAAACTGCTGCCTTTTTTTTTCTTCTTACCTGCAAGGCAAAGGAATATTATGCTAGTATGTAACGCATACTAGCACATTATGTGAAACATACCTGAAAACAAAGCCTTCCAGTGATGCAGGGTCATCGCTGGTGGCTGCTTCCATCTTCTCCCGTCTTGCTTCCGAGTTCTCTGGCTCTGTGACTGGCCAGAGCTGCGATGACATCACTCCCACATATGCGTGCGTAAGCCACCGGTCAGGGCACAGGGCTCTGAAGAAATGGCACGGCTGCCTGTTACTTCAAAGCTCATGCGCCAGTGATGTCACTGGCTACATGTGCAGTAAATATCTCCTAAACAGTGCACATTTTAGGTGTTTTTTTTTATACTCCCTTTCGGTAAGCCTTATTATAGGCTTATCTATAGGTAAAAATTAAAGCTGGAAGTTTACTTGCTCTTTAAGGGGTGTAGAATGCTGGGAGGCGAGGTGACCACCGTGATCGTCGGTCATATGCTTGAAAAGCTCCCGACTGCAAGCAGCGATCGAGGACGTTCACTGGTAACTGATCTGGGGGTGTGCGCTCTCTGCACAGCGCTATTGTATGTAAATATGTGGCAGCACAGCGCCAAGGATGCCCGCCCGCCAAGAGCCCTCATATATGTGTGCTCTCAGTGCCAAGGGGTTAAACTGTGTGGTGTTTGTTTTACAAGGTGATCGTTTACAATCGCTTTAAATTCACTTATAAGCTTTTAGTCATTTGTTGAAATGAATGGTCAATGTCGGATGAACAGGGTCTCTTTAAACCGCTGCTGTTTTCACAGATTAAAGGGCCTAAATTGTTGATGTTTGAGTGATCTACAAACATGCATGGTCAGGTGATGCAAGCTTTGCTTGTTTATACAGCTATGCTAAAAAATGCTAGTAGAATCTTGCCTCCTTTATGGAGCTAGAAATACAAGCCTACTTTTGTATAGAAAGACATGGCTGCAAAAAGTTGGGCTTACAATAGACATAAGACAATGCATGCCAGACTTGTTTTCCTGTCCAGAAAGATTGTTCCTTTGAAAATGCGCAGATGCAGCTGTGCCAGGAAACATCGAAATATTTGGAGGTCCAGGAAATGTGAAGTGGAAACGGCCTGTAAATTCCAGCTCAGCAGATTGATATTTTGGCGACGTTCATACAAGAAACATCCTTCATGTCGTTAATGTGTGACCAATCGGAATCCTTATTTCATTTCCCAGAAAATACAAATTAAACCTGAATGGCCCCCGTTGTGCAAGTTCCTCCACCTTCCCGGCCAGGTTTTCATGCCTTTTGTTACAGATTCTCATGTGGGAAATTCAAACCCTCAAATGGGTTTCCACATCAAGTGTTAAAAAAAAAAAAAAGGAAAAAGAAAAAGTGTCATGTTCATTCTGAACAGGTTTTGAGCGGCTTTCAAAAATCAGATTAAAGCCAGACTGAACAGCTGTGAAGCAGCCTCTACCTGATGCATACAGTAATATTATACCGCTAACTGAATAGCGCAGGAAGGAGAGGCAAGGGGCAGCGCTGCCGTTTGTTGCTTCTGGAACACGAGGCGCTGGGCTCAGATGTGTGGTCAGAAAGGGCCGAGTTCATAATTGCACAAAATGAAATATTGACTGCTTTAGTGCGAGGACAAATGCTGATCTGTGTGTACTAGCAGTAGTAAATTTGTAACGTTTAATTGCTCAATGATCGGATTCTTCAATGTGTTTAACCATTTGAAGGTCCAACTGTGGTAACAAGTGAAGCCCGTCAGAGAAAAGAAAACTCCATGCAGCAAACTCTGCAGCTGGACAGATGTCACAAGGTTCTCTTAAAGTGCATCTAAACCCAAGAAAAAATGTAACCTATTGCAGTTTACCAGACCTTGAATTGTTCTTCCTTTCAGGGTTTTCCCCCTTTTGTGTCTGGTGATACTGCCAGTAGCATACTAACTTTTATAGGAATACTGTGCACTCTCACTGTACTGAATATACAGAGGAGCTGCGTTGTTGCTCTGGGGGGGGGGGGGGGGGGAGGGAAGTATGTTGGGACTACACAACAGTTTTCTCACTCCTCAATTCCATAACATATAATAATACTCTGTAGTCCAGCTGATTGTACAGAAATTTAGGAGCTCATTGAATTTTATTTTTCCATATATGTGCGTTAAATGGTAGCTCCATTTTCATGAAAAATACATAGCAAATTAGGGGGAAAAAAATAATAAAATGCATGCAGTTTCTGCAAAGCTATATTCTAATTTGAAAAGACATATAGCCAAAGCTTTTTTGGCTGTACTACTTCTGTGGCCACATGCGTGCAGTAAATTCATCACTCCTGAGACCAGTTCTCAGCCATCACAGAGCCAGTCCAGACACTAAAAAAGACCCCAACCATTGGGTCGGGATCCCCCTCCCGATGCCTGGGCCGGTATCTGGCGCAGCCTCTCAGCGTGCTGTTGAGAGTCTGAGCCAGCAGCTCCCGCCCCCTCTACAGCCCAGCGCTCCAATGACAGTCACCAGCTCTCTGCAGCCTGAAGATCGGGTACTGAGCAGCAATCAGCGGTGTTTGATCGCTCAGCTCTCGGTCTTAGAGCCAGCGGGGAGGGGGGGGGGGGGTGAATTCACCTAGGTAGGTGTGTGTGTGTGTGTGTGTGTGTGTGTGTGTGTGTGTGTGTGTGTGTGTAGATATATATATATATATATATAATATAATATAATATAATATAATATATATGTGTGTGTGTGACACTCCAATGTGGGAAATCCGTATTCCTAGTACATTGCCGATCAGAACCGCTTTTTCTTCAGAAGAGAAACAGGACTCTGCTACAAAGTTTGTTAAAGAGGAACTGCATGCAGTCTGCTCACAAATTTGTAATAAAAACATCTTTTGGCATTTTGAAGCTTCCCTCCAACCACTTTGCATATTTTATATATATAGTGTGATTCTGTACTTGCCAAATATGCTGCAGAAATTTCCCTCCACTAAGTCTGGCTGCATCTATTTCAACCTGTTCACTTCTTGGATTTACACAGAGGCACAGCTCCAGCTCTGCAGCGCTCATTGGGCCTCTTATGACTCACCCCACCCCCTTACTGGCAAACTCTCACAAGTGAAAGAGAAGGCTGTGCATGATGTCAGTCTAGGCTTTTTCCCCAGACAAGTAACAGGAAGTGGGCTGTATAAGGTATTTACTGGCAGAAAAAAAAATGTTTTATAATCAAATGTTAAAACAACAAGGACAGAAGATTTATTAGATGGAAAAATGAAAAAAAAAAATGACTGAAGGTCCGCTTTTTTGAAATGCGCATAGATCACACAGAGATGATTTTTTATTTTTTTTTATTAAGCAGATCTAATTCACCTTCACGTCTCTATCTGAAGCATTTCCACAGTTAGTATGCTAATCGCTATTTTCTGGTGGTCACTATTTGCATAATGAAGTACTTCTTTTCTCATCATGATAATGCCGGGCCTGCTGATTTCTGTAACAGACCCCAACTACCGCATTGTGTGATGGAAGTAAGGCAAATGTTTGTTCCTCATCAGCAAGAAATGGAGAAATGTCAAGGATGTTGGCGGGAAGATGTGCCAGTAAGCGGTGTCTGCAGACAGCTTATACTCTTATCTGACGCACGCTGCCGTCCGTTTAGGACTTTCCTTCTGCCCACAGATTGGTTTCAAAGTTGAGCAGAACTTGTGTGGTTGGACTATGAATGAGTTAACTGAGTGACGTTTATTATTGCGCTAGTGTTCTGGCTGCAAGTGGAAAATGAACACTCCCCTGTTTATACAGTACAATGGCCTTGACATGCTATGAAAACATATTTACGTCGGGTGCATATCAGTAACATGGGGCTTTTCATGCAGGCTTGGAGCTGCAATTACAACAAAGGGTTAATGCTGCCCTGACCTTGTATTTAGCTTAAGCTTCTTCACATTCTGTTCTAAATCCTCACCACATAACAGTGCTAGTTTAGAATTCTGCTTGCTTTTTGTAGATGGAGCCTTTAATGGTGATGGCGACAAGCCTCTCTGCACCGCTTTCCTATTGCATGTTATTCTATGATGGCCTCCCTCATCTGTCAGACTCCAGATTTTTCTATAACAACCACATCTCAGACTGTTTTTGTTCCTTGTCTGTATGGTTTACAGGACTAAATAGGACACACTATATTCTGCTCATAATCATAGACTTAACAACTGATGATTAAAGTGTATGTAAACCCTAAAAATGATCTCTACTTATTTGCCCCTCTGTTAAAGTGATACTTGGGGGGTTCATATATGTGGGAATTGGATGCGGGTTTCCTCCGCATTTAATTAGCATGACATGCAAGTGCGACTGGCTTTCAAAAGGGTCCTGGGTGTGGGTTGGGTTCAGGTGGCAAAAATTCGGACCTGATTCACACTTAAACCAGTGAACAGGAACGCATGGGACCCCATGCTGGGAACCACGGCTGCACATATGTGAACCCGGCTTAAAGCATTTAAAAAATAAAAATAAATAACAAACATGTTATTTACCTGCTGTGTACAATAGTCTTGCACAGAGCATCCCAGTCCTCCTGCTGCCCCCCCTCCCCCCTTGATGAGTGCCACCATATCAAGCCGCTTGCTATGGGGGGCACTCATGCGTGCTCCCTCTGGGGCCCTGCCCTGCTCTGTGTGTCCCTTTTGACACAGAGATCAAGGCCTAGCCCTGCTCACTTCCTCAGTGGCTGAGATTGACAGCATGACTCCCGCTGCTGTGTCTGAGCCAATGAGGAGGAGCTGCTGCTCTTGTATACATCAATGGATCAAAATGCAGCTCAGGTAAGTGTTTGTGCCTTCATGCATTCTAAAAATGTGCCCCAAAGTCTTTAGCCTTTAAATCTGAACTCACAAAAAGTTATTTTAAATATTTCTCAAAAGCCACAGATAGAAATCCGCTCTGTGTACATCAAACACCTTTACCTTATAAAAGTGACATCTTCACTGCGCTGTGCATAACGTGCTGAGAGCAGAGCTATGGGAGGAACTCTACTCTGCCACTGCAGGCTGCCTACAGAAAACAGGAGGGTGCAGATACAAGACCAGTCAGCCTACACAAGGGAAGAGCAGCAGTAGCTGGCCTTTAATAAAGGATCCACCAAGCAAAGTTTCACTCTGTGTAATTCTTTCAAATGAATAAAACAAAGAACATGAAGATCCAAGTAAGACTACAATTGTCTCTTAGACAATATTTGCCTATTCTGGAGCTCTAAATATGGCATTGAAATATTTTTGCTCTGTTGGATTAGTACAAAACAAATGTTGAACATGTCAGAAATTCAGAGCTGCCCTGTACCCTCTGCATGTTTTCTATGTTATCTCAAAGAGTCTGTTCAGCCCTCCCAGTTCTTATCCTGGACCACAGAGTGATTAGTGATTGTAAAGGTAGAAAACAGAAAAACAAACCTGTCTATACTTACCTGCTCTGTGCAATCACATTGCACAGAGGGGCCACTAACCTCCTCTTTTCAGGTCCCCCCTCGGCACTCCTGGCTCCTCCTCTCTGTCCAATGCCCCCAAGCCCCGCTGCTGCACCCATTGACAGACATAGGGACTCGACCCTGCCCCCCCCCCCCCCCCCCCCACTTCCTCTTCTCTGGCTTTGACAGCACTGGGAGCCAACGGCTCTCAATGCCCCAGCAAAGTCGGTGAGACCTAGAAGTGAGGGGAGAAAAGAGTGCATGGTGCTGGATTGGATGATGCCTCTGGTAAGTAAAAGGGGGAGGGGGTGAGGTACTGATGCCTAAATGTTTTTTACCTTGGAAGTTATGCATGAATGTAAAAAACGTTTACGCTTTAGAACCACTTTAACCTTTATATTGTAAAGATCTGAAGGTGGCAGTTGAGTAGTTTACCAAACTACATTAGGCAGGTCTGACACCGTGCTGCACAAAAATGCTGAGTGTTCTCCATCCTCAACAGGGCTCAGGATCTGAGAGTATTTAAGGAAGACCAACAGGAGTTTGTCTGTGCTTTTAGGATCTTTGAGGCCTGATTCACAACTTTGCATTTTGCAGATTTGCACTACAGTCCAATTTAACATGGTTTCCTATGGAACACGTTCTGTAGTATAAATCTGCAAAAAGCACTAAAGATGCATAGGTGTGAATCAAGCCTAAAGGGATAAAACATGTTTGGCCTTGGCATATGCTTTAATGGCTCAATAACCCAATAATGCCTTTCATCTGATTATATCAAGGGAGACGGCACATTAAAAGTGTTTCTCTCTTGACCTGCTTTCTTCAGCGAACCTTTGCCTTAAACTATAAATACAATAAAATCTCCAACTATTTTAAATCCATATGAAAATCCCCAGGGGGCCTAGTGCATGGATCGCTCAGTCCTGTGGCCTCATTGTGAACCAAAATGTTGTGTTTTTTTTAAGTTTCTGCTTTCCATAACACCACCCCATACTGAATCCCAATGCATGGGCGTTCCTGTGGGGTAACTTACAGCACAGCGCTGATCAGCACCCTCGCCCCCTCTCTCTGTAGTGTGATGCTTTTCTGATTAAATCATGCTATATGCTGCTTGTTGTATGCCTGGAGAAGCCAGGACACCAGGCTTGGGGTGCAGGCACACTTTACAGGGCTCAGTTCAGAGTCTGCAGACACAGCAGTCACATCCATTTCCTGATTCTCCATACAGAGTGCGCTGGGTAGGTGATTAACCTTTTATAGTCATAGCTAGCAGCTTGTGGTCTTGTGAATGGGCAGGGTTTGTAATTCACAAAAATAAGATAACAATACTAGCCGCCAGCTCTTACTTTGACTGTAAAAGATCACCCACTACTAGCCAGCACTGAGTGGAGAGTCCGACGCGGTGGCCACATCCATGGGCTGACTCCCTATTTAATCTGTTTAGTCATCTGTTTAGTACTGTAATTATCCAGTGCAAATACAATATATAAAAAAAATATATATATATATTTTTTTTTTTATATATTTTAAAAAAGATAGATTTTTGAGGGTACGTCAGCCTATTAGAAAAAAAAAGGTGTACCATACAAAAGCCGTGCAAATCCTATGACCTATGGTTACATACGGGTTAACCTATATAGACCTTTAGCTCTGAAGACTGCATTTGAAAGCTTTCGACCAAGAATTTAGTGAAGGTTCTGAGGTGCGGAATTTTTTTTGTTTGCTAGAAAGAAATTGACCCATGTTATTCACAATTCTGCTGTCATCAGTCCATAAAACACTCTTCTAGAAGTCACAAGAAACATCCAAGTCTTTTAAAGTGACTGACTTTGTTATTCTGAGGGTACGTGTTCCTGCTTTGCCTCTCTCATGTGAGTTTTTTTTTTTTGCACAGAATTTTTAATCATATAGAGTGGCTTACCCGTCTCGTAATGGCCCTATAGAATACTTTTTGAGATGTCTTATTTATATTATGCCTCCTGATGGGGAGCTGTTGACAGGTTGTCCATTAGTAGCCATGTAGCTTCATTGTTGCTCCAAACTTTCTCCGTTAGAGGAGTTTGGATTAGACTAACCTTGACATTGGAAAACGTGAATTACCTTGCCAGAAAAGCTCTACTACAGCAACAATTCTGTGGAAGTCTCTAGAATTATTATTTTTTGACCATTACATAACTGTCTCTTTGAATCTCTGCTTTGCTCCCTTGACTTTTTCTGATAAGAGTCTAATTGGTTGAAAATTATATTGGACAGGGTTGACTTAAATCGTGCCTCAATGTACCCAAACAGCTGACTCTAATTACTGCCTGCACATTTAATTATCTTCCACGCCATGAAAAGGACATGAAGACAATACTAGTCATTTGTTTCTTTCTGGTACCCTTCCTCTACTTCTGGAATGCAAAAGACAACGAATCGGATTTATTAAAACATCGGCAAAACTAGAGAAGAATGTCAACAGAGCATGGACTGGAAAAGCTTATGGAGATGAAAGGTTCTTCACCTAAAAAGTATACCACCTGCAGGCTGAATCGGTTCTAAGTAAGCATATGATGGAAACCATCATGAGCAGTTGATTACGTCAGTCTTATTTTTAAATGATCAGTAGGTCTAGAGATGAGGGCAACAGAAGTGATCTGCAGATCTTGAATTTTGCCATTAGAAGTACATTTGAATTGCCAAGGTATGTGACAGATTTACTTTAGGAAAATGATTATTTAGCCACTGCCACAGCTAATTACCTGGCATCCAAAAATACCCATACCTACATGATTAGAAATATGAGAGTGGTCTCCAGCATGTTGTTAAAGTCAGAGCGCATCGTCCAGATCTTTTAATCTGCATAATTCTGCCAGGTCAGTAATATTTCTCTGCACTGGCTTCTTTTAGAGCATTACTTTAATCAAAATTTTTTTCAGTTTTAAAAATTTGGTTAGACTGCAATGTTTTTATAATTGTCCTTGACTCCAGATTCGAACGATCTATGGCAGGCTTAAAGGATTTACATAGTTACATAGTAGGTGAATGTGAAAAAAGTCCATCAAGTCCAACCTATGAGTTGTAAAGGCAGAAGTTTGTTTTTATCTTGGATAGAAACTTGTGTGTAGCAGCACCCCCCAATTACTTACCTGAGCCCCATCTCTCTCCAGCGATGTCCAAGAGTGTCTTAGCTGCCCGGGACTCTCCTCTTGATTGGCTGAGACACAGCAGCAGCACCATCGTCTCCCACAGCTGTCTAAGTCAGTTAGCCAATCACAAGAGAGGGAGGGTGGCGCCAGGTCGTGTCTCCGTGACTGAATGGACACATGGAGCTGTGACTCAGCTCGGTGCCCCCATAGCAAGCTGCTTGCTGTGGGGGCACTTGACAGGAGGGAGGGGCCAGGATCACAGATGAGGAACCCGAGAAGAGGAGGATCCAGGCTGCTCTGTGCAAAACCAACTGCACAGAGGAGGTAAGTATAACATGTTTGTGTTTTGCTTTAAAAAAAAAAAAAGTCTTTACAATCACTTTAAAACCGAACGTGGTTCTAACCTTTCCTTGTTTAGTATTTTATTAGTCTGTGGCCCCACTGGAGGCATTTTGCATCACTTCTTGTTCTACTAGAAAGCAGGTGGAAATCTCTCCACTGGAATAGTGCACAGCAATAAAAAATAAATTCTGTCTAAGATTTAGAATGGAGCTTGTGCTGGATTGGGGCTTTAATGTCACGAGCAGGAATATTTATCATGTAAACTTTTCTGTGCTGCAAATAATCAAGCTTTTTAAATCAAGTAGCTAACACAGGATACAAATTTCCATATAAGCAATTTTTCTTTTGTTGGTCCAGTTTAAACACTCAGATTGAAGTCTATGGCAATAAGCGATTTGATTATTCGCCATTCCGCCTGCCGGCCAAGCTCTGCTGCATTTCCCCATCTCTATACATGCTAGATTAGACCAACCATTGACAACTAAATTCCATTAACACCGGCTATTGTTTATCTCACAATTTCTAGAACACGCTCACAAAGGCACGTCTGCGCTGTGTGTGTGTCTGGTGCAGAGAGCTCACCGTTGGCTTGTTCCAAAAACTACATTAGCAGCTCTTTCTCAGCTGATACGATGAAAGTCATGATAACTCTTTCAGCCGATTAACAGCAAAATAATTCTCCATGTTTAGCACAGTGGGACAGGGCATTAGTGCGCCAAGGGCTCTTCTTCATCCTTCGAAAAACACTTGAAAGTTGACGGTTGTCTTTTTAAACTTTAAAGTTTTTTTACTTAAAAAATAAATCATTTTTTTTATAAATTATTGAATAAACATGCTGATGTAAACATGCAGGCTTCCATTGCTTACCTTTTATGAGAGCTAGTTCCCTGGCTGTCATATTGTGTTTATGGCTTCACTACTTGCCCAACTCAGGAGGTTCCCAAGTCTGCATTTTATGTTCTTTTTTTTTATATTTTTTATATATATATATATATATAGCAGGCATGTTGTAGTGCAATTTCTCCTTTTGGCCAAAAGATGGAGACAGAGATGCTGACTGGTCCTTCCAGAAAAACTCAGACAAAGAGCATACTGGGAAAAAGGGGAGTTTCAGGAAGTGCTGGGGACAGAAGAGAGGGAAGTACTGAGGTAAAAGGGAGAGAGAGTGCTGACAGGAGACCGAGGAGAAGAGATGAGATTGCATAAAAGAGAGGGACATACCAAAGCTAAAAAAGTCCTTTGTTGGAACACTTAACGGTGAGGAGAGGAGGAGTGTGTTAGGGGAAGGAACTGAGGTGCCAGAGTGAGGAGAGAGACGCATGCTGACACCAGGGACTCTGTGCCCCAACAGAGAAGGGATACCCTGAAGCCTGGAAAAAAGAGTCTGTAAACCCAGCATCCTTCTTGATACCATACTGACATTGCATGCAGACACCAATTTCTCCTTTTAGTGTCATGGGATGCTTGTTTGGCGTTGCCATCTCTAGCAGTTTTCCCTTTTAAATCTCTACCTAACGAAACATTCTAGAGGATTACTACTCCATGCAAGCTTGTTTAAACCTTCTCTGAAAACAAGGGCCCCACCGTTTGCTAGCAGAAGACACTAGTATTCTTCACCTCAGGACCTGCAACATTACAGAACTGTGCTTGCTGTACTTGTGTAACCCTTTTCGTTGTGTGTTTGCGGCCCAGAAGGAACTGAGAAGTTGACAAGTCTTCTCTCCTCCCCTCTCAGTGCCTGTGTTAAGGGCATATGGATTACTGCTCTTTCTATCCCTGCAGTTGCTAAATATTGAAGGCTGTCTTTTCTAATGTACTAGTTATTTGTAGCAAGGTTTAACAGTGTTGTAAGTTTCTATATGCTTTAAACCGTGCTAATATTTTCAACTTATTTATCACTACAAGTGTCTCTATTTTTGGTGATAATCCACAGCCAGGATAACAGTATTTACCAAATGTGTCCTTAAATGTGTTTGCAGTCATTTTATTTAACCAGGTGTGTCAGAGGGGCTGAAGTCATTCTTGGAGTTGAGGCGGAGATCTGAGAAGCCAAATTATTCAAGCAACTCCTTGGGGGGGTGGCGCTACATATATATTTACCAATGGAAACCTATCACACATGCATACATACACATGCATCAACATGCCAATTAAGCCTGGGGCCAATTATACTACCAGCCTGAAATACCCGGAGGAAACCCTGTACAAGCAGAACATACAAACTACGGAGAACCCCGGTGCTGCAAGGCAGAAGTGCTGACCAATAAACCACTGTGCTGCCTACGCTCTTTTCAATTCTCATCCTGTAAGCACAACAGGAAGTGAGAGGAAACATTTCCAAAGTGAAGCAAATCACCTCTTAGTTCTCAAAAGAACAAGTGTCCTCAATGGAAGATTTCTTCTCTGATATAGCTCTACAATTCAAGTGGAACTTCACTCTCCCAATCAACATAGATTATTTTTATAATGCTGCTAGCATTAGTATATATCTTGGAACGTATATCATATTTACTTGCAATAAACTTTTTTTCTACATTTCTTCAGTTGCGTACTGGTTTCTTGCCGAGGCAAATAATGACATACATCCCAGGAGTCTTCGGGGGGGGGGGGGGAGGAAGAGGAGGAGGGGGTTTGTCAGCTAAGCACACTCTCCTGCATGCATGCTTGAGCTAAGGGCAGATGGATTCCAAAAAGTAAAAGCTGCATGAATCATGGAAGGGATTGGGGCGTTTGCTTTGAATATAAAAAGGAATTAAATAGGATTTTTGGTTTGTGGTGCGCAGATGCAGTGAAGATCCGCTTTAAAGTGATAGGAAAGTCTGCTTTGTGATTTTTACCTACAGATAAGCCTATAATAAGGCTTACCTGTAGGTAAAAATAATGGCTCCTAAACATGCACCATTTAGGAGATACTCGCCCTGGATGCCGCTTGTGATGTCACCGGCATATGCGCTCTGAAGGTCCGGCATACCGTTCCGTAACCGAGTGCTCTACCATGCATGTGCAGGGCAGGGATGACATCATTGCGGCTCTGGCCACTCATGCAGCCTGGAGTCTGCCCCAAAGGAAGACCAGGGGGAAGATGGAAGCCCTCTCAGCGGGGACAGCCTGCCGCTGGAGGGCTTTGTTTTAAGGCAAATATTTCACAATGTGCTAATATTGCCATTATGCTATTATTTTGCATTATGCTATTTTTTTATTTTTTATTGCAGTGGTTTACTACCGCTTTAAAGGCAGCATTGGCTGAAATGTTCCAATGGGACGTTCTGTGTGTTTGTGTTGGCTAAATAAAGTTTTATGAGTGACGGCATTAGTGTGCGACATTGTGTTCAGCTTAGTGACAGGTCAGGCTTAGTTTAAAATGCTGCGAACACCGATGCGTTCACATTAATGGCTAGGTGTGTGGAGAATCTGGGAAAGTTCCGGATGCCTGTTCTCATCATTTAGAGAACTCCCTCAATGGTTCCACAACTACTGTAATTCTGCCTTTCTCTTAAACAAATAAGCCACTTCTGTTCTGAATGGGTTTGCTTCAGTCATGCTATGGGAAACGAAAAACTGAATTTCCGGCTCAGAATTTCATAATTTTTTTTTTTTTTTTTTTTTTAGAGCAACTCCAACTAATTAAACACTGTGATCTTAATGACTTCAAACTGCCCTGTGATGCCCAGTCTTCATGCCCTGCATTCATTGGTCATATACCAGCCACACTAATTTTTTTAAAGGAAAAAATGTAGTCATATTAAAAAAATAAAAAAAATAATTGTTTATGGGAGCTTGCTTTTCTTATTGTGAGCTGCAGCAACAAGACCCTGTTGAGTCACATAGGATCGCATTACAATGGAAATCACATTGCCTGTTCACATCAATGCAACTCAGCATAGTGCGATTTTGGAAGAGATTCCTGTACTGCTTTGATGTGATATTAACACTATTATGGCCTCAAAGAATATGCAAAGTAGCATCCAAGTTGCACTGAAAGTCTGATCAAAATCAGATCGCAGCAGTGAGAACTTGGCCTAAGTGTTCTGAGAAATTTACAGATATAAATATATATAAATATTCTTGCAGCTGAGAGTAAAGCTGGCCATAGATGGATTATTATTTATTTATTTTTTTAAGTTGGTGGGCTAATAAGGGGGAAAAAAACCCCACAAATGGATTCCCCCTATCTGCGCAAACGAGGTGGATGGAGAAGTCTTCCCTGCTACACTATTGTCTGATAGCGGGGACTCTCCTGCTGTCAGAATACACTGGTTAGCACTGCAGCTGATTGGCTACAGGTGCTGATCAAATGAAAAATTTCCAGCATTCCCGTTAAAGATGCCGATCGTTAGATCAATTTCTCTTGTACGAGAAATGACTATTGATGGATAGCAAAGAAATTCTATTTTTTTTTTTTTTTAACCATCTATGGCCAGCTTAAATCCCCAAATTGTTTATTGGGTAGGGTTCAGTACTGGTTGGAATTCCAGTGTGTGTTTTATAGTTGGTTAGTGGCATAGAACCTACAGAAACCAGTCATTTTCTGAGGCAGACCTCCATTTTCATGGTATATACGCTAAATGCTATTTTGTCTTTTGCTAATGGTGTATTTAAAAGCAAAAAACAGTTAAGGTAGTTTGTTTCTATTAAATACCGACTTTTGTGTTTTGTCTGTCGCTCTATTTTTATATAATCGACAAACTGCTGTAACTCACAGCAACCAATCAGAAACCATTAGCTATTGTTATTTCTCCCCTGTATGGATGGAAGGCGAAGCATTATTGGACTCTGATTTCTACATACAGTTCTTTTCAATGCTTTGTTTAATAAACTTTGTTATGCTCGAAGCAGTTCTTGACCAAGACATATAATTTGAGAGGGTGATGAGCATCGGAAGCAGTTGCTTTGTATGTTTTTCTTCCTTTGAGGGGGGCTGTCATTCATTCTTGTATATTGAAGTGTGATTGATCCACTGTAGCAGTGGTCTCCAAACTGCCTCCCAAAGGACCTGCAACTAACGCCAATGATGGGGCAAAATCCCTGCTAAGTCGCCTGACAAGTCGCGGTAGTGTGAACGGGCACTTAAGGACAGTAAACTGGCCCTTTGCTTGTAAAGTGTGGGGACCCTGCACTGTATCCTGCGCTGTCCAGGTTCAAATTGTGGTAGGTCCGAGTGCTGTTGTGACTTGTGCAAGATTGGACACATATGTCTCTGAATGTTTATCACAAGGAGATATTGGGCACTCTGTGGCCATCATGGACCATCACAGTTGTCTGATGAATTCATACATCATGTAAATAAATACCATCTAGCCACTAAGAGAGACTATAAATAATCTTGGATGCCATTTCCTGTTGGTTTATAAGATCTCAAAATACCTATTTGAAGAGTGACTTGATTCACAAGTGTGAAAACCAGTGCCAGAAACTTTGAAGATGAATCTCTCTGCTAATCTCACAGGTAGGCCAGATATGTCTCCTACTTGAGAACCTTTTGATAGGTCATAGTTTCTGGAAATTCAGCAGAAGTATTCAAGTACCCTAGAACAAAATATGCATAGGAGAGATCCCGTCAGTTCTTTACACAAGTCTAAATGAAGTTTCCTGCTATATAAGAAGTAGTGTAATTGCCTATTCCCTTGCTTTTCCTGTAGTGAAAAGCCCCATTTCAGGAAAATATGAACCACTTTACATGCCTCCCTCTTACCCTCTCTAACACATTCTGGAAAATGTTCTTTTTTGTTTTTTCCCTATTATTATTATAAGTTATTGTCCAGATCCTTCACTAGGGCCATTTCTAGGTATGGGACCTGCTAAACCAAGGCTTCAAATGGTCGCGTTCCGGCCAGTCCCTTAACGTCTCCTCATGCTGACATCACTCCTCTTCTGGATCCTAAGAGGGCACTGCAACTGGGCAGCCAATAGGAAATGTCTGTCACACAGGCATTGACCTGGACATCTAAAGAAGGACCCTGCCAGATGTAAATAGAAGAGAAGACTTGAAATAGCAGTGTCACATGACTGCAACTTCAAGGAAGTACAAAAGACTTAGGGTTTTTTTTTTTTTAATCCAGCAATCGGGAGCAGAAAGGGTTAACGTCGTCATGGAGATTGGCTTTAAATCGAATAAAATACGATTGAACACAATAAACAATTTATATAATCTTATCCTTTTTTATATTCTAGTATTGTTTTGGAGAAGATTTCACCATTTTTTGTCTTTTTTGACTAACTTTGAATATTTTTAAATTTGGCAAATGTTGACTTTTTTTTTATATTTTTTTGGAGTTCAGCATGTATAATCAAACCGTTTTTGAGGGTTAATTCATGATGTCAAAAAATAGTTGGTGACATAAAAAGTTTTTAAAAATACAATTACAACATGGTGAAAAAAAAGCAAACAGGATATGTTGAAAATACTTTCTAATCCAGTTGTAAATGTTGTCATCAGCTCTGCCTGTTGACAAAAGGAGGATAGAGTGAGTTTAGAGATTATGGCCAATGAGTGGGAAAGTCTTATCAGTTGTCCTTGGTGTATGGGCTGAACTGTGAACATTTTGTTATGAATGGTTATTCAGTCTCTTCGGTGGGCAAAGCTACTCTGTTGTAATTACTACTGTGCTTTTTTTTCCACAGAGAGGCCCGGTTCACACTAGATGTGGTGCAAATTCACACAGCATCTTCATTGCAAACCTGTTCATGCGAACTGATTGCGGAGTGTATGTTAAGTTTATGGCACCCCACACTCAGATTGCAAAACGAAGCATGATTTGAAGAATTAAATCACATAGTGAACACCCAAGTGATCTGATTCTGGCACAAAAAAAAAGGGGGTCCTGCACAAGTTTGGTCTGAATGCGATGCAAATTCAGCCATGCACTTTGTAAGGCTGAATTTGCATCGCACAGACAACGCATGTGATCTGCACAGCAATGCGGCCCCAAGTGTGGTAACTGTGCATTACAGAGCACAGCTTTAAGGCAACCAATCAATTTTGACTGGGCTGGCAAACCGTGTTAAAGCGTGCTGCTTTAGGACACCCTATTAATTTTGGAATGGTTGCCAGTGCACCTTCATTAAAAAAAAAAAAAAAAAAAAATCAGATATCCATTATTTTTTGTTTCAGCGCACCACAAGGTATGTCATGTACATTGTGATGTGCTGCAGTGCCTTGTCTGTTGTTTGCTAAAGTACAGTTCTTTGGCACTACGACGCACCCTGTTGCACATATTGTTGCACGCTGCATTTTACTGCACAGTACTGTGATGCAAAGATCTAATTGGGCCCTAAATTTTTCAGTTGTTATATTTGGCACATTAACACATTTGAAATTATTAATGGCCAGTCCTAATTTTAAAAGTTAAAGTGTTACTAAACCCAAGAGCCTGCATTCACTGGTCTGCCGCAGTACACAGAGCTGCAATTTTTTAAATTAAAAATAAACTGCTAAAAATCCTTTCTTATTGGCAGTATATAGCAGTCTTATAACTTCAGTGTCTGGGTAAAGCTTGAGGCTGCAAGACCCCTGACCCTTTGTCTGGACAGTGCTGATCACATGCACTCCCCCCCCCCCCCAAAAAAAAACAACCTCTCACTAGCAATACACACCAAGCATGTGCACAGTGCCTGCCCCAAATGTTTTGTTCTATCAGGAGATGGGTTGGGGACTGTGGAAGAAAGGGAAGATCGGAGAAGACGGGATCAAACCACATTTTTTCACAATGTGGAGGATTAACCCCTTAGGTTCCACAGTGAGTAGAACAAGCATGCATTACTCTGCATATACAGACTGCTCTTACTGTTGTGGGTTCAGTAACACTTTAAAGGGGAGAAAGGAAGTGCCCCCTAGGTGTAGCAAAAAAACCGGAGGCCTGAGGAAACAGCAGGAAGCTCTGAAACATGTAGCCACACCCACATGGCAACCCTTGTGATGTTACTTCCGTACCTCCCCCCTATGCACTCCAGGATGTTTACTGGCACTTCCTGTTTTGGTTTCCAGCAATCCTGAGCCTTCTACACTGAGCCTGGTGGCTGCATAAGCAGGATGAGACATTAGTGGGGCTGACAGCTGTTTTCTTGTGGAGATATACCCTTTATCTGTTAACCCAGTGAGTTGTCGGTTGCATTTTAATAAAGTGGACAATTAATGCTACACTTAGTGGGTGCCCCCCCCCCCCCTCTCTTCCTTTTTTATTTTTATTGCTATCCATAGGCTCACATAGGTAAGTCACTTTCTACCCCGGGGTTGGCTTACCTATGTAAGCCTATGGATAGCATTACAGGACTATTTGTGCAAGTTGGACTTTTATGGTCTTGGGCTGCTTGCCCTATTGGCACCATTTAATCTTGTTCTAATTTTAAAAGTTCACTAGAAGCAAAGTTACCAAGACATTTATGAGCCATAGATTATCATTTTTTATGGTTCTTGCCCCTTAATATGGATTTAATTGAAAACCAAATGTGATAAAGTAAGAGCTCTTTTTAATGGCAGCTTACCTAGATCCAAGCAGTATTTAATTTACGTATGCCCGGTGTTTACACTGCATGGTACAGTGGGTGGTGGTGTGTTCAGCTGCTCCTTTTACTGGCTTTTCTATTCACAGCTGTACAATGTGACAACAAATGGCAAAAAAGGAGAAACCATTACTGATGGCTAGAACACTTGTCACTTTAACACTTGCTCGTGTTTTGACCTTGATGGTGGAAGGATTTTTTTTCTGCATTTCAACTACAGAGTAGGCTCACTTTCTCATTGCATGGCTTTCATTGCTACAATGCCACAGAGGGCTTATTTTTAGTAGATAAAGATCAGCATCACTGTTCATCTGACCCACTTTGCAAGGCAAACGTGTAAACAAACTAAAATTAAACCATGATCTCCATGCAAAGAACATGAGATGTGTGCCTGGTAAACAGTGATCAGGTTTGGTTGTGTGGAGTGATGATGGGATCTGCAGGAATCGACCTTTGCCATGTGCTTTGCTGCACGTAAACACAGCCGTGCTGAGATTCTGGTTTAATTGGTTTAACTATTTGCACTGCCGTATCTACTGCATTTATATTGTCGGCCTCATGCACACAGGCATATGTATTTGTTCCCCAAATATGCTGGGTTTTATTCTTCCAGAATTTGACAGAAAAAAAATGCCTATAATGTGTATGTACGTGCGTTTATGCACCTATGGCGCTTATTGTAAATGCATCCTACAGGCCAGAATGTTAATTTTATCCTGCCCGGGTGTATGGGGCTTATATGCTACCCCTTTCCCTTTTCTAAACATCACCATAAACTATGATGAGATCTGCATGCAGCTAAAGTGACCACATGTGGCATCTACAGTAATATGGTTTTTCAAAGCTCAGCTTCGGGGGGTGGGGGGGGGGGGGAGGAGGAGGGAGGCACCTTAAATACATTACTAATTGGCCACAGAATATATAAATCCACTTTGTGTGCACCAAACACCCTTTTCAAATCCAGATATCACCATATACATGTAGCAATGACCTCATCACTGCGCTTTACATAGAGAGTAGAGCTGTGAAAGGAGACCACCGCCCCCATCCAATACAGGGGGGGGGGGGGGGGGCGCGGAGACCAGACTAGTCACCCTGATCACAGAGAGGGAGCAGCTGTGAGCAGTCTTTATTGCAGGAAGTGCTTGTACAGAGGCACAGGATTACTGCACAGATCTGGAAGGAAGCATTCACATGTCTCTTATAGCTCAACAATATTTGCTCATTACTGAGTCCAACTTTAAAGGGGTTGTAAAATCAGAAGATTTTTTCATCTTAATAAATTCTACGCATTACAATAAAAAGCCTTTCGTGTGCAGCAGCCCCCCTAATACTTACCTGAGCCCATCTCAATCCAGCAATTTTTTTGAAGGTGTGCCTCCGCTGCCCAGGAGTCTCCCTCATTGGCTGAGACAGTAGCGTGGCGCCACTGGCTCCCGCTGCTGTCAATAAAAGTCAGTGAGCCAATGAGAAGAGAAGGGGATGGCTGAACCACTGTCTGAATGGACACACAGAGCAGCAGCTCGGATGCCCCCATAGCAGGTTTCTTGCTGTGGGGGCACTCCGCAGAGGGGAAGGGCCAAGAGTGTTGGTGAGGGACCCGATTGGAGGAGGATCGGGGCTTTTCTGTGTAAAAACACTGCACAGGGCAGGCAAGTATAATATGTTTATTTTTAAAGAGAAATAACTGAGACTTTAGTGCAAGGGGAATGATACTTTGTTCAACTACACAGTGCACTAAGTTGTGGTTAAAGTGGACCTTTCAGTATATCTTCAAGTCTGCATGAACAAAACTTCTGATAAGTCACAACAGACAGCTGTGCCTTTTATCATTACAATACCTTGAGCTCCAGTTATCAGCCTGCAGGCAGGAGGAAGCTTTTCCTCCATTTTCTATCCCCCAGTGATCAGGCTGTACATTGCAAGTTTGTCGATAGTAATGGGGCCTCAGCAGGGTTGATCTACGTCAGACGTTTGCGAACACGGCCAAGAACAAGATTGTGTCATCTCTTGGGCTCCGTTCTCATCTGTACTCTGCGGGAATGGGCGAGATATTGTGCATTCCTGTAGCGCAGCATTTTTCAAGCAGAGTTTTTTTCATGGGTGCCTTAGCAAAATGCCAAAAAATTGGCCAAAAATGTTATACAAGCCAGTGGGTGGATCAAGCCTGCCTTTTAGATAAACAAAGCCACAGGTTTTCATTGTGCACCATTACAATCTTCTAGCCACCAGTGTCCTAACAACCAATGATGTTTTCAATTGATGAGGAGGATGTCGGGCGCCTGCACAGCATCCTTATTTGGCCCTTTCCTGCCCCTCTCTGTCAGCACTGGGGGTCACATTAGCTGAGTGAGGGAGAGAAACATTGGGATACCAGTCAGTACCTGTGTGCAAAGGTTTATTTGCTTTGGAAGAATACAGTAACCATCTTGAACATTGGTGTCGTGTGTGTGTGTGTATGTTGCTGCATAACGTGAAACCATTAGGCCGCGTACACACGGGCGGATTGTCTGCCCAACTAAGTTCGTCAGACAATCCGACAGACAGTCCGTTCAACTTTTGAATGAACGGACTTGACCACACAGGATGAACAGACAGTCCGCTGAAAACTTGCGCGATGACGTGTACAGCACGTACGACGGGACTAGAAAAACGACGTCCAATACACTGCAATGCAACCTTCGGCCGTGTAAATCCTTTCTGAGCATGCGCCATACTTAGTCCGTCTAACTTGCCTACACACGAGCGGACTGTCCGCTGAAACCAAGTTTGAATGGACAAAACCAAGTTTGGACGGACAAAATTACGGAAATTCCGAAAGTCCGTCAGACTGTCCGCTGAAAAAGTCCGCTGAAGCCCACACATGAGCGGATTGTCCGCTGAAACACGGTTCAGCGGACTAAGTTGGGCAGACAATCCGCCCGTGTGTACGCGGCCTTAGTCTAATTTTTTTACTTTCTTAGAATGGGGTGCCTCCAGATTGTGCATGTTTATGAAGGCATGTTTTTTTTTTTTTTTTTTTGGATGTGCTGTGGTGCCACCCATTGTTAATGGAGCCCCAATGCAATGCACTACAGCACATGGTAAAGAAAAAAAAAATGGGCATGCACTAATTTAGTGCGATTTCTGTGCATTGGGCAGCCTACAAACTTTCCTAAAATGCATGATAGTCTGTAGAAAAAATGCCCATCAGCGTGTGTGTGTGTGTGTGTGTGTGTGTGTGTGTGTGTGTGTGTCTACAGTGCACAGCTATGAACCTTGACTGAGCAGAATCTGCTTCTAGAAAGTAGTAGTCACCAACATTATAATTCCGGTGCTGAAACCGAAAATTCAGGATGCACTTGGCTGTAACCAAAACCCCAAATTAACGTTATATATATATGTATTCAACTTTTTAATTAATAATATGAATTTATTTTCGGCCATTATTGCCACCTTTTCGGCCCATAGGCTGCTTTCACACTGAGCAGTTTATGATACAATTTTGTGTAAAAAAAAAAAAAAAAAAAACTCAAGCAAAATGTATCCCTTTAAAATCTATGTATGTCTTCACACTGGTCCGTTGCGCTTCCATTGCAATTTTAAAAATGCTGCTTGCTGCATGGTATGTTGCATTTTCAGCGGCCGTTATCTGCATTTTTTTCTTTATTGGGAAAACGCTGATAACCCCATTTTCGCCCCATAATTTTCTGTTCATCCCTACTAGAAAGTACGGTAGATGCCGACTCTGGAAAAAATGCCTGGATAATGTCGCCCTGTCCTCCCTGGGGGAGAAAAGCAGAGAAAGATGTCAGGGATACTGTTTTCATCTCAGAAGATTATAAATACCTGTAAGGGTTCCAATTATTTAGCAAGCATAGTCACTGTCAGTAAAACCAACTAGTCCTTCTAAGCCGATGTTGCTTATATTGATCTCATTGTAACTCTGGTTTGTTTTTTTACAATATCACTACTTATTAGTGATATAAAACATATGACGCACAGTAAAAAAGCCCTTAAAAAAACAAAACGAAAAAAAAAAACACCTCAGTATTAAAGTCCTCTAAAATATGTGACCTTTGTGTATTCTTGTTTTGACTTTCATTTTTGAAAAAGTTGAAATATGAGTAACATTTTCATTCCATACACTTCCTTCATAGACCATCATTTAACTGAGACCATTTCCTGTTTTTGGCTGCATACTGGAAAATTATAAAAGAGCCTAAATGTACCCGTTCTAATAATGAACAAAACCAAATGGTGGTAAATGGTTTCCTTCTAACTTTATTGCACAAGGTGTGAATACTGGAAGAATTGGTTCTTTTTCTGTAAATGGCAAATGTTATTTACATCAAGAAACCACATTCAAAACGCACTGTAATTGTGATCTGCAGCTGGTGTCAATGTTAACGTGACGATGCCCCAAACGCAGGTCGCAAATGTCTTATACTGGATTGCATAGTACACAAGTACCATTCGATCTGGGAAAAACGGAATGATGTCTGATTCCTTGCTAAGGAAGCTTTGTTGATTTGCAACCATATGCTACACCGCTACTGCAGAATGCACATTAAGCCTATGTTCACATTGGAGGCAGGTTTGAAATCATGCGAGTTCAGCTTCTCGCACGATTTCAAACACGCATTTCATTGCGAGTTCGGGTGGCGATTTTTGAAGTTGAAGTTGCCGAAAGTAGTGCAGGAGCTACTTTTGGGAATCGGTGCAGCATCGCATTTTGGTTTTTTGTTTTTTCATGTTGGGAGAGTGCATGTGATCAGCACTGTCCAGACAGAGGGTCAGGGGTCCTGCATCCTAATATGACAATCATGGGAGAATGAAAACTCCTCCTACAAGCCTCAACCATACACTTGTAGAAGTCGCAAGTCTGCTACATACCGCTGAAGAAAAAAAAGGTATTTAGCAGTTTGTATTTTATTACAATTGCAATTCAACATTCTGTGTACTGTGGGAGACCAGATATAGTGAATGCAGGGTCCTGGGTCTAGTAACACTTTAAGTGCAATTTCTGTCAAAACTCTTAACTAGTCTTAAAGATGTCCCCTCTCTCCTCCTTACCTATGCTGACCCATGTAAAAAAAAAAAAAAAAAAAAAAAAAATATATATATATATATATATATATATATATATATATATATATATATATACCTATACCTATATACCTCTCTGGTCCAATCACATGTGTCAGCCAGCAGCAGCTGCAGGGGAGAGAGGGATCAACAGCTGGTAAAGCCTGGATCGATTTATATCTCCTATGAGCTCCTTTGGCCCATCCATTGTAAGTGCTCCTTTCTCTTCTCTTCATGCACCTGCTGACTGGCACAAGGAAGTCGGATCATTTAACTGGACTGGAGCAGAATATACAGAAAATGGGTAAGTATATACATCTTTCTTACACAGGTTAGTCAGCGTAGGTGTTAGGAGTTAGAAGGGGGAGGTTTTGGCTGGAATTCTACTTTTAAGCAGAACTCCAGTCATTTTTTCATCTATTAAATCTTCTGCCCTTGTTTTAGAACATTTTTTTTTTTTCTGCCAGTAAATACCTTATACAGCCCATTTCATGTTTCTTGTCTGGTAAAATGCCTAGGCTTATGACATTGTGCACAGCTCTCACTCTCGTGAGAGTTTACCAGGAAGGGAGGAGGGATTAGTCATAAGAGGTCCAATGAGAGCTGCAGAGCTGGCGGTGTGCCTCCTGTGTAAATACAGGAAGTGAACAGGCAGCAGCTTCAGCTGCCCACAGTTAAAATGACTGCAGCCAGACTTAGTGGAGGGAGATTTCTCCAGCATATTTGGCAAGTACAGAATCACAGTATATATAAAATAATATGCGAAGTGGTTGGAGGGAAGCTTCAGAATGACAAAGATGTTTTTAATACAAATTATGTGAGCAGACTGCAGTTTCCTCTTTAAGAAACCCTGTCACCAGCTTAAAAAGCTGCAGGTAAAAGCACAGAAAAAGTAATTTAAATGGTTAATTGCAGTGCTTTCCTACCCATAAATGTTGTTTTTGTTGCGCTTTTAAACTTGATTAACGAACTGTTCGCTGATTAGACAAAGCGGAGAGGAGGGGTGGTGATGCCAAGATGTCCAACTTATCCAACCAGAGTACACCTTGTATTTTATAAAAAAAAAAAAAAAAAATACAAGGCAATTTATGAATGGTGGTCGTGCCAAGTGAGATGCCCTCCATGGCCAGTGTGTGGTGGGGCAGCCACTTGGCACAGGCCGACTACTACAGTGATTTCCGGCTTTCCCAGTGCTTCATCAGGTATGAGTAATGCTTATTTACATTGTACCAAGCTGAAACAATGTGCAGTAGAGAAATTGCAGAGTTTTTATTTTTTATTTATTTATTTTTTTACATGGTTTTTATTATCTTACTGTTTGTCAGCCGTACTTTTCTGGAACATTTGAATAGTATATGGTAGTTTCCACTTTGTGGTAGTTTTGCATTGACCATTTGTGTTTTTAATAGCACTTTTACGTGCCTGGTGGTGACTGTTGCTTTATGTTGCCACTACTCTGACTCATACAGGAATCTCTGCTCTAACCGCTGAAATATTCTGCTCATTCTTTCCACCAATTCACAGGGAGCTTAGAAAAGAAATGTGTCCTAAGTAGGGGGGGGACTGCTTTTCTCTGCAGGAAAATACCTGTAATGTCTTTGTCATGAATGCAGAGGTATTCTTACCACTGATCTCATCACAACATTTGTCAGCAGCAGTTTTTTTGTGCATAAATATACAGCCATGCATGCTGCGGATATGTAATTGGTCATATAGATATTAATCATTTTTTGTTTCTAAAAACCAAAAGTTCTTGGTTTCCTGGTGATGAGAAATGGAATTTGTGATTGTGTTGAATTTAGAAGTCTCAAACCTCAAGGACATAACCCCCCCCCCCCCCTTTTTTTTTTTTTAACACTATTAGTAGCTCTAACCTACATTATATGTCACTTCTGGTTGTTGGCAACTATACTGTTATGGGTTCAGATACATACTGTATATTCAGCATGTTGTAATACACTTGGCGTTTACACACATTCTAATTCAGTAGCTAAAAAGGGAGTATTGTGTATGTATGCTTTCTCTATATTTCTTTGGTTTTCACCCTAAAATAGAAGTCCAGCCTAACACTAAAATTGCTGCATCTACAGACATCCACAATCTAACACTAACCTATCTAGCCCTCTAAATAAGACATCGGTATACATGCCTTTTCTAAAGTGCGGTCCCACGCTTAGCTGACAGCCGCGGCTTTGCTGTGGAGGTGGGTGCAGGGGAAGCAGCCGACGACGGAAGCCTCATAGTATGTCTGTCTATGGGTGATATCGCTTCCCATTCATTTTACAGCCGTTGTCAGCTGTGTCCTCTGCAGAGCTTCCACCGCTGGAGACCGGATACGCTTAAAAAAAAAAAAGTAGGTATAGCGATTTCTTTTTTAAAGGGCTAGATTGTTTAGTCTTGGATCCTGGATGTAGCGATTTTTTTTTTTAGCTTTAGGCTGGACTTCCACTTTAAAGTGTAAGTTAACCTTTACAGAAAATTGTTAAGGTGAACTTACACTGGATCCATTCCGCCCGATCCCAATCGCACCTGGTCCCGCTAACCTGGAGAGCGACAATCGTCTGTTCTGCCACATCGAATCCCTCTATACCAGTCAAGGGATTTGAAAACCCACAGCTTTTTCCCCTCTTTGCCCATGGTGACAGGACGGGCTACGTGGGTTCTGATTGGTCTGCACTCACCAATTTGAATGCTCCTAAACGTACCTCCATAAGAGGTACATTTTGGAAATTAAGCCGAGGGGATTTCTAAACCCCGGACCGGTGAGGCGGCTATGCAATGCCGGGAGATCACATGGCTCCAAGTTAGCGGGACCGGGGGGGGGGGGGGGGGTGAGGAGGGGATCCTACAGATTTTTCTATAAAGGTGAGCTTACCCTTCAAGCTCAAAACCCTATTTAAGTTCAAATCAGACCTAATCTCCAAGATTAAAGTTGATCTAATATATGTCATATATTGCAGCTTGTCACTTACATATGGTTGGTGTATTACTTTCCTTTTCTTTTCATGCTTATTTCCATTTATTTTCACCTGTGACTCTGCCAGTAACACATTACCCCTGTCTTGGGGTGATGGTGCTTATTGCACTGTATCTGTGGAGGAACAGTGCTGTCACCCTAGGACAGCAATTGTGTCAGGACTACAGAACCACCCCTCTCTCTAGTTATCTCAATAGCATGGAAATTGAGGGGGGGGGGGGGGGAGTCTGTAGTCTACTGAGAGAGCAGAGAACGATGCCAACAGTGCAGCAGAAGCAGATGGCAAAGGGATTTATCAGCTCACAAGATTTCTGGCAGGATCAATCGTTTTGCCACAGACGAGTCTGAAATCGAACATTCTATCAGTCAAAAAATTATAAATCCAGCGTGTTGGATCAGGTACTTCTGATTGCAGCACGAAAATCGTAGGCCACAGCTGGAAGGCTAATGATGCAAAAGACGAACGATCTGAAATTTTTTCCTAGAATTTCCGATTGGTTTTCGACTGGTCTATGGCCTGCTTTATTGAACAGATATAACAAAACACTTTCAGTGGAAAGAGTGGCAAGAGACCAAAAGGAACAAATAAGTCACATTCATAGTTAAGGTTTACATACACTTAAAACTATTTGGAACTTATTGGGAAATTTAGGAAGGGGTTTTAGAATGAGAAAAAAACCTGTCGAACATCAAAATTTTACTTTATTTTTTTTTTTATTCCACTGCAGGTCGGGTCATGTAAAAAAAAAAAAGGGGGAGGGATCCTGTTGATATCAGTACACTTATATGGGCTAAATATGAGAATATGTAGAGATGAGAGCCCTGACATCACTAGCATCCCATCCCATTATTAACATGTACTTTGGGGCAGGGACTGACCAGCCTGCAGCTGACTGAAGTAGGAAAAGTTCAATTTTTGATGTTCGGATAAGGGGTGAGTTCGGAGGATGCCCAGGCTCATCTCTACAGTCCACTTTTATCAATGAGTTAACCGATATAAAAAATGGAATTGGATGAGGTAGCTCTTGGTACTGGTGCAGTGTACTCTTTGGTATGTTTTTGCTTTGAAAAATCCTGCTGATGTCGGCACCCCATTGCACATCTGCTGTGACATTAGGTTATGTACAATAGCAGAACGAAGCCACATTCTCTTATGATGGACAAGTACTTCTGAGCGCATTCTAATACTTGTTTCCTTTTTGTGCTTTTTATTTATTGTCCTAAAGAGATCTTTTTACCAACTTTTAACCAAAAATTGCAGGTAAAACTAGTACTAATACTAAAACTAATACTAAAACCAATACTTTCAAGTATGGATTCACACATGTGCAGGCCGGTTTCGGTACAATTTGTAAAAAGAGTCCGGCGCAATGTTGTTCAGCGATTTAGGTGTGGATTTTTAGTGTATGACACTGTAAATCGCACCTGAACTGGACGGAAAGTCGCACCGGACACTCTTTAAAATTGTACTGAAATGCAGTGGGTATCAGTAAGGCCCATTTCACACTAAGGCATTTTTCAGGCGCCACATCGCTAAAAATAGCACCTGAAAAAATCTGGCCCCTTTCACTCCAGTGTGAAAGCTGGAGGGCTTTCATGCTGGAGCGGTGCTCTAGCAGGATGGTAAAAAAAAGTCATCATAGCAGCATCTTTGGAGTGGTGAAGGAGTGGTGCATTCACCGCTCCTAAACTGCTCATACCCATTGAAATCGGTGGGGCAGCATGGCTATACCGCCGGCAAAGCACCGATGCAGCGGTGCTTTGCGGGAGGTTTTAACCCTTTTTCGGCCGCTAGCGGGGGGTTAAATCCAACCCGCTAGCGGCCAAATACCGATGGTAAACTATGGTAAAGTGGTACTAAAAATAGGGCCGCTTTACCGCCGACGCCACTCCCGCCCCAGTGTGAAAGGGGCCATATTGGTATTGGTGAGTACTTGAGAAAACGTATCAGTACTCGTACTTGGTCTTAAAATACTGGCAAAGGTGCATCCCTAATTTTAAAAGTTTACAGTGGTTTTCCATTTCGTTGCAGTGGTTTTCCTTTTTACTTGCAATGTGCCCATGAGCTTGCTAGAAAACTTTACTATATCAGGGGAGTCAGTTCTGTATAAAAGCCCCTTTCCTTCCCACACACAAGTCTGCCCAGAATTTTCTCTACGTTGAGTATTTGTGTGCTGTAGGAACATCAGATTGTAAGCTCCTCTGGTTTTAGGGTGATATATGACTGGATTTGTTGATTATTTTTTATTTGATAACATGGGGAAGGGTTAAAACCCCTATTGTTTTATTTTTATTTTATTTTTTTTGTTCTCCGTGGAGAGATTTTCCTTTACTTCTTGTCCTAAAGAAGCAGCAGGAAATGAAAGTTAAGTGTCTCAAACTCAAGGGAATTCCCATCTTGGAGAATTGTCACCCAACATCTGTCCCCATTGGATGATTTACCCTCACTGCTTTGCTGTGGTGACCGCTCTAAAATGTTGGACTGCCCCTCACTTTTTTGTCTTGGTGACAATGATGAAGACCAGGACAAAGAGAAACATGAATCTCCCCAGTGGGGACACAGACCGCAATGATAACTTGTCAGAGGGTCAAACCTTCTCCATTCTATCTCAAGCTAAACTAATCTGAGTGAACTCAACTTCATCAAAGTTTAGAAGTGTTTTTTTTTTTATCTTAATGCGTTAAGATAAAAAGCCTTCTGTGTGCAGCAGCCCCCCAATACCTGAGATCCATCTGGATCCAGCAATGTTGCAGTAGTGTCTCAGCTGCCTGGGACTCACCTACTCATTGGCTGAGATAGGGGTTGTAAAGGCAGAAGGTTTTTCATCTTAATCTCTGCATTAACACAAAAAGCCTTCTGTGTGCAGCAGCCACCCCAGCACGTCCTAATACCTACCTGAGCCTCATCTCTGTCCAGCGATGCCCAGGAGTCCCTCGGCCATCCGGGACTCTCCCTCCTGATTAACTGAGACACAGCACGGCACCATTGGCTCCCACTGCTGTCAATCAAAGTCAGTCAGCCAATAAGGAGAGAAAGGGAAGGGGCCAGGCTGCAGCTCCGTGTCTGGACACGAGGAACTACCGCTTGGCTTGGGTGCCCCATAGCAAGTTGCTTGCTGTGGGGACACTCAACAGGAGGGAGGGACCATGAGCACCAAAGAGGGACCTGAGAAGAGGAAGATTTGGGCTGCTGTGTGCAAAACCATTACACAGGGCAGGTAAGTATAACATGTTTGTTGTATTTAACTAAAAAGATGAGACAATCCCTTTCAAGCATAGTTCTGCCTGGATGAAAAAAAAAAAAAATAAACTCAGCAGCTACAAATGCTGTAGCTGCTGGTCTTTTAATTTAAGAACACTTACCTGTCCAGGGAGCCCGCAATGTCAGCACCCGAAGCCGACCCATCCATTGACTCTGGGTGCAGGCACCGGAATGCTTACTAAGGAAGCTTAGTAAGGATGCAGCTTCACAACCAGTTTCCTACTGCGCATGCTGTCTTCTGGGACCTGTGTGTATCCCAGAGGGCGGTGGGGTGGGGCGGATATTGTGTGGATCACCCCTCAAGACTGAGGCAATCTTACCCCTGAAGTGGATACCTGGTTTTGACAGGTATTCTCTCCCCACTCCCCCCTGAAAGGTGAAAAATGTGGCACCGGAGGGGGAGAGTGGGGAATTGGACCCGCGGAAGGTCCATTTCTGGGTGGAACTCTACTTTAAGCAGCCATATAGTACTTTTTTTGTCCTAAAAGTATTTGAGTCAAGTGATCTTCAATACAAGATGTGGTCTGAATTTTGCAGAAGCCTTACTTTAATGCTGCTTTTCTAGTTAGAACAAGTGCTTCCTCTTTAAATATTTTTCTAAATTGCATCAGACAGGGATTTTTTTTCCATGCTAATTCCATGTTTAGGAATTTTTCAGGTTTTTTTCTTGGGCTTTCTCACTCTCCAGATCAGTCTACGTCAAAGGAATAAACGAGCTGAGGGAAATTCTTTAGCTTGTCACATGTTCAGATAATGAACGCTCTCACTCCCTTTACCCTGTGGAATCGTGCAGCGATTGATTGCTCTGGCCTGAAAAGCCTGGACTTTGCACACTCAAGATGACACACCAAATTCTGGTGTTTTCATTGTTCATGTAGGAAAGCAACGCTAAACTTTGAATATGTGTACAATGTAACAAGCTGTGCAAAAATGTAATATTTTCTATGAGACATACAGTAAATGCTTTGCGGGAATAGAAAAGTAGTAAATAGCATTATGTAACTATTGAAAAGTGTCAAACCTAAAGTGTATCTAAATCCAAAATAAAAATGTAATATATTGCACCCTACCAATCCTTATGTGTATTGGCTGCATTTGTTTTATTTTTTTCTTTGTTTGCGTGATGATCCTGCGTACATTTTTTGTCCTACAGTGATGACGCTCCCTCATTGTACTGTATCCATGGAGGAGCGCTGTCACCCTAGGCTGTGCTCCTGATTTGGACTACAAACCCATCCTCCTCCTCCTCTTTGTGTCCCTAATGCCACGTATGCACGATCGGTCTTTCCGGCAACAAAACCGTGGATTTTTGTTTGAAGGATGTTGGCACCAACTTGTCCTGCATACACACGGTCGCACAAATGTTGACCAACAATTACAAACGTGGAGACGTACAAGATGTCCGACGAGCCAAGAAAAAGGAAGTTCAATAGCCAGTGTGGCTGCTTCTGTTTGATTCCGAGCATGTGTGAACTTTTGTGTGTCGGACTTATGTACACACGATCAGAAATTCCCACAACAAAGATTTGTTGGCGGAAAATGTAAGAAACTGCTAGCCAACATTTGTAGGCGGAAAGTCTGACCACAAATGTTCGATAGAGCATACACACAGTTGGACTTTCAGCCAACAAGCTCACATCCAACATTTTGTTGGAAAATCCGACCGTGTGTACGGAGCATAATACATAGAGAAGGAGCTGATATGTAGTGAAAATAGTTGGGGACGCTAATAACATTGCTTGAAATATCCGTTCATTGCATTGGAAGTCAGAAGGACACTGGATTTTTTATTTTTCTTTGCAGTCAATACACATCTATGGACTGGTAAACAGCATGATATTACATTGCTGTTCTTGTGTTAAAGTGGTTGTAAACCCTTACATATACCCAGTGATGTAACTGGCCTCCGGTGATACACCGAGATGAAACAAATTCCCCTACATAAGTTGTACCTGTTCATCTGCAGTCTCCTCCTCTCTACAGCCATTCAAAGTCCACACTTTATAAAGCTTGTCTGAGAGTAGAGGGAAAAAAGGGGTGGAGAGCTGAAGTTACACTCCGCAGAGCGTAGTGAGGAGAGCTTTGAGAGCTGATTGGAGATAAGAGAACCCCCCCCCCCCCCCAACACAGGATGCAGAAACAGAGCTGATGCTGTCACTCTGCAGGAGGTCCCTGTCACCCTTTCTTCTCTTGGTGTCAGGAAAACTTGTCAGAAGTGACTCATACTGATAGCAGAGGAACGAAGCAGCAGACAGAAATGACACTTGATGCTCTTAATTGAGAGAAGTACACACTATAGATGTATATGCTTTGTTCATATTTCATGTCTGAGGTTTACAGCCATTTAAGGATATTCTTTAAATTGTTGATGCTATCAGTATTTTTAAATTATTTCCTGCCCAGCCCCGGCATCGCTTTTTAATAGGGTCTGTACACCACAGGGGGACAAGGGTTGGCTGATCATGTAACCACAGCGCTTGGCTGTCACATGTGGTCACAGTGCTGCGGAAACCAGTCCTGCCGAATTCTGATCATTACTACAGACCAAGATCTGTCTTTTGAGAGCTTGGTCGCTGTGCTTGGAGCGTGCGGTAAGCGCGCTGTCAGCACAGGAGGCACTGCCACTCATGGACGCTTAAGTGTGGTGTGTGGGTGTTGAAGCTTACCCTCTTTGCCACTATGCATACACATTATGTGGGCAGCAAGAGGTTAATACCAGCTAACAAACATTGCTAACTGACGTGCTTTCCAGAAATTCCCACACGTGTCTCCTGTTCTGTGTTACTTTATTATCGTCTCGGCTGGCTGTTCATATTAGGTCAGTTGCTTTCACAGTTGGAGCCTGGGCGTGCCAGTACAGTGCAGGCTCTTTGTGCGATGTATTAGTTGTATAGCTCTTTCCTCCCCCCTCTTCCCCAGTACTACAATACTGTCAGGTGGTTAGTCTGGTTTCCTAGCTCACAACTGTCACGTACAGCTGTCTGCAGCCAATCACCTGTGCTGCTACTCAGCTGTCATCAGCAGTCTAGTCTCTGGGGGATCTAACCATTACCCCGCTCCTCTTAATAAGAACTTGTCTAGGGGTCACGTTTAATATTTTGCAATGCTGTAAGTGAATAATTCAAAAACGCCACCTGACAATGGGCCTTATATATGTAAAAGGTGAGATCTTGTTGCTATGGGTACTTTCTGTTCTGTGACGTGTGTCCACTACTACATGCAGGCGGCCAGCAGCTCAGTGAGAGTAGACTGCTTTGTCTGTGATACCACTAAATGTAATTCCTTAATTCCACGTTTTATGTCCCCTTCAATAGCGTGGACCAAACTGGCCCAAACAAACTATTTATTACACTGACAGGTGCGCATGACTTTTGACTTTTGTCCCATTCCCCAAACAAAATAGTCAGGCTAAGCTCAGCCATTCACAGGCAGCTTTATATTCTGCAAATGAATACAAAGCTTTCTCTGATTGGCTGAGGCGGAGCTTGTGACATCTCCTTGCCTCAGCCAAACCTGCACTGAGAAAAATGCAAAGCTACTTGCCTTAGAGATCTTATTAAAGTTTATGTACGCTCCAATTATAAACTTCTATTTTCTGCTTTTAAATATACCACACTAAAAACATTTTGTTATGTGTTCACATTGTACAATCTCTATACAATTAATATATATATATATAATTAAAACTATGTAATAGGCGAGTAAACAATCTAATTAGTATCAGTGCAGGTAGGGACTTGCACTATACAGTTGATTGTAGATTTACAGTAAGACATTGTACAATCAGATTGTGTAAGGTTCTCTAAAGCTGGCCATACACTGATTGTATAATCTTCTATATATTTATGTTCATTCAGATTGTATGATCACCTTAATACCGCTCTATGTACATAAGTGGCTAGTGGATGCAAGCTTTTTCCCTCATCAACACCTAGAGCACTGGATGGGACATTATTTGATTCACCCCCCTGTTGGGCGTGAACACTTATACACAGAGGCACCCGGAGCTTTGCAGTCACGTGACCGCATAGAAAAACTTGCAAAAAGGCATTTACATTGCAACTTCTGCTTAAGCTAATATTCACATCTACGTGGCCATGTGGGCCACGGTTTGCACGGGCGCGACAGCTCATTAATTAAAATGGGCTGCCGTGCCCCTTGAAATGCAGGAAAGAAGTCCCTGCATTACTTTGGAAATTGCAGCCCGCATTGGGAACTGTAAGTGTAGCGCAGTTCCCAGTACGATTTTCAGTGCAGGCGGCATGCCATTAGGATTAATAACACCCGCTCTGCTATGCTGGTGGTTGCAGCTGCAGTAATTTGTGTGGGTCCCGCAGTGGCACCACCCGCACAAGTGTGAACCTAGCTTTGCGGTCCGTTCACACCAGATTCAGTCCAGTGCGTTTTTTTTTTTTTTCTGCTGGAATGAAACAAAATGCAAGGGCTTTAGGTTAAATGGGTTCCAGTGAACTAGTTCACACTAGTGTGGTCATTTCCAGGGCTGGAAAAAAAAAAAACGTAGAACATGCTACATTTTTCTGCTCTGAACCATATTGGAATGTGGCAAACGCACCGCAATGCACATGTCCCTATTTAAGATGAATAAAAAGAAGAGGGGTAAACACTGTAAGCCTCAAAACCACATTTCAAATGCATCAAAATGTGATAAAAATGCCCATTTAGAAATGCATCTGGACTGCGTTTCTGTGGTGTGAACTGATCCTCCATGTATGGAGTAAACAGGAGGAGTATTGCGTAGCCCCAACTTCCACTTTAATCAGAGAACCTTCTGTATCAGTTGAACAAGAGGGATTTAAGTGATCCAGTCAGCCCCGTGGTCCTTGCAAGTAAGCCGATATCCGCAACAGGTGATTTAAACGTTACATTGTCTGATATCATGATGAAGGAAAAAACATCCTTTTGTATTATTAATGGTATGGTTACATTACACAAACAAGGCTGCTTGCTATGGTTACAGAATTAGTCATTACACACCCTGGTGTACCTGGAGAAGATGAATTGGCATTGTAGACACGTTCCTGCCCCTAGCTTTCTTCATTTCTCCATGTCCCTGCATGCGATCCACGTTCTGATTGGATGGCCCTAAATTCCTGGTACTCAGGTTCTCAGTGAACTGTAGTATCTTCCCATAATTACTTTTGCAGAATGTAAATAGGCATTTCCACCCACCTTCCACACAATGTGCAGCTTGAATAGAAGTAGAAGCTGGCACTGAATGTTCAGACAAAGCCATGGAAGATCCAAACTGGTAGCTTATTGAGTAGAGCTCTTGTTGTATCTTGTTTGTTTAAAAGCTTTATGTAATTATTAATTTTTTTTTTGTCAACAAAGTCTTCATAGACCTCTGAACTCAGAAATGAAATAATTTTGATCGAAAGTTATGGTGGCAAGAGAACCACATTGACAATCGTCGATCTCATACAGCCCCCTTATTGTCCCTGGTATAATACGGGCATTCAACACTCTTTCAGATTTCACAGTAACTGTGGATGGTTAAATCCATGAAAATGACCATGTCACCTCACCAAACATACAGTATGTACGAAATGTCCGAGGGGTGCAACCCAGTTTCTGAACAATTTTTCGGTTGTGCATTAAAGTGCAGATTTAAATAACTTGGGCATTACCTTATTGGACATCACCAACAATGGAAATCTAGGTTTAAAAAATATACTTTTCATAGGCTATTTTTATTGTGGCATGCTGGACCTTTAAAGTAGAACTGTAGACAAAACTATTTTTTATTACATTTTTTTCATTTTGGATAGGAGTACAAGGTTTTTTGTTTTTTTGCCATCTGTGGGGAGGTTTACGTTCACTTCCTGTCCAATAACAGGAGGAAATCCCTGCAAATTAAGGGAATCCATTGGGATCCCCCAAGTCAGCAGAACTAGTGTCACCGTTACTGTTCTGGGGACAACCCAAAATTTGGGATTTTCTTTTACGTTCATTTTTGATGATAATGGTGAACAGGACAAATGGAGAAGGTTAAGCTCTGTAACGGGGGCAGAGGTAGCAATAAAGATCTAACAAGTATTCTTATCCCTCTCTGCTCTATCCACAACTGAAACTGAATTGCCTTTAGTTATACTTGAAGCTGGGCATAGATTGGAATTGGGCTGGTTCAGCAGGGACAAGCTGAATTTTGATCTGTGTGGCCCTCCCTGTTTGCCAGATGTCGATTATTAGATCATAGTCTGTCCAATGGACATGCTAGAAAACTTTTGTTGATCAGCAGCAATAGCCACTGTTATAATACAATGTCCCAGCAAGGGGCATTCCTCAATTCACCCCACTTGCATGGATGGAGGAATCGGTTTCTTTTTCTCTGTTCAGCCCAGTGGAGAAAAATACAACCCATCTATGCCCTGTTTAAGGACCGATTCACACCAGAATGTGGTGCTGGAAAGGCATGTTCCAAGCTTAATTTCCACACCGTGTTTAATCACACTTTCCTTGCAATTTGCATGCAGGTGCCAATGTAATTAATGGCACCCGCCAAGCACACATTACAAACGCAATGCCTTCCCAGCGATAAGTGTAATGCAAAGGTTTGTGCCGATTATGTGACACTTAAAGTGTTACTAAACCCACAACAGTAAAATCAGTCTGTATATGCAGTAAAGCATGCTTGTTATACACACTGTGGAACCTAAAGGGTTACTCCTCCGCATTGTGTAAAAAGGCAATTTGATCCCATCTTCTCTGATCCTCTCCTTTTTCCACAGTCCCCGATCTATCTCCTGATAAGATAGGCTTTGAACTCACTTTGCACATACTCAGTTTGGTGTGTATATATTGCTAGAGAGGTTTTTTTTTTGTTTGTTTTTTTTTTTTTTTTTTTTTTTACTTGTGAGGGTGAATGTGATCAGCACTGTCCAGACAGGAGGTCAGGGGTCCTGCAGCCCCATAGGACAGTCAGAGTAGAATGAAAACTCCTCCTACAAGCTTTAACCAGACACAAATGGAAGTCACAAGCCTGCTATATACTGCTGATAAGAAAAGTTATTTAGCCGTTTATACTTCTTGAAAATTGCATGTCCATGTTCTATGTGTACTGTGGGCAATCAGATATAGTAAATGCAGGGTCCTAGGTTTAGTAACACTTTAAAGAGGAGTGCCACCTGAAAAAAAAATATTAAAAGTCAGCAGCTACAAATACTGCAGCTGCTGACTTTTACTAAATGGACACTTACCTGTTCCAGGGTCCAGCGATGTCAGCAGCAGATGACGAGCAATCACTCGTCTCTCAGCTGCCCCCACCGCTATCCTCTGTCAGAGAATCGTGAAGTGAAGCGTTGCGGCTTCACTGCCCTGTTCCCTACTGCGCATGCGAGAGTCGTGCTGCGCATCTTCATTGGTCCCCGTTGTGTCCTGGGAACTGTGTGTTTCCCAGAACACAACGGGGGTGCGGCGGGGCATCTGTGGCTAGCTATTCCTGGGAGTGGGTGAAGATACCTGGATTATACAGGTATCTGCACCCCCTCCCCCCTGAAAGGTGCCAATTGTGGCACCAGAGGGGGGGGAGGGTTCCAATGAGTGGAACTTCCACTTGAGGGTGGAGGTCCGCTTTAAGAAACGAGCAGCGTTGAGTTCAGCTTTCCAGTATGAAATGGGTTTCAGACAAAGGGACACAAGGGGCGCCCCCTTGTGTCCATTTGTTATATTGCAGAGATCGATTCCTCTCTTGGTCGATCTGCCTACTTTTTGTGCCTATTTATGGACTATGCCAGCATGGACTTTATGCTGATAGAGCTCCAATTTCTCATGGACTAATTGGGGAGATTGTGTGGTTTATACTCCTTTATTGCGCCATACTTCTAATTCTTTTTTTAGGATTTAGACAACCTGATCTTTCATCAAGCATATTTCTCAAGTCTGGATATTTGCCACCTGTACTGCAATACAGAAATAAGGAATAAGAGGTCATTTGAGGATACTTTATGAAACCTAGCATTACACATTTTAGAAAAAGATCTCAGACTTTTTTGTTGCCTGGTAAACACAAAGCACATTGTTTACTAAATAATAAATGTTCGTACCTGTACTTGGGGGATTTTCATCATTTATACCATGTGTAGTTAAAGGGGTTGTAAACGCTTGTGTTTTTTCACCTTAATGCATCCTATGGTCATTTTAACCCCCGCAAAAAGGACGGTAAAGCGCCGCTAAAAATAGCTTCGCTTTATCGCCCATGCCCCAGTGTGAAAGGTTCCTTAGTATGTATTCAATAACCCAAGCAAACGCTCACATAATCGTATAGCGGTGTAGGTGCATGGACTGGTCATAAGTGGGCAAATCTGTGTGCAATATTAGTGCTTCCGATACTGCGGAGGATTTATCACCATCTAGTATGTCTATACGGCACAGTACTCACTGTTGTTCTTTGTAGCAGTCCCTCCAAAGCTGCCCGCAGAATAGAAGGTCGCAGACTTGTTTTTTGTACTTTTTTATTTTGCGAAGTGCTCCATCAGTTATCACCTAATTAGAAGTGCTCACCATGTAACTTATTTTTCCCTTACAGTATACAGATCAAAATGTTAAATCAGTGCAAGTTTTGGTAGCTGATTTTGTTGACTGGTAAATGTATAAATATCACAAAAACTAATTATGTTAGCATATGTCTTTTTGCAGTATGTGAGCTTGTTTTTGTCTAAGACCATTAACCTAGTAACCATGAATCATGTTGTTTTGCTTTTGCAGAGCTCCTGAGATCATTTTGGGGTTGCCATTTTGTGAAGCCATAGACATGTGGTCGCTGGGATGTGTGATCGCTGAGCTGTTCTTAGGATGGCCTCTGTACCCAGGAGCATTGGAGTATGACCAGGTATGTCATTTTCTGTATGTCTGCTGACAAAGGTGGATGAGTGTATGTTTGTTCTTCAAATTGGTCAAGCAGAATAGCCTCAAGCATGGGATAACACAAAGCATAAAGAATCTAAAATAAAATATTTTCCAATAAAAAAAAAAAAGCGCCCCAATTGCATTCTCGTGTCATCACTTTTTGAAAATTCAAATATCTGACAGTCCTTGACTAAGCTGTGGGAGCTCCAAGAACCACCGTGTTACATGGCCGTGATGATGGTGGCATGCACAGTATTGATCCTTTCTTCTGTTCTATAGCATAGGATTGGTTTATTCCAGGGGTGGCCCGTCCATTAAGGGCACCGCCACCCCCTATTCAGGTGTCCGGACCCTTTTTGGATGCCGGGAGCTTGAATTACAGTGGCGGGGGTGTATTTTTGGAGCACCTGATTAGAGCCATAGGCTCTAATAGGCTTCAAAATACAGTAGGTGAACTCTGAGTGCAAAGCATTGCACTCTGAGTCCACCCAGGTGTGTTAGAAAAGCAAATTAATATTTGCTTTTCTAACACTGAACCGCCTCTCCACCAGTTGAGAAACGCAGGTCTGTTACTCATCACCTGATTGGCTAAAAGGACAGGCGCTGCTATTGGATGCCTATCAGGAGGAGAGGAGAAGACGCATGAAGGACACGCTGTCTGACCCGCTGCAAGGTCCCACAGCTCGCCGCCGTCACCCGCTGCCTAACCCGCCACTGAGGTAGGATAAGTGCCACTCATATGGCGAGCAGGCGGAGTCAGAGTGGGAACTTTTGATGGGGCATGGTGGCAGCATTTGATGAGCACAGTGAGGATGCAATTGATGTTTGTTTTCAGAATTTTTCAGTTTGATTGCAACCACCCAAAAATTTTGAACACCAGCCGCCACTGGTCTATTTATGGGCACCAGCTGGGAAATCGCCTTGTTAAATATCCAGCTGCCAAGGATGTTTTTAATCTTTGGGAGCTCATAAAATTGTAAGGGGGGAGGGGGTCCTTGTAATTATCTGAACGTCTCTTCCTATCCTAATTACATAAATATTTATATACAGATGTGGTATTTTTTCAATCCTGTTGTGCGCAATACTTGAATAACATGGCTTGGTTCACACTAGTGCGACCTGCGTTTGCTCTGGCACGGTAGCCTATTCATTTGAATGGGCTGCTGTGCCACGTAAACTGAAGAAAAAAGGTGCATCCACCTTTTTAAAAACGCAGCTGCAGGGAAACCGCATAGTCTTTTCGTCCATGCAGTTTTTCCCTGCGGTTCCCGCGATCGGGCTGTGATGTCCGGGGGTGCCATTTGGAATGATCCGCAACCTCGCAAGAGCAGGACAATTTGGTTGCGGGATACCCGCAACCGGAACACACAGCGCGGGCTAGTGAGAACCTAGCCTTTGATAGCGTAGGCAGACAGACAAGTGATTCAAAAGAAGGACCAAAGTCTATAGTAAAAATTCAGTCAGATTGGTTCATCCAGAATGGGGCTCTGGCCCCATAACCACATGATACTCAGGAAAAAAACAATAACCACAGATACAGTCAACCAGGAACACAATTGAGTGTAACAGAGGGCTGCTCAGCCATTTTACAGGCCTCTTTGTTTTCGACGAATGAAAACAAAGCTTCCTCTGATTGGCTGAGATGGGCAGATGACACCACAATCTCCAACTCAGGCAATCAGAGGAAGCTTTGTATTCACTCATAGAATACAAAGCTCCCTGTGAATGGCTGAGTAGTGCTCAGCTAGACTTGATATTGTTCTGGGAGCTGAAATGGAAGCTCCCATCTTGCTGCCATGACACAGTGCTGTATACTGTATATAGCTGAGGCTACAATACAGTTTATATTGTGCTGACAGCCACTGCATGTGTTAGTAAAATAAAATGGTTTGTTTGGGCCAAACAAGCTATTTAAACTTCAGTAAAAGCTGTAGAAGTCTCCCACCCCCATTCTAAGCCCTATGCTAACTACCCTGTAAAGGAAAGATGCGTATACTTTATCTAAGGGTACTCTGGTCTGGTCACATGATCAGGCCCCATTTCCCATGTCAGTGTAGAGCAGTGCTTCTCAACTCCTATCCTCAAGGTGCCCTAACAGGTCATGTTTTCAGGCTCTCCATTATTTTTCACAGGTGATTTGATCGGTTTTACTTCCTCATTAATTACCACAGCTGTTTCAGCTGAGGGAAATCCTGAAAACATGACCTGGCCTGGAGTTGAGAAACACTGGTGTAGAGTAGGGACAGCAGACAACGGATTCTTCATAGTAGGTCTGTAGGCGAGGTCACCTCCCAGGCTCTGCAGGGGTTGTCGCTGCTTTTTGTTCTCCCCTGAAGCCGGCCCCTGGGGAGATCATGTGACCAGACCAGAGCGCCTTCAGATTAGGTAAGTAAACACATCTTTCCTTCTACATTATATCTAGCATTGGGCTTAGAATGAGGATGTTATGAGTAGGTTTAAGCTTAGTTAGGTTTTGATTGGACTTCTACTTTAATGTTTTATTATACTAAAACGTATTAGTAACAAAATAAACCAAAGTAAACCACCACCACAGTAAACAATTACGGCATTGTCACTTTAAAACATCACAAGTTTGGACTTTTGTGGTTTGCGAGTAATGACGTTATTTTGAGCTTTTACATTTTGGTGTAATAAAGCAGTAATTGTTGTCCTATTAGGACATTGGCCGTATGTAATTGTCTTGTGACTGCACAGGCAGCTATTTGAGTTTTTTTGTAAGTCAAAAAGAGGAGCCTGAGCTCTGTCCCTCAAGCCCAGTGATTGGTGAGCTGCTGCTGTGGTTGAAATACAGTACAAAGCCGTAATAGACGAGTGCTCAGCAAAACATCTGCATGCTGTATCTTGTTGGTGTGTGCAGGTGGGCCGTGCAGGTTGGGCTATGTAGTTCTTTGTATCAAAAAAGTGCATCCAGCTTTTGTTTCAGAAACTACGTTACTGGTTTCCTAGCCTTGTTGTTTTTCCATATGAATACATTCATTACTTTACTTTAAAAAGCCTCAGCTGTTAAGTGTCTCTGGTGAAGCACATCTTGCTGTTGCGTATTCATTAATCTCACTGTGATTATACAGAATGCATTACTTGTAGGTACAGGGCCCAAGCTACACTGCTTTTGAAGCACTTTGCATGATAGTGTCGTAAACAACTTGTAAATAGGATCACCAGGGGAGGACTTGTCTTCTCCGGAGAGCTGGCAATCTTTAAATGCTAAATAAAGCAGCAGGCAAGAGTTATTTGTGTATGGATAATATAATGTAATAAGCCAACAGGAGCTATGAAGCAAAGATCAAAGAGAAATGCATTGCTGTAGGGATCTGAGTGGGGTTGCTTCTGTAGACTCTTTTGTCTGCAACCTGCATTTCAAAACCACTATCTGCACCTGCCAGTCTACCTGAATAAACACTTACCTGTTTCAAGGTTCTGTCATAAGAACCAGAGGTCACATAACATGGAACTTGTGTGTAAAAGGAGAGAGGAGGTGCAAGCTGCTAGAGACAACATCGGTTAAGCTGGCCATTGACTGTTCGAATCTTGGCTGGTTCTGCAGGGACTGGCTGAGATTCGAGCCATGTTTAGGCAGACTCAATGTACCCAAGTTGATCAGTCGATCAACTTGTGTACAACCAGCCTGTCAGAGTTTACATGTGATTATTAATAGCAGCTGGGCAGAACACAGTGGCTCTGCGGGAGGAATTCCCCCATCAACACTGACTGTATTGATCGGGGAATCAAACGATTTCCCATTGTTGCTCTGTCTATGGTCTGATTTAGATCTCACAGTAAGGTTAATAATCAATCAATATGTGCGCACACACTGCAAAACACAGAGCTTAGAGTGCTTGAAGACACTGACTGGTAAAATGGGGACAGCTGCTGCAGCCTCTCAAGAGTTGTTTGCCTTTTTATCATGCAAAAATAACACTAACAAAAGTGACTGAGATGCTGCGCTCATCTTTATGAGAGCATTGCCTTGAGAGTATTAACCAATGCATTTGTAAATGAATGGATCTGGTAGTGGCATGACTCCAAGTGTGGTTAAAACAATGTCATTTATCCTGCTGCGTGGTAAATCTCACAGTAGAGTCTACATTGTAGAGTGCAGTGACTGTTTGCTCTCAAGCACAAATCTGCCTCTAGGGGGCACCTTGGATAAAATCCAAAGGGTATATGATAAAAGAATATTGCATCAACAGTTGTCCAGGTAAGTCTGTGTCATCATAACAATCCAAAAAGAATAGCCATCAGTTATAGGGGTTCTAAAGAGCGATTATTAAAGTAGTTCTAAAGGCAGAAGTTTTTTTACCTTAATGCATTTTGTGCGTTAAGGTAAAACAACCCTCTGCATATATTTCCCTCCCATTCCCCCCTCCCCCCTTTTCCTCTGTTATACTTTTTTTTTTTTTTTTTTTTTAACACAGGATTCTTATGTTATACTTACCTGAGCCTGATCTTGATCCAGCAATGGGCACAGGAACATAGGCTCTCTCCCTCTTTATTGGCTCAGAGACAGCAGTTGGTGCCATTGGCTCCCGCTGCTGTCAATCCTAGCCATTGACTAGGGGGCATGGCACAGTCTCGCTGTCTGTGGCAATATACACAAACAGTGAGGCTTTGGGGCAACCCCCCCCCCCCCCCCCATGTGCCCTCATAGCAAGCGGCTTAGTATGGGGACACTCGGCAGGGGGGAGGAGCCAGGAGCACCAGCTGTCGAGTGGAGAAAAGGACAAAACCATTGAACAGAGCAGGTAAGGTTTAAAAAAATAAATACAAAAAATCACTTTTAAACTTTCAAACCATTTAACTATTTAAGTCCAACTTCATCTCAGCCAGCACTTGAAACTGGAGATTGTCACATTTAAGATTTTTGTTTAACTCCTGCATGACAGAGGGTAAAAAATAAATCTTAAGTTCTGAAACTTTGACATGTTAGTAAATCTGTACATATTATTATTATTATACACGATTTATATAGCGCCAACAGTTACGCAGCGCTTTACAATGTATAGGGGGGGTCCTGCCCGTAGAGCTTACATTCTAAAGGGAGGGGGCGGTGGTACAAAAGGTAATAGCTGGTAACACATCGCAACTACTTAGTGTATTCAAGTGAATTATATCTTTTGGGCTTTTGAACTTTATTGGGCTTTCATTTGGTGGTAAATGGTAATCTGTTTTTTATTTAGCTGTATATTTCTTGCTATTACCATAGCCTACTACCAAAGAACAAACCAAAATACATTCTCCTGCTCCTGATGACCGCAGCAATATCACACATGTGTATGTTAGTTGTTTGTACCTGTAGTAGGGCCCAGAAACAATAGAGCGCATTTTCTTTTTTGGGATTAATTTTTTTAGCCTACCTGAAATACATTGACCCCAACTCTAACCCTAACACTGATGTACAGTAAACCCTGATATAGCTATTTTTTTTATTTTTACACAATCTTTTTCTCCATTCAAGACTCAGAGGCCCAGAGACTTCAGTGACTGATCACTGTGATAGCCAATCAGAGGCTCCTGATAGTACAAAATCTGGAGCTCTCGGTGAGTGCACTGTAGAGCTGTGCTGCAACACTGATTAAAGTTTTCCAGCGTGTCCGTTCGACAGAAGTCAATCCAAAAATCGATTTCTGTTGAACCGGAAGGGCCACACACAGGTCGAAATTTGTCCAGTCCTTGCTAAACCCTTCAAGTATCGATCAGACTACCCAGCCTAAGAGCTGGTAAGATAGAATATATACAAAAAATTTGTTCTTTAGTTTAGATGTACTGTAGATAGAAATGTACCTGATCCTGAACTATTTTTATTAGCAGTGTTACTCTGGGTGTAGGTTGTCCTGCTTGGTATCCATAGCACAGGGTGGGTAACTTGCAGGTATGCAGCCCACTTCAGGGCACTTCCTTGTTCTATTTCACCATCTGTCTAAAACCATTTTTAATTTTATGTATTATTATATCATAGGTTTTCTTATGAATCTGTCAGGCTATCCTTGTCTGTAAACAAACTAATTTGAAACTTGAATATCCGCACACATAAGCAAATTAGGCACGCGCTTGGATTTATCTTGCACATTGGCTACACATCTGTCAGGATTTTTCTAACCCTGTTGCAGGCAAGACTGGAGGAATTCCAAGATCCAGCAGTGCACACTTAACTTTTTAAAACATTTTATTGTAGTCATAGGATATGCATGCCCCTTGATCTCTTAACTGGATTGACTGGCTTATGACTTCTAAATTAATTTGTTAAAGTGGCACTAAACTCTGGGTTAAAAAAAATATTAAATAAAATAAAATAAATTTTATTCAAGTATGAATTTTTAACTCCAGAAAGAACAAAACAACCAAAAAAAAAAAAAACAGCCTCCAACAAACCTCCAAATTGCTTTTATTGTTGCTGTGATGTGACCTTCTGTTAGAGGGGTCACCCTCCATGGTCCCGCTATATCTAGGGAAGTAGCTACCCTCTCTTGCTTGCTTCCAAGATGTACCCTGGGACTATGGGATTTGCAGTATGCTAGAGCAGTGCACATGGACCACAACTTATGGGTAGTGCTCATTCCAAATATACAAGAGGGGGGGGGGGGGGGGGGACAGGCGCTCATGGAAGAGGTTAGAAATAGACAGAAAAACACAATAAGATATGATTCCATGAAACAATAGATGAGGACTATCAAGCAGTGGATGTGTATGGATTAAGTGTTACTAAACCCAGGACCCTGCATTTGCTTTATCTGTTATTTCATGGTACACGGAACATGGAAATGCAATTATTTTGATAAATATAAACTGATACCTTTTCTCATCCTTATATAGCATCCTTGAGACTTCTATTAGTGTCTGGTTAAAGCTTGTAGGAGGATAGGAGGAGATTACATTTTACGCTCCTATGAGGCTGCAGGACCCCTGACCCTTTGTCTGGACATTGCTGATTGGCCCTGTGTTGATAACATGCACCCTCCAAAGGACAAAAAAACTCTAGCAATACACACCAAACTGAGCATGTGCACAGTGCCCCAAAGGCTCTGTAATGTCAGGAGATGGATTGAGGACTGTGGAAGAAGGGGAGGATCAGAGGACAGGATCAAACAGCCTTTTCACACAATGCACAGGGTTAACCTCTTAGCTTCTACAGTGAGTGTAACAAGCATGCTTTACTGCATATACAGACTGATTTTACTGTTGTGGGTTTAGTAACACTTTACTTTTGGAGAACAAGGATATCATTTAGTGTCACTTTAAAATGGTTGTAAACCCCTCTGACCTATTTCTACATTATAGGTAAGCCTATAATAAGGCTTACCTATATGTACTGAAAATATCTCCTAACCCTGCACCGTTTAGCAGATATTTGCCTTGTAGTGCCCTGATGTCATCGGCACATGCACAGTGAAGAAACGGCCCACAGTGCCTTTTCTTCCCCAGCATGTGCCATGACTGGCAGCTCCTGGCTTTTACGGAGCCCGAGTCTACAGCCCCGGAAGGTAGAGGGGTAAAGATGGATGCTTCCAGCAGCGTCACAGGCTTCATTTGCAGGTAAGTGGCATGTAATGGGCTAGTATGCGATGCATACTAGCCCATTATGCTTTTACTTTGCAGGGGAATAAAGAGGAAGTAAAAGCCATCAGGGTTTTCTTCATGCAACCAGTAGCTATAAGCTACTTCTTGAAAGATCATGTCTGTGTTCTCGGGTTGTGCCTCTTGAATGCAAACCAACAGATGTAGCCTTCTAAGGCCTCATTCTCATGAGGCTGATCCGCTTCCACGGAGTCCGCCTTTGTCCTCCAGCTCAGCAGGAGATCTCTCCGTTGATCTCCGCTGAGCCGGAGGATAATAGGTCCCTCTCCGCTCACTGAGCAGGGAGGGGCTTGACAAGCGCTGCTGGTTTCTATGAAGAGATCGGATGAAAACGGACAGCATGTCTGTTTTCACCCGATCTCATCCGATCCGCCGCGAGGGATCCGAACGTAGGGCCATTCGTCTGCTTTTAGCGGAGCAGAGTGGATCGGATCGGACCAGGTTGGATGTCAGCAGACATGTCACCGCGGACATCCATCACTCCATAGACTAGCATGGAGCACCCTTTCAGGTCTGCCGTCAAAACTGATAGGAGGACTTGAACGGTCCGACAGTGTGAATGGGTCTTAATATTGTTAAGTAAGGTATGAATAAGTAAGGTAGAATGGTTAAAGTGATTTTAAAGTCTTGCACTAGTATTGCACAGAGCAGCCCCAAACTTCTGGGTCCCACGCTGCCGCTTATTGCTCCTCCTCTTCTGTGTCTGCCACCGTAGCAAGCCACTAGCTCCAGAGACAGGCTGTGTGTGTCCAGAGCTACACGTAGTGCAGCTTGCTATACTTGGCAACACTGATCATTCTATTCTATTCTGACAACAGGAAGTTTCCCGCTGTCTGAATACAATAGCTCAGCTGGAAGGATTCCCCCATCCACATCAAATGTGAATCAAAGGGGAAAAAAATTGACGTATAGCTGGCTTTACAGGACACAGTCAAAGTTTCCTTCAGTCATGAAGACTGCTGAGGTCTTTTTCTAGGAGAGCCTTCTGTGAGGATGGCCCATTTCACATTGCAGTCAGTCATTAAAAGAGAAATTTGTTTTTGTTTTTTTGTGTTTTTTAGAAATCATACTTGCCTAGGTGGCAGCAACATCAATCCGATGCTACATCTATCCCCTGCCAACTCTAAAACTGAGAACTGAGCAATCAAAGACTGCTGATCACTCAGTTCTCAGAGCTCCGTGATCAGAGCTGGTGACTGTCAGTCACCAACTCTTTGGCTGTACTTCTCCTTTAAAGACTCCCAAAAATTGAATTCCCAAGCGGGCTCATCAGTCTTGGGTGGTGCTGCTGAAGTATTTCCTGCCCCAAGACCAGCGCCACTTTCAGACCGTAGCATACTTAAGCAATGAACGGTATCTTCAGCTGTCATAACAGCTGATTTCACTTAAAGAAGCTCTGTTTAAAAGCAGGATTTTGTTTTATAAATATAACCATTTGACGTGGTTACTCTTCCCCATGGAATGGTGGAGCAGTTGCTTTGCAATGCAGGAATATGGTGTGTGTGTCCACCTCATCTTCTGATCATTTAGCAGAACGGAGTTACTTATCCAGAACAGGAGAAAAAAATCTGTAGAGGGCTGAAGATAAGTAGGCACAAAAAGGAACTGAAAGGCAGATCCCTGCCATGGAATGCTATAAAATAATGAAATCTTTTCAAAGATATGGTTACGGCTTCCGTAAAATAACAATGCTTTATGTGTGTTAACATTTTTTGTAATCATGGCCATGATGTCTTTGTCACGCGTTCCCAAACACAGATCATGCAAAACTATTTGACGATCTAACCACATTAATTTCTAAACTTTGCAAAGGCATTAATGAATAGGAACTAGACAAAACAGAAGAACCTGTTATTCTAATGTTATTATGGTGAGGTCACTGCTGTAACAAAGTCACCACAGCCCATAAGCACAGTATACACTTACAATACCCGTGCCTTGTTTTGAAAAGCAGAAGTTGTGTGCTTGTAATACATTTCCGGATTGTGATTAGTTGTTACGTACAGACAAAGCTCTCACTTCCTCCTTTACTGATATTTCTAGCTCTTTGTATGCGTATATATAAATATACACATACAATATTCTCACATTTTTGTTAATGTTTTATTATATCTTTTCATGTGACAACACTGAAGAAATAACACTTTGCTACAATGTAAAGTAGTGAGTGTACATGTTGTATAACTATAAATTTGCTGTCCCTTCAAAATAACTCAACACACAGCCATTAAAGGGGTTGTAAACCGCTCGTGTTTTTTCACCTTGGTGAAAAAAACTCCTGACACTGACCGGCCACCTAGCCCCCCCATTTTACTCACCTAAACCCCTTTGTTCCCTCGGCAGAGACGCGCTATACCTCTCTGCCCTGGGTTCTCGGCTCTTGATAGTATAGATTGATAGCAGCGCAGCCATTGGCTCCCGCTGCTGTCAATCAAATCCAATTATGTGGGGACAGAGCCGAGTCCAGCATTCTGTATCTATGGACACAAATGCTGGTCTCAGGAGCGCACCCGCAAGGTAACCCCCAGGGAGAACGCTTCTCCTAAGGGGTTTATCATTGTGAGGTGGACCCACGAGCGCCGTTGGGGGACCCCAGAAGATTATGATCGGGGCCACAGTGTGCAAAAAGAACTGCACAGTGGAGGCAAGTATAATATGTATGTTTAAAAGAAATAAATAAAACAAGGGTTTACAATGCCTTTAATGTCTAAACCGCTGGCAACAAAAGTGAGTACACCCCTAAGTGAAAATGTCCAAATTGGGCACAATTAGCCATTTTTCCTCCATGGTGTCATGTGACTCATTAGTGTTATAAGGTCTCACTGGTCACTGGAAGTTCAACATAGCACCTCATGGCAAAGAACTCTCTGATCTGGAAAAAAAGAATTGTTGTTCTACATAAAGATGGCCTAGGCTATAGGAAGATGCCAAGACCCTGAAACTGAGCTGCAGTATGGTGGCCAAGACCATACAGCGGTTTAACAGGACAGATTCCACTCAGAACAGGTCTCACCATGGTCAACCAAAGAAGTTGAGTGCATGTGCTCAGTGTCCTATCCGGAGGTTGTCTTTGGGAAATAGACGTATGGTTACTGCAGAGGTTGAAGGGGTGCGGGGTCAGCCTGTCAGTGCTCAGACCATAAGCTGCATACTGCATAAAATTGGTCTGCATGCCTGTCACCCCAGAAGGAAGCCTCTTCTAAAGATGATGCACACAGAGAAAGCCCACAAACAGTTTGTTGAACACAAGCAGACTAAGCTAAGGACATAGATTACTGGAACCATGTCCTGTGGTATGAAGAGACCAAGATAAATGTATTTGGTTCAGATGGTGTCAGATGGTGTCAAGTGTGTGTGGTGGCAACCAGGTGAGGAGTACAAAGACAAGTGTGTCTTGCCTACAGTCAAGCATGGTGGTGGGAGTGTCATGGTCTGGGGCTGCATGAGTGCTGCCGGCTCTGGGGAGCTACAGTTCATTGAGGGAACCATGAATGCCAACATGTACTGTGACATACTGACACAGAGCATGATCCCCTCGCTTCAGTGACTGGGACGCAGGGCAGTATTCCAACATAACGACCCCAAACACACCTCCAAGACGACCACTGCCTTGCTAATGAAGCTGAGGGTAAAGGTAATGGGCTGGCCAAGCATGTCTCCAGACCTAAACCCTATTGAGCATCTGTGGGGCATCCTCAATTGGAAGGTGGAGGAGCAAAAGGTCTCTAACATCCACTAGCTCCATGATGTTGTCATTGAGGAGTGGAAGAGGACTCCAGTGGCAACCTGTGAAGCTCTGGGGAACTCCATGCCCAAGGAGGGTTAAGGTAGTGCTGGAAAATAATGGTGGCCACACAAAATATTGACACTTTGGGCCCAATTTGGACATTTTCACTTAGGGGTGTACTCACTTTTGTTGCCAGCGGTTTAGACATTAATGGCTGTGTATTGAGTTATTTTGAGGGAACAGCAAATTTACACTGTTCTACAAGCTGTACACTCACTACTCTACATTGTAGCAAAGTGTCATTTCTTCAGTGTTGTCACATGAAAAGATATAATAAAATATTTACACAAATGTGAGGGGTGTACTCACTTTTCTGACCTACTGTGTATACACATACACACCAAACTGTTAAATGTTTTGTAGTTTTTCTCTCTTCCAATTCATTCATGAAACCTCTACAATGAAGGCCTCTTAACCCCCTTATGATATAATACGTGAATGATAAAAATCCTTTGCACTGGGTTGTTGTGGGGGGAAACTACTTCTTGTATCTCATGCTTGTGTTAACCATACACATGTGGAATATTCAAAATATTTATTTCCTTGTTACAGGAGACATAGATGTTTACACGGATTGTAATATTTCTATATGTCCTCTGTGATCATTCATAGTAGACTTAAAGGGGTTGTAAACCCTCATGTTTTCTCTAGCCGTTGTCTTGTGTCCTGATTTGATAGATGGTAGCGCAGCCATTGGCTCCCACGGCTGTCAATCGAATCCAATAACACAGACGCTGGGGGGCGGGTCCGGCTCCTGCTGTCTGTGTCAATAGATGCAGCAGCAGGACATGGGAGTGCGCCTGCATGGGTGTCCCAAAGGAGAGCTTTTCTCCGACAGGGCACTTGAGAAGAGGAGGAGCCACGAGCGCCACTGAGGGACCCCAGAAGAGAAGGATCGCGTGTTTAGTAACTCATTTAAATGTTTTTTATTTTTGCCTTTTTTACATTACTGCTGGAAATGATTGCCATTTCTAGCGAAAACTGTCAACAAGACGAAAGATTGATATTTTTATACTTAAATAGTTATTTTAATGTCTAGTAATATATTATTAGGTTTCAAACTGATAACCATGCTATAACAATTAATATCTGATATTCATTTTCTTGCCTAGATCCGATACATTTCCCAAACTCAAGGGTTCCCGGGAGAACACCTACTAAATGTGGGTACGAAAACATCCAGATTCTTTTGTCGTGATCCAGATGCTCAATACCCCGGCTGGAAATTAAAAGTAAGTAACGTTTTTGTATTTGGCATCTAAAATGATGCTTGCTTCTGCCAGGTTGGTTCTTTCAGTCTGATGAACAGGAGCCTTAAATGCCATCGGTGCTGGGTAACTGCTTGCATTTCTCACCAGGCTTTTTATCTGTTTGAAGTTTGGGGGTTTTTTTTCCCCGTGTTTATACAGGATCCTTTTTTTTTTTTTGCGCTTCAGCCTTTTTCCATGAAATATACTTGAAACTTATTGCTTTCTGTCCAAATTTGCATTAGTGTATAATTATGTGTGTATGACAACACTCATATTCATGTTAGATGTTACCTTTAGACAGTTAATTTGATAAAAAGATGATTGCAGTGTGTTGTGAATTACCTCTTTGTGTCATGTCTTACTATAAAATTTGGGGTTTTGGTTCTGTCCAGTGAATTTTTATTTATTTTTCAATAGACCTTGGAAGACCATGAAGCAGAGACAGGGATGAAGTCTAAGGAAGCCAGGAAGTATATTTTCAACAGTTTGGAAGATATAGTGCATGTAAGTCGCTGAAGTGTAACACTGCATGTTTCGTAATTGTGCTCTTACCTGCTCTGTGCAAGTCCTTTCTTTATGAACAAATAAGAGGAGGGTGAGAAGACTGGCTAATTGTGTTTTTTTTTTTTTGATTATTGATCTAAAAATATAGAATAAATTATGTATGTTTTTTTTTTTTAAAGGAAGCTGTTCCAAAAAAAATAAAAAATCTGCCTATACGTTAAAGTATAACTATGGTAAAAAATTTTAATTATATCATGACATTAAAGAGGAGCTACAAATACTGTAGGACACGTACCTGTCCACAAATCCAGCGGTGTCTTCACTGAGCCGATATTTCAGTTGATTTTTGGGGCGCTGCCGTCACTAATTTGGGTAGGGGATACTGGCAGTGAAGCCTTGAGTCTTCACAGCCGTTTCCCTACTGCAAATGCGCTTTGTGAATGGCACAGTGGAGGGGGGCTGAAGGTCACCCGGAAGTGGGAGGCGGTTCCTGTCAAATTCAGGTACCCGCTTCCCCCCTCAAAAGGTGCCAAATGTGGCAGGGGAGAGGGGAGGAGGCAAATAAGCAGAGCTTCCTCTTTTGGGTGGAGCTTCATTTTAAGCTCTAACATGTGTTAAACTTAACAGTACTCTGTATAAAAATGTGGCTAGCGGTGTCTATTATGTACCTTACATCTCAGCATCCTAATGGTTTGCAGTTCTGCTTCCTTTTCTAGGAGAATCAAATAGTATCTTTGAATGAAGGGGGCAGACCTATCAATCATCTGCCCATCTTCCATTCATAGATGGTGTTTCATTCATAGAAGCTTTAGTAATGGCTTCAATGAATGGAGTAGCAGACATGCACTCTTAATGTCATGGCTCCTTAGTTCTGTTAACCCTGCTGCACCAGAAGATTAGGGAGTCAGGAGATGGGCATTGGAGGAGGAATATGTGGGCGAGTTTATCAAGTTTTTCAGCAGGAGTTTATGTGCTGTTTTCCGAATGCCCTAAAATCGTGTTCAAGAGCAGTCCTAAAAACCCCAGACACCATTAAAAGCTGTTAAACCCGGTTTAACACTGTATACACAGTGTTAAACCTCCTCAGGTATTTCTCTGCCTCTATTCAAAATCAATGGTTCCCTATACGAGTCCGTTGATTTGAATAGAAATCGCACCACGACTTTGTGCTGAGGATCTTGAAGGGGAACTGGTATGGTATGGAATTTAAGGGGAACCCCCACAGCAAAAAAAAATGGCACGGGGTTCCCCCCAAAATCCACTCCAGACCCTTATTTGAGCACTCCGGTCAGGAAAGGGGGGCGGGGGTACCACACCAGGCCACATGCCCTCAACATGGGGGGGGTGGGTGCTTTCATGTTGATGAGGACAAGGGCCTCTTCCCGACAACCCTGGCCAGTGTTTGTCAGGGTCTGTGGGCGGGGGTTTATCGGAATGTGGAAGCCCCCTTTAACAAGGGGGGCCCCCAGATTCCGACCCTCACCCTGTGTGAATGAGTATGGGGTACATTGTACCTGTAAAAAAAAAGTGTAAAAAATAAACACAGTACACAGGTTTTTAAAGTATTTTATTAAGGCAGCACTGAAGTCTCTTTTTTTTTTTTTTTTCACCTCCCCTCCCTGGATTTTCTCCCTCCGGCAATGTCTTTCCCCTCTGCGGTTTTTCTCCCTCCGGCAATGTCTTTCCCCTCTGCTGTCCTTCTCTCACTCTTTAGCTGGGTCTTCACTGCTGTCTTCTCCCTCTGTTGTTGTTCTGATGTTGACTCAACGCGTTCTCCCAGTGTAATGTTGGGTCCGCCGCGTGCAATGACTTATATTTGCATGGGGCGGGGCCACCCGCTGACGCCATTCTGTGACATCACCAACCTTGCCCTGGGTGGTGACATCCAAGGGGGTGAGGCCTCCGAATGACCCCATGCCAATATAAGTCATTGCAAATGATGGACCCAGCATTACACCAGGAGATCGCATTGAGTCAACAACAGAGGGAGAAGACAGCGGCGAAGACCCGTCAAAAGAGCAAGAAGACAGCGCAGAGAGGAGAGAACCGGAGAGGGAGAATGACCAGCAGAGGGTGAAGACGTCGCCAGAGGGGAGGAGAAATCAGAAGATACGCCAAAGCTGCCTTAATAAAATACTTAAAAAACCTGAAGGTGAATGGGTAGGGGTACAATGTACCCCATACACATTTACATAGGGTGGGGGGGTGAGATCTGGGAGCCCCTTGTTAAAGGGGGCTTCCACATTCCGATAAGGAGATGCTGAGTAACTGAAGCTTTTTTAACATCATTCCAAATAATAATGTCTGACGTGTAAGCAGTTACAATAACCGCTTACGAATGCGTAAATAAGAAGCTTTAATAACGACTCCATTTTGTTACATAGTGATGTGACCTACATATGCACCTTATGTCATGGACTGAATAATTAAGGTCTAACTACTGTCCGTGACACATAATTAATGACTCTGGATAATTGCCGTTATAGGTTAGCAGTAAACCTATATTCAGATATATTGCAAAAGATTTACAAGCGAGGTAGCAAAGCTTATTGCCCCATACACACAAGCAGATTTTCCATCTGAAAAAAACCTGGAAAAACTTTTGCTGGCAGAATTTCTGATTGTGTATGCGCTGCATTGGTCCAATTTAGGACATGGTTAAAGCGGAGGTCCACCCTAAAGTGGACCTTCCCCTCATTGGAACCCTCCCCCCCTCCGGCGCCACAATTGGCACCTTTCAGGGGGGAGGGGGGTGCAGGTACCTGTACAGTAGAGATATCTGCACCCACTTCCGGCATAGATTCTGCAGAAGGTACGCCCCTTTCCGCAGAATCGACACCCCTTTCCAAAGGTCCCCCGCTGCCTGCTGGGAAACACACGGATCCCAGAAACAGCGGGGGCCATCCTTATTGCGCAGCGCGACTCGCGCATGCGCAGTAGGGAACCGGGAAATGAAGCCGAAAGACTCCACTTCCTGATTCCCATACCCAAGATGGCGGCGGCAGCACCCGAGAGTTGATCGAGAGATCGGCTTCGGGTGCCGATATCGCGGGCGCGCTGGGCGGGTAAGTGTCATTATTTTAAAAGTCAGCAGCTGCAGTATTTGTAGCTGCTGGCTTTAAAAAAAAAAAAAACGGCGGACTCCCGCTTTAAGAAGGGATACGGTGAGGGGGAAAAAGTATTTGATCCCCTGCCCATTTTGTACGTTTGCCCACTGACAAAGAAACGATCAGCCTATAATTTTAATGGTAGGTTTATTTTAGAGAGACAGAATAACAACCAAAAAATCCAGAAAAACACATTTTAAAAAGTTATAAAGTGGTTTGCATTTTAATGAGTGAAATATGTATTTGACCCCTTTGCAAAACATGACTTCGTACTTGATGGCAAAACCCTTGTTGGCAATCAGAGGTCGGACGTTTCTTGTAGTTGGCCACCAGGTTTGCACACATCTCAGGAGGGATTTGTCCCCCTCCTAATTCCATATCCTCTCCAAGTCATTAAGGTTTCAAGGCTGACGTTTGGTAACTCGAACCTTCACCTCCCTCCACATATTTTGTATGGGGATAAGGTCTGGAGGCTGGCTAGGCCACTACATGACCTTAATGTGCTTCTTCTTGAGCCACTCCTTTTTTGCCTTGCCATGTGTTTTAGGACATTGTCATTCTGGAATACCCATCCATGACCCATTTTCAATGCCCAGGCTGAGGGAAGGAGTTTCTCGCACAAGATTTGACAGTATATGGCCCCATCAATCATCCCTTTGATGCGGTGAAGTGAAGTTGTCCTGTCCCTTTAGCAGAAAAACGCCCCAAAGCACAATGTTTCCACCTCCATGTTTGATGGTGGGGATGGTGTTCTTGGAGCCATAGGCGTCATTCCTCCTCCTCCTCCTCCAAACGCAGTGAGTTGAGTTGATGCCAAAGAGCTGGATTTTGGTCTCATCTGACAACACCACTTTCACCCAGTTCTCCTCTGAATCATTCAGGTGTTCGTTAGTAAACTTAAGACTGGCCTGTACATGTGCTCTTTTGAGCAGGGGAACCTTGCGGGTGCTGCAGGATTTCAGTCCTTCACAGCATAGTGTGTTACCAATTGTTTACTTGGTGACTATGGTCCACAGCTGCCCTGATATCATTGACAAGATTGTGCCATGTTCTGGGCTGGTTGCTCAACGTCCTCTTGATCATTGAGATCTTGCATGGAGCTCCAGACTGAGGGAGATTGACGGTTATTTTGTGTTTCTTCCATTTGCAAATAATCACACCAGAGTGCTCCTAATCTCAGCTTGTTACCTGTATAGAAGACACCTGGGAGCCAGAAATCTTGCTGATTGATAGGGGATCAAATACTTCTTTCATTCATTAAAATGCAAATCAATTTATATATATTTTTTAATGCATTTTTCTGGATATTCTTGTTCTGTCTTTCACTGTTAAAATAAACCTACTATTAAAATTAGTGACTGATCATTTCTTTGTCATTGGGCAAACGTACAAAATCAGCAGGGGATCAAAAATACTTTTTTCCCTCACTGTGTCAGGTGATCTTTGTGCTCTTCCATTGGAGAAATATCTCCCAACTTCTTATCGGACCATCACTTTTGGACAAAATGATTCCTTGCATTTCATCAAACTTGGTTTAATCAGATCTTTTTGATTCTGAAGATACAGAATCATGTGCTCTTGTATATGTTTTTTTTTCTTTGTTCCTGGTGTTAAAATTGATGTAAACCTGATTCGTGAAATTTGACCTAAGTAGATATATCTGTAGTGTTTTCTTATCTCGCTCCAAAGTCCCTTGTCTTTCTGCTGCTCTGTTCTTCTGTTATCAGCGTGATAACTTCTGACATGCTCTCTTACAACCAGCCTGAAATTTGTGTTGGGGTTAGTGCTATAAATAGATTAGCACATAAATAGACACTTTAAAGTGTATGTAAACTTTAAACAATACATTTCTGTTATGCTCCCTTTGATCTGTTAAAGTGGTTCTAAAGGGCAGAAGTTTTTCTTCACCCTACTGCATGCTATGCATTAAGGTAAAAAACCTTCTGTGTGCATGAGAGAAACATCACTGCTTGCTCCCCCCCTCACTGGCCCAGACACAGAAGTGGGAACCATTGGCTCCTGCTGCTGTCAATCACAGCCAGTGAGGAGGATCACAGCCAGTGAGGAGGGGGCAGGCCGAAGCCACACTGTGTGTCAATGGAGTGTGGCTCAGCTGCGAGCCTGCATGAGTGCTTCCATAACATGAAACATTGAGACTACCCAGACTGCCACACTTCATAAATACGAAGTGAACAGATAATTATATATAGCAACCTGTGATTTGCAGCAATAATCAGAACACCTTTTATCGGTAAACGGCACTCAAAAGAGTGAAAGATGGCTGATTGGTGGCTTTGGATTAATGTGTTTCAGAGCATCGCCTTTTGCTAAATAAACTCTTATCATATGGTCCGTTCAGCTACCCTGCTTCTCAAATCACTAGAGCAGTATCAACTTCTGAATGGCTCAGAATCTGGTCCAGAATATGCAGGCTGGTGTATTTACTGGCAGAATCATCCACCTTTCTCTGAGCTGCAAGGAAACTTAGCCAGTCTTAATAGGTCTGTGAGATATGTTAAAGTCGTAACCCTCAGCGTTTTTGAGCACAGTAAGGTAGACATTCCATAGGGTGCTGCAAGAGAGGAGCCGCCCTAGGACAGCAGCCATGGCACCAGTTTAAACTGGAACATGGTGGGGAAAAAAAGGCTGCACTGCTTCCGCCGCAGACAGACCTAAAGGCTTCTTGGTGAAGAGGTGTGTCAAGTCTGGTGTCCTACCGAGTACGGGAGAAGGACAGAGAACTGGCCACAAGCCCCCCCCCCCCCATAGGTGGTGTATACCATGTCCGATCAGAGGCTGGCTCTGTGCCCCACTGGAGGCTCTCTTTCCCTGGTCATCCCTGGCCAAGCCGCCCTGGTTCCCCACTGCAGATCCCGGCCACCCCCTGCTGGACAGTTCAGGAACCTGCAGCTGCTGTCCACCCTTGACCTGCCTGGTGAACAGAGTATCTCGAGTGGAGTTTTAACCTGGCACTGGGTTCGGGAGGAGGCAGGTAAGAGGGAGAGTGGTCTCTGCACCATGGGCCTCTGTACTTGCCTCTGGGCCAAAAGTTGATAGCCCCTAATTGAGGGTTTAAAGGTTTTTCACCGTAATGCATTAAGGTGAAAAACCTTCTGTAGTATAGCAGCCCCACAGACCCTACCTTTTACTTAACTGAACCGGATCGTTCCGTTGATGGGGATGAGCACAGCAGCCCCAGCAGCTGTCTCGGGTCCTCATTGGATATATTGATAGCAGTGCAGCCATTGGCTCCGGCTGCTGTCCAGTGACATGGGACTGAGTCCTGCTGTCTGTGTCAATGGATGCAGCAGCAGGACTCAGGACCGTGCCCGCACGGGTATCCCCTTGGAATGTGTGTCTCCAAGGGGACACTTGATGCGGGGAGGAGCCAGGAGCGCCGCTGGGGGACCCCAGAAGATGAGGATCAAGGCCACTCTGTGCAAAACTCTTGCACAGAGGAGGCAAGTATGACATGTTTGTTATTTGAAAAAGACAAAAAAAAGTGAACCTGTACAACCCCTTTTTAATATCACTTTAACCCCTGATTACAGAAAAAAACATTAAAAGAAAACTGAATGGGGTGACTTTGACACCCTTACACAATTAATTGACTTGTCATGCGAAATTGGACATCAAAGACGCATGACAAGTCATGCCCCATGTTTTCCAATGATAGCCATTTATATATGTGTGACTTAAAGTCGCAGCGACTTTAAAGTTGTTCATGCACTACTTTGGTCCCACTTTCATGCAACTTAAGGGCCATAGACTTCAATGTTGACCCTCAAAAGTTGAAAGCAGTACCGGAATGTTTTACATGCAACCGTGGGTCTGGCTTTGCAGAGGGACAACAAGTCACATCCAAGTCGCACCCATTCAGAGTTGCATCAAAGTTGCACTCCAAAGCTGTGCGACTTTTGGAGTCGTACGAAGTGTGAATGGAGCCATACATTGCAATAATGATTCCTGAATGTCTGTAGGTTATCACTTGTTTTTTTTTTTTTTTCTCTTTATTATTCTACATGTGCAGAACAAATTTTAATGTCCTCTTCTAACCGCTTGTTTTTGCTCTTAGGTGAACATGGTGATGGATCTGGATGGTAGTGACTTGGTGGCTGAGAAAGCAGATCGGCGAGAGTTTGTGGGCCTGTTGAAGAAAATGTTGATGATTGATGCAGATGCAAGAATCAGCCCAGCGGAATCCTTAAGCCACTCCTTTGTTACCATGAAACACCTCCTAGATTTTCCCCACAGTAACCAGTAAGTCCCCAGCGCCTGCTGAGTTTTTCTCCCTGGCTGCCACTTAGTTCCAGAATAGGCCCTCATTGCTGGAACGATCCCTTTTCAGGAATAAAAGACACTGAAATACCCCAGCTGGCCAACAGCACTCCTTGTGTAATGCTAATGAGATTTTTCTATAAACATCTAATCTTCCATCTTACAGAATTCAGAGTAGCCCTCTCACAGCCTTTTTTTCACCAAAGGATTTGTTTTGTAGTTTTTTAGAAAGAGTGAGAGAATTAAAGGACGGTGGGGTCAGATGTTTAGACGCTTGTCTGGAGTGCACTAAACCTAGCAGAAGCGTGCCGTCTGATCGCTAGTGTGCGAGGCAGGAGTTCTGGATGTTGTATAAATGTCCATTGAAATTTATTTTAGAGTAGAAATATTTACAGGTTGGATCTGCAGACTGTCTAACTTTGGAAGTAAGAGCTATATAAAGCGACTCTGTACTGGATGCAGACTAAACATTTGGATGCAGAGACTGAATACTAGAAACCATAAGATCCCTTTTGTCAACTGTTCTCATCAGATCCGCCTGTAAGTTTTTCCCGTGGATCTGAACTGCTGATCTATAGGCAGGCAGACATTATGGATGTAAACGGATGCATGTCTTTTTATATCCACCTGCCATGAGACATAATGCAGATTTGTTGAGCTCTGGTTTTTTTCCCCCCTCCATCACAAGATGGAGGAACAAACTGAATGGACACAGATGTGATAAATGTGACACTTGTTATGTTCTGCTCCAGTTCAGTTGGAGATCTATTCATGGATCCCCTGCTGATCAGAATGCCCCTTGTGAAAGCACCCTAAGGGGTCCCCACATTCCTTCGCCTTGCTGACACTATCACAGGGTTAAATAAGCTCATCCCTGCCCCCTTGGGAGAGCACTCGGACTCCGAGACTGGCCCCTCAGTTGCAGAATGCTCAGTTATGGCACAGAGGGGAGAGTCATGTCTGCCTTGTATTCAAAAACATTGGGTATTTCTCAGGGACCTTGTAGAAATATTTATGATACTTCATGGTGCCACACCATTACCTAAGTTTTTTTTGTTTAGTTTGCATTCAATACAAAGAAGTTGATTTACTAAAACTGGAGAGTGCAAAATCAGGTGCAACTGCGCATGGTAGCCAAACAAGCAGTGACAAAAAAATGCCACGGAGGAGGGAAAATTTCCAACAAATTTCAATAATATATGTGGTTTTCATTTGGTGAAGTCCATTCATTCCAAAATCCAAAATGTTAAAAGCGAATTACCATATCTATCAGCGTATAACACGCACCCCAAGTTTAGGAGGCAAGTTTAAGGAAAAAAACTTAAATTTAAATGCCTATCAACCTTGCACACTGTCCACCTGCAGCCTTGCACACTGTCCACCTGCAGCCTTGCACACTGTCCACCTGCAGCCTTGCACACTGTCCACCTGCAGCCTTGCCCAAATTTGCAGCATGTTTTCATTTTAAATTTAGCGCCGCCTTCGTCGCCGAGATCTGCGGCTCCTCTCGCCGGCCACATAGACAGAGCTGAGCCGAGTGTACTCTGATACTTAGCTCCACTCGCAGTAACGCTCCCGTCCTGCCCCTTGGCCCAGGTCCTATGATGGGCACAACTCCGGTCCGATGGTGGGACATAAAGGCTAGGAGGCGGGTCTGGGCTTGACTGCGAGCAGAGCCGAGTACACAGTACGGTCGGCTTTGTAAATGTCAGCGGCGCTCCACAGAACGCAGATCAGCGGGGGATCGGCGTATAACACACACCCACGATTTTCCCCTAATTTTAAGGGGAAAAAGTTGCGTGTTATACGCTGATAAATACAGTAAATCTTTCAAACAACATTCAATTGGTCTGAGAATATTCGTATAGATTTTCCGAAGACCTTTTTATTTAAAATTGTTTTTATGTTCAAGTTTAGTGCAATAATTTTTTCTTTTTTTGAGTACTCTGCTTGGGAATTGTTACCACCTTGCCAATATGTCTGACAGTCTAATTATATCTGATGACTTTAGAGATGTTTTGTGTTCCACTTGACAATGAATATGTTTAGTTTGGCAAATATTAACTACACTGTAGTTCAGTTGTTTATAATGAATTAGGCCTCAGATCAGCACACATGAACTCATGCACGTTTCAGTTGACATGAATGGGAAATTGCAGGTCAATGGGCCAAGATGAACAAAGGCGAAGGGAGGAGTGGACCTGAAAAGATTTGCCATCTTATATGGTACATCTTGAGATCTTCTTTGTGCCTGTATAGTACATTTTGTCTTGAATTCCTGCTGAAAAATACCAGTGCTCTTCCTTTGCTTTCATAGCTGTACATCTGCAAGTTGGGACCGTGCTCCCTGCTTTAGTTTTTGGGCTTAGCTTTGTTGGTTCAGTTCACACAACACTGTACACTACAGCTTAAAAAAAAGCATGCAGTCTTCATTTTCCCACAATGCATCTGATGGCACCACAGGTCACATCAGCGTATTGCACTGCATTGCTGTGCAGATTTGAAAGGAGTGTACATTTGTACACTCTCAATGAATTAAAAAATAATTTAAACAGTACGAGTCACTGAAGAAGTCAGTCTGTACATTAAAACGCTCTCTGAAGGTCGTGTGAACTAGCCCTGTGCAGCTTGGCCTTGCCCCCACTATCTCCTCATAGGATTTGATCGAAAGCAGTAGGAGCTGCTGGCTCCCCACTGCCTCAGCAAAGCCTATGAGAGGGGGGAGAGCGCCTCTACAAATGGGCACAGCGCTGGATCGAGAGAGGGCTCAGGGGCTGAGGGGGCGATACGACTACTACTACTGGTACGTTTTTAACCTTCATGCAAGGAAGGTAAACAGTGTCCTGCCTTTTACAAACACTTTAACGTTTTTGCGGTTTAAACTAAGTTTATAACATAAATGGAAAGGAAAGCATGAACCGTTGTATTCATTGTTAAGATGGCCATATTTGGCTCAAATCAATTGATATAGGTTGGTAACCAGAAATTGAAGGAGCTAAGTAGAAAACTGTCAAATGAACAGTGACCGCATCCTATCAATCAGATGTAGTCACCGTTTGAGTATTCAAACAGCTGTAGGTTTTGTGGTTGCTTGGATACAGTAGCCAGCAGTAGAGACTCCTCCATTCACCCTGTTTTAGAGTGGATGGGAAAATCAAGCAGAATATCTTTAGAGGCTGAAAAAAGGGAACCCCTTTCAGACGGTTCGGACTCCCTCCAGAGGATCTGCCTGCTCAGCAGGGAATCTCTCCGCTGATCCCCACTGAGCAGACAGATGACACAGGCACAGCTCGCTGTTCTCTATAGGGCTGTCAGATGGAAACTGACTGCCTGTTCGTTTCCATTCAACTGTTATCTGATCAGATCCGCAGGACAGATGGGGAACACATGTCCGCTGATATCCGCCACTCCATGGAGAACAGTTGTCCGATCGGGTCCGCTTGAAAAACTGAGAGGCGAACCCGATTGGTCCGCTGGTCTGAAAGGGACCTAAGGCTAGCCTTCATTTCCATCAATGAGTTTTTATGGGTTGCAGGTAAGCAAAATGCAGGCTGTAGCTTTATTGCTTTTTTTGTTTAGAGGATAGATACTGATTTATTTCAATGGGCCATCATAGAAAACTGAACCAAACATGGTTCTTTTTTTTTTTGTACCAGAATAGTGAAAATGGCCCCTTTATAATTCAATGTGTTAAAAAAAAAAGTAACCAGTGCAGGTCTTAACAGGGTAGTTTACAACATCATTTTTTAAACCCCTTCTAACTGGCCCTATGCATAACTGTAGCAGCACAGAGGGAGCCTTAGTCCATGTTGCCACATATTTGCGTTGCTGTTTTATGTTGGGAAAGAGCTCAGTTGTGCGTCCTCAGCACTGTGACCACATTGTCACTGACAGCTCCTAGTCATAAAGTGACGATCAAGAGTCAGTAGGACAGGCTCTCTGATCTTGTGATCACTTTGACAATTAATTTGGATTAATTGCCCTCTGAATGCAAAATGTGCACTATGGTTTCTGGGCCATACTTCAGTTACAAACAACAAATACTGCACACATACGTGGCATACCCATGTTTGTCAGGAGTTGGAGAATTTTATTTGTTTTTATATTTGCTTGACATAGGTGAAAAGATATGTCCGGTTTTGCCAAAACGTGCTAGCAAACCTGGATTCACACTTTAAGGCAGGAGTAGGCAACCTTGGCCCTCCAGCTGTGGTGAAACTACAAATCCCATCATGCCTTTGCCTCTAGGAGGTATGCCTGTGATTGTCAGGTTCTTGCAATGTCTCATTATTATTATTATATTATTATACATAATTTATATAGCACTAACAGTTTACGCAGCGCTTTACAATGTATGGGGGGGGGGGGGGGGGTCAACAATTACAGTACAATTCAATACAAAAAGTACAGAAGGGCCCTACTCGTAGAGGTAATAGCTGCAGAGAATTATTTGATAGGGGTGGCTCAGGGACAGATGTTAGGTGGGTGTGGGATAGGCTTCCCTGAATAAATGCGTTTTCAGGGATCTCCTAAAGGTGGACAGGGTAGGGGCTGATCGGACAGACTGGGGCAGGGAGTTCTAGAGGATGGGAGAGGCTCTGCAGAAGTCTTGAAGGCGAGCATGGGAGGAGGTAACAACGGTGCTAGAGGGCAGGAGGCCCTGGGAGGAGCGGAGGGGACGATTTGGGCGATATCTGCAGATGAGGCTTGTTATGTAGATGGGGGCGATGTCGTGGATGGCTTTGTATGTTATGGTTAGCATTTTGAGTTTTACACAGTGGGTTAGGGGAAGCCAGTGAAGGGATTGGCAGAGAGGAGTGGCAGTCACAGATCGATTAGTGAGATGTATTAGTCTAGCAGCAGCTTTCATAATAGATTGGAGGGGGATAGCCTGCTTAAGGGTAGGCCATCAAGGAGAGAGTTGCAGTAGTAAAGGCGGGTTTTAATCAAGGAGTGAACGAGTTGCTTTGCGGTGTCATTAGTCAGGAAGGGTCGAATTCTGGAGAGATTGCGGAGGTGAAGGCGGCAGGATTTAGCCAGTGGACCAGGGTTGCCTAGCCCTGCTTTAAGGTTTGCCTTACCTTTTGGAGTTGAGGGTTAAAAAATAGATTTTGTTTAGGCTGTAGACTAAAATGGTGAGATTTCTTGAGGATAAAGTTACTAGGGGTAGTTGGGATTAAATGAGTGACATTTGGGAGCTTAGGTATGGTAGATGAGCAATCTTCCACAGTGATAAATACTCCAGCACCAGAATGTGTTCCTTTGTTTTGTCAATGTTCGTTATTCTGTCTACTGTGGATTCCTTGCCTCATTTTCACATTACTGAAAAGAGAGCCTGTATTTACAGAACATGCCAACTGGAACATGTTCAGCGGACTGAACACGGAAAATATGACTATGGTGAAATATTTACAAAAGCACTGGAGCACAGTAGTATTCTTAAATAGGTCAAAGCCCCAGTATAGATTAAACAGACAAGACAGATGGTATCATAGAAGTTTATCCCTTTTGCTGCTGGTTAGGACAGAAGAAGGAAAGGGGTTACAAAACCCAATGGCTTAATGTAGGATATGTTGTGTAATATTAGCACATACCCGTATCACACCATCCAGAGCAAAGAATTTCTCGTATCAAATTTAATGAGCTGGGGTGACTTATTCCCTGGCTGAGTGACTAACGTCTGGGGAAATTTACAAATGTCGTCTGCAGTTATTTATCACGGGTTGTCACTTTTAATCAACCTTTGTTCCATCACATAAGCTTTAGGGTTGGAAATCTGTCCAGGGCATTTTACATCAGTGACATTATATATGTCACGCTATCTGCAGATTTTTCTTCTTTTTTTTTTTTTTTTTCACATTGGATGCATATGTAATATATGCAATATTACATATGCACCCAATGTGAACAAAAAATAAAATAAGATATGCAGAAAATCTGTTGTTTTATGTGCTACTTTTATGCCATCCCAGGTCAAGGTTCCTAGACTTTAAGTACTGTGTGAAAGCATTGTGTGATTGTGCCAAATACTCAACGTGACTTTTGGGCTTTGACTTTTTTAAGTATAAATTTAGGCAGCCCCTATATGATTTTGGCTTTCTTTCCTTTCACCACAGATGGAAGGGAAGAAAATTGCTTGATTTCCCCATCAAACACATCTAGGTTTGTCCCTTTGCAGGTCCCACCAGCCATAGCAACATATTGATTGTAACTATCACATTTCTACTTGAAATGATAAAATGGAAGGACACACATTATTGGTTGCTCTTGGTAATACAGAAACATCAATTTCCTCAATCTTTGTAAATCAGTCCAACATTTCTGTGCAGATCTCTGCTCTGTTTTAGCTTCAGAAGCTTGCAGTAGCAGATGCTGGTCTCCCTGATCGTCCCTCCTCTTTGCTGGGTCTTGGGAAGACCTGGGTAATAAGTTCTGCTTTAGTCAGCAGTTTTCTGAAAATCACGAATGAAAGATGAGAGTTCTCACTCTGGTCCCGTAGCACACGCTGATTAGTGGTCCCTGTGTAAGATGTGTTCAGATTCTCAAACAAGAAAGAGACTGGGATGAAAGCTGAGTGAAGAGGGCTTTGTAAATTGCAGTTCTGCTGATGAGCTAATCAGATTTCAACTGATAGATGTGCATTTTTTTCCCCCCTTCTACTAAGGATGTTAAAATTATTTGCACATTGGTCATCTCCCGGATATTTAATGTATAACTAAACTGAACTTAACTGCCTACCACAGCTTTTTTATTCGCTCCATAGACTGGTAACAGAAACATTTCATTGACTATCAAGTCTCTTATTTAACTAAAAATTGGTACTTTGCCTGGTTCATAATTACAGTAAAACCTTGGTTTGAGAGTAACTTGGTCTGAGAGCATTTTGCAAGACAAGCAACATTTTTTAATAAATTTTGACTTGATATACAAGCAATGTCTTGATATACAAGTAGCGTCATGTCACAACTGAGTATAAAAGAGAAGAGAGGCGCCTCTAAGTGTAGCAATATGGTTATATTTAATGAAGGTACAACATTTAGCAACATATCTCTTCTCTTTAGTACTATGTAGCTCCTGCTGGATTTTTTTTCCAATCCCCTAGAGGAAGCTGCCATTTGTGGATGGACATTTTATGGTTACACAACCTGGTCACATTGCTATAATGGACTATAAACTGAAGGACCTATGAATAAATGGTTGTGGAACGAATCATCTGAGTTTCCGTTATTTCTTATGGGGAAATTTGCTTTGATTTACAAGTGCTTTGAATTACAAGCAAGTTTCTGGAATGAATTATGCTCGCCACCCAAGGTTTTACTGTAATTTATGTAGTTTTAGAAGTTATACAGAAAGATTATGACAGCCTTAAAGTGTTTGGAAAGGTTTTTTTTCCTATAAAAATAACAAACATGTTATACTTGCCTCCTCTGTGCAGTGGATTCGCACAGAACAGCCCCAATCCTCCTCTTCTCGGGTGCCTCTTCTGTGATCCTGGCCCCTCCCTCCTGTTGAGCTCACCTACAGCAAGCATCTTGCTATGAGGGTACCAAGCCGAGCTGCAGCTCCCTATGTTCATTCAGACACGGAGCTGCGGTTTGGCCCTGCCTCCTCTCTCTCCTGTTTGGCTAACTGACTGGTGCAGCTGCTGTGCCTTGGCCAATCAGGAGAGTCCTGACCGGCTGAGACACTCGTGGATATCGCTGGATAGAGATGGGGCTCAAGTAAGTATGAGGGGGGCTGCTGCACACAGAAGGCTTTTTATCTTAATGCATAGAATGCATTAATACAAAAAACCTTCTGACTTTACAACCACTTTAAAGTGGTTGTAAACCCTTACATATAGCCAGTGAAGTGACTGGCCTCAGGTGATACACAGAGATAAAACAAATCACCCCTACATAAGTTGTACCTGTTTATCTGCAGTCTTCTCTACTCAACAGCCATTCAAAGTACAGAATTTATATATCTTGTCTAAGCTGTGAAAAAAGGGACAGAGAGCTGAAATTACATTCTGCAGAGCCCAGTGTAGAGAGCTCTGACAGCTGTTTGTAGGAAAGGGACACCCCCCCCCCCCCCCTTTCACACAGCTCACAGGAACAGAGCCCAGGTTGTCAATCAGCTGGAACTCCCTCCCTTGTCACTGTTCTTCTCTTGGTGTCAGGTAAACATGTCAGAAGTGACTCTTGCTGATAGCCGAGTAACGAAGCAGCAGACCGAAAGGACACCATGCTCTTAACTGAGTCAAGTAAACACTATAGAGGGATATGCTTTGTGTATACACAACCACTTTAAGGCATCCAGATTACAGCTGGGCCCAAGGTGCCCAATACCCTTGTATATGACAGCATTTACATTATAGTGCATCTAGAGTTGTAATTGTGCTTTCCTTTGTTTGAACACAACTTTGTAAGAATTTCTAATTAATGTTAACCTGTAATGGGTTAAAATAAACTAGGTAAATTTGACAATGCTTACCTGTTCCTTACTTTGTGAGAATTGGAGGTAGATGATGCTGGTTCCAAATTGATGTAGATCAGTCAAACTATGAACCATATTGAAGTGTACATGGGCTCTTGTAGGCAGCGAACAGACTAGAAGAAACCTATGTGGGGTGCTCTGGGTAAAGCGAAAGAGGTGCAGAAGCAGACAGAAGTGACAGATATAATGTTGGGGATCATAAAGAGTTTACTTTATCATAAAATGCCAGTAGAGCAGGCCAACGCGTTTCAGAAGTTGTAATGGGTCCTTTGGGTTGAAAAAGGATGACGAGGGACCCCTTTAACTCCTGTAAACATAATAGCTTTCCCTTTTGGCGTTTTATGAACACACATTTTCATTTTCATAGTCTTTCAACATTTGGTTTCCTTTTTTTCGTATCTCTTGCTTCTTTATTTGCAGCCTGGCCTGATTACCCCCAATCTGTCACTCCAACACAACACTTGATTTGTGCCAATAATGGTTGTATTGATCACTCACTGTAAATTTGTAAAAGTTTTGTTAAAACATTCATTATTAAGACATCTTCTTTTTTTTTTTTTTGACCAACAGTGTAAAATCTTGTTTCCATATCATGGATGTCTGCAAGTTTCGTCCCAGCTTGGGTGACACAGCTAACCGCAATAAAACATCAGTCATGAGACCGGTGTCCTCCGCCAACGCAGCTAACATTTCAGCCGGTTTCTCCAAGCTTGGCAACGTCAGGGGTCAGGTGAGTGCGCCAGTGTGCTCTTTATTAATCAAATTAACTCTTACAGCTCTCTGTGTTCTTCACATGAACCAAATTCATGACGCAAGTGGTAAACGACAGAAGAAAGTACGTTTGAATCTGAATGGTTGCTGCGTGACAATGCAGACAGTTCTCGTGAACAAGACTTTTAACTTGGAGCTATACTCAGATATTAATAGGATTCAGCCAAGCACCAACTGCAGACTTGTCATTGTTGTGGTACACCTGATATGCATGTCAATTCAGGGTCAGTGACTTAAATAACAAACATTTTATACTTGCCTGCTCTTTGCAGGGGTTTTGCATAGGGCAGCCCCAATCCTCCCTTTCCTGGATCCCCCGCCGGTGCTCCTGCAATGCTTTGGAGAAAATTCTATGCCAATCTCCCTCCCATTCTTGTTAAGTGTGTGTGTGAGGGGGGCAGGGAAGTACCTGCTTACATGGGTAACGTCTGCTGAATATGCAGGTAGAGAGTGAGTTAGAGCCCTGTAAGTGCTGAAAGGCAGACCCCGATATAGCTCCTTCTATTGTGGTCAGGGGCAGGCGCGGACACACAGTCAGTTTACTGTATCAATATATCAGACTTTTTATTTTTAAAGTGAAAACAGGGACTTGATTGTTAAACACGGGGCTTGATTATGAAAAGTACAGCAGAAAAAAAAAAATTCCCGTATGTCCTTGCTTTGTACAGTGCTAGGGAAGATGCTGGCACTTCAGTAGTAATAGATCAGTAACAGGAATCTGCAAGCTGCTCTGCAGTGTGTAATATGAACACATTTTGTATGTGGTTAGTGAGCCCTCTTGTGGGTGGATAGAAGAATTGCATCTTGGATATAAATTAACATTCCGTAATGGTACAACTGTACAAGTAGTCTAATATACATTTGTATTTTTTTTATTATATAAAATACAGACATAGCTGCTTTTTTTAATTACGTTTTTTGTTTGTCTTCCAGGCTTTAACCACATCAGGGCATACAGTTATACATCATGGGATACCAGTGCAGGCTGGTGCTGCCCCATTCGGTTGTAATGATGCTTTTCAGCAAACGTTGATCCTTTGTCCCCCAACCCTTCAAGGTATCATATCCAGATATAATATTTACTGTGAAGGCAACCCTGTTGCCACCTGATAGAAATGAAAATAAAGGCAAATAAAAAGCTTCATGAAAAAGAAGGATTTTAATATTTACCTGTCCTACTTTCCATGTCGTGCTTTGTGCTGTATTTACAAGATACCACTGCTTCAATAATCTTCAGCACCATTCACTTCCAGATGTGACAGACATTTTGTTGCTTACTGCATACTGTGGTTTATTTCACTGCCCACAATATTGATAGAAGGGTCGGTGGAAGGAACCACAGAGTGCAGGAGGAGGACTAGGTATCCTGCATTTAAAAGTATTGGGTACTAAAAATTCTTCAAGCAGCAGCAATCAGTTAAGTACAGTGGATAACAGGCAAAAAAAACAATTGTTATGTGATGACACTGTCCTTAAGCACTTTGAGTGAAAAGGCTGCAATGCTGCCAAGAGGCTTTCTGCAGCCTTTTGCTATTCCTTCTGTACTGTACTATGTCCTCTCCCCCGAGCTTCACATTGTTTTATTGTATGGGATGTGTGGGAATGCATGTTTTGAATACTCAAGGTTGTGCATAGACTGCAGACCAGACCGATGAGAAACGTGGAGAGTCCATAGTCTGTAGCATTTTAGGCATCAGAATTCATTGATCCTGGGAAACCTTTGTTTTGGCCAGGTGAGGGATTTTCCCAGTGCATTTACAGAAGGGCCAGGTGGGCCATGTTTAGTCCTACTTAAGAAAGAAATGTTTTCATTCTGACAACATCCCTCTTCTTTAGAGTGTAGTTATTACACAGTATATCTTGCTTAGATTCTTTGTGCCATGGCAGTAGTTATGTACATTTAAAAAAAAAAGTTTATTTTTCTAACAGGAATGCCACCAAACCACGGCAAACCCACAAGTTACTCAGTGAGAGTGGACAACACTATGCCCCTGGTCACACAAGCCCCCATTCAACCCTTGCAACTCAGACCTGGTGTTCTCTCACAGGTGAGTCTGTTTGTATCATAGAACTAACATTTCCATTGGTGTCTCCAAACATGCTAACAGCAGTATTCCTTTCAGCAAACATGGTCAAATGGATCACAGCCCATATTGGTTCCTGCATGGCAACAAGTGACGACCGTAGTAGCACCAACAACTACAACGCTTGCCTCTGATAGCATGGCTGGACCACAGAGACTTGGCGACTGGGGGTATGTCTTACATTATGTTCCTGATACTTGGCTTTTTTTTTGTAATTCCTTTTATTTCTCAAATGTGCACAGAAAAGTCAGTTTACAAATAAAGGCATGTCATTTGAAATTAACAAGAAAGAATACAGTATTCGTCGAGCAGTGATAAACAGACTGCCGTTACCAGTAAGAGACAGGCACAAGGTTTTGTAAACACATTGACATTTGTTACCAGAAAGATGACCAGAGCAACATTGAAAGGTACAAAGACAGGTACCAGCCTAGTGCGTACATTAGGGCAGGCGCTAAAGTGAACAAAACATTCTTTAGCGTTCCTGTCATGAAAAGTCTGGTGCAGCGTTTTTAATTTTTTTGCTCTATGTGAAGCTTTGACACCCATTGGTTGCTTAAGCAGGGGCAGCCAATTAGTGCTACTGCCACACAAATATGCTATGATAGCAATATCTTTGGGATGTTAGCATTTCATTGATTTAAAGAGCTGCAAATGTACTTTGCATTTTTTTTTAAGAAGCCTGCAGAGTATTGCACGCATGATCAGCAGCTCACTGGTGCAATGTCTAGCTCCTGCAGGCTCTCGGGATCGCTGTCTGCTTATACATCGTATGGGTAGACAGTTACCTGAGAGCAGGAAAATCAATGCACTATGAGGATACTCACCAGCGCGCTCGCAGCCCATTGAAAACTATAAGCCATCAGCCGCAATAGCATTCATTCACAGAAAACTGCATGAATGACGCAGCTGTGTGGGGGTGGGGCCTTGCATGTCCGCACTGTTTTCAAATAGTTACTGTGGGTGTGGGGAGAGGATGCTCAGCCTGCTATCATGGGGAGAGGCTGCAGATGCTGTAACATGTTACATGTTCTGCCCTAAAAAAGGGTGGAACATGTAATTTCTTCCAAAAGTGAACATATCTTTCTGTTAAAGCTTTTATGACTTTTTTTTTATACCTGTATCTCTGTTCATAAGCACATTGAGGAAGTCTAGTAAATCAGAGCCTTTTAAAATCTCCTTCTTTAACTGCTTGGTGATCGTGAACAGTTTGAGTTTTGCTTTCATGGATGATAACCAAAAAATTATTTACATCTGTTAGCACAAAACCGTTAAACCAACATTGTAGAATGCAGTTTAGACGCACCTAAATCCTGACCCATAGCATTGCAATTTAATGTTCTCTGCTAGAGGGCATCCAGGATGCTCTGGAACCCAAGAGTGCCAGCCAGTGGATAGTGAGCTTTTTGATATGGAAATGCAGGCACCGAGAAACGGCTCCAGTGTTATAAATTGCATTATGGATCTGTTGGGGGACTTGTCTTAGAGCCGGCTTTGGCTAAGTTTACATTTTCAGCTGCATGGTTAGTTTAGTAGCCTATAGCTAATTGTACGTGTATAATTTAAATCGTAAAAGGATATTCCTGTGCTACCATGTAAACAACAAAGTGATATAAGAACTGCTGCATACACCGAAATGGATCAAACCGTATCCGCTGTAAATATAAATAGAAACTAGTGGTGTCGTGCTATCCTATCACCAAATCATCAATATGGGGCAAATGTTTCTATGTCCCTCCTCTAGCACCAATAATCATAAGTGTTAACATACACAGAATAAGAGGTAGAGTATTTTGTATAGAAAAATTAAATAATAATCTGATACTTGATAAACGTGCTTCGTGACAAAAATATTAAACAAATAATAGCATGAATATGCTGTAAACAAAACTTCTATAAGCATCCATAAAGTGCAAAGTGACCCAATAATATAAATGATAAATCTTATTATTTTTGCTTTTGTTTTTGTAGGAAAGTAATTCACCATGGGAACCATTACAGCTCAATGATCCTACAGCCTCTTTTAACCAACCAAATGACACTGTCGGCTCCCCAGCCCATCAGTTTAGGCATCGCACATGTCGTTTGGCCTCAGCCTGCTGCTAGCAAAAGGAATAAGCTTTGTCAGAACAGGTAAGAAGACATAAATGTAGCCTGGACAGTAATGTGCTGGAATAACATGTTTGCACCTGTGATTAATGCTTTGCCCCTACTGATCGCTTGATCTTTCTCTGCAGGAGTAACACAATACAGGACCATGTTGTCCATAATAAAGCACTTACCTCTCCAAAGATCTCAAACAGCGCAAAGACCACAGAACCTGCAAGTTGTACGTTACCAGAAGACAATCAGAACTCTGAGCAGGAGGTTGGCTTATGTAAGGCCATCGAAGGGGCGGCACTGGATGTATCCAGTCAACAAAGGCAAACCATAGTTATAGCTGATTCACCCAGCCCTACAGTGAGTGTCATTACCATCAGCAGTGACACAGATGAGGAGGATTCTTCACAGACACACTCCCTGAGAGAGTAAGTGCTACTTCCTATTTTATATTTCCAGATGTAGGTGTTGATTGGCAGTGTCTTGATGAATACCTTGTAAAGAAAACTTTATTTGTACTGTACTGAAAGACTCAGCTCCAGTCTAAAGCTACTTTTTGTCACTAGATCTTATTAAAACTGAATAAAATATCATTAAAGACGAAGTAGAGCCAAATCTCGTTTGGTTGTACTTCTGTAGATCACCGGCGTGCAGTTTGTTCTGTAGCCCTGTGACCCCCTTTTCAGCAGACAGCTGCCTGAAGTCTGCGGTCTGCTGAAGCCACAGAGATGGTCCAGGCTTGGGCCAGATCGTGACACTGGGCTTGGGATCTGCCCACATACCTGTACCAGCACCCTGAGCTGGCCGCTTCCACCCCCTCCACAGCCCAGTGCTTCAGTGAGTGAGGAGGGGCAGCTGTAAAGATTGATCTGCCGTGTTAGATCGCTCAGCTCTCAGTGTCGGAGGCGGGGGACAGATACAGCAGTGGACCGACGCTGCATCCACCTAGGTAAGTATATAAATCTGCAAAAACACCATACTCCTCTTTTAAAAGTATTTAAATGCCTGTATTTGACCTGGTTTCAGCCTCTTATTTACCCCTGTATAGCAGCACTAAGACTCGGAGAGGAAGGGGCAGCACAATAAACCAACCTAGTGATCTGTAGTGTACATGTATTGAAAAAAAAAAAAAAAACGCAGAGAGGGTGACTTTATCAGTCAGCTGCTGCTCTTTCACTGTTCAATCACAGGCTGGCAACAGGAAAAATACCTTTACTACAGAAGAGAAAGTCTGCAAATCAGGCAAGCTGTTTTACTAGGACTGTGTAAATTTCAGGATGGAAAAAAAGAACTGAAATAAAAGCGTTTGGCAGGTAAAACCACCTCACTGGCTCACTGAATAATATAACCTGGAGTCACTAACACAGAGGGACCCCAGGTTATTATTCAGTGAACCAGTGATGGTCCCCTGCAGAAATTGCCACTATTCTGAAGTCAGAAGGTCCTCCAAGTTTTCTTTTCTATATTCTTTCTTTTATAACATTTCCTTTGCCTTTTAAAACTGGGTCTTTGGAAAGCCTCCAGAGAGACCCTCATTCTCACCAGTCACTTTTCTTGTGCAAACTCCCTTCCTCTGCTCTGTGTGCAATGCTTCCTGTAGATTGCAGCTGAGCTGGAGCAGAGTCATGAATAATTTCTTAATAAATGAACAGGAATATGCACAGTTAGACTGCAAATTCAAGTATGCCCATGGATGTATATTGAGAGGCTGAGGATTAGGTTTTCCCGCAACACCTTATTACTGTTAACCACAACATTTTAATTGGTTAGAGGCCCGTTCTGTTGAAGCATTTTTATTGATACAATTAAATTCCTTGGGTAGGTGGACAGTTTGGGTATATCCATGTTAAGTTTGACTGGATTGTACCTTTCAAATGTTTCACTGACATGTCCAGAAGTTTTGGTATTATAGGAAAAGCTATTTAAATATATTAAGAATGCTGATTCCTTCCTGCAGCACTAGACCAATGTATTGGAAGACTGAATGAAAGGTAGATTGTATCAAATGAATAAAAGATGGTTAACATGAAAAAAATGATGAAAAAAAAAGTTCAAATGTCAATTTAACTTTATGCACTAATTATTGAATTGCTTATGTCACTCAGGTGTAAAGGAAGCCTGGATTGTGAGGCCTGTCAGAGTACTCTGAACATTGATCGAGTGTGTTCCCTGAGCAGTCCAGACAGCACCCTGAGCACAAGCTCCTCTGGCCAGTCCAGCCCATCCCCCTGCAAAAGACCCAACAGGTGATATGTTTTTTCCAACACCATTGACTTTATTATTTAGCACCTACAACATACAATGGCAATAGTCTGTTCATAGGACTTCATAAGTGGATGTTATCAGCCAAATAAGAGATACAAGTTCAATCGTCCATTTCAAAGATCTTCATATTTATTTTAGTAAAAATATTTTCTTGAAGTATATAACGGCATTGTTTTCGTTTTCATTTTAGATAGGGAAGGGTTAGAACTACTGCCTTTTTTTTATTGTTTATCTATTTGGTGGGGAGATTCACCCTTTCTATTTTGTCCCAGTGACCATTGTTATCTGGACTGGTAAAGAGGGAAAATTGAATATTTTGCATTACATGTAGAACAGGAATAGTGGGGAAAACTTCCTATGGGGAAACCTGTTTCTGTGATGACTGTCAGTGAAGATTTCCCTTATTTTGGAGAGATTGCCTTTCACTTTCTGTTTTGTCTTGAGACAGGACGTGAAGTAAAAACTCCCCAAAGTGATTTATATGAAAACATAATAAATAAAAAACACACATGATCAGCAATTCAAACTTGGTGAACATAAATTTGTGATGTATTAAAACAGTAGTGTCTTATTAAAGGTCTTTTAAAAGTATACATAAGTGCATCAAATTGCCATTATATTACGGAGGGCAAAACATCTAATATGGGTTGTCGTTCAACAGTATGTCTGATGATGAACCTGAAAGTGGTTGTGATACTGTCGATGGATCCCCAAGCTCTGATTCCTCTGGCCATGATAGTCCATTTGTGAAGAGCAGCTTTGTCTCGGACACCAATGAGAACTCGGAAAAGCGGACATCAGAAAAAGCAGAGAGTAAACCTGCAGTGTGTACATTAGTAGTTCCACCTATCAGGATTGAAAAAAACCGCAGGGACAACTCACACAGGGCCACAAACAAAGGTAGGTGACTTTGATTATAGACCTGCTTGTGAGAACCTTACCTTCCTTTCCCACAGCCCTTCCTTTTCTTTCCTCTCCTTACCCTTTTTTTTCGCTGTACTTTTTGTATAGTCATTAGGATGATAAAGTCTTTTTTTAAATATGGTCTTTAACAGTTTGAGAAAACCTTATTTTATTGCATGATACTTAATTGCAGAATGCTAACATGAATTGTATATGTTTCAGATGCAGCTAGCCATCCCCTAATAAAAGGCAGGTCAGCCCCAGGGAGAAAAAACCATCTCACAGCCCTCGGCAACCGCCAGCAGAAACTTACATCAGCATTCCAGCAGCAACAGCCTCTGAGTTTCAGCCAGGTATGTTTGATATCAAATAGAGTACCATCATATCTAGTCTGTTATCACAGCACAGATAACAAATTGACATCATGCACTGACCTCATACATCTTTTAGTTATCAACCATTTTAAATCTTATTTATACATTTAGAAGCACAGGCATGGTCTGGCACAAAAGTCCTGCCATTTTTCCGCTGCCATGGAGTAGCAGGTGGCATGTACACCCACCCATAAAGGTGAATGGCCGTACACATTTGTACTCATGTAAGCATTCATGCTTTTCTGCTTTGGTGTATTCCCGCACATGCATGTACAACATATTCCTTGAATGCAAAACTTCCAAATCATACACACATTTAAGTAAATGCTGATGCAAAAAGCATTTGTGTTTACATGAGTATAAGTGCATGCAGCTCCCTGACAGGGAAATCGCTTCATATTTTTTTTACACAAGACCCTGCCTACGCCTCCGAACATCCTTATGAGTGAATATCCATTAAGTCTTTTTTTTCTACCCTCTTGCTTAGTTAATTAGATCTGAAATTATCTCATTCCCAACACTGACTTTCTATATTAGTTCTGTTTTCCATTAAAAAAGAAATTTGTATGCTTACAGCCCATCCAGTGTGTATAACTCAGTGTATGTAAAAGCCAAAGGTTTTTTATTTTAATGCATTCTATGCATTAAGATAAAAGAAAAATCTTCAGTGTGCAGCAACCCCCCTAATACTTACCTGAGCCATATCTCGATCCAGCAATTTTTCACGAGACCCAAGGCTGTCTGGGACTCTCTCTCCTGATTGGCTGAGACACAGCAGTGGGTGCCATTTGGCTCACAAATTTGTCAAAGTCAATGAGCCAATGAGTAGCGAGAGGGGCAGGGTCAAGCTACAGCTTTGTGTTGGAATAGAGACGCACAGAGCAGTGGGTCGGCTCAGGTGCCCCCATAGCAAGGGCCGGCCAGGAGCACCGGCAAAGGACTCGAGATGAGTTTATGGGATTCCCTGTGCAAAACCACTGCACAGAGCAGGTATAACATGTTTGTTATTTAAAAAAAAAAAAAAAGACTTTAATATCACTTAAATACAGGTCAAGCTGGTACCTGAAAGTTAACGGGTCTCATCAACACTTGAGTCTAGCCAGATAAGACAGTTGATGCATCACTTTTTATTAAAATGGAATTCCAGACAAGCAGCCAAATACATATTATTTGCACAGTCTTCCTTGCCAAAATATTTGTAATTCTGCTCAGGCAGTCTTGAAATCTGTTCAGGCAGTCTTGAAATCTGTTCAGGCAGTCTTGAAATCTGTTCAGGCAGTCTTGAAATCTGTTCAGGCAGTCTTGTGATCCAGGTACTAAATCAGGCACCATAGCTATGTCCCTAACCTTCAGGTGAGGGAAGTCCTTCCTTTGAAAATATGTGGAGTCTCCCCTCTAACAAGTAGTTGTATTACTCCTCATTACTTCGAGAGTGCTACTCACTACACCACTGTGCCGCCCTAATATACGTACATGCTATTATATGTGTGTAGTTACCTTTTTTCCCCCAGCTGTTAAATCACCTTACTAATATAGACAATTAATGTGTTTCCTTGTGGATGTGTGTTCATCAGCCCAGGCTGAATAAATAATGCAGTTTAAACAATTCTCCTTTTGGCAGGTACACCATTTTGGATCTGGTCATCAAGAATGGAATGGAAACTATGGGCACAGAAGACAGCAGGCATTCATTACACCCACCGTCACCAGTCATCCCTTCACCCTCCAACACGGAAGCCCAAATCACAGCGCAGTACATGCTCACTTGGGGGGCCAGCCCACCATCCTTTCTTATGCGCCCTCCGCTCCGCTGAGCACTGCGGCACCTGTGGCCCACCTCCTGGCCTCACCGTGTACCACAAGACCAATCTTACAACACCCAGCCTACAACTTCTCCCACCCCAGTGGCATCATCCACCAGGTCGCCGTAGGAATCAACCCCCGTCTTCTACCTTCACCTACTATCCACCAGACTCAGTACAAACCAATTTTCCCATCCCACTCATACTTCGCCGCATCGCCTGCCTACACGGGATTTCCCATGAGCCCCACAAAACTCAACCAGTATCCATACATGTGAGAACTCAACAACCTACATGTAGAGGAGAAGCTCAAAGATTCAAACCTTTTGTTTGAAGCAGAACACAAGAACATGGCTTTTGATAAAAAAAAATATGGAAAAAAAAATTTGCCATGGCACAAAAAGAAAAGAAAAAATATTTTTTGAATCATGTAGACTTGAGTGCAATTTAAAACAATCTTGAGCTTTAAAAAAAAAATTGGAAAAAAAAAATCACTTTTAATGTGTTTTGCACATTTGGTATACCTTGTCTCTAGTCCTGTTCTCTTCTATTGTAACTCTAGACAGGTGACTTACAGGAGAGAGTTCACTCTCTCCTGATATATTTTTTATACAATTGCCTTCTAACTAGTGCAAGACACGTCTTTTTGGGAAGCCATTCAACGTACAGGTTTAGCGCAACAAATGCACATATCGTCAGCAGTACAGTGTACTCGTGTCAATTGTTTGTTAATGTATGTCTTGGTGTTTCAGTGTTGGGTCACTTGGCTACTGAGTTGATGTTCACATTGCATGTGTCTTTTGCATGGGCAGAAGAAAAAAAAAACAAAAAAGAAAAACGTTGCCTAGACTGTGCTCTTCAATGTTGTCGTCCTAATAATCAGCTGCATTGTATACTGTTCCCACACATAGTGCCTTAAATATTTGAGGTTGTTAATGTTATTACTTAATATATTAATGTCAAGTTCAGCACTTAATCTTGGAATTTGCTGGTTATATAAATATCTATTTTTCCGAATAACTCGAGTCTTGGCTCAGTTAGGGGGTTGTTCATTTGTTTTGTTTGGTTGTGTGGTATGCTCATGAGGTGTAGGTGTTTCCTTACCTACAGAACAGCATGTTGATTTTTTTTTTCTTTTTTTTTTTTGCGTAGATGAGTTTGTGTCTGTTTTTCATTTTTCTTTTCTTTTTTTTTTTTCCTAGTTATTTAGCCTCACGTAGCCTGAAAACGCTTTTAAGATTTATTTTTTTGGTCTCGATTTTTAGGATTAACGCTAGCTGCACGTTTTGTTGGTAATCACTTAATCACGACAGAAACTGCAATATTGTCTAAGTGGATCCTTCATTATTCATTTTTTTTTTTTTTTTTTGGTGTCACGGCATTTGTCCAAATGGCTGGGTTTTTTATAGTATCTTGCCTATATAGTTGGTGTGGTTTTCGATAGCCGGTGTTCTAAATTCCTTTTAGTGTCAGCGGACGCTGCACCATCTTGCAGTGCAATATTTTGCAGGCCTGTCCATTGCTGAAGAGGATAACACCGTGACCACAGTTGGGCAAACCGTTCAGTATTTAATGAATTGTATCAAGGACTATTTACTATAGAAGTTTGATAAGATGTGAGGTTTTTACTTCGTGTGCAATTTTTAGCTTTCATTTTATGCATGTGTCAGTTTTTAAGGCCTATTTTACACAATATTTTATTTAGTTGTTTTTTTTTTTTTTTTGTTTTTTCTTGAGTGGTGACTGCTTATTTAATACATTCCGTCAGGGACACGAAATTTTTTTCATATTTCAAGACATTTGTTTTTCTTTTTCAGTTTCTAAAGAAAAAAAAACATGTGCATCGTCCATATCCAGTTAATTTATCAGCACCAAAGACTTTGAAATCATCCATTTTCTTTTAATGAAATTAAAAAAAAAATCTATATAAACAAAAGGTAGCTAAGTTTTTTGCATAGACCTGAATTATACTGTAGTCTAGTGGTGGGCTTTAAGAAAAGGTATTATGACTAATGTTTTTAGCTTTGGGCAAGTAATAAAACTTATCATTTATCTTGAATGTATAATAGATGAGCTGCTATATGTAACAGACGCCACTTTTTTGATAGCTGTGAATTTTAGCTTCATATCCCGTTAATACTTAGCCGCCTTACTCCTGTTTTAAGTCTAATAATATATATAAAGTATAGTGGGGTTTTTTTTTCTGATTATTATTTTTTAATTATAATTTGCATTTAATGTTTTGGTGTGTCCTTTGTAACTACTGTATTGTAAATTATGGATCCTAATTGCATATGTTATTTTTTGGGGTGTGTGTATTGCATCAGTATTCTATATATCTTCATAAATTTGAGCTCATTACTGCATATAAATGGGTGTATTAATGTAAGTTATTTTTTAATGTTTTCATATTGCTGTTGTGTATACCTTTTAAGAGAAAAAAATGTATCTTGCAGGCTTGATTTCATTTTTTTTTTTTAATATTCTTTTTCTTTGAATCTGATTTATATAGAAGATTAGCCAGTGACTGGAATAATGAAAATATAACAGACTGAAGATAGACTGGGGGATTTTTAGCCTTTGTTTAACTTGTTAACACCACTATACACTGCAATTGCCCAACTGTCCATAAGCTATGAGGACTCTGAAATCTGTTATTCCTTTTGGGGGAGGGGTAGTCCCCCCCCCCCCCCTTTCTAAGCACTGGGTGGTGTTATCACAAGCAGTGTTTTATTTAATGAATGTTAAAACAAAAATGTGCCTAAAACAAGACTTTTTAAATATATAGAAAAATTCATAAAAATTCTACAGTGTTAATAAAAATAATTTTACAAGGTGGGAGCAAAAAAAAAAGAGAGCCTATTTATTATCACTAAAGGTATTTTTTTTTTCCTCCCCCTCCACAAGAATCTGCTAAATACCGCTATGCATTATGTCCATTTATGTAAGATTCTTCTTTTTTTTTTTTTCTTTCTGGTACAATTTTATGGCATTGTTTAGATCGGTGTACCCATCCTAAGGCTCCCCTGCTGTGATGAGCTACAGATGACAGCATACCAAGATCTGGTATGTGTGTACAACAGATGGTGGCAGGCGAGGGACACTAGGTGTTGGGAGTGAACAGTTTGGAAAGGCCAAGCTGATGTGGCTTTTAGATGTTGCAAATATTTACTTATTTGTCACTATAATGGATTTGCAGAGTGCAAACTTGTTCAGAAGTGCATTGCAGTCCGACAGCTTCAAGAATTTTATTTTTGATAGAGTTATACTTAGCGTCTTTTTTGTGGAGTTCTAAGCTTGTATATTGATAATGGCGTTACGTTAGGAGAGGTTGTCTTTGCTTAATTTTTGATGTTTTAGGATTTTGTTTAGGGAAAACTCCAGTCGAGAATTTTTTTCCCCTCTTACGAACATCAGAATTAACTGATCTGAAGATTAGGAATTGGGACCCAGAAGTATATGGCCTTATCATGAGTCGATGTGACCATGTCTACAAAATGAAGAAAGGTGTTGCAGGCAGGCTTCTGTTTTAGTGTGCACCCATAGATTAAAGTGGTTGTAAACCCTATCCATGAAATTTGACCTAGGCACATATATCTGTAGTGTTTACTTATCTCTCTCCAAAGCTCTAAGTGTCGTGTTTTTCTGCTGCTCCGTTCCTCTGTTATCAGCAATGTCACTTCTGACAAGTTCTCCAACAAAATTTGTGTCGGGGAGGGAGCTTAAAGGTAGATAAGCAGAGAGCTTGTCCTCTGCCTATGTGGAGGGGGGTGTGTGTCTTTCCTCCAATCAGCTCTCATACAGTGCAAGTCCTGACTCCACACCCAGTGCTGAATGAGGAACAAAAAATTTTAACACGATCTGCACTTTGAAAAGAATGTAGAAAGGGAACGACAGCAGATATGCATGTAAAACATCTGTAGGGAGATTTGTTTAATCTCTGTGTATCATCTGAGGCTGTTTACTTCACTGGGTTTAGGAGAGGGTTTACATCCACTTTAAGGCTGGCCATAGGTTATTTGTTTTTATTCCATCGTCAAAATATTCTAACACCAGCAAGTTGGATGAACGAATCCTCCCCACTGCGCTAATTAGTATTCTGACAGGAGGGGCTCCTCCGCTGTCTGAATACACTGATTAGCAAGGCAGACCTAAAAATTTCAGTCCCATTTGACAGAAATCGATCAATAAATTTACTTCTGTCGAGCGAGAACTTCCATAGATGAATCGTAATTCACCTGATCTGGTCTAATTTCCATCCATCTATCTATGGCTAGCTTTAAGTATACCTAAAGGCAAAATGTATTTTATTTAGCTTTGGATATAGTGGAGATGAATTTGAATGCCTATTAGGTTTTATTTCTGTGTGTGCCCTCGTTAGGAACACTAGTTTTGGTGACTTGGGGGTTCCAAGGAATTCCCTTAATTTGCAGGGATTTCCTCTCCTTTCCAATTTTATCTGTGGGACAGAAAGTGGGGAGAAATCTCCCTAATGGAAAACATATGGCAAAAAAAACATTCATAGATTAAAACTAGACATGTGCAATTTGTTTAGTTACAACTTGAAATTCATTATTCAGAGATTCGTATGCATCCAAATCACAATAGTAACCAATTTCAACAAATCTGAAACAAATAATAACAAAACAACGAAATGTATTTGTATTCATTTGGACCTTTTGTTAATGTTTGAAGCATCTAAAAAATGCAACAACATAACAAATAATCCAAATTGATTCAGATCCATTTTTTTGCATTAACATTTTTCATTATTATAAAAAAAAATGCACTACATATGAAATGGAAACATGTTGCAATAAATACATTAAGGCTGCTTTTAAACTTCTCCATTGCAAGAACGCATATGCGAAATACATATCTGTTTGGAACCACGAATATTTGAAATGAATTCCGAAAACAAATCATTCTAAAATGACGGATATGACAAAATTAAACAAATTTTTTCTGTTGTGCACATCTCTCTAGTGATTTCCCTCCCTTACTCTATCCAACATAGAAAAAATATTTATTTGAACAATGCATTCTTAATTGACATAGTTGCAATGGTTAAAATAGATATTGGACGGATAATAGAGCAGTTTGCTATTTAGCCTGTTTTGTTTCCCAGTTCCCATCTTTTGGCATCAGTCTGGATTCAGTGAGTGTGCCATTTCTTGGAGACTAAAGACTCTAGCGAGCGCTACTGTGTCTTGTACTTCTTAATGGAAAATAGGAAAGAATGGAGCAGACACCTTTTGTATGGAAACATTGGTCCAGCCTGAAACGTTTCTGAAAACAGTGTTCAGTTCAGGTTCAATTAAACCTAAACAGCAGATTTCCTGGTGAGTTAAGAAAAGTTCCATCTTGGACAAATGTCCCATTTCACGATCTTTAGTATCTGGCAGTAAAATTAAATGATGGCTGTCCAGGCAAATCTGCTTTGGTACTGTATAGTCTGCTTCCAAGCCTAATAATAATTGCAACTGTTCAATAAAACGTAATTTGGAAAAAATAATATTTGCAACATCTGTAACTTTGGAAAGAGTAAATAGAGTGTTGTACCGCATTAGCTATTAACTAATGCAGAAAATTTTGACATTTATGCGATACCCTTTATTGACAAACTTGAGTTGGCAAAGATGTGAGTATAACTCTGACAAGGGAATCTACATTATCCTGAAAGCTTGCATCTTTAATAACTCCAGCCAATAAAAGGATGTCGCCTAAAAGCCAAACCTTCTGCAACTTTGAAAACGCAAATAGTAGCAGCAAGCTACCTGTGAACATTTATGAAAAGATCATCCATTGTTAGCTCATGTGCGTGTGACATTATTTCAGTGGACACTTTTACTACTGTGGTGGGGTGGTTTAGGTTTGATTGGATGCTGTGTTGGTGGACTTCTTCTTGGTCGTGTGCCGAGTCTTTGATGTCAAGTGTGGGATTAGCACGAGCTTATGCAGATAAATGAGCAATGTTCAAGTAGGTTTCACCAAGGAGGGCCCCTGGTGGGTCTTCTGGTGCTTGTCTATTGAGCGCTGTAGCAGTTTGTCGAGTGAGGGTGTTTAGGAGGCCTTTGCAACTATATTGATTATGGTTGTAAATAAGCAGGCAATATGTGGCTTTCATGGGCCTGCAGTTATAGTCAATGTACATTAAAATCATACAGTGAAAGTCAGCATTGCCTGTGATGATGGATGGTGTCTGTATAGAACAGCCATTACAGACCATAGAGATCAATGGTTTCAATAATGACCACAGTTGGCCATTTGGTGACCATGTGCTGAAGCAGCTGTACTGTGGCACATGAAAGCCACGTCATGAATGGCAGCCTTTACATAGCTTAAGCTGGTTAACTCTGCTTTGAAACTGCAGGTATATCTTACTCAGCTTTGCAAGACTTGAGGGCTGTTTGATGTAATAATTATGCGAGTTTTCAGATTGTGGATGCTTAGGAGCTGTCAGGGAAGATAACATATGACTGCATTGTGGAAAGAAAAGTCTGAAATGTATTGAACACGTTTGTGTTAGGTTCCTTCTTTTCTAAAATGTGTAGATGGATAAACTCAGACACTTATTGCATAGATCCGTATAGTAAGCACAGTGTAGCTACAAACTGACCTTGCATTTACCATAGACAGTGAATCTTCACCATCCTAGTTTATTCTTTCAGAATGTTTGTTTACTGGAAAGGCTTTCCTGAATAGGTGATCTGTGCCAGGTTAGGCAGATCTAGGAGCCAGTTTGCCAGTGCACCTAAAATTAAAGCAGGAGTCAAACTTTCTTGAAAATTTGCCTTTATATATTAATGGAAACCCATGTTCTCCTGCTCCTTATTCTTAAAGGCTCCTGCTTGCTACATGGATTTGTCCACCTCTGTGTAGCTTTATACAGGTGATAAAGAGGGACAACCTTGAAAAACTAACTCTTAAAGTGGTTGTAAAGAAGAGTAAAAATCCAGCACTGGGATATCTTGGCATTAAAAATGTACATCTTTATTTAATCCATCAAACCATAGAAAGCGATCTATCCCTAAAAATGTATGCGTTTCAGACTCTTGCATAGGCCTTGGTCATAAAGCTTATGTAGGAGGCTGAAACGTGTCAATCTTCAGGAATTTATTTCTTTTTGTGGTTTGATGGATAAAATAAAGATATGCTTTTTTTAATGCCAAGATGTCCTGGTGCCAAATTTTTACTCTCTTCATTGGATTTTGAATGTTCAGTACTACCTGAGTCTGGGCACAGATGTCTTGAGCTCATCCTGTCTATCCTTATGGGATTTTGGGGTTGTAGCACTTCCTTTGTTGCTCTAAAGTGGTTGTAAAGGCTGAAGGTTTTTTGTCTCAGCCAATGAGGATTGAGAGACCCGGGAAAACTGCTCCTCGTGCGTATCCCTGGATCGAGAGGGGGCTCAGATAAGTATTAGAAGGGGCTGGAGTATGCTGCACACATGAAGGTAAAAAAACTTTGAGTGCAGCATACCCCAGCCCCTCCTAATACTTATCTGAGTCCCTTCTCAATCCAGGGATGCACGTGAGGAGCAGCAGTCTTCCCAGGTCTCTCAATCCTCATTGGCTGAGACAAAAAACCTTCAGCCTTTACAACCACTTTAGAGCAACAAAGGAAGTGCTACAACCCCAAAATCCCATAAGGATAGACACAATGAGATCAAGACATCTGTGCCAAGACTCGGGTAGTATTGAGCATTCAAAATCCAATGAAGAGAAAATCTTTGCTTCCCTGGTCTCTCAATCCTCATTGGCTGAGACACAGCAGCAGGAGCCATTGACTCCCTCTGCTGTCAATCACAGCCAGTGACAAGGGGCGGGACCAGGCCGCATTCTGTGTGTCTTATGGATCACGCATGAGTGCGCCCATAGCAAGCAGGTTGCTCAGGAAGCGGGGCCAGGAGCGCAGGCAGGGGACCCGAGAAGAGGAGGAACGGGGCTGCTCTGTGCAAAACCATTGCAAAGACCAGGTAAGTATGATATGTTTGTTATAAAAAAAATATATAAACCTTTAATTTGACTTTAGGATTCCCTTTTTATTGTAGCCGTTTGCTGCAGTAAATACATTGAAATAATTGAGGTATCCTATTAGTTCTCCTGTTTTATAAGTAAAACCTCAACTGAATCTTTGGGTGTTCTGAAATGTATATAAGTACTATATGTATAATTTGTATAGCTTAACATTGTGTATAGCACTTTACATGCTTGCAAACTGCAGCCAGACAAAAACAATAATACAAACAGTAATGGACTGTCCCTAATAACCTGAGCCAGAATACAGCACCAAATACACAGAGAAGAAAAAGCTCTGTTTTTGTTGATTGTCTCCTCCTTGAGCTGTAGGACAGGAAAGCCGCATAATGTTCAACCTGCCCATCCAGGCTTGAAACCACCTTATTCAACGCACGGCAGCAGCGTGTAGGCTTGAAGTTTCCCTTGCACTGCTAAAGGCTTATTAAGAGTCGGCAGTGGAAATCAGCTGGAGGTTTTTCACCACCTTTACAGTGCTAAAAACCATGCAGAGCAATAAGTGAACTGTTGAAGGAAACCAACCGTGTTTGAAAACCAAAAATCAGAAATCATTATGTTCCTTGTTTTTACTTTTAACAGCAGACTGTCATTCATGTCTTCTTCAAGGGCTTTTGTGTCATATTTTTGAAGAAATAACCCAAAGTAAGCGCTCCTGTGTGCATATTCCCTCTTCTGTGATCCTAATAGAATGCAGCAAGAAAGGGAGCCTTCTGTGTTGAGATGGGATGCTTTTGAGGAAGGAATCAGTACTGCAGATAACCACAGAATGGTGTAGTTATCCATGGTGCAGGAATAGCAAAGTCCATCTCATTGAGGTTGCCTACCAGAGGGAGCTTATCCAGCTTTTGGGGCTCCATTCAAAGGTAGTGACTGACTCAATGGTGGAGAAAACCTGAATAGGGTTTTCCTTTTCATCAGATAAGCAAGATTTTGCATCAAATGCTGCCCATATTGGAAGGGATTCTGCCCCGCTGTTCATTGTCTAGTTCGATTTAAGAGACTGTTTTCATTGTACAAGTAACTTATAGATTGGATAGGATACAATAATGCTTTTCACCTTAATTTTTCCTGCAAAAGATGACCCTTGTGATCAAAGACAGATTATCCACAATGCTACCTAGGTGGAGGCCTAGGGGACCAGTGGATGGTCTAGGCTCTAGGGGGGTTAGCTACAACCTTCCAGGAGTAAACCAGAAGGATAATGTGATTGGTCAAAGCGTGCGCACTTGTCTGTCACAAGGGAGAATGCAGTGGTGTCTGATGAGGCATGTCTTCTCTGTGCCTATTGCAGTCCTTATGAATATCAATTTAAGAGATGGGGTAAAGCTGCTACCTTGCCTAAGGCCCCATTCTGCCTTACATGATCTCTGGTTTTAGAAGCAGAGGGTCAGAGAAGAGGGGACCTTTCCATGTTGGTCTTGAGCAGATGTCCACATTTCAATGAATGCACTTAAAATAACAGATCCTCCTAAATAGATGGTAGCAAGGTGGCTTTATTGGTAACACAAGACCTGAAGAAAAGAAAGTATCATTCACTTCTGATGACTTGCCCATTTTTTATGAGTTTAAAAAGTCTTCACTCGCTTAAATGTGTGTAAGATTTCAAACTTTGTAATGTATTCGATCATTCTATCATTTCATTTTTCAAGACTTGCCTTGTATCGTATACCCTTTGCAAGGGGTGGAATGATGACCAACACTAATGATTCTCACAGCCTGCTCTGTCCTTGCCACAGCCATCTGCTGCTGTATGTTACCAGGTTTCCTGGAAGAAATATTTAGGAGTCACTGGGATTTCTATGCCTATTCCAATAATCACACGCAGGAAGTTTTCAAAGACGCTCTGCAGGTTGGTTAGACAGCCCCCACAACGAACAGGCCTCCCTCAACAGGTACCTAAAAATTGGTCAGAGTGTAAACATACAGGATTTTGGTTCTAAACCATTAGGTGAAAGAATCCAAAAAGATTTTAAGAGTTCACAATTCAACAATTGAAGACGGCAAACACGTTTCAAGGGCAAAAACACCCCATTCATCAGGGCTACAAGATAGACAACACACAAAAAATAAGATTTTTTTCATAATTGATAATGTTATTGTCATTTCAATTGTGAGTAGGTCTCCTGTTACCACCTTTAGATCCGACCAAGCACTATGTGTAATCCAAGTTATGCAAATTACATGCATAACTTGGCCCTTTATGTTATTGTTGATTTAAAGATAAATGTTTCACTTTTGTACCTTTGTCAACCTTTAATAAAAATGATTGGAAGTTAAAAATAAGATCTTGTTCCATGTACATATGAGAGCAAGATCGTATCACTTTTATTATGCTTGGTTGATAGGGAATGTGATTGCCTCGCAACACATTGGCTGTTTTTTATGGTTGAATTGTGAACTATTATTTTTATTTTTTATTTTTTTACTATTATACCTAATGGTGTGGCACCCATTGGTGTATCACCTTATGGTTTGGTGTCAATGTTTACATTTTGAGCTTGTTTCTCTAAAACCCTATCCAACAGTTTTTTTTGGGTATGGTTCGTCGGTGGTACCTGTCTCTCAGATTCAGTGCTGCAGCTGTTTTCTGTGATGATCAGTCACTTATCACATATTCTGCTCAGTTATATCATGTGGCATAGCTGTGTTGAGGTGCCTCACAAGCAAAATAACCGCCTTCGATTTTTATTAGCAGCAGGTACTCCCAGTTATGTTCCAGCGTTAGTCTTAAAGCAAAGTTAAGGGTACTTTTACACAGGAGAACTATTACAGGAATAATTCTGTAATGAAGTAAATACAACACTGTGCTAGTATTAAAAGTTAGCCTGTATGGAAAGGAAGGAAAAGCAACTATTTGTATTTTAATAGTTTGAAAAGGGCAGACTAAAGTCGTCCACTGGATTTTGTAATCGTTCTTACCAATCTGTAATCATGCGTTGTCTTAATATAACTGCTGCTCATCTTCCCATGAAGAGGTTGCATTTTCAATGACCTATAAGGAATTGCGTGGCCATTTCTTCAGTCACAGCGGCTGTTGTGAACAATCACTATTGATTGGCTGCTGCTGTGGTGCAGACCACCAATCACTGAGCTATTTCATCGAAGGACAAAGAACTTTTAATTCTGAGTTTTAATGATTTTTTTTCCTACCCTTCTTTTTAAATAAAACACTGCGTAGCCGCAGAGGTGCTTCTACACAACCAATTTCCTATTTATTTTTTACAGATTCATTGTATTTAGATATTAACTCATTCAGGGTGTTATTAAGTATGCTACTGCACTAACTGATTTGGTTTGGGTTTTAGTTAACTCCATATTTACTTGCTCTTGTGATTTTATTTTTTTGGCTTGCGTCAAGTTAACTCATACTGCAAGTGGTAGGACTGTTTAGAAATCCAGCTTTTTTTTTCCTTTGATTTGACAAAGTTTGAATTGTTACTGTTTAACAAAAAATGTAGTTTTTGTGGCTTTAATTTTAATTTTTTATCATTATTTGTTTTTTTTTTTTTTTTTTTTTTTTCTTGGGCTCTTTTTTTTTGTTTATTTTATGCTACACTAGTTTGCCATGTAGCAATTGCACTGTGCAATATTCTAATATGAGGACTGGGAAACATTTTTATGGATGTATGTCTCGTTACAGTTTGCGATAGTATTTCTCTCTAGTTCTCAGTGATTTTCAATGTGACCAAGGCTTCTGTACTTTGTCACAAAAAGCGGGTTTTCCAGGTTACTATTTTGGTGAGTGTCAAAATATGAATTTATGGTGTATTATTGTCTAAATTCACTTTGAATTAAAATATATATTGCAGCAATTCTTTTGGCTTTTGTCCTTTTTTTGTTCTTCATTATATCATCTGTCTGGGTTGACATTATAAAAATCAATGAAAGTGAAATACTAAAAATAAAAATTGGTAATTGACCATAAAGTCTGGGTACTGTGTGTGTTTGTAAACCTTAGCAATGGACCTTATTTGTTCCATTTTGATCTGTTGAATTTATCATTAAAAGCATTTTTTGTAAGTACAAAATAATTCTTGATTAATCCTGCCAGAAATGCAATAAAAGAGAAGCATAGGGTTTGAAAATAACAAACCTATGAATTTACCTAGGTGGATGCAGCATCCAATGCTGCACTAGTCCTCTGCTGCCTCTAAGGCTGAGAACTGAGCGATCAAAGACTGCTGATTGCTGGGTTCAGTCTTTATTGAGCAGAGAGCATGTGACTGACAGTCATCGGATCACTGCTCTGCCCCTCCAGCACTCACTGGACTGCCGGGCTGTGGAGGGGGATGGAGCAGATGGCTGGCAATCAGGAATCTGGATGGATCCTGACATTTAAGTGGGTATCCCTCCAGAGTCTGGACAGGCTAAGTGACGTCAGCCAAGAGCAGACTTTAGCCCGCTGTCAGCTGAATACGGTCACAGGAGTGCAGAACTAAGTGCACTCCAGTAATCTACATGAAAAGAGGGTTGGCCCTACTTCTCCTTTAAGCACCTAACTGTCTGTGCATTCTACAGAGTTATCAGTCCTACCCAGGTATTTTCATTTGACTACAGAACACCCCCCCCCCCCAAATGTTATGGAGATGGGGAGATGTTCTACACTCCTGATGCACTTTCAGACCTAGGGTGCCAATCCTGCTCCTTTTCCATAGACTCATAGAGTGATTGAGTGAGAGTTGTCACCGTAGAACAGGAAGTGTTACTGGCAGGATCACCAGATAAAAAAAAATTGATGAAAAAAGCCTGAAAAATAAACGCAGATCCACAAATTTGATGGCTGGTAATTGTGTTTTTTTTTGTTCTTGGATTTAGATACACTTTTTAAAGAGTAACTCCACTTTTGTTGAGGAACAAAATCTCCTCCATGATTAATGTACATTGCAAGGATTTTAACAAACTTTATTGCAGAGTCCTACCAGTTTCTGCTCTGAAGGAATAACACTTTGACCATGTCTTGTGTAGGACTGCTTCTGGAGAGTGACGTTTTCATTTTTGAACAACTGATGCACTTACAGGGCTCTAATGAGCAGAGTGGCAGGGTTCGCATCCCTTTAGAAGTAACTAACCCTTTAGGAAAACTGAATTTTTTTTTGCAGAAGGTACCTAAAATCTGACATGTACCTTAGTGAAGACTTCTGGGAAAATCAATGAGCCACAAGCAGGAAATTACATTCCAGGGGAGAGCTATGCACCAACTGTGTACGGAAGGTATCCAGGTTGCAGTAGTGCATTGTATTTTACAGAAAATTACAGCAATATGGCTTGTGTAAAAAGTAGAGTTACCCTTTAAAAAATGTTTTTTCTTTGTATAAATTCCCTGGTTCCTAAAAAAGTGTTTTTATAGTAAATTTGACTGAATTTTCCGAACAAGGCGATATAAACGTAATAGTTTGTCTAACCCTCTCCACTAAATGTTTGGCTTAGAGATTAATGAGTTGTAAACCCTTGGGGTTTTTCACCTTAATACATTCTATTCGCCCGGGACAGTGATCTATGCTTTTTTTTTTCATTCATATTACAATGCTGTAGATGTGTGTTGCATTAAAATGCAGCGTGTCTGAACTTGCTGCACCACCCATGAATGCATGTAAGCACAATACAACACAATTGTGAATGTAAAGACATAAAAAAAATAAGTTGTTAGTATTTTGCCCATTCAGGACCCATGGCTTCACAACAGATAACAATAAAACACATGGCAATGAGCATAAAACTGCCGTGTGTATATAAAAACAGCAAAGGAAAATCACCACTCCAGGTACAATGAATAGTTTGAGACTCCTCACATGGGTGCAAGCCCCGGCTTGCCTGCCATAGAAGACTGAAAAAGGAAATAAATTGTCTGCATACTGACATTCTGTGATGAGTAAGCTGTTCCACAGCGCCTCGTACCAGCACTAGAAATTTCATTTACATTTTTGACACTTAAATTAGCCTTTTTAATGGCTATCACTACAGCCAGAAGGGTAAGTGACCTGCAGGCCCCATCAATTAAGGAGCCTTTTTTGTTGGTACTGGAGCATAGAGTGGTTCTGAGGCAAGGGCTTTCTTGTGCATCAGGCTGACACCCCCCCCCCCCCCCCAACCACTGCAGCAATGCTGGCAGCACTCATACGTCTATTTCCCAAAGACAACCTCTGGATATGATGCTGAGCACGTGCACTCAACTTCTTTGGTCAACCATGCAGAGGCCTGTTTCTGAGGGGAACCTGTCCTGTTAAACCGCTGTATGGTCATGGCCACTGTTCTGCAGCTCAGTTTCAGGGTCTTGGCAATCTTCGTATAGCCTAGGCCATCTTTATGTAGAGCAACAATTCTTTTTTTTCAGATTCAGAGTTCTTTGCCATGAGGTGCCATGTTGAACTTCCAGTGAACAGTATGAGAGAGTGAGAGCAATAACACCAAATTTAACAAACCTGCTCCCCATTTACACCTGAGACCTTGTAACACTGAGTCACATGACATCGGGGAGGGAAAATGGCTATTGGAGCGTGCTGCTTAATCCTGCATTTGCGTCCATAGACACAGGATGCTGGACTCGGCTCTGCCCCTGCATCATTGGATTTGATTGACAGCAGCGGGAGACAATGGCTGCGCTGCTATCAATCTATCCAATCAAGAGCCGAGGACCCAGGGCAGAGAGGTACAGCTCATCTCCACCGAGGGAACCAAGGGGCTCAGGTGAGTAAAACGGGGCTAGGGGGCCGGTCAGTGTCAGGAGTTTTTTTTCCACCTTAAAGCATTCTAAAACAAGTGTTTTACAACCCCTTTAATGGCTATGTGTTGAGTTATTTTGAGGGGACAACTCATTTCCACTGTTATACAAGCTGTACACTCACTACTTTACATTGTAACTGTTAGGGTTGGCTTAGCCCTTCCTTCTCTGGACTTGCTGCTCAGCTGTCGGCTAATTGCCAGCTCTCATCTCTCTCCACAATCACCCAGCTGTTCCTAATCCTAATCTGATCTGCCTACTGCTGTCCAGCTCACTTCATCTCTGCCTTCGCCTTGGTCACATCACAAGAAACCATCTCCTGCGGTTCTGTTTAAAGACTGGCTTGCTGACATCCCTTCTGGCTCCTTACCCTGCTTGCTGTTGCTCCACTTGGATCCCTGACTTCTGGCCTGGCTGATTACCCGATTTGGTTATTGAACTCTGGACTGGCTGACTACTTGATCCGGTTACTGGACTCTGGCTATGCTTTGACTACGCTTACTCTATTTAACTTTTTATTTTTTTATCAATAAGCAAGTGTGATCTAATTGTACTTCTGTCTCGGTCTGGTTCATGGTTTCTGTCAGTAGGCGAAGGCCATGAATTCAGAAGATACAGTCAATCCACTTGTCGGTAATAATTTTTTCCAGATTGGATGAGCAAGATCACCGCATGGATCAGTTTGCCATGGAGTCACACAGCTCACCTGGAATCCCCCACTATGGCTGCTCCGGTACAGCCTGAGTTGCAGGCCTTCCCTGCTGCTGCGCCAATCTCTGTGCAGGCACCCGCCTCGAGTATTACCTCTATAAGAGGTTTGTCTGGTTCTGCTCCACTTCCCCAGTGATTTGGGGGCGATCCAGTTCAATGCAGAGGGTTTCGCAACCAGGTTGAGATTTACTTTGAAATGCTGCCCCAGGCATTTCCCATGGACAAAAGCAAAGTAGGTTTTGTGATATCTTTGCTTTCTGAGAGAGCCTTGGCCTGGGCAAACCCTCTATGGGAGACACAAAAACCTGTTGTCTTGAGTTACCCTGACTTTGTGGCCTCCTTTAAAAGAGTATGAGATATTCCAATTCCAAGTTATTTCCTCACCCAGGCTTCCGCTGGTTATTAGTTATCCTTGGTTACAGAGGCACAACCCCTCTTTTGATTGGCTCCGTGCTGAGGTTCTCTCCTGGTCACCACAATGCAGTGAGACATGCTTCCTGAAGGTGTCCAAGGTCCTGTACACCTCTTCACTCTCCTCCCTGCTGGAGGAGTACTGCAATTTTAGCGATGTCTTTGACAAAGGTCAAGCCGGTAGTTTGCCTCCACACTGGCTTTATGATTGCGCAATTGACCTTCAGCCTGGTGCCATAGCCCTTTAATGGCCGGGTTTACCCTTTGTCGGTCTTGGAGGATAAGGCCATGGAGGAGTATGTTGCAGACAAACTTTCTCGAGTTTTCATCCGCAAATACTTGTCTCCTGCTGGTGCTGGTTTCTTTGTGAAAAAAAAAGAGCTGTGAACTGAGACCTTGTATAGATTATAGGGGTCTCAATCGTGTTACGATTAAGAATGCCTACCCAATTCCATTGATTACAGAGTTATTTGACCACCTCAAGGGAGCAACCGTTTTCACAAAGCTTGACTTGAGAGGGGCATGCAATCTCCTGTGCATTAAGGAGGGCAACGAGTGGAAAACTGCGTTTAATACTAGAACGGGCCATTATGAGTATCTGGTAATGCCTTTTGGCCTTTGTAATGCCCCGGCAGGATTCCAGGATTTTATTAATTATGTCCTCCGAGATTTGTTGCAGTTATGTGTGGTGGTTTATTTTGATGATATGCTCATATTTTCCAAGTCCCTGGAGAGCCACCACACAGCTGTCTGTCGTGTGCTTCAGAAACTAAGAGAGAACAATCTCTACTGTAAACTGGAGAAGTGCCACTTCCATTGTGAACAGGTTACATTCCTGGGCTATGTCATTTCCACTGCTGGTTTTTCAATGGACCCAGAGAAACTTTCCGCAGTCCTACAGTGGCCTCGACCTGTAGGTTTAGGTCCTCTGCAGCATTTCCTGGGCTTTGCCAACTACTATCGGAAGTTTATTCGTAACTTCTCGTCTCTTTTCAAACCTCTGACAGTAGCAAAGTGTAATTTCTTCAGTGTTGTCACATGAAAAGATATAATAAAATATTTACAAAAATGGGGTGTACTCACTTTTGTGAGATACTGTATGTGTACATAATATACACACTATATATATATATATACTGTGAGGGGTTAGCTCGGCAGCGGGTGTGTGTGACCCCCTGGATGGGTTCACAACACAAAATCAGGCACAGCAGACAGCATTGTAGGTGCAAAAAAACAAAAGATGCGGTTTATTTATGCTACATGCAGTGATACATATAACAGCCAAACAAAAATAAAACATGAAAATAAATCCTGGTCAGCTTGACCTCTAACTACACACTTAGATTCCCTGTCTAACAACTGAGTGCGGCCTTGTGCTGCACCAGTCCCTGTTGTAGAGGTTTGCCACACAGGCATTAACTCACCGCACAGAACAAGTGTCACACTCCCCAGTCTATACAACACAAAACTGGTTCCAGGATGGAGCATCTCCCTAAGCATGCTGGGGTTTTTTGTAGAGGTCTTAATGAGCCCACTTACTTCAGCTGGGCTCATTAACTCTTCCCTTCTAGTTGTACAAGTCTGCATAAAGCCTGAATCTAGGGCACACATATTTCCCATCCTGGATACAACCAGGTGATTTTACCTGCGTGCTGCCACAAAAAAAAAAAAAAAAATATATATATATATATATTTATATATATACACACACAGAATAAAGTATTTGGATATTAGCACCACTGCTTACACACACACGGCAAGAGTCCTTAACAAGGGACAGGCTTTTCTATTCGCGCTGTGGCTTTTTTTAATGAAAGCTCTTCTGGTTAAATGAGTGCATCCAGTGGAAATCAATGTACCAACATATAAAAGAATACAAAATAATATTATACAGGATTTATATAGCGCCATCAGTTTGTACAGCGCTTTACAACATGAGGGAAGGCAGTACAATTTCAATACAGGAGCAATCAGAGGGCTCTGCTTGTTAGAGCTTACAATCTAGGACTATACAGGAGCTCATAAATATAAAAAATAATACATTTATCAAATGCGTTTTATTAATCCAAAAACTGATTTAACAAATGGAAACTTTTTTTTAATGTGAATATATTAAACAATAAAAGTAAAAATAAAACGAATGTGACCGGTCTAAGCAGACCATAGACTATGCAATCTTTCTTTCCTGCACAGTTAAGTGGGGTACACACTATAAGAAAATCAAGCGAACGGTTTTCTGATTTTCTTTTTTCTTTTGGTTCAAATAGAAACTGATGAACAAAGATTCGAAAATTCTTACGACAAAGGCCTTTTTTTGTTGTTTTTCTGATTATGTTTCTGATTATGCACAGTTTTTGATTTTTCGATTTTTTTTTTTTTTTTCCTCAAAAACGGTACACTTTAACCAGTTGCCGACCGCCGCACGCCGATGTACGTCGGTACAATGGCACGGGCAGGCATAAGGACATACATGTACGTCCCTTGCCTCCCGCGGGTCGGGGGCCCGATCGGGCCCCCGCCCGGTGCCTGCGGCGGTCGGTATTCGTACGGGAGCGATCCCGGACGAGGGGACGGCCATTCATTCATGGCCACCCCCTCGCGATCGCTCCCGACGAATAGAAATCCCCGGTGACATCACTTCCTCTCCTGTAATGTAAACACAGGAGAGGAAGTGATGTATTCTCTCCTCCGTGTCGGTATTTTTCGTTCCGACACGGAGGAGAGCGGATCAGTAAGTTGCACCAACACTCACACACACAGTAGAACATGCCAGGCACACTCACACCCCCCCTTTACCCCCCGATCACCCCCCCAATTACCCCTGCCCCCCAGTCACAGTGACACCAATGTCATTTTTTTTTTTTTTTTTTTTTGCATTGGTGTCATTTGTGACTGTAATAACTGTTAGGGCAGTTAGAGTTAGCCCCCTTTAGTTCTAATGTACCCCCCTAACCCCCCCAATAAAGGTTTAACCCCGTGATCACCCCCCGTCGCCAGTGTCACTAAGGCTGGGTTCACATTGCAGCGGTTTATGAGAACGAATGTGATTCGCACCGCACTGCAGTGCAAATCACATCCGATCTCTGTGCGATTCGAGTTCAGCCATTCGCCGCACCCGCCGCACCCGCCACACCCGCCGCACCCGCCGCAAATTCGCACGGGACCCTTTTTTTGGCCCGCAGCAGAATCGGATCGCATGGGTGTTCACACCATGCGATCCGAGTTTGCAGATCGCACTGCGATATGCGAACTGATCTGGGGGTGTCAGTAACATTTCACTGACACTCCCAGCAGTTCGCATAGGGCAGTGTGAACTGCCGCCGGGAGGCATGCGATGCGGGAACCCGCCGCGGATTCGCGGCGTTTCCGCATCGCTCCAGTGTGAACCCAGCCTAATAAGCGATCGTTTTTCTGATCGCCGTATTAGTGTCACAGGTGACGCTAGTTAGGCAGGTAGGTATTTAGGTTCGCCGCAGCTTTTTATAGCGCCAGGGACCCCCATATACTACCGCATAAAGCCCCCTGATTGCCCCCTAGTTAACCCTTTCACCAGTGATCACCATATAACTGTTACAGGTGACGCTGGTTGGTTAGTTATTTTTTTATAGTTTCAGGGCACCCGCCATTTATTACCTAATAAAGGTTTAACCCCCTGATCACCCGGCGGGTGTCATTTGTGACTAATAACTGTTAGGGCAGTTAGGGTTAGCCCCCTTTAGTTCTAAGGTACCCCCCTAACCCCCCCAATAAAGGTTTAACCCCGTGATCACCCCCCGTCGCCAGTGTCACTAAGGCTGGGTTCACATTGCAGCGGTTTATGAGAACGGATGTGATTCGCACCGCACTGCAGTGCAAATCACATCCGATCTCTGTGCGATTCGAGTTCAGCCATTCGCCGCACCCGCCGCAAATTCGCACGGGACCCTTTTTTTGGCCCGCAGCAGAATCGGATCGCATGGGTGTTCACACCATGCGATCCGAGTTTGCAGATCGCACTGCGATATGCGAACTGATCTGGGGGTGTCAGTAACATTTCACTGACACTCCCAGCAGTTCGCATAGGGCAGTGTGAACTGCCGCCGGGAGGCATGCGATGCGGGAACCCGCCGCGCATTCGTGGCGTTCCCGCATCGCTCCAGTGTGAACCCAGCCTAATAAGCGATCGTTTTTCTGATCGCTGTATTAGTGTCACAGGTGACGCTAGTTAGGCAGGTAGGTATTTAGGTTCGCTGCAGCTTTTTATAGCGCCAGGGACCCCCATATACTACCGCATAAAGCCCCCTGATTGCCCCCTAGTTAACCCTTTCACCAGTGATCACCATATAACTGTTACAGGTGACGCTGGTTGGTTAGTTATTTTTTTATAGTTTCAGGGCACCCGCCATTTATTACCTAGTCTCACTAGTGTACCCCTAAATTTAGGGGTGTCTACTTTCCAAAATGGGGTCATTTGGGGGGGGGTTTGTGCCATCTTGGCATTTTATGGCCTTCAAAACTGTAACGCCCTTAGAAAGCCTGAAGGCGGTGCTTGGTTTTCGGGGCCCCGTACGCGGCTAGGCTCCCAAAAAGTCCCACATATGTGGTATCCCCATACTCAGGAGAAGCAGCAGAATTTATTTTGGGGTGTCATTTCACATATGCCCATGGCATGCGTGAGCAATATATCATTTAGTGACAACTTTGTGAAAAAAAAAAAAAAAAAAAAAAAGTTTGTAATTTTCCCGCAACTTGTGGCAAAATATAAAATATTCCATGGACTCAACATGCCTCTCAGCAAATAGCTTGGGGTGTCTACTTTCTAAAATGGGGTCATTTGTGGGGGTTTTGTGCCATCTTGGCATTTTATGGCCTTCAAAACTGTAATAGGTAGTGAGGAGTGAAATCAAAAAATTACGCCCTTAGAAAGCCTGAAGGCGGTGCTTGGTTTTCGGGGCCCCGTACGCGGCTAGGCTCCCAAAAAGTCCCACATATGTGGTATCCCCGTACTCAGGAGAAGCAGCAGAATTTATTTTGGGGTGTCATTTCACATATGCCCATGGCATGCATGAGCAATATATCATTTAGTGACAACTTTGTTAAAAAAAAAAAAAAAAAAAAAAAAGTTTGTAATTTTCCCGCAACTTGTGGCAAAATATAAAATATTCCATGAACTCAACATGCCTCTCAGCAAATAGCTTGGGGTGTCTACTTTCTAAAATGGGGTCATTTGTGGGGGTTTTGTGCCATCTTGGCATTTTATGGCCTTCAAAACTGTAATAGGTAGTGAGAAGTGAACTCAAAAATTTACGCCCTTAGAAAGCCTGAAGGCGGTGCTTGGTTTTCGGGGCCCCGTACGCGGCTAGGCTCCCAAAAAGTCCCACATATGTGGTATCCCCATACTCAGGAGAAGCAGCAGAATTTATTTTGGGGTGTCATTTCACATACGCCCATAGCATGTGTGAGCAATATATCATTTAGTGACAACTTTGTGTAAAAAAAAAAAAAAATTTTTTTTTTTGTCATTATTCAATCGCTTGAGGCAAAAAAATAAAATATTCAATGGGCTCAACATGCCTCTTATCAATTTCCTTAGGGGGTCTACTTTCCAAAATGGGGTCATTTGGGGGGGTTTTGTACTGCCCTGCCATTTTAGCACCTCAAGAAATGAGATAGGCAGTCGTAAACTAAAAGCTGCGTAAATTCCAGAAAACGTACCTTAGTTTGTAGATGTGACAACTTTTGCGCAAACCAATAAATATACAATTATTGACTTTTTTTTTACCAAAGACATGTGGCTGAATACATTTTGGCCTAAATGTATGACTAAAATTGAGTTTATTGGATTTTTCTAATAACAAAAAGTAGAAAATATCATTTTTTTTCAAAATTTGTGGTCTTTTTACGTTTATATCGCAAAAAATAAAAATCGCAGAGGCAATCAAATACCATCAAAAGAAAGCTCTATTTGTGGGAAGAAAAGGACGCAAATTTTGTTTGGGTACAACATTGCATGACCGCGCAATTACCAGTTAAAGCAGCGCAGTGCCAAAGTGTAAAAAGACCTCTGGTCATTTACCAGCAAAATGGTCCGGTCTGAAAGTGGTTAAACAAAAATTGTTCGTTCTGTCCCCATCCGAGAAAAGTTTGTCCCTTTGGGAATTTTCGTAGGAAAAGCCGGGATCGGCTACGGAAGTTGTGTGCATACTATACGAAAATCATCCAAAAATTCTTTGGATGAAAATTTTGGCACGATTTTCTTATATTGTGTGCCCAACTTGAGTTTTGATGGAACTATTGTGTTCTCTGGGGGAGAGAAAATTCCTTGTCTGAAGAACACAATGATTGCTGCTGACAGCTATATCCGCTGGCTGTAATCGCATGCTAAAAATAAAATGTATTGGTTATACACAAGTTGATCAGCCTGCCCATAGATGGGTCGAATCATCTGAGCTGGTCCCTGCTTAACTGGCCAAGATTTGATCCAGCTATGGCTGGATTAAATTCCATGCTGTGTGTTAGAGGAATGAGATGAAGGCCCATGATCAGTTTCCAGTTTATGGAACTATTCTAGCTGACCTGAAACATTGCTTTGTACCCAGCATGCACAGGTACCACTCGCTGCTCAGCATACTTCTATGTCTTCATAGTGGAACACTTCATGGTTTAGTTATGAATAGATAGGAACGGCAGCATGAGTATATATTGTACTTTAGTGCTGTCTGCACTTGCAGCTCAACAGTGGAACTCAGCTTTGTATTACCATCATTGCCATTGTTTGAGTGATTTTTTCCTCTCCCTACCAGTCTTGGGAGTGCTGTTGAAAGTGAAAGAAAGTCCCACCTTTAACAGAGGTGTACCCATTGTGATGCCCCATACGCACTATCGGAAAATCCGCCAGCAAAAGTCAGATGAGAGCTTTTGGTCGGAAAATGCGATCGTGTGTATTCTCCATTGGACTTTTGTTGGCTGAATTTCGGCCAGCAAAAGATTGAGAGCATGTTCTCAATTTTTCGGTATGAAAAAGTTCAGATTATCTGTACAAATTCCGACGTGCAAAATTTCTACGCATGCTCGGAAACAATTCGGCGCATGCTCGGAAGCATTGAACTTCATTTTATAAGCTTGTCGTAGTTTTGTACATCACTGTGTTCTTGACGGGCAAAAGTTCAGAGAACTTTTGTGTGACCGTGTGTATGCAAGCCAAGCTCGAGCGAAATTCCGTCGGAAAAACCATCCAAGTTTTTTCTGATGGAAAATCCGCTCGTGGGTACAGGGCATGAGAGTTAATCGGGCCATATATAAAACAAAATTCATCTGGTTCAGCAGGGATGGGTCTAATTTTGATCCAAGTACAGTGGATAAATAAAGTCTACACACCCCTGTTAAAATGTCAGGTTTCTGTGATGTAAAAAAATGAGACAAAGATAAATCATTTCAGACCTTTTTCCACCTTTAATGTGACCTATAAACTGTACAACTCAATTGAAAAACAAACTGAAACCTTTTGTTGGGGGGGGGGGGGGGGGTGGTTGCATAAGTGTGGAACATCCTGTTATAACTGGGAATGTAGCTTTGTTGAGAATTAAGCAATCACATTTAAACTCGTGTTAAATAGGAGTCAGTACACACTTGCCATCATTTAAAGTGTCTCTGATTAACCTCAAATAAAGTTCAGCTGTTCTAGTAGGTCTTTCCTGACATTTTCTTAGTCGCGTCCTACAGCAAAAGCCATGGCCCACAGAGAGCTTCCAAAGCATCACAGGGATTTCATTGTTAAAAGGTATCAGTCAGGAGAAGGGTACAAAAGAATTTCCAAGGCATTAGATACATTAGATATACCATAAGGGAAGACAGTCATCATCAAGTGGAGAAAATATGGTACAGCAATGACATTAACAAGAACTGGATGTAAATCCAAAATTGAGGAAAAGACCAGAAGAAAATTGGTCAGGGAGGCTGCCAAGAGGCCTACAGCAACATTAAAGGAGCTGCAGGAATATCTGGCAAGTACTGGCTGAGTGGTACATGTGACAACAATCTCCCGTATTCTTTAGAGTGGCAAGACATAAGCTTTTTCATACAAAGATAAACATAAGCCCGGCTAAACAAACACATCTGAAGTCTCCCAAAAGCATATGGGAAAATGTGTTATGGTCTGATGAAAACAAGGTTGAACTTTTTGGCCATAATTCCAAAAGATGTGTTTGGCACAAAAAATAACACTGCACATCGCCAAAAGACTAGCATGCCCATTGTGAAGCATGGTGGTGGCAGCGTCATCCTTTGGGGCTGTTTTTCTTCAGCTGGAACATGGGCCTTAGTCAAGGTAGAGGGAAATATGAACAGTTCCAAATACCAGTCAATATCGACACAAAACCTTCTGGCTGGGTTCACACTAATGCAAATTGGATGCAGATTTCTCTGCATCCAATTTGCATGTCAGGAGACTGTGACTAGCTCTGACCGTACATTGTACAGGAGTCCTGTGTGTCTTTTAGTCTGTTTCAAAAATTTGGGCTGAAATCGGACGTGAACCAGTGAACAGGGACACCCCGGATCGCTGCCGTGTGAACCCAGCCTCTGGCTTCTGCTAGAAAGCTGGACATGAAGAGGAACTTCATCTTTCAGCATGACAACGACCCAACGCATACCTCCAAATCAACAAAGGAATGGCTTCACCAGAAGAATATTAAAGTTTTGGAACGGCCCAGAGCTGAATCCGATTGAATATCTGTGGGGTGATCTGAAGAGGACTGCACATGAGATGTCCTCGCAATCTGACAGATTTGGAGTGGGCAAATATTGCCAACTCAAGATGTGCTGTGCTGATAGACTTGTACCCAAAAAGACTGATCGATGAATCACCTTTTGATTTTATTACAACAAAGTATTAGTGTAAGGGTGTGCACACTCTATGCAACCACATTATTTTATTTTTACTTCCCTCCACCTAAAAATATTTCAGTTTGTAGTTCACCTGAGTTGTACGGTTTATAGGTCACGTTAAAGGTGGAAAATGTTGTGAAATTATTTATCTTTGTCTCATTTTTTTACATCACAGAAACCTGACATTTTAACAGGGGTGTGTAGACTTTTTATATCCACTGCATGCATATGGTGGTTGTTCAGAAGTTGATCTACTGATCGATTTCTGTACAACTGCTCTGTCTAATTTTTACCACTCGATCAATAGTGCTGATCAGTGTATTCTGATGGCAGGGAAGTCTCTCCACCGTCAGAATATACAATAGCTTAGTTGGGAGGATTCTCTCATCCACATTGAATGTGTGGATGGGGGAATTGTCATTTTTTTTTTTTGTTCAACCCACTGGTTTAGTAACCTTAAACTCTGGTTTAAAAAAAAATAAAACTATTCAAGTATATATTTGTGACTCAAATTCCTTTTCATTCTAGCCTCCTCCAAATCTCCAAAATCTGAGCAGAGATCCAACTTCCTGCTGGAGGGTGGCTACGTTGGTTTTCCAAGGTCCCACACTGTCTACTACACCTATTATGACTTTCCTCCTATATTTCACATTAACATGTATTTTCTGTATTTATAGCATGCTTAACCACTTCAGCCCTGGAAGGATTTACCCCCTTCCTGACCAAGACCTTTTTTGCAATATGGCACTGCGTCGCTTTAACTGACAATTGTGCAGCTGTTCTTTCTCAGTTTAGGCCAATATGTATTCTTCTACATATTTTTGTTAAAAAAAAAAAAAAAAATCGCAATAAGCATATATTGATTGGTTTGCGCAAGTTATTGCGTCTAAAAAATAAGGGATAGATTTATGGCATTTATATTATTATTTTTTATTAGTAAGGGCGGTGATCTGCGATTTTTATTGTGACGGCGACATTGCAACGGACAGATCGGACACTATTTTAGGACCATTGGCATTTATACAGCGATCAGTGCTATAAAAATGCACTGATTACTGTGTAAATGTCACTTGCAGAGAAGGAGTTAAGTGTGTTCCCTCAGTGTGTTCTAACTGTAGGGGGGATGGGCTCACTACAACATGACAGAGATCACTGCTTCCGATCACTGGGAGCAGTAGATCCTTGTCATGTTGCTAAGCAGAACAGTCAAATGCCTTGTTTACATCTCCCCGTTCTGCCTCTCCGTGCCACTGCTTGCATTAACCACTTCGCGCCCGCACTATAGCCAAAAGACGGCTACAGCGTGGACGCTAACTGCAGGGAGGGTGTCCCTGGACGTCCTTCTGTTTACTTCCACGTTGCGTGCTCCCGCAAGCGCACATTGGGGAAGTTCTGTGCTGGCCGTGTCCCTTGGATACAGCCAGTCACAGATAACTGTAAATGGCCAATCACAGCGGCCGTTTACAGCGCGATCGGCGTGTTCAATGAGAGATGATCTCATACATAAACATATGAGATCATCTCTCATCGCCGGCTCTCCCTCCTCACACAGACAGCGTGTGAGGAGGGAGAGATGAATGGCTGCAGTCTTGAGTAAAAAAAAGGAAAATAAAGTGCCACAGTATATGGCAGTGCCATCTGTCCCCAGTGCCACGTATAAGTGCCATCTGTCCCCAGTGCCACGTATAAGTGCTATCTGTCATCAGTGTCATGTGCCATCTGTCAGTGCCACGTATCAGTGTCATCAGTGCCACATATTAGTGCCTTCTTTCATCAGTGTCACCAGTGCCACGTGTTAGTGGCACCTGTCATCAGTGCCACGTGCTCCAGGGCCTTCAAAAGTGTAATAGGTAGTCAACAAGTTAGATGTGTAATTTATGCTCCTAAACCACGTGATGGTGCTCCCTGCATGTTGGGCCTCTCTAAGTGGCCAGGCTGTGGAAAAGTCCCACACATGTGGTATCGTAATACTCAGGAGGAGTAGCATAATTTATTTTGTGGCATCATTTGTGGTATACACATGCCATGTGAGAAATAACCTATTGCAATGACAATTTTGTGGAAAAAAATAAAAAAAATCTTAATTTTGCAAAGAATTGTGGGAAAAAATTACAACATCAAAAAGCTCACCATGCCTCTTACTAAATACCTTGGAATGTCTACTTTCAAAAAAGGGGTCATTTTGGGGGCATTTGTACTTTCCTGGCTTGTTCGGGTCTCAAGAATTGAGATCGGCCACCAGTACATCAGATGTGATCAATTTTGTATGATTTGCACCATAGCTGGTATACTCTCTAACTTTCACAAAGACCAAATAATATCCACTAATTTTGGGTTATTTTTACCAAAGATATGTAGCAGTATAAATTGTGGCCAAAATTTATGAAGAAAAATTAATAATTTGCAAAATTTTATCACAGAAACAAAGAAAAATGCGTTTTTGAAAACAAAATGTTGGTCTTTTTTCATTTATAGTGCAAAAAATAAAAAACCCAGAGGTGATCAAATACCACCCAAAGAAAGCTCTATTTGTGGGGATAAAAAAAGGACAAAAAATTAATTTGGGTACAGTGTTGCATGACTGAGTAATTGTCATTGAAGGTGTAAGAGCACCGAAAGGTGAAAATTGGTCTTGGCAGGAAGGAGGGGGGGGGGGTTAAGTGCCCAGTAGGCAAGTGGTTAAAACATATTTTTATTTTGTTAATGAATACAGAGCTGCATTAATGTGTATCTTTTATATCTGGATGGAGCTCAGGTTTAGAGTTTAAATTAGTCACTATGATGTTCGCTCATAGCATCAGGTAGATTGTCAAATAAGTAATCAGTCGTCTCAAGTCACAAAGCTTCGACAAAAGCTTAAGGTTCTCTTTTTTTTTTTTTCAGCCAAGTGACCGTTATTTCACATTTTATTGGACTCAACTGAAAAGAACCGTCACTTTTTTTGAAAATAAGAATATTTATCCTGGTGTATCAGCTTTCTGAATTACACCTGTTGTCAAAATGATTAGAATGTTGAGCCCAACTGTTTTTTTGAAGATCAAACATGGAGAATTAATCAGCATTTCCTTCTGAACAAGGTCAGCCAAAAAATAACCGTCACTGCTACAGACTTGGCAAAGGCTTACACTCTGTAGCAAAATGTATTTAACGTGACGTATTGGATCAATGTGTCATCTTTCTGGGAAACGCATTCTTCCTTTTACATTTAAAGCAGGAATTAAACTTGCCAATTAAACGGTTTCCCAAAACAATTACATTCAAGGCATCATGTGATTAATAACTGTCACCGTTATTTGTGCTCAACAGTCTTGTCAAGCTGATCACATGTGCAGCTTCAAGGCAAACATTGATCAAATAGAGACTAATGCTGACCATACACTATAGAAAAAAATAGGCCAAAATTCAGTCATTTAGACAGTTGTTTAATTTTTTGCCCAGTTAATGGGCACAAAACCGATAATTGTTGGGATGTTTTTGAGCTGAAAAAATGAAGGACAAGTTTGGAAATTTTCTGCCAAATGAACGATAAATTGAAAAGTTAATGTATTTCCAGCTCCAAACTATTTGCACTAGGTATATGTAAAAAAAAACGAACAAAGAATGCATTCATTTATGTTCACTGAACAATTTATCGGTCATTACATGATGGCACTATCGTTTGCGCTCATGGCCAAATGGGTTCGGACGATTTTTTCATATAGTTTTTGTTCAGCATAAGATGGCAGCTTCCTTGGCTGTACAGGATAGGAGGCGTTAGTTTTAACAGGAAATAACTAAAAAAAAAAAAAAAAAAAGGAACTTTTATTCAAACCATAAAATCTACAATAATCTTCTCTTGTCATATCTATCTTGTACAAGCTCCAGAAGCTCCTGTCATCTTTTAAGTTCCATTTTTAACCCCTCTTCCCACACACTTGGTATCCCTTTAACTGGGTCCTAATGCCAGAAGGTGGGACAGTTTTGCCAATTACCGTGATTGGCTGACACAGTGGTCACATGATCGGGAGCCTGTCTTGCCGACTCCTGATTCGACGTTGGGAGTTGCCTGTAACAGTCTGTTCACTGTGCTGGGAGCATGCTTTACCGAACCAAAACTCCAGTCGCCATGGACGCATATGTGCAGCTGGTGGGTAAGGGCCACCCACTTTGCCGCTGCACATAAGTGTTATGCAGTAGGCCTCCCCTCATGGTCCCTATTTTGGGTTATCCGGAATTTGAGCTCAGGGTTCAGAACCCCCAGTTTGGTGCCGGGCAGCTGTCTTTATCTTTGGGAGTTCCTGGGGTCGGATGGAAAAATAGCATCTGCACTTGCATCTGCCTTGGAATCTCTTTAGACTTCTTGACTGGTCTGCAGCTCCGGCACTTTATTCGCCAGTACTCCCATACCCCGGGTATATCTCGTCAGCTTATGGAGCTGGAGAGTATGTGCCATAAGAGGGAACTGATTCTCCGCAGCCTCTCTACCATCAACGTTGCTCCCACCGGTGACAGATTTTACCCCCTCTTTCATTCTGCAGTGGGAATCCGATTTTGATATGCAGTTTACGGATTCTCAAAAGAAGAAAATTCTCGGCTTTGCCCTGAAATTTTCCAAAGCCACAAAGGTCCAAGAGACCAGTTACAAGATCCTGACAAGGTGCCATAGGTTGCCCATGACCCTACACCGTATCTTTCTGCAGGTACCCGACGTGCTGGTGATGCAATGCTGACCAAGGCACAAGGTTACACCTCTGCTGGGAGTACCCGAAATGTAGACATTTCTGGCAAAAGGTAGCCAGTACTATCAAATACTTGACTAATGTGGATCTAGCAGACAACCCTGCAGCATGCTTGCTGCACCTCAGACAGCGGCCCATTAAAAAAAAGACTTTCCTTACCATTTAGCTATTAAACACAGCCAAGGTGTGCATTCCCTTATGCTGGAGGTCTGTGTGCCTGCCTTCACTCTTTGGTTCTCTAAGATCAATGACATACCTCCCAACATTTTGAGATGGGAACGAGGGAGACCAACTAGAAAATGTATGTAGCACAGAACACGCCCACTGCCACACCCTCTTAAAGGAGAATTAACCAAAACAAAAGGTTAATTAAGTCCACAAGCTTTTTTTTTGCCACTACTATTACTTTATATTCGCTTTAAAAATGTGCAAACGCACCAATTTAGAATTTGGATGAAAGGTTTAGCACTAGGAAACACTTTTTGAAAGATAAAAAGTGCATTTTATATACAACTATATGGATCAGACCAAAATGAGAGTCAAATGAGCGGGAACGAGGGACAGAGGGACGTTGCTCCAAATCACAGACAGTCCCTCAAAATCAGGGACAGTTGGGAGATATGTCAATGGGAACTACACTTCCCTTGAGGCATTGCAAGGCTGGCAGTTACAATTACTCCCAGAGGCATGATGGGACTTGTAGTTCTGAAACAGCTGGAGGGCCGCAGGTTGCTTACCCCTGCCTTACGTCTTTTGTGACACTTGGAGGCCATGGCAATATTTTGTCTTCACAGATGCTTACTTGCAGGAAGTCTCGCAGCCTGGCTGATTCACCAAGTGACTTGTCCTGAGGCTCCGAGTGAGGGAGCTCGCTCCTCTGGTTCTTAGTTTCACTTCACGGCCTTTCTTGTTACTTCCACTCTTCGTTTATTTTGGCCTTGCACCCCTGTGATGTTTTCTGCTATATGTTTCTCCCCTTTCCCGTTCCTCCTTCCCTTTCCTTCCACTTCTACTCTTCCCCTTTTATATGTTATGCCATTCAGTTTGGAAATGTATTCCTGCAGTTTTCTTTTTTACTGCTATAATATACTTGATCAGATATTTTAGACACTATCCCCTTATTGCAGGGATATGCAATTAGCGGACCTCCAGCTGTTGCAGAACTACAAGTTCCATGAGGCATTGCAAGACTCTGACAGCCACAAGCATGACACCCAGGGGCAGAGGCATGATGGGACTTGTAGTTTTGCAACAGCTGGAGGTCCGCTAATTGCATATCCCTGCCTTATTGGGTTATACTGGCCACTGAGGATATCTTTTGACCACGGTATTTTTACTTTCTATATCCCATAAGGTTGCATTACTAGGTTGGGGCTCCTCTATTTATGTTGGGTTTCTCTAAGATGTTTTCCACTGCGCTCTATTAGTTATGTCTACAGCTGCCCTACATAGGATCATATACAAAACAACAAGTATATGTTGTGCTATCTGTTGAGCTGCTTGTGTGGCTCTGATGATGTTCATTAGGGATGAGCTTCGTGTTCGAGTCGAACGTACGTTCGACTCGAACATTGGCTGTTCGTCCGTTCGGCGAAATCCGAACACTTGGTCCGTTCGCATCAAACATCGCATGGCGCTCACGGCCCACAATGCACTGCGATGGCGCAGTGCATTGCTGGCTCATGATTGGCCAAGCATGCACTGTGACCCCGCATGCTTGGCCAATCGCAGCGCCAGCAGCGAGGAGAGCCATGATTGGCCACAGGCAGGATGCCTGTGGCCAATCATAGCTGAGGCTGTGTAGTGCACGCCCCACACTATATAAGGCCGCCATTGAGGCGGCCTCGTGTAGTGTGTTAGCATCTGAAGCAGTGGGTGTTCTGTGTACCTTCAACACAGTACACACCGATCGTTTTTGGCTGATTTCCTATCTTGCTGTTGTGTAGTGGTTATTGTCTGTGCCCTGACCGCAGTATACACCACTATATTCACTATTCACTTCACTATATTTATATATCTTTATTAATAGAGCTTGCAGTCAGTAGTGTTAGGAGATAGTGCGTGCTGTCTGCGTGCTCTGTACCCAGTACATACCGCTATAATCCACCTACATAGCTGTTCTCTATTTGAGCCCAATTGCCATCTGCAGGAGTTATTGGAAGTTGTGTGTGCCTCCAGCACAGCTCAGTATACATCTGTATATACCCCTTTATCTCTGCTGTTTTCTGGTTATTGTCTGCGTGCCCTGACCGCAGTATACACCGCGATATTCACCTAACCTATATAGCTAGTGATCTATCGTTAATGATAGAGCTTGCAGTCCGTAGTGTTAGGAGATAGTGCGTGCTGTCTGCGTGCTCTGTACCCAGTACATACCGCTATAATCCACCTACATAGCTGTTCTCTATTTGAGCCCAATTGCCATCTGCAGGAGTTATTGGAAGTTGTGTGTGCCTCCAGCACAATATAAACTACCCAACTGCTGTTTTACCCAACTCCCTTCAGGCCATTACCATGTCTGGAAGGCCACCAAGGAGAGGCAGACAGGCGCGAGCCGATAAAAGAGGGCAAGCAGGCTCTGTGTCTAGAGACAACAGTGCTGGTCGTGGACGCGGTGCATTGTCATCAGCACGTGGCCATGGGACATGCTTGTCCTTCTTTTCGGCAGCTGGACATGTTGAACCGCAACATGCCAACGACTTGGTAGAGTGGATCACCAAGCCCTCTTCATCCTCCTCATCCTCTCTCACCCAGTCTCAGGGTAGTCGCAAAGCAGCTGCCAACGCATCGTCTTCCCTCCTCTCAATGTCATCATCAGTGACTCCTTCCCTATACCCACCACGTCCTCCTGAGGAGTCTCCTGAACTCTTTGAGCACAGTGTTGGGTACATGCTCCAGGAGGATGCCCAGTGTTTGGTGGGCTCTGATGATGACACTCAGCTAGAGGAAGGCAGTAGCGTGAGCGCAGAGAGAGGGGATGCTCAAGAAGGACAGCAATCTGGCAGTCATGTTCCACAAGCTGCAGCATACTGCCAGGTTTGCTACAGCGATGAAGAGGGAGGGGATGATGAGGGCACTGACTCCACGTGGGTGCCTGGAAGGAGGGAGGAGGAGGAGGAGGAGGCACATGTCCAACGAGGCAGGATGCCCTCCGGGGGCCAGCTTAGGGGCAGCACATCGACTGAATCACACCAGAGAGCTCCGCCTGTGCAGAGCGCTGCCTCTGCGCGTTATTCTAAAAGTTCTTTGGTGTGGGCCTTTTTTGAGACGAGTGCATCAGATCGCACCGCTGCTATTTGCAACATATGTCTCAAGCGTATCTCACGTGGCCAAAACATCAGCCGCTTGGGCACCACATGCTTGACCAGACATATGTTGACCTGCCATGCAGCTCGTTGGCAAGCGTACCTCAAAGACCCACACCAAAGAACAAAGCGGACCTCTCCTTGCTCCTCATCAGCTGGCATCTCCAACCCCACTAGACCTTCAGTCCTCTCTGAAACCTGCTCTGAGAGGAATGAAGGTGTAGAATTAGGTGTGTCACAGCCAAGTGCTTCCGGGAACTCTGCTAGCGGTACACCCACGTCCGATTATAGCAGGCAAATGTCCCTGCCCCAGCTGCTGGACCGGCGGAAGAAGTTTACTCCCAGCCATCCACATGCCCAGCGGTTGAATGCTAGCTTGGCTAAATTGCTAGCACTTCAACTGCTGCCTTTTCAGTTGGTAGACTCGGCCCCCTTCCGTGAGTTTGTACAATGTGCGGTTCCTCAGTGGCAGGTCCCCAAACGCCACTTTTTCTCACGGAAGGCGATTCCGGCTCTCTACCGGCATGTGGAAGGCAATGTCCTTGCCTCGCTGGACAGGGCGGTCAGCGGTAAGGTGCATATTACCGCTGACTCATGGTCCAGCAGGCATGGACAGGGACGTTACCTGTCTTTCACGGCCCATTGGGTCACTCTTCTGGCTGCTGGGAAGGATGCAGGACAAGGTGCAGTAGTGTTGAAGGTTGTTCCGCCACCACGCCTCCAAAATGCTACTATTGGTTGTGACACACCTCTCTCCTCCACCCCCTCCTCTTCTTCTTCCTCCATGGCCTCTTCCAGTGCTCTGTCCTCAGAACCAGCGGTGCTCCGTAGGCGTTCCAGGGGATACGCAAGTACGCAGGCAAAACGATGCCATGCCGTGCTTGCGCTGGTTTGTTTGGGGGACAGGAGCCACACTGGGGCGGATGTTTTGTCAGCTCTGCAGGGGCAGGCCGAGAGGTGGTTGACGCCACGCCAGCTTAAGCCAGGAATGGTGGTTTGCGACAATGGCACCAACCTCCTCTCCGCCCTCCGACAGGGACAACTGACCCATGTGCCCTGTGTAGCTCACGTCCTTAACCTGGTGGTGCAGCGGTTCTTGGGCAGGTACCCCGGCTTACAGGATGTCCTGAAGCAGGCCAGGAAAGTCTGTGTGCATTTCCGCCAATCATTTAATGCCTGTGCTCGGCTGGCTGAGCTCCAAAAGGAGTTGAACCTGCCCAAGAACCGCCTTATATGTGACATGCCCACCAGATGGAACTCAACATTGGCCATGCTGCAGCGGCTGCACACGCAGCAGAGGGCCATCAATGAGTACCTGTGCGACTACGGCACCAGGACAGGGTCAGGGGAGCTTGGTTTTTTCTCACCACACCAGTGGGGCATGATCAGGGATGCATGCACTGTCCTGTCACCGTTTGAGGAGGCCAAAAGGATGGTGAGCAGTGACAGTGCATGCATCAGTGACACTGTACCTCTTGTCCACCTCCTGGAGCATACGCTGCGTGGAATAATGGACAGGGCACTTGAGGCAGAACAGAGGCAGGAAGAGGAGGACTTCCTTGCCTCTCAAACCCCCTTTATCCAGACAGTGTTCCTGCTGTGCCACCCATCACACAGGAAGAGGATGAGGAGGAGGAAGAGGAGGAGGAGGATGATTGTGTCAGCATGGAGGTGGAGGCTGGCACTCAGCATCAGCAGCAGCAGCAGTCTTATAGGGATGATTTACAGTCCCAAGAAACATGTGGACTTGTACGTGGCTGGGAGGAGGTAGCTGCGGATCATGTTGTCCTTAGTGACCCAGAGGACTCCGGACCGAATGCCTCAGCTAACCTATGCTGCATGGCCTCCCTGATCCTGCAAAGCCTGCGGAAGGATCCTCGTATTCTTCGGATCAAGGAGAGGGACCATTACTGGCTGGCCACTCTCCTTGATCCACGGTACAAGGGTAAGGTTGCCAACCTTATCTTGCCATTGCAGAGGGAGCAGAGGATGAGACATCTCCGGGAGGCCTTGCAGAAAGCTCTGTGCAACGCGTTCCCAGAGACTGGGAGGTTACAAACTCCTGGTCCTGGACAACGTGTTGCTGAGGCATCGGTCAGAAGGAGCGGTGGAGAAGGTGGCCGTCTGACTGATGCTTTCAGACAATTTTTTAGTCCGCAGCCCCAAGGTATGATTGGTTCCAGCACCCATCGCCAGCATCTGATTTACATGGTGCAGGAATACCTAGGGGCAAGGTCAGACTTGGACACCTTTCCCACCGAAAATCCTCTGGCTTACTGGGTCTTGAGGATGGATCACTGGCCAGAGCTTGCACAGTATGCAATTGAGCTACTGGCCTGTCCTGCATCCAGCGTTCTTTCGGAACGCACCTTCAGTGCTGCTGGTGGCTTTGTTACCGATCACAGGGTGCGCCTGTCCACCGAATCAGTTGATCGACTGACCTTCATCAAGATGAATCAGTCTTGGATCACCCACAGCTACCAAGCACCTGAAGCTGATGTAACCGAATAATTTTTTTTGAAATACCACATCCCTTCAAGACTGCCTATGCTGATGCTGAGTGACTGTCCTGTTATGTTGATTGTCTATCCTCTTCCTCCTCCGCTGATATGTTGGAAGAACATTTTTGGTTCTGGGTGATGCCAGCAGCCCAATTTTTCTGCCCCTGTTTAACAGGGGCGTTTAAGTACAATTTTTGATGCAATGCTTTGCAGCAGGGCTAATTCCTGCAATAAAACTAGAGTATATGGCAGAGGTTGCAGTGTGGTGGCACCAGCACCAGTGCCTAAGGCCCAATTTTTCTGCCCCTGTTTAACAGGGGCGTTTAAGTACAATTTTTGATGCAATGCTTTGCAGCAGGGCTAATTCCTGCAATAAAACTAGAGTATATGGCAGAGGTTGCAGTGTGGTGGCACCAGCAGCAGTGCCTAAGGCCAAATTTTTCTGCCCCTGTTTAACAGGGACATGTAATTACAATTCTTGATATAATATTTCACAGGAGGGCCCCTTCCTGTGCCCACCCAGAGTAACGGTGAGGACTTATAGTGTTGTGGCACCAGCACCACAACCACCAAAGGTCAATTTTTCTACCACTGTTCAACAATGGCATGTAATTACAATTCTTGATATAATCGTTCACAGCAGGGCGCTCCAGCGCCCACCAAGAGTCACTTTGAGGGCTTACAATGTTGTGGCAAAACCAACACCTTGTTCCGCCATTTCTGCAGAGCATATAGGGCAGGCCCCTACTTTCAAACATCCAACTTACAAACATCTCCTACTTGCAAACGCAAGGAGACAGCAGCAAGTGAGATGAAAAAAGATGGACGACAAAACAAATTATACAGGGGTGATAACCCTTCCCTATGTTTTCCAAAAAGCTTAAAAATAGTTTTTTTGACTGGAGCTACACTTTAAAAATGTACCAGTTGAAAATTACAAACAGATTCAACTTAACACAACAAACCTACACAGTCCCTGTCTTGTTTGCACCGCCTGTATACTGCTGTTCTGAGTATATAGGGCCTGGGGGCCACACGCATTTCCTTTTTTTAATATGGGTACAGGGTTCCCCTTAATATGCGTACAAGACCCAAATAGGCTGGTAATGGGCAGGGAGGGCTACCCATGCCATTTTTCTGAATGATTTTCAACCATATTGCAGGAACCAGATATAACATTAAAACCGCAAGCAGTTTTAAATGGTGTTATTTCCGTTAAATGTCATTTTGTGCAGGGACTGTTCTAAACACGGGAAACACGTGGCACTTCACAGGCATACTACAGACACCCCACAGGCACCATATTTAAAGGAATATTTCACTTTTTTTTGTTCACTTTAATTGTCATTAAAATCAGTGCTCCCGCAAAAACGGCCGTTTTTAAAACTTTTTTTTGCATTGACCCATGTCCCCTAGAGCCAGGTCTCTAAACCCTTTTTAGGACAGTATCTTGCATATTAGCCGTTAAAATTAGCACTTTCCATTTCGAACGTTCGAGTCCCATAGACTTCAATGGGGTTCTAACGTTCGTAACGAACGTGGGGTCCGTTCGAAAGTTCTGGTGCGAACCGAACCGGGGGGTGTTCGGCTCATCCCTAATGTTCATGCTACCAGCATCCCTACATAATTGTATTTCTCTTATATTCACCGACCGACACAGCTCCTCTCTGTAACAAATGGGTTGTTAGCCTTATCACTAGGAGAATACTAGGCATAGTTGTAACACAACACTCAGAACTCTTAGTTCTGCCCAGGGGGCGGTCTCTTGGGCTACAACCCTCCCGTCTGCCAGACAGACCTCGGTTTTATTTTGCCTAGTGAAGGAGAAAGACTTAGGAACCCTGAGGGCCCATCGGTCCGTGCTTTTTTATGCAGAAGCTTGGCTTTTTGCGCAAGATGAATGATCCTGTCATCAGCTATCAACAGCCGGCTGGGTGACAGGCAGGATACCCTTATCCTTGTAGTCTCCCCAGTCCGGCCATCGAGCGCATGCAGGTCGCAGCTACTGCTCGGCAGGCCACGACGAAACCTCAGCTCCAGAGGTGGTCGTGAGCTTTTATGCCCCGGGGGGCGTACATATGACCGGGCTACTGATGTCTGAGCTCTTCATGACTGGTAAGTACAGCCCTCCCTTCCTCAGCGGGGCTGAGCAGCTGGGCATTCCCTGGGAGGTTGATTCGGGGGTCCCTCACCTCCCTCTCTTCTCTCTCCTGTCCCAATCCCCCCTCCCCCCGGGGGGATGCTGCATGTGGCTGCTGAGTGGTGTATGTGTGCTCTCTGTGGGGTCTCACCTGATATGGGGGGGCTGGCTGGTGGTGTCCTGGGTTCTCTGTGTTAAGCTCCCGGAAGGTGCCTGTGAGGGTCTGCTGTGGTCGGGTGCGGCGCTGTGTCTCTGTCACATTGCTTTCTTTCTTACCTCATGGAGCTGCTGGTGGCCATTTTAGGTGTGGGCAAGGCAGCATGCCCTCCTGGGCTTCAGTGGCCATTTTTCAAGTGATCTCCTATTCAAGACGCTGGCGGCCATTTTCTGGAAGCCTGAACACGTTTTTTCAGTGTTCTCTAGCAGCAGCATGGCTTTGGTGCTCTCACTGCCATTTTCCCTGTGTTTCCTGTCTGTGTACTGGATGCTGGGTGGCCATTTTATTGAAGCCTGAACATGTTTTTTAGAATGTTTAGCGCTCATTCCGACGGCTGCCACCGACACAGCGCACTCAGGGTCTACAGGCACTACTTGGGAACAGCACAGAACTCCTCAGGGTGGTGAGTCCGGCGGAAAAGAGACCCTCAGTCAGCGGCAGCAATGAGGGTGGGACTCTCACTGTTCTAAGTCCCCTTCGGGTGGCAGACAGAGTAGGGTCAGCATGGCTTCAGAAACTGGTGTTTCTTCCCCTGAAATCCAGGCAATTGCAACCTGGTCACCTGTGAAATGTGCAGTGTCCATGGACACCCTGACGGCGGTCCTCAATTCGTTCATTGCCAAGATGAAGGCAGTGCGTGGGAATAAAGGTGCTAAAAAGCGGCCCTTGCCCCCCCCCCCCCCCCTCCATCCTCTGGGGAGAGCTCTGAAGCAGACTTGGGTCCTGCTGAGGCTGGTGACCCCTGCTCTGTCTTGTCAGACGACGCTGACCAGGACCGTTCAGACAGTGAGGATGAATCCTCGTCCTGGTCCGGGCATGCCAAAACGCTTGTTGGAGCACTTGAAGATTCAGGAGCCAGCGGATCCCTCTGCTGATGTACCGGTCCCTTTTGGGTCCCGCAGCCAGCACTTTCACCTAAGGTGTTCCCGTATCTGACTTATTTTGACAAGTTCATTTACAAGGAATGGGGTCTCCCGCAACGGACCTTTTCGGTCCCCAAATACATGGCGGTGTGTTACCCTTTTGAGGAGAGCCTCCGGTCGTGGACCCCCCAGTATGCAGGTTAAGTAAAGTAACCATGATCCCGGTTGAGGGGACTCCTGCATTCAAGGATCCCACAGACAGGAAGGCCGAGGCAGTGGCTCGTTCCTTGTTTACGGTTGTGGGGTCAGCCGTGCGACCAGTACTGGCATCCGCACTTGTGTCACAGACACTGAATGAGTGGGCAAAACTTTTGCACTGCGAATTGGGAGAGCAACAGGCCTCCCCTGTCTGTGTGGAACTAGCAGACCAACTAGTGCAAGGCCTTAAGTACGTCTGTGACGCGACCCTGAATACTCTCCCTCTGCTATCCAGGGCCTCAGTGTCAGCTGTGGTGCTGAGGCGCTTAATTTGGCTGAAATGCTAGTCTGCTGACCAGGCATCCAAAAAAGCCCTGACGGATCTTCCCTTCCTTGGCTACCGGCTCTTTGGAGCTTCATTAGATGACATTTTTAAAAATGCCACTGGTGGTAAGAGTACTCTACTCCCACAGGCCAGGAAGGCTAAGGAGCCACGCCGTAGGCAAGGGCCCTCTTATTCCGCTCACAAGTAGCTTTTTCATCCGCTGGAGCTTCGACAAAACGTCCCCAGCCTGACAGGACGCTCACGGACGGTCAAAAATATCCCTGGAACCGCAAGCCTAACAAACCTGTGAATAAAAGTGCTGCCGCATGAAGGTTTGCCCCTACCCATGTCTCGGGTGGGGGGGTCGCCTTTGGGAGTTTGCAGCCCGGTGGTCCTCCCGGTTATCCGACCAATGGGTCTGCGATCTGATTTCCACAGGCTACAAGCCGCAAAACAGATTCTCCCCCTCCAGCATACCCGTATCCCCGGCTCGCCGGGAGGCCCTCTTGGGGGCGGTAAGGGGGTTGCTGAATTGTGGGGTGATTGTACCGGTTCTGGACTCGGAACACTTCCAGGGATTCTACTCAAATCTGTTTGTGGTTCCCAAGAAGGAAGGGGTACGTCTGATCTTGGACTTAAAGGCCCTCAATCACTTTGTAAATGTGCAGAGGTTCAGTAGTCGCTGCGCTGACTGCAATGACTCCCTGGCTTCCTTAGACATCCAGGATGCGTACCTGCACATACCCATATGCCTCCGGCATCAAAAGTTTCTGCGGTTTGCAATCGGGGAAGCTCACTACCAGTTTGTGGCTCTTCCCTTTGGTCTGGTTTCAGCCCCCCGAGTCTTTACCAAGGTATTGGCTCCAGTTTTGGCATTGCTACGGCAACGTGGGATCACGATCGTGGGATACCTAGACGATCTCCTCTTGAGGGCATCTTCCACCTCAGAGTTAGAGGAGGATGTGGCAATCACCATGCAGACCCTGCAAGAATTTGGGTGGCTGTTGAACCTAAAGAAGTCAGTGCTTGTGCCGACCCAACGTCTGGAGTACCTAGGCTTGCTGCTGGACTCCAGGGAAGCGAGAGAGTGTTTCTTCCTTCAGACAAGCTGCAGACTCTGAGATCCGCAGTAAAACTTCTGATGAACCGCAAATGGTCGTCACTCCGCTTTTGCATGCGAGTACTGGGACTCATGGTAGCCTTCGAGGCAGTACCTTATGCCCAGTTCCACACCAGAGTCCTGCAGAAGGAGATTCTGACAAAAAGGGACAAATCTCAGTTGTCCCTGGATCAACAGATCCAGGTGAGCCAGTCAGTCAGAGACTCCCTGATCTGGTGGTTGAGGTCCCCGGTGATTCAGTCTGGAAAATCGTTCCTTCCTCTGAACTGGACGATAATCACAACCGACGCCAGTCTATCTGACTGGGGTGGAATGATGGGGATTCAGTCGGCTCAGGGCCTCTGGTCGACGGAAGAATCCAAGTTGCCGATCAATCTGCTCGAATTGAGAGCGATCAGGCTGTGCCTCTCCACATGGTCGATGAGACTGCAAGGGCGTCCGATCAGGATCCAGTCAGACAACACCATGGCCGTGGCATACGTCAATCACCAAGGGGGAACAAGAAGCTCAGCCGCTGCATGGGAGGTCACTCACATACTTCGGTGGGCAGAGCGTTACGTACTGGCCCCTTTCGGCAATTTACATCCCGGGAGTGGAGAACTGGAAGGCGGACTTTTTGAGTCGACAGATGTTGGTCCCAGGAGAATAGGCATTGCATCCGGAGATATTCAGGTTGCTGTGCCTGAGGTGGGGCACACCAGACGTGGATCTGCTGGCCTAGTTGGTATCAATCGGAAGGTGCTAAGATTCGTGTCCAGGACAAGAGATCCGTGGGCTGATGCGTCAGATGAGCTGGTGGCTCCGTGGGATCAGTACCAGCTGATCTACGCCTTTCCTCCACTGAAACTTTACCACGTCTGTTTCGCAGAGTGGAAGCCGAGGGGATCCCAGTAATACTGGTTGCCCCAGATTGGCCTCAGCGTCCTTGGTACACAGACCTGGTGCGTCTGGTGGCAGACGCTCCCTGGCGACTGCCGCTGAGAGAGGACCTTCTGTCTCAAGGTCCGATTCTCCATCCTGCTTTACCATCGCTGGCTTTAACGGCATGGCTATTGAGAGCCAGGTGTTGAGGAACCGGGGTCTGTCGGACTCGGGGATCCCAACTATGTTAAGAGCACGAAAATCTTCTTCTCGGAAGATATACTAACGTACCTGCAAGGCCTACATCTCCATGTGTGAGGAGAAAGGATGGCATTTGCGCTCCTTTTCCATATCCAGGATCCTGCTGTTTCTCCAGCAAGGAGTAGACCAGAAATTGGCATTAAGCACCATCAAAGGGCAATCAAAGGGCTCATTTCAACCTTAACTGTCTTTTTTCAAAGAGCCCTGACATCGCACTCCTTAGTGAGTACCTTCATTCAGGGGGTATGACATGTAGTCCCGCCGGTGCGTCCACCGTTACCCCCATGGGATTTGAACCGCCGTTTGAAAATTTTAGGGAGATTCCCCTGTTGACTCTTTCCCAGAAATTGGTCTTTCTAGTGGCCATCACATTGGCCAGGAGGGTTTCCGAACTGGCGGCCTTGTCCTGCAAGTCGCCCTATCTGGTTATCCACAAGGATAAGGTGGTGTTGCGTCCGCAACTGTCTTTTCTACCGAAAGTGGTCTCGGCTTTTCATATCAATGAGGACATTGTATTACCATCTCTGTGTCCTAAGCCGAAGCACCCTAAGGAGGTGGCCCTTCACGCTCTAGACGTGATTCGAGCTCTGAAGGTGTATTTGTCTGCCACGGCTCCTTTTCGGAAGTCAGACTCACGGTTTGTTTCGGTGGCTGGTCCAACGAAAGGCATGGCGGTCTCGTCGACCACCATTTCCAAGTGTATCGGACAGATTGTAGTACAAGCCTACACCTTGAAGGGGCAGGTGCCCCCCTTTCCGGTCACGGCCCACTCCACAAGTGCAATCGGAACGTCTTGGGCCTTCCGACACAGTCGGTCGCTCAGGTGTGTAAAGCGACAACCTGGTTGTCTGTCCACACGTTTACCAAGTTCTACAAGGTAGACGTCGGTGCATCAGCTGATGCCTGTTTTGGCCGCAAAGTTTTGCAGGCGGCCGTATAGTTGCAATTGAATATGCAATATATACTTCCTTTTTTCCTGGTTTTCGATAAAAACACAGTACTGTTAAGTTAATGCGCTGTTGCATTACATTCCGCAGTTTTTTGTGCAGTTATGGGTAGTCAATCCTGTTGAGGGTACCCTGGTTTTTGTGGTGGCTTTTTTCCACTCACTGTTGTTTTTTGTGGGTAAAGTTTCACTAGTTTCCACTTGCCATGGTGGATGAAGTTTTTATGCTGTTTTTCCCACCCCTCGTTTGGCACTGCTTGGGGACGTCCCATTTGTTACAGAGAGGAGCTGTGTCGGTCCGTGAATATGAGAGAAAATAGGATTTTTTGTACTCACCGTAAAATCCTTTTCGCTGCAGTTCACTGACCGACGCAGCACCCGCCCCTCCTTTTATCTTTACATTATACTGCTTGTTGAGGTACTGAGGTCTGTCTGGCAGACGGGAGGCTTGTAGCCCAAGGGACCGCCCCCTGGGCGGAACTAAGGGTTCTGAGTGTTACAACTATGTCTAGTATTCTCCTAGTGATAAGGCTAACGACCCATTTGTTACAGAGAGGAGCTATGTCGGTCGGTGAATTACAGAGAAAAGGATTTTACGGTGAGTACAAAAAAAAATCCTATTTTTACATCACTACTGTCTTTGTATGTATTATGCATTTATTGGCTAAATACAAAAAAGTGTTATGTAGTAGGCAACAGGTTAAAAATTCAAGAGATGAGCTATGTAGTTGAAAGAAATGTAGCAATTGCTTTTTTTTTTGCAGGTAGCATACTGTACCTTTCTCTGTTTTGAAAAAAAATTATTTAACCCCTGAGCTTTCTGCAACTGATTGCTAAATAAGTGGGTTTGAATTTATTACATCTGAACAGTCCCAGTGTTGTAGAAGGTACGATCCCCCTGGCTACCAAGTGAATAAAAATAAGATAAATATAATAAGTGAAAACTGCTGCTGGACCTAAAGTGTACACGGTACACAAAAATGAATGTCTATAAAAATGATCAGCGCAACTTTCAAAATTCTAAATAAAGTTAATAATAAGTAAATAATGTGCTAAAAGAGGAAAATAAGTATAACAGTGAAAACAGTGATTCAAATCCAAAATATCCAAATGTGGTAAAACGATTCTTCTAAAAAAAAAAAAAAAAAATTATATATAATATATATATAAAATAATGTGAATAAAAATGATCAGCGCAACTTCTGAATAAAGTTAATAACGAGTAAATAATGTGCAAAATAGTGAAATAAGTATAACGATGAAAACGGTGATCAAAGTCCAAAATATAAAATGTGATAAACAATTATTCGCAAAAGTATATATATGTGTAGATATGGAGATATTCCGAATATTTGGGCTATTGAACTTCCATTTTCTAGTCTCGTCGTACGTGTTGTATGTCACCGCGTTCTTGACGGTTGGACTTTGGTGTGTACGCAAGACAGCTTGAGCGGAATTCCTTCAGAACAACCTTCAGAGTTTATTCAGATGGGAAAACTGCTCGTGTGTACAGGGCATAAGAGTTTTTGTCATTCATTTCACTCAAGATGCTGTTGCGATAAAAGATTTTTCCACACCAGGTCTCCAGTACAGGCAGTTGAGCTGCAATTTTACCGTCCACCTCAATTCTAACATTTCATCAGGACAGGGCTGTACATATGCTAATGCTTGCAAAGTTTCACAGGTGGCCCCACCTATCAAACTCACCCATTGGGGTCAATGAGAAAATGCTGTAAGGCTGGGTTCACACATATGCAAATTGGATGCTGGTTTCCCTTTTCTAGTGCCCGGCTCTCAATGGAGCTTGTTCAGACAGCTCCAGGGGGGGCACAGTCCGTATTTTAAAAGGGTCCTGTGCGTCTTTGGTTTCGATTCAGGTGCGAATTCAGGAAAAAAAATAATCAGAAACTGATTCACAGCTGAATTGGTGAACAGGGACGCATCGGAGCCCCGGCTGTGAACCGTGGCCGCAGCATATGTGAGCCAGGCACTTGGCTTGTGTTTGCGATTCATTTTTTAAATACAAAATTCCCCTTGAGATTAAATTAAAAAAAAAAAGAAAAAGAAAACCGTCATTCAGGAGGTAGCAGGATCGCTGTCTGAATATCTCCCCAGCAGCTCTGAAAAGTGATCCACTGCAGATTGCACTTGTGTGCTTCCCTGTACTTCCAGTTGGGGAGCACACAAGGTTCACCTCATCCTATAGTCACATGTTCACATGCGTTGGGACTACATATCTCATCATCCCTTGTACACAAAGCACATGTGTGCCTCCTCCACCCTGTACAGTCACTTTTACCTATAGGTAAGCCTATATTAAGGCTTACCTATAGGTGCTGGAAATATTTCCTAAACCTCCACAGTTTAGGTGATATTTACAATAAAGCCATGCGCCGATGTCTATGGCGCATGCACACTTTAAAAAGGGCAGATCATGCCATTTCTAAAGGGAGTCATGCCATGACTACCGGCTCCCACGCGGGAGTGACGTCACGTGGCGTGACTCCGTTCAGCCACAGAGCTGGAGTCTGCGACCCCGGAAGCAAGAAGGATGAAGATGGATGCTCGCTGCTAGTGGGGACATCGGTGACATCGCAGGCTTCGGTTTCAGGTAAGTGACACATAATGGGCGATTATGCGATGCATAGTTGCCCATTATGCTCTACCTTTGCAGGGAAATAAAAGAGGAAGTAAAACCCATCAGGGTTTACTTCCTCTTTAAGGATGGCTCCAGGTGACCCTGCAAGGCAATGCAGACACCATACAGGCAGAAATGAGGAAGAGAAAAAGTTTGAATGCAGATTTTAAATAAATGAAATGCTGTAATGAAACATCAAACTGGAAGCAATATAAGCGATGGTGTATTGTTTTTACAATATCTTGTTTCAGAAGGAAGGTTTATTAATGCTTTAATTAACCTCCTGCCCCCCCCCCCCCCCCAATATGATGTTCCAAAGACCTTTCTCTTCTCCAGTAGCAGCAGTAGCTGACCCTCCTTACCAGTGCCATTCACTGTAGCACTAAGGTTAGCACCCTTCTCTGTAGCACAGCACTATGAGCTCAGGGTAACACAATGACGCACCACATTGGGGGTGTAGCCATGAGGAAGTGGGGTGAGCGATGTGTTGTGTCTGTGGGGCACTGGGCTCTGTACACTGGTATGTATTGACTTCTGTCTGGCGAGTGATGATCAACTTTTACGACTAGGGCATTATTCATCCTGGAAGATGATTGGTGCTGGACTGTGGCACACCCAGGAGAAGGCCCTTATTACAGCCACACTTTATTTTTTTACATATTTGAATGCACTTGTTTAAAGTCGAACTATAGGCGGGGCCAGCGAAAGAGACGTCGCTGGCCCCGCCACCTGGTATGGACTTAAAGGGGAACCCCAACGCCGGAAAAACGGCGTGGGAGTTCCCCCCAGGTCCACATCAGACCTTGTCCGAGCACGCTACCCGGCCGGCCAGGAAAGGGGGGGATGAGCGAGCGGCCCCCCACCCTGAGCCATACCAGGCCGCGTGCCCTCAACATGGGGGGGTGCCTTGGGGAAGGGGGGCTGCGCGCCCCCCCCACCCCAAAGCACCTTGGCCCCATGTTGATGAGGACAAGGGCCTCTTCCCGACAACCCTGGCCGTTGGTTGGTGGGGGGCTTATCGGAATTCGGGAGAGCCCCCTTTAATAAGGGGGCCCCCGGATACCTGCCCCCCACCCTATGTGGAATGAGTATGGGGTACAATGTACCAATACCCATTCACCTGTGAAAAAAAGTACAAAAAAAAAAAACACAACCACAGGGTAAAAATAGTTTATTGCACAGCTCCAGGGGTCGTCCGTCTGCGGTAGTCTTCTCGCCGGACTCCTCCGCTATCTTCTGCTAGCTCTTTTGGTAGCGGAGGAGCCCGGCTTTCTTCCTCGCCGTCGACCTCTTCTTCCAACTTCGGGGGTCTTGTCCCCCTTTCGGTTCTTCTGTCGCCGCCGCTCTGTTCTTCTGTTCTTCTCTTCTTCTCTTCAGATGTTGACTCGTCACATCCTTCGCTCACAATGGCTCAGACGCGAAGCGCGGCGACTTATATAGGGACATCACCGGATGATGTCCCCGCCTATTATGGTGTCACAGTCCCAGCATCCACAGTCACAGCCCCTCATAATATGCACAGCAGAGGTACAGCCCCAGGAGGAAGTCAGCATAGCACAGGGATGGTGGAAGCCCCTCGTAATAAGCAGCCCCAGGAGGAAGTCAGCACAGCACAGGGATCGTGGGAGCCCCTCATAATAAGCAGCCCCAGGAGGAAGTCAGCACAGCACAGGTATGGTGAGAGCCCCTCATAATATGCACAGCAGAGGTACAGCCCCAGGAGGAAGTCAGCATAGCACAGGGATGGTGGGAGCCCCTCATAATAAGCAGCCCCAGGAGGAAGTCAGCATAGCACAGGGATGGTGGGAGCCCCTCATAATATGCACAGCAGAGGTACAGCCCCAGGAGAAAGTCAGCACAGCACAGGGATGGTGGGAGCCCCTCATAATAAGCAGCCCCAGGAGGAAGTCAGCATAGCACAGGGATGGTGGGAGCCCCTCATAATAAGCAGCCCCAAGAGGAAGTCAGCACAGCACAGGGATGGTGGGAGCCCCTCATAATATGCACAGCAGAGGTACAGACCCAGGAGGAAGTCAGCATAGCACAGGGATGGTGGGAGCCCCTCATAATAAGCAGCCCCAGGAGGAAGTCAGCATAGCACAGGGATGGTGGGAGCCCCTCATAATAAACAGCCCCAGGAGGAAGTCAGCACAGCACAGGGATGGTGGGAGCCCCTCATAATAAGCAGCCCCAGGAGGAAGTCAGCATAGCACAGGGATGGTGGGAGCCCCTCATAATAAGCAGCCCCAGGAGGAGCAGGCGCAAACTGGACCAGCGGTGCATGGCAGACAATCCGCTTCTCTCTTTCTCATCTAATGAAACTTCATATTTCGGATAGTAAATTCTTCAACGGAATTTCGGATAAAAAACAAATTTCCATCAGCATCGACTGTCATATTGAGATATATTTGTGCCTTTAATTTCATCGTAAAGAACGTTCGTACACGTTAACGAACCTAACGACAATTCGTATTTTGTACGAAACGGAATTTCGGACACGAAATACGAAGTACGAATTAATTTTAATACGAATCGTAACAGAACAGAATGAAACCAATTTATTGACGGCGCCCATGTCTAGGAGGAAGTGAGGAAGAGAGAGGGGGGGAAGGTGAGGAAGAGAGAGGGGGGAAGGTGAGGAAGGGTGGGGGGGGGAGGTGAGGAAGAGAGAGGGGTAGGTGAGAGGGGAGGTGGGGAAGAGAGATAGGGGGAGGTGGGGAAGAGAGATAGGGGGAGGTGGGGAAGAGAGAGATAGGGGGAGGTGGGGAAGAGAGAGAGGGGGAGAGGTGGGGAAGAGAGAGAGGGGGGGAGGTGGGGAAGAGAGAGAGAGGGGGAGGTGAGGAAGAGAGAGAGGGGGAGGTGAGGAAGAGAGAGAGGGGGAGGTGAGGAAGAGAGGAGAGAGGGGGTGAGGTGAGGAAGAGAGGCGGGGGATGAGGAAGAGGGAGGGGGGGAGGTGAGGAAGAGAGGGGGGGGATGAGGAAGAGGGAGGGGGGAGGTGAGGAAGAGGGAGGGGGGTTGAGGAAGAGAGAGGGGGAGGTGAGGAAGAGAGAAGAGGGGATGAGGAAGAGAGAAGGGGTGAGGAGGAAGAGGGGGGATGAGGAAGAGAGAGGAGGGGTTGAGTAAGAGAGAGGAGGTGAGGTGAGGAAGAGAGAGGGGGGGGCGGATGACAGGGTCGCACTTCCTCTGATTGGTGAAGGGGTGGGCGGATGACGCCATAGAGAGTACGAAACGGCAGAGCAGCGCCATTTTAAAAGTACCTAGCCAGACGGGAGTGTCTTCTCACGGCTCATTTGACATAACCAGCACAGTGCCCTACAGTGGTCTAATCAGAGACTACACCCCACAGCTTTTTCATCGGAGAGATAGTAAGTGTCATTAGCAGTGCTGTCACCTTGTCAGGGAGGCGGATCCAGTGTGGGGATATGTGTGTGTGTGTGTGTGTATGGGGGGGGGGGGGGGGGGCGGTGTACAATAGAGACAGTGGAGTAGATGGGTTGTCAGCACCTGGGCAAGTCAAATAATTTGCACCCCCGGGCCCTAACTCATGTACTTTTATTACTCCCTTCCACTAGTACAGTATTAAACCCCTTACCCCTATGCACATGTATGTAATAAAAAAATACATCTGTGTCACTGACCCCCCCAATCCTCCCATGTATTATATATACACTGATCCCCATGTATTATATATACACTGACCCCCATATATTATATATACACTGACCCCCATGTATTATATATACACTGACCCCCCCCAAACACCCCATGTATTATATATACACTGCCCCCCCTCGCCCCATGTATTATATATACACTGCCCCCCCTCACCCCATGTATTATATATACACTGCCCCCCCCCTCACCCCATGTATTATATATACACTGCCCCCCCCTCACCCCATGTATTATATATACACTGCCCCCCCCCTCACCCCATGTATTATATATACACTTCCCCCCATGTATTATATATACACTGACCCCCAATCACCCCATGTATTATATATACACTGACCCCCCATGTATTATATATACACTGCCCCCCCCCTCACCCATGTATTATATATACACTGCCCCCCCCTCACCCCATGTATTATATACACACTGCCCCCCCCTCACCCCATGTATTATATATACACTTCCCCCCATATATTATATATACACTGACTCCCCCCATGTAATATATATATATACACACACACATACACATTACTGCCCCCCCCCCCCCCATGTACTATGAAATTTCTAAAGGAAAAAAGTCATTTAAAACTGCTTGCCGCTTTAATGTCATGTCTGGTCCCGCTAATATGGATGAAAATCAATGAGACCCCCCCCCCAGCCCATTATCAGCCCCTTTGAATCTTGTATGGATATTATGAGGAAACCCGCACCCAAATAAAAAAAAAGGAAAGGCTTGGGACCCCTAGGCCCTTTATACTTTGAACAGCAGTATACAGATGGTGCAAACAAGACATGGACTGTAGGTTTGTTCTTAAGTAGAATCAAATTTCTGTCATTTTGAACTGGTACATTTTTTAAGTGTAGCTCCAGACAAAAAATCTATTTTTAAGCTTTTTGAAAAACATAGGGAAGGATTATCACTCCTGTAACATTTGTTTTGCTGTCTGTGCACCTGTTTAGAAGATTTCACCTCACTTTCTGTCCCAATGACCAATGTTGTTTGAAAATTTGGGGTTTTTAGTGAAGCAAGGAACTCTTACACTAGAGAAATTCCCTTCCTAGGGGTAGATTTCCTCTCACTTCCCGTTGTCTCCTTCCGTTTGCAAGTAGGAGTCATTGGATGTTTGAAAGTAGGGACCTGCCCTATATCCTCTGCAGAAATTTGGGCCTTAGGTGTTGGTGTTGCCACAATACTGTAAGCCCTCACAACTCTCAGTGGGCACTGGAATGGGCCCTGCTGTGAAATATTAGATCAATAATTGTAATTACACGCCCCCTGTTAAACAGGGGCTGAAAAATTGGGCCTAAGGCACTGGTGCTGGTACCACGACACTGCAACCCCTCACAGATCCTCTAGTTGGAGCACAGGAATGAGCCCTGCTGCAAAGTATTGCATCAAAAATTGTAATTACACGCCCCTGTTAAACAGGGGCTGAAAAATTGGGCCTTAGCCACTGGTGGCGGTGCCCAGGACCAAAAATGTTCTTGCAAACTATCAGCATGAACATTGAGCTTAGCTTCTAGCTCTCAGGTAAGCGCCTCAGACAATTACCGCCGAAAAGGAGCCGCTTTATCCTCATGTAGCTTCTAGCTGTAAGGTGAGCGCCCCAGACCAGACTACAAAATGTAGCTACAAACTTAAAATATACCAGAGTTTACTGTCACTTCATTTACATCTTACAAAGAAGGAGAGGCATTGGCCGGCTATAGGGGTGGAGGAGGCCGGATTTATTTTTACACTAAACAATATCCAAAAAGGAGTCGCTTTATTCTGATGTAGCTTCTAGCCCTCACATGAGCGCCCCAAACAATTTCCGCAGAAAAGGAGTTGCTTTATTCTGATACAGCTTCTAGCTCTCAGGTGAGGCCCGGTCAATTAACGACGAAAAGGAGTCTCTTTATTTTGATGTAGCTTCTAGCTCTCAGGTGAGTGCCTCAGACCAGACGACAAAATGTAGCTACAAGCTTAAAATATACCAGAGGTTACTTTAACTTCATTTACATCTTACAAAGAAGGAGAGGCATTGGCCGGCTATAGGGGTGTGGAGGCCGGATTTATTTTTACACTAAACATTGCCCCAAAAGGAGTCGCTTCATCCTGATGTAGCATCTAGTTCTCAGATGAGCTCCCCAGACAATTACCGCCGAAAAGGAGTCGCTTTATTCTAATGTAGCTTCTAGCTCTCAAGTGAGCGCCCCAGACAATATACCAGAGTTTGCTGTCACTTCATTAATATATTACAAAGGAGGAGAGGCATTGGCTGGCTATAGGGGTGGAGGAGGCCGGATTTATTTTTACACTAAACAATATCCAAAGAGTCGCTTCATCCTGATGTAGCTTCTACCTCTCAGGTGAGCGCCCCGGACAATTACTGCTGAAAAGGAGTTGCTTTATCCTGATGTAGCTTCTAGCCCTCAGGTGAGCACCCCAGAACAGAATACAAAATGTAGCTACAAACTTAAAATATACCAGAGTTGATTGTCACTCCATTTACATCTTACAAAGAACAAAGAAGGAGAGGCATTGGCCCGGCTATAGGGGTGGAGGAGGCCGGATTTATTTTTACACTAAACAATATCCGAAGAGTCGATTCATCCTGATGTAGCTTCTAGCCCTCAGGTGAGCGCCCCAGACAATTACCACCAAAAAGGAGATGCTTTATCCTGATTTAGCTTCTTGCTCTTAGGTGAGCGCCCCAGACAATTTTCGCAGAAAAGGAGTTGCTTTATTCTGATATAGCTTCTAGCTCTCAGATGAGCGCCCCGGTCAATTAATGCCAAAAAGGAGTCCCTTTATTCTGATGTAGCTTCTAGCTCTCAGGTGAGCGCCCCAGACTACAAAATGTAGCTACAAACTTAAAATATACCAGAGTTTACTGCCACTTCATTTACATCTTACAAAGAAGGAGAGGCATTGACCGGCTACAGGGGTGGAGGAGGCCGGATTTATTTTTACACTAAACAATATCCAAAAAGGAGTCGCTTTATTCTGATATAGCTTCTAGCTCTCAGGTGAGCGCCCCAGAACAGAATACAAAATGTAGCTACAGACTGAAAATATACCAGAGTTTACTGTCACTTCCTTTACATCTTTCAAAGAAGGAGAGGCATGGCCGGCTATAAGGGTGGAGGAGGTCGGATTTATTTTTATAGTAAACAATACCCAAAAAGGAGTCACTTCATCCTGATTCATATTCTAGCTCTCAGGTGAGCACCCCAGAAAATTACCACCGAAAAGGAGTCTCTCCATCCTGATGTAGACTCTAGCTCTCAGGTGAGCGCCCCAGACAATTAGCACCGAAATGGAATCCCTTCATCCCGATTTAGATTCTAGCTCTAAGGTGAACGCTCGACAATTACCACGAAAAAGGAGTCGCTTCATCCTGTTGTAGCTTCTAGTTCTCAGGTGAACGCCCCAGATAATTACCTCCGAAAAGGAGTCGTTTCATCCTGATGTAGCTTCCAGCTCTCAGGTGAGCGCCCCAGAAAATATACCAGAGTTTACTGTCACTTCATTAATATATTACAAAGGAGGAGAAGCATTGGCCGGCTATAGGGGTGGAGGAGGCCGGATTTATTTTTACACTAAACAATATCCGAAGAGTCGCTTTATCTTGATGTAGCTTCTACCTCTCAGGTGAGCGCCCCAGACAATTACCACCGAAAAGGGGGCGCTTCATCCTGATGTAGCTTTTAGCCCTCAGTTGCGCGCCCCAGAACAGAATACAAAATGTAGCTACAAACTTAAAATATACCAGAGTTTATTGTCATTTCATTTACATCTTACAAAGAAGGAGAGGCATTGGCCGGCTATAGGGGTGGAGGAGGCCGGATTTATTTTTACACTAAACAATATCCGAAGAGTCGCTTCATCCTGATGTAGCTTCTAGCTCTCAGGTTATAGCCCCAGACAATTACCGCTGAAAAGGAGATGCTTTATCCTGATTTCACTTCTAGCTCTTAGGTGAGCGCCCCAGACAATTACCGCTGAAAAGAAGTTGCTTCATCCTGATGTAGCTTCTAGCTCTCAGGTGAGCGCCCCAGACCAGACTACAAATAATGTAGCTACAAACTTAAAATACACCAGAATTTACTGTCACTTTATTAACATCTTACAAAGAAGGAGAGGCATTGGCTGTCTATAGGGGTGGAGGAGGCTGGATTTATTTTTACACAATATCCAAAAAGGAGTCCCTTTATTCTGATGTAGCTTCTAGCTCTCCAGGTGAGCGCCCCAGACAATTAGCACCAAAATGGAATCGCTTCATCCTGATGTAGCTTCTAGCTCTAAAGGGAGCGCTCCAGACAATTACCACCAAAAAGGAGTCACTTCATCCTGATGTAGCTTCTAGCTCTAAAGTGAGCGCCCCAGACAATTACCACCAAAAAGGAGTCGCTTTATTCTGATGTAGCTTCTAGCTCTCAGACGAGGGCCCCAGACAATTACCACTGAAAAGGAGTCGTTTCATCCTGATGTAGCTTCTAGCTCTCTGGTGTGCCCTCCAGACAATTACCCCCGAAAAGGAGTCACTTTATCCAGATGCTTCTTCTAGCTCTCAGGTAAGCACCCCAGCAATTACCACCGAAAAGGAGTCGTTATTCCCTCCAAATGTCCACTAAGCCCATAGTTTCTATAAGCCCACAGTGTCTACAAGTTCCCTGTAGGACTCGGAGGGAGAGTCCACACCCCCTGGATCCCAGATGATTGTGCGGACAGTCACGGTGCGCGGCAAGCAACAGCCGGGTGCTCACAGTTAAAATGCCGGCGCAGAGGGGGAGACTGGCAGGGCTTCGATCCCTCGCATCGCTGGACCCTGTGACAGGTAAGTGTCTGATTATTAAAAGTCAGCAGCTGCAGTATTTGTAGCTGCTGACTTTTAATTTTTTTTGTGGAAACTCCGCTTTAAACACCATGTTAGAATCTCCACAGAACAACAAAGTGCCCTTCAAATGGGTGCGTACAAGGTTAAATAAATGAGATAAAAAAGAAAGCTGACACTCATTGGGAGCATAATAGGAGCAGGCTGTCACCACCAAGTCCATCATGGTTCCCTGAAGTAACAGGTAGCGGCTCTGTGGGTCTGCAATGGTTTTCTCACATGTAAAGGGAACTCAATTATGAAATGTGATAAGGATGCCACGCCGTTTAGTAGGAGCAGTAGCATGATCCGCTTAGCGATCACGGTGGTCAAAATAATGTGGGGTAGAGGACAATGCATAATGCATTTCCTGGAAACAAGCTACAGTATATCAATTCTACGAGAACGAAGGTAGCGAAAAAGCTTAGTATGTTTTTGAGGCAAATTCAGCCCTTGGACATTCAAGGAGAGCCAATTAAGGGACATAGGATAATTCTAAAGAATTATGGGCAGAACACCCACCTAAACGGCCATAGAATGACAAGGGAGAAGAGCACACGCAGAGGCGGCTCTAGGATTTGTGAGGCCTTAGGTGAAACTTACACATGAGGCCCCAATCACGCCCATAATGGGAAAAAAATTCAAGAAATAAAAATGGCTGCAAAAAGATGCACAGATCTAGCAAACAGTTCATCGGTACCACTTCCAGGGCACCCTCCTTACCCATCAGACATATGCAGCCATTAAAACATCTGGGGCCCACCAAGGTGACAACCCATCTAAGAATTTCCTGTGTCTTGGGAGAATGGGGAGGGGATGTCACTGAGCCATTCCACATCCACAGAGGAAGTAGAGTGGGGGGATCCCAGCACAGCACAGGGGGAGCAAGAGAGGGGAAGGGAGACAGAGAGGAGGGGAGAGAGAGGGGAGGGGGAGCGAGAGATTGTGAGAGATAGGGGGAGGGAAAGAGAGAGGGGGGGGGGGAGCAAGACATTGTGAGTGAGAGGGGGAGGGAGAGTGGGTGACTGAGAGGGAGGCAGAGAGGGGGGTGAGAGAGGGGTAGATAAAGGGTGCACAAAAGGGGGAGAAATAGGTGGAAAGAGGAGAGGAGGGGAGGGAGGAGAGAGAGAGAGGGAAGGGTAGAGAAAGGGTGTGCAAAAGGGGGAGGGGAGAGAGGGGGAAAGAGGGAAGGTAGAAAGGGAGGGAAGGTAGAAAGGGAGGGAAGGTAGAGAGGGAAGGGAGAGAGAGAGAAGGAAGGGAAGAGAGGAGAGAGAGGGAGGGAATGGAGGAGAGAGAGGGAGGGAATGGAGGAGAGAGAGGGAGGGAATGGAGGAGAGAGGGTGGAGAGAGGGAGGGTGGAGAGAGGGAGGGAAGGGAAGAGAGGGAGGGAAGGGAAGAGAGGGAGGGAAGGGAAGAGAGGGGAGAGAGAAGGAAGGGAGGGGAGGGAGGAGAGAGGGGAGGAAAGGGAGGGGGAAGAGAGGAAAGGAAGAGAGAGAGGGAAGGAAGGGAGGAGAGAGGGAAGACGAGAGGGGAAAATAGAGGGAAGGAAGGGAGAAGAGAGGGAAAGAAGGGAGAAGAGAGGGAAGGAGGGAAGGGAGAAGGGAGGAGAGAGGAAGGGAAGAGAGGGAGGGAAGGGAGGAGAGAGATAAGGGAGGGAGGGAGGGAAGAAAGGGAGGGAGGGAAGAAAGGGAGGGAGGGAGGGAAGAAAGGGAGGGAGGGAGGGATGGAAGAAAGGGAGGGAAGAAAGGGAGGGAGGGAAGAAAGGGAGGGAGGGAGGGAAGAAAGGGAGGGAGGGAGGGAAGGAAAGGGAGGGAGGGAGGGAGGGAGGGAGGAGAGAGGGAAGGGAGGGAGGGAGGAGAGAGGGAAGGGAGGGAGGGGAGAGAGGGAAGGAAGAGAGAGAGGAAGGAAGGGAGGAGAGAGGAAGGAAGGGAGGAGAGAGGAGGAGGAGAGAGGTTGGGGGGAGGAGAGAGGGAGAGAGAGAGGGAAGGGGAGAGAGAGGGAAGGAAGGGGAGAGAGAGAGAGAGGGAAGGAAGGGGAGAGTGAGAGAGAGGGAAGGAAGGGGAGAGTGGAGAGAGAGAGGGAAGGAGAGAGAGAGGGGGAAGGAAGGAAGGGAGGGGAGAGAGAGAGAGGGGAAGGAAGGGAGGGAGGAGAGAGAGAGGGAAGGAAGGGAGGGGAGAGAGAGAGAGGGAAGGAAGGGAGGGGAGAGAGAGAGGGAAGGGAGGGAGGGAGGGAGGGGAGAGAGAGAGAGAGAGAGGGAAGGAAGGGAGGGAGAGAGAGAGGGAAGGAAGGGAGGGGAGAGAGAGAGAGAGGGAAGGAAGGAAGGGGAGAGAGGGGAGGAAGGGAGGGGAGAGAGGAAGGAAGGGAGGGGAGAGAGGGGAAGGGAGGGGGAGAGAGAGAGGAAGGGAGGGGGAGAGAGGAAGGGAGAGAGGGAAGGGAGGGGGGAGAGAGGGAGGGAAGGGAGGAGGAGGAGGGAGGGAGGGAGGGGGAGGAGGGAGATAGAGAGGAAGCAAGGGAGGGGGAGAGAGAGAGGGAAGGGAGGGGGAGAGAGGAGGGAGAGAGGGAAGGGAGGGGGAGGAAGAGAGGGAAGGGAGGGGGAGGGAGGGAGAGAGAGGGGTGGGAAGGGGTAAGAGAGAGGAGTGTGGTGAGAGAGAGAGAGAGAGAGAGAGAGGGGGGAGGGAGAGGGGGGTAAGAGAGAGAGGGGGGTAGGGAGGGAGAGGGGGTGAGGGGGGAAAGAGAGAGAGGGAGGGAGGGAGAGAAAGATAGAGGGGGAGAGAGGGGGTAAGAGAGAGAGAGGGGGGGAGGTGAGGGAAGAGGCGAGAGAGATCTAGAGATCTGTCCCTGTCTGCAGCCCCTGGGGGGGTAAAGAGCAGGGAGGAGCTGTAGAGTGCTGGGGGGTGGGGACCGGAGAGTACTGGGGGGTGGGCACCGGAGAGTGCTGGGGGGTGGGCACCGGAGAGTGCTGGGGGGTGGGGCTGGAGAGTGATGGGGACCGGAGAGTTCTGGGGGGTGGGGACTGGAGAGTGATGGGGGCCAGCGAATTCTGGGGGGTGGGGGGCGGAGAGTGCTGGGGGCCAGAGAATACTGGGGAGGTGGGGGGCAGGAGTGCAGGGGGCCAGAGAATACTGGAAGGTGGGGGGCAGAGAGTGCTGGGGGCCAGAGAGTGCTGGGGGTGGGGGGTGGAGAGTGCTGGGGGCCAGAGAGTACGGGGGGTTGGGGGCGGAGAGTGCTGGGGGCCAGAGAGTGCTGGGGGTGGAAAGTGGAGAGTGCTGGGGGCAAGAGAGAGCTGCAGGGGGTGGAGGGTGCCGGGGGCCAGATAATGCTAAGGGTGGGGGGTGGAGAGTGCTGGGGGGAGCTTGAGAGGGGAGGCAGAAAGAATTGGAGAGCAGGGGGTGCTGGCGAAATGGGGGTGGAGCCAGGGAGGACAAGAATAGGTTGGAGAGTAGGAGGGGCGGAGCCAGGGAGCAAAGGGAGGGGCTGAAGAGCAGGAGGCGTGGAGAAAGGAAGTACAAGAAGGGGCGGAGCCAGGGAGCACAAGGAGGGGCTGGAGAGCAGGAGGGGCGGGGCCAGGGAGCGCACGGAGGGGCGGAGCCAGGGAGAGTACGGGGGATGCAGAAAAAGTTAGATAGGAGGAGCGGTGGGGAGACTGCACATAGATAGTGGAATTGATTTTTCCATATTCCTCCATGCAACCGCTGAATGATCACTTCTCCTCCTCTCCTCCCTGCAGACATTCAGCGGCTGTATGGAGTAATATGTAAAAATCAATTCCACTATGTGCAGTCTCCCCACCGCTCCTCCTATTCAGGCACACAGGGAAGGCTGCGCGGCACGGGCACTCACCTTTGCTCTGGTCGGCAGCATAAGAGTTCCTCCCTCTTTACACTCATGGTGGGACTATCCAGCTGGGTGGTTTTTCAGCAACCCCCGCCCCTCCAGAACCAAATAGGAGGCAGGTGCGGAGGAGAGGTCTGGTGAGCGGCACAAGAGAGAAGCTCAAGTGAGGGTCCCACATGGACATGCCGCCCTCATGCCGTCTGTCATCCAGCCGCTGCGCCACCTAGAGGCCTCTACTGTCCCGCTCCCCGCACTTGCTGCCACCGAATTGATCACAGGCAAATTAGTCGATTGCGAGGCCCCTGAGACTGCGGGGCCTTAGGCAATCGCCTAATTTGCCTAATTAGAGAGCCGCCTCTGAGCACACGTATATGTAAATGGGTGACCCCACCCCCTCCGACAACACGGGGAAAGCCATAGGCAAGTCCCCGTGCGTCAGAGGTGGCCCCGCCCTCCATTATTTAAGAAGTGTCAGAAGAATCGAAGCGCCACACGGCTGAAGACTCCCACAGAGGCGGATCATGCGGGCGGCGTGGAGAAGAAGCCGGAGCAAGATACGGGACGAGAAGATGAAGATGATGAAGAAGAAGAAGAAGTTGGAGAAACAAGAAGAACACGGAAGGAAGACCAGAAGAAAGAAGATGAAAGAAGAAGACTTTAATAAAGGACTTGTCAAAAACTATCTCTTGTCTTTTTTTAACCTTTTTGTCACTTTTTTTTGTGAAATGGTAGGGGTACATTTGTACCCCATTACTAATTCACACGGGGGGGCAGAATCTGGGGGTCCCTTTGTTAAAGGGAACTTCCAGATTCTGATAAGCCCCCCACCCGCAGACCCCCACAACCACCAGGCAAGGGTTGTGGGGATGAGGCCCTTCTCACCATCAACATGGGGACAAGTTGCTTTGAGAGGCTACCTCAAAGCACCCTCCAATATTGAGGGCATGTGGCCTGGTACGGTTCAGGAGAGGGGGGGGTTGTGTGCTCGGATAAGGGTCTGGTATGGATTTTTGGGGGGCCCCGTGCCATTTTTTTTAACATTTTGGTGCAGGGTTCTCCTTAAAATCAGGTCTGGTATGGATTTTGAGGGGGAACCCCATGCCATTTTAAAAAAAAAATTTGGCGTGGGGTTCCCCTTAATATCCATACCAGACCTGAAGGGCCTGGTATGGAATTTAGGGGGACCCCCACACATTTTTTTTTTAATTTTGGCTCGGGGTTCCTTTGTGGGGAAAGTCTGTAATCTATTTTTGATGAATTAATTTATTTTCCTGACGCATCTTCATGACACACTGGGTTGTGACTATACTCCCACAACCTGACAGGATTGGTTAACTATAAAATTGAACAAGAGACACCCCGCTTCATTCTCTTTTTTTATCCGTACCTCTTACCGCATTCTCCCCAGCAGGTTCAAGTCTCTCCTGTACAGTCTCCAAAGGAGCTTCTATGGAGGAAACCCCGATATGGTGGTTTCAGGGGCATTTGGAAAATTTTCTGGCATTTCACAAGCTTTAAATAAGCTTTATACCTTGCAGTGGTCTCCTACCCTACTTCCTGCATGGTTGCTGTTCTTTTTTTCCCATTTCTTTTTATTTTTTCCTCTTTTCCAGGCCCTCAGAGCCTTGTAGTCCTCCAGGCAGTGGGATCAGGGAAAACATGGCTGCCGCGTCTTTTACTGTGCTCTGCGCATGTGTGGGAGGAAGTGATGTGGCCAGCCATCGTCTTTGCCCTGTTCAAAGCTGGCACAGGTGCGGCCGGACTGCTTCTGCGTATTACGCCACGATGGTGCTGTCTTTTCCGCTGTCATGGCGGTGGAGGTTTAAATGGCCAGATTGACTGTCAGTGCTCTCTGGTTGCTGCCCTGCACAGGACACTGACATTTTACTACCTTAAACAGGTGCCTTACTCCTTAGTGATCTCTCCCTGTATATAACATCTGTTTAAATCTGCTTGTTAATGGATAATCTTTCTTTTCCATTCTATTTCAGGCTGCCTCTTTTCTCTTTGCCACCACTCATGGAGACCACTGCCCATGCAGACCACCCTCAGCAGATAAGGTAAGAGGCTGTCCACCGCTTATGGGTAAGTATTGAAGAGAGAAAAAAAGAGAGCACAACCATTAACGCTGTGATTTCTGGCAGCCCTACCAGGTCAAGATCAGTAAACTCCAGGCATACGGACCGATCAAGCCATGCCTCAAGCTGCAGAAGATCTAGAAGAAGCCGATCAAGATCCTCATCCCCTCATCGCCACTCACGCCATAGCCACTCACGTCATAGCCGCTCACACCATAGGAGGTCACCCTCATTGCATCGCAATAGGAGTTATCACACCTGTCCTGCAGCAAATGCTTGCTGGGTGTGCGGTGCTCTGCCAGGAAAATTTGCCTGCCGTACATTCTTCAAGGAGCAACAAAGGAAAAGGAATCAGATGCCTGAGAGGTTACTGACCTCATCGGGGAGTCAGTGCGACATGCGTTCATATCCCCCTATAATGTAGACTCTGCTTAGTTGACAACGGTAGACTTTGAGAGAACCGGTATTAGTGCCACCTGACTGGCAAGTTATTTCCCAGTGTGTGCTGCCATGACGCGATAGGAAAATGGAAGATTGTATACTCACCTTTCCGTAATTTTCCTTCCTGATGCATCTTCATGGCAACACACAGGGTCCCACCCGTTCTTTAGATGATAGATACAGAGAATAAAGCGGGGTATCTCTCTTTCAATTTTATAGTTAACCAATCCTGTCAGGTTGTGGGGGCAGAGTCACAACCCAGTGTGTGCGTTGCCACGAAAATGCATCAGGAAAGGAAAATTACAGAAAGGTGAGTATACAATTTTCCATTTTAGGTCTCTTTCCGAAAAGTAGCAGTGCTTACCACAGTAGATTGCTTGTCAGAGGGCGGGAGAGCAGCAGCTGACAGGCATTCAGGGAGGTGGCACTGCTGCTTTCTAATGCCTGTTTTTTTTTTTGGGGGGGGGGGGGGTTGTTGGTATCTTTTCTTTAAGTGGCTAAATGGCAATTTTACATTGCAGGACCATGTAGCCCCACTGACCTCATTGGACAAGTTTGACAGGCACTGTTAGCTGTCAAATTCTGCAGCTGGAGGTACAAATTTTGCAGTCAGGCTGTAACGTTAGAATTCAGGTGGGCGGTTGAATCACTGTGTGAAAAAGCCCTTAAAGCGGTAGTAAACAACACTTGCATTTAGAGGTGAGCTTACAGTGCCTTGAAAAAGTATTCATACCCCTTGACATTTTCCACATTTTGTCATGTTACAACCAAAAACGTAAATGTATTTTATTGGGATTTTATGTGATAGACCAACACAAAGTGGCACATAATTGTGAAGTGGAAGGAAAATGATAAACAGTTCTCAATTTATTTTTACAAATAAATATGTGAAAAGTTTGGCGTGCATTTGTATGGCGCCCCCATGAGTCAATACTTTGTAGAACTACCTTTTCTATGCAATTACAAGTCTTTTTGGGAAGGTTTTGGGTGGATTTAGGTCTGGACTTTGATTGGGCAATTCTAATACATGAATATGCTTTGATCTAAACCATTCCATTGTAGCTCTGGTTGTATGTTTAGGGTCGTTGTCCTGCTGAAAGGTGAACCTCCGCCCCAGTCTCAAATCTTTTGCAGACTTAAACCTAACAGGTTTTCTTCTAAGATTGCCCGGACTTTGGCACCATCCATCTTGCCATCTTCTTTATTTTTATTTTTATTTTTTTTAATTGCCCTGTTGGGGGGCAGCTCTGATGAAATATCAAGGACCTAAACAGACCCCTAATGTTTTATATTTAAGACGTAATTCACAAACTGAAGCATATTAGACAGTTTACTATTCTTCAATGAGGAATTGAATGGACAGGAGTGATCGGTACCAATAGCTAACTGTGTTCATTTAGAAAAGGAAGAGACCAATAAATTACATTTACCAGCCCCTTCCCCCCCCCCGATCCCCTTGCAGTGCAGCTGGAGGGAGGAAGATGAGGAGAAGCTGGCAGTGCTGCAGGGTGAGGAAAAAGAGGATCATTGTCTGCAATAAGGCAGTGCAGCCGGTCCGCCTGCTCAGCCAGTGCCTGGGCCCCCCTTGTGAACTGATAGGGCCTGGACCTGGAATAGTACAGCCCAGGCACACTCCTCACAACCCCTGTGCACACGCCTATGGCTATGACCGTGCACATGCATGGGAGTGAAATCATGGCGGCTCGGCCATTCAAGCCCGAGATCTCGGAAGTGGAATTGGGTGAAGAAGGAAGCCTGTCATCAGCGACATCGCTCCGCTGGAGGGATAAGTTTCAGCCCTGGTTCACATTGATGCTAATTTGAAATTGTGCTACTGCACTTGAAGTAGCGAGATTTCAAAGTAGCAGGTCAGCGCAATTTCAGGGGCTACTTGAAAGACATCTGTGAGGCTTCATGCACAGATGTCTATGGAAGTCGCACCTGAAATCGGCAAAAGTCGTGCAGTAACTACTTTTGTAATTGGTTCTGTGCCGTAAAGTCTATGTCATTGGCGGCAATAAGCTGCAATTTGTCATATAATGTGACCTGTCAAATCGCATGACATATCCCTCCAATGTGAACTAGGGCTTAAGGTAAGTCTCTCATAATGTGCTAGTATGCAAGGTCACTAGCTGGGTTCATATACAGTTGTGCTCATAAGTTTACATACCCTGGCAGAATTTATCATTTCTTGGCCATTTTTCAGAGAATATGAATGATAACACAAAAACATTTTTCACTCATGCCAGTGTTTGGCTGAAGCCATTTATTATCACTCAACAGTGTTTACTCTTTTTAAATCATAATGGCAACAGAAATGACCAAAATGACCCCGATCAAAAGTTTACATACCCTGGTGATTTTGGCCTAATAACATGCACACAAGGTGGCACAAAGGGGTTTGAATGGCTATTAAAGGTAATCATCTTCACCTATTATATGTTTGCTTGTAATTAGTGTGTGTGTATAAAAGGTCAATGAGTTTCTGGACTCCTGACAGACCCTCGCATCCTTCATCCAGTGCTGCACTGACGTTTTTAGATTCTGAGTCATGAGGAAAGCAAAAGAATTGTCAAAGAATCTGCAGGAAAAGGTAATTAAACTGTATAAAACAGGAAAGGGGTATAAAAAATCCAAGGAATTGAGAATGCCAATCAGCAGTGTTCAAACTCTAATCAAGAAGTGGAAAATGAGGGGTTCTGTTGAAACCAAACCACGGTCAGGTAGACCAACTAAAATTTCAGCCACAACTGCCAGGAAAATTATTCGGGATGCAAAAGAAAACCCACAAATAACTTCAGATGAAATACAGGACTCTCTGAAAACATGTGGTGTGGCTGTTTGAAGATGCACAATAAGGAGGCACTTGAAGAAAGATGGGCTGCATGGTCGAGTCGCCAGAAGAAGGCCATTACTACGCAAATGCCACAAGGTATCCTGCTTACAATATGCCAAACAGCACAGAGACAAGCCTCAAACCTTCTGGCACAGAGTCATTTAGAGTGATGAGACCAACATTTTAGCAACAAGTCAACAAGGCCTATGATGAAAGGTACACCATTCCTACTGTGAAACATGAAGGTGGATAGATGATTTTATGAGATGTACTTGAACATTCCAACATGACAATGATCCAAAACATAAGGCCAAGTCGACCTGTCATTGGCTACAGCAAAATAAAGTGAAGGTTCTGGAGTGGCCATTTCAGTCTCCTGACCTCAGTATCATTGAGCCACTCTGGGGAGATCTCAAATGTGCAGTTCATGGAAGACAGCCCAAGAATGTACAGGAACTGGAGGCTTTATGCCAAGAGGAATGGGCAGCTTTACCATCTGAGAAGATAAAGAGCCTAATCCACAAAAGACTTCAAGCTGTCATTGACGTTAAAGGGGGCAATAAATGGTATTAAGAACTGGGGTATGTAAACTTTTGATCAGGGCCATTTGGGTAGTTTCTGTTGTGATTATGATTTAAAGAGTAAACACAGTTGATTGATAATAAATGGCTTCAGCCAAACACTGACCATGAGTGAAAGACAAGTTTTTGTGTTATCATTCATATTCTCTGAAAAATGGCCAAGAAATCATAAATTCTGCCAGGGTATGCAAACTTATGAGCACAACTGTGTGTGTGGTAAGAGCAGGTGATTTGAATAGGAATTGCACCACATTCCTATTAAAATGTGATTCTTTGCAGTGCCATTTGAACCCATTCATTTTGTATAGTCTCAATTTGCACTGCACTACACAAAAAAAGTGCAGGAAGCTTTTTTTTTTTTGCCACACTGGAATGTTCACACATGTGATTCTAGCAATTGCACTGCATTTTGTCATTACATTTCACATATTATACTATATTGGTGGCAAGAACAGAGTGCGATTTCAGTGTGGGAAACGCTCAGGATTCGCTGCGTTTCCCACATCACCTATATGTAATCCAAGCCTTAAAGATTCTGTTAACTGATTGCCGACCAGTGCACGACAATATATAAGTCGGCAAAATGGCACAGCTGCGCAAATGGGCGTACCTGTACATCCCCTTTAAGACGCGGCATTGTGGGCGCGCGTGCGCCCACCGCGTACTCCGTGACCGTGCCTGCGGGTCCCGCGGACTCGATGTCCACTGGTGTCCCGCGATCATATCACGGAGTGGCAGAATGGGGAGATGTAAACAAAGCATTTCCCCGTTCTGCCTTGTGACGTGACAGAGATCACTGTTCCCTGTCATCGGGAGCAGTGATCGCTGTAAAGAGCAATACTGCGCCAACTATAGACCAAAAAATTGGTGACTCAAATGTCCAAAGTGGAAATTGAAACAGCTAAATAGAGTCTCTTTTTTTCGTAATGTCCTTTGATAGGATTAAATGAACCACCACTGTGCTCCATTCGATATGTGAAAACCTCCACCAAATAGAAAGCCGCTTACCAGAGAGTAAGCACAATTAGCATTTGGCTATAACCCAGCCGCGGCCTTTAATATCCACAATAGATCCCTCCAGGAAACCTTCTCAGGGCGAACAGGGTGCTGGACTTGTTCAATATGTCATATGATCCGTGAGATCGTGGGGCATATATGAAAAGAGGGACCATAGCGTGATATCGCAATACACATGAATTTTATTGTAAAAAGTAAGTTATACTTACAAACATCCAAATATAAAAAGCATTATAGGAAAACGCCAGAATTCTAGGAGCCCTTCCTCCTTTAAAAACGACAGGGACGGACTGACCATTCGGCACTGCCCGAGGGCCCCATGCCACTAGGGGGCCCCATCAGGGTTGCCAGCCTCAGTAAAACCAGGTACAGTATGTAAAAATCTGTGTTTTTTTTTTTACATTTGTCTCTGAAATGTCCCTTACCGACATCCCTTTTGTCTAAAAATCCTGAGATTATAGCTGCCCCAACTCTCCAGTACCTTCTCAGCCAATAGAAACATGTCTGTGTATACTGTGTGATTGTATACTGTGTGTGTGTGTGTGTGTGTGTATACTGTGTGGCCCCATAATCTCTGATTGCCTGGGGGCCCCATAATCTCCTATTGCCCGGGGGCCCCATGAGTTGTCAGTACGCCCCTGTGCGGTGACGTCACTGCATGCCCTCCCTTGATTGATCGCTGTCATGTTATTGGTAGCCCACCCCCCACAGTTAGAACACCTACCTAGGACACACTTAAACCCTTGATCGCCCACTACTTTTAACCCTTTCCCTGCCAGTGTCATTTATACAGTAATCAGTGCATTTTTATGACAAATGACAATGGCCCCAAAATAGTGTCAAAAGTGTCCAATGTATCCGCCATAATGTCGCAGTCACAATAAAAATCGCAGATCGCTGCCATTACTAATAAAAAAAATTGGAATAAAAATGCCATAAAACTATCCCCTATTTTGTAGACGCTATAACTTTTGCGCAAACCAATCAATATACACTTACTGCAATTTTTTTAACCAAAAATATGTAGAATAATACATATCGCCCTAAACTGAGGAAAAAAATGTTTTTAAATATATTTTTGAAGGGATATTTATTGTAGCAAAAAGTTAAAAATATAGCTTTTTTTCAAATGTTTAGTTTTTTGGTTTATAGTGCAAAAACTAAAAACCGCAGAGGTGATCAAATACCACCAAAAGAAAACTCTATTTGTGGGGGAAAAAAGGACGTCAATTTTGTTTGGTTATAGCGTCGCACGACCGCGCAATTGTCAACTAAAGTGACACAGTACTACTAAAAAGAAAAAATTATAATAAAAACGCCATAAAACTATTTTCTATTTTGCAGACGCTATAACTTTTGCGCAAACCAATCAATATACGCTTCTTGTGATTTTTTTTAACCAAAAATATGTAGAAGAATACATATCGGCCTAAACTGAGGAAAAATATTTTTTTATATATATTTTTGGGAATATTATAGCAAAAAGTAAAAAATATTGCTTTTTTTTTCAAAATTGCTGCTTTTTTTTATTTATAGCGCAAAAAATAAAAACCGCAGAGGTGATCAAATACCACCAAAAGAAAACTCTATTTGTGGGGGAAAAAGGACGTTAATTTTGTTTGGTTATAGCGTCGCACGACCGCGCAATTGTCAACTAAAGTGACGCAGTACTACTAAAAAAAAAAAAATTATAATAAAAACGCCATAAAACTATCCCCTATTTTGCAGACACTATAACTTTTGCGCAAACCAATCAATATACGCTTCTTGTGATTTTTTTTAACCAAAAATCTGTAGAACAATACATATCGGCCTAAACTGAGGAAAAATATTTTTTTATATCTATTTTTGGGAATATTTATTATAGCAAAAAGTAAAAAATATTGCTTTTTTTTTCAAAATTGCTGCTTTTTTTATTTATAGCGCAAAAAATAAAAACCGCAGAGGTGATCAAATACCACCAAAAGAAAGCTCTATTTGTGGGGAAAAAAGGACGTCAATTTTATTTGGGTGCAATGTCGCACGACCGCGCAATTGTCAACTAAAGTGACGCAGTGCGGTATGGCAAAAAATGCTCGGGATAGGAATGTGACTAGGAATACATCACATTATTGATCTATATGGTCAGGAAGGGGGTGGCTTGGTGGACCCATGGTGCCACAAGGATGGACTGCAATGAGGAGACCTCAACTAGGAATACAGTCACATTATTGATCTATATGGTCAGGAAGGGGGTAAAATCTTCCGGGGCTGAAGTGGTCAATCGACATTTTTCACCCAAGATTTACAGACATTTTTTTATCAGTGTGAAAACGTTGGGTGATAGTTCTGTGAATCTCCCATTTAGTAAATTGTAGTTTTCTTCTCTGCAGGGCAGTACTGTTAATCCTCCACTAGATGTCGCCGGTCCCGGACGCGCATTAGCAGGTAGTCTCCTCCATCTATCCATACCTCAGTGAAGGGACTCCACATAGATGTCAGCAGGTCCTTCCTAGGTGAGCTCCAATCTGACATCTCCCAGCCCTGACCTTCCTCACTTGCTCCAGCAGAGGGCCCCATAACCCAGGCAGCCCCGGCTGGTGTGAATGCGTTTTTTTTTTTTTTGATCTGGTTGCTACGTGATCTCTTTTTCAATGAAAAGACGTTTCTAAGCTGCAATAACAGTTTCATCCCCAGAGCAACAGAAACGCCGAGTGACCACACCTCCATCGGCCAGGACAGGTCCTCCTGGGTCACCCTGCCAGCAGATCGCGCACCTGGGCCAGCATGAGCACCTAGCACACCTGCAGCCAGGCACCCAGGGCACCTTGGCATCTATTTATTTTGGGGTGGGAGGACAGGGAGGACTGTACTCATGACTGATCCTGGGCTCCTGTGACCCGAGGGGTGATTGCTTCTCATGTATTTCGGGCTGCTGCCTTACCCCCACTGATGGCTCCTGCTGACAAGTGGCTTGGTGGACCCATGGTGCCACAAGGATGGACTGCAATGAGGAGACCTCAACTAGGACCATCATGGACCAGAAGGACTGCTGTGCTGATGCTGCTGCTGGCCCTGATGGCAGCTCTGCAGCACCCCACACAAGGTAAGGGGGGCAGATTTTCTGCAAAAAGCAAATACAAAAATAAATAAAAGGTTCCCCTGCCATACTGCACCATTCCTTAGATCTAGAAGGAAGGGGTCACCCTAGCAGTAAAACATCCCCTATGCCTAGCCTTCAGATCTGATCATGTATGAGATGGTTTAATGAGCTGTGCCATGCTGCCTGGATGGCAGCTGATGTATGCAAATCCTGGAGGTCTTTTAGAAGCCAATACTGTCACAATATTGATTTATGTGAATAAAATATTTATGGGGTGTTCAGCTGTCATTGGCCTAGGGGCCTTGGACTGATCACCTACATGTGGTATGGCATGATGTGGGTTAATTAGCAATGCCATACTGCCTGCCTGGCACTTGATGTATGCAAATGTTATATAGAAGAGAATACAGTCTTATTATTGAGTAGGTGTGTCTTTTTTTTTATTATAATATTTATTGTGTGTTTATATATCAATTTAATTTATCAATGGCCTAGGGGGTCCTGAACTGATCACCGGCATGATTCCCAGCTGGCAGTTCAAGAATGCAAATCTTAAATTCTCTGAGGTCTTTATAGAAGGGAATACAGTCACATTATTGATCTATATGAAAATAAAATATGTATTGTGTGTTCAGATATCAGTTTAATATATCAATGGCCTAGGGGGTCCTGAACTGATCACCTGCATATGGTAAGGCACGGTGTGGGTTCATTAGAAGTGCCATGCTGCCTGGCTGGCACTTGATTTATGCAAATGTTTTATAGAAGAGAATACAGTCTCATTATTGAGTAGGTGTGTCTTTTTTATTATAATATTTATTGTGTGTTCAGATCAATTTAATATATCAATGGCCTAGGCCTAGGGGGTCCTGAACTGATTACCTGCATATGGTATGGCATGATGCCTAGGTGGCAGTTTAAGTATGCAAATGCTGGAGCCTCTGAGGTTTTTATAGAAGTAAATTCAGTAACGTTATTGATTTATATTAATAAAATATTTATTGTGTTTAATTAACAATTAAATATATCAATGGCCCTGGGGTTCTGAACCAATCACCTGCATATGGTATGGCATGATGCCTAGCTGGGAGTTGATGTATGCAAATGCTGGAGCCCCTGAGGTCTTTATAGAAGAGAATACAGTCACATTATTGATCTATATTAGAATAAAATATTGATTGTGTGTTCAGATATCAATTTAATATTTCATTGGCCTAGAGGTCCTGAACTGACCACCTGCATATGGTATGGCACGATGCCTGGCTGGCACTTGATGTATGCAAACACTAGAGCCACTGAGGTCTTTATAGAAGAGAATACAGTCACATGATTTATGTGAATAACATATTTATTGTGTTCAGATATCAATTTAATATATCATTGGCCTAGGGGCCCTAAACGAATCACCTGCATGGGGTATGGCATGATGTGGGTTAGCTAGTGGTGCCATGCTGCCAGGCCTGATGTATGCAAATGTTAGATGGGATTACAGTCACATTATTAGGTAGATGTGTCATTTTTTTATTATAATATTGATTGTGCAATCAGATATCCCTTGAATATGTAGTGACCCTGAACAGATTGCCTGTATATGTGCCATTTGAGGCAGTGGGCATCTAAGCCCACCCCTTTCATAAGCAGGTATGCATTCAGACACACACTCCCAGAAAATCCATAAAAATCCAATCTGTGATAACTGAATGCTGGTTTGCTGTATACGTATCAAATGGTATCTGAGCTGTTTTTTGTTTGTTTGTATTAACATTGAGGAATTACATTGTTGCCACCTGCCATACAGGTTCATCATTGAATGTTACATTGTATTCCCCAACACAAGCTGGAGGATTTCCAGGCTGGCCCATTATATGACACTGAGCTGGCTCAAGGAGAAACCGCACTGTGATTTCTGTAATGATTTTATTACCTTTGTGTGACTTAGCCCTTGTACACATGGTCGGAAATTCAGACGGAAAATCTGATCGTGTGTGGGCCCTATTGAACTTTTTCCTTCGGTAATTCTGACGGAAAAAAATTGAGAGCAGGATCTCAAATTTTCCGACAACAAAATCCGATCGGAGATATAATTTTGCCCCTGTTCAAATCATTAGTAAGCCCTTGTACACACAGTCGGACATTCCAACGGAAAATGTCCGGTCGGACCGTGTTGTCGGATAATCCGACCGTGTGTGGGCTCCATCTGACTTTTTCCGTCAGAATGTCCGACCAACAAAGGTTGAGAGCTGGATATAAAATTTTCCAACAACATGATCCGATGACAAAGTGCCACGCATGCTCAGATCAAAGTACGAGAGCAAAGCTATTGGATACTAGGCTGAATGCAGTCCTGTCGTAACGAACGAACGTCATCACGTTCCGAACAATCGGATTTTCCAACAACTTTGTCTGACCGTGTGTATGCAACACCAGTTTCGGACAAAATCCATCGTAACAAATCTGATGGATTTTGTGGTCGGAATTTCATACCGTGTGTACAAGGGCTTACAGTTTAAATTGTGTTTCTGAAAGCTTAAAGGGCAACCCCACTCTAATGCCACGTACACACGATCGGAGAATCCGTCGGAATGCGTCTTATCGGACCGTGTCGTCAGATAATCAGACTGTGTGTGGTATGCATCGGACTAATTCCGTCCGAATCTCCGTCCGACCCAATTTTCCAACATGTTGGAAATATTTCCCGACCAACTGGGCCGGTCGGGCGTAATCCGATCATGTGTAGAGAATTTTGACACGCATGCTCAGATCAAATTCCTACATCAAAGCTATTGGCTACTAGCCTGAATGTAGTCCCATCGTAACGAAATTACGTCATCACGTTCTGAAAGATCGGATTTTTCGACAACTTAGTCCGACCGTGTGTATGCAACAGTTTCGGACACAATCCGTCAGACTAAATCTGACGGACAAAATCCGACGGATTTGGTTGGCAGAATCTCCGACCATGTGTACAGGGGCTAATACACATTTATGGTTAAGGTGACATTTCAAGGCAATAAAATAATCAACAGTGGAAATAGTCCTTGAAACCTGTTTTGTTCTATAATCTTTAGGGGGTCAACTTGCTAGATATAGGGGGCTTCAGTAACAGGCCCTGATTTTAACAAGTGGTCACATATAATATCTGATATATGCAGTACTATAAGAGACTGGGGCATGTTACATAGGTAAGGTTGAATAAAGACAATAGTCCATTCAGTTCAACCTGTGTAGGTGTACATGTGTCAGTGTCTATATTTACAATTTCCAATATCTCTGTATGTTGTGTTCTTTTAGCCCTTGGAAAATGTCCGATCGGACCGTGTTGGCGGATAATCCGACCGTGTGTGGGCTCCATCAGACATTTTCCGTCAGAATGACCGACAAACAAAGTTTGAGAGCTGGATATAAAATTTTCCGACAACATGAAAGTCCGATCGTTTGTAGAGAATTCCGATCGGACAAAGTGCCACGCATGCTCAGATCAAATTACGAGACCTAAGCTATTGGCTACTAGGCTGAACGTAGTCCCATCGTAACAAATGAACGTCATCATGTTCCGACCGATCCGATTTTCCGACAATTTATGTATGCAACACCAGTTTCGGACAAAATCCGTCGGAAAAAATCTGACGGATTTTGTTGTCGGAATGTCCGACCGTGTGCTAAGATGCATATTCAAGAGTAAAAATATCCATACTCTCCGCTGCCACCACCAATTGTGGAAGAGAGTTCCACAGCCTTATTGCCCTGACAGTGAAAATCCCCTTGTGCAGTTTAAGGTCAAACCGCTTTTCCTGCAATCTCATTGTGTGGCCCCGTGTCTTCTTACACTCCCTGAGACTAAATATTTTTTTTCCTATGCTGGGACCACCATTAAGCTATTTGTAGATCGCTATCATATCTCCTCTTTAGGCCCCTTTCACACTGAGGCGCTTCTAAACTGCCAGTAAAACATTTGAGCACCTTTGAAGAGCTTTTCAGGCACTTTTGAAGAGCTTTCCATTAATTTCAATGGAGAGGGGCGTTTTTTCACCGCCATACTGCCCCAGCGTGAAAGAATTCATTGATTTTAATGGAAATATGCTTTCGTGAGCTTTTCAGGCGCTTTTTTTAGCGTGGAAGCGCCTGAAAAGTGCCTCAGTGTGAAAGGGTTCTTTGCGTCTCTTCTACAGCGAGAATAAATTTAGTGCTTGCAGTCGTTCCTCGTAATTGAGGTGGTCCAGGCCCCTTATTCATTATGCTGCCCTTCTTTTGACTCTCTCCAGTTTCAGCACATTCCTCCTGAGGACTGGTGACCAGAACTGGACGGAGTACTCCAGATGTGTCCGAACCAGAGTTTTATATAGTGGCAGGATTATTGTTTTATCCCTGGAGTATACCCCCTTTTTTATGCATGCTAATATTCAGCCAGCTTTTGTAGCTGCAGCTTGGCATCACATGCTATTGCTCAGTCTGTCATCTACCATGTCCCCCAGATCTTTCTTCATCCTTGATTCCCTCAGAGGTTCTCCACCTATCGAGTAGTTTGCGTTTATGTTTTTTTGCCCCCAGGTGCATTGCTTTACATTTCTCCACAATAAACCTCATTTGCCATGTAGTTGCCCACTCCATTATTTTGTTCAGGTCTTTCTGTAAAATTTCTACATGGTGATGTGACGTTATTGCTTATTTTTGTGTCATCTGCAAAAATTGAGATTGAGCTATTTATCCCTTCTTCTATGTAATTTATGAATACATTTAATAGAATTGGCCCCAAGACAGAACCTTTGGGTACCCCACTTACCACTCCAGACCAGTCTGAGTACACGTTATTTATCACCAGCCATTGGATACGCCCCAGTTTTTTTACCCAAGAACCTTATGTTCCATGACGGCTAACCTGGGGTGTACTTACACTAGACATGGTTGCCTTGTACCCTGCTTAAGTATGATTGTCCCTACCTCCCCTCTGGTCACATTGTGTCAGGTCCAAGCATGGTCATGTCTTCCCCTCTGCCAGACAGATTACAGTGATCCCTTTTCCTTGTTCTGTGAGGGTTCTTTAATAATTCAGTGCTTGGGAATGGGTAGCGATCACCATAACACCGCTTACAAGTGGTTGTGGATACAACCCCAGATCAATCACACTACACACACTAACCAGACCTTCAGAGTGGACCATGATTAGGCATGGTTCATACACCTAGTGAGTACACCCTTGGAGAAGATGGTCATATAGAAAGGCTACAAGTGTGGATGGAGACTGGAGATATGCAAAGACTTGAGACTGGTAGAGATCACTGCTAATAAATTGATAATCAATGCTACCACAACTGGCAGGACTGGCGTTTGGAGGATGGGGTGGGGGGAGGAGGTGCACAAACTGAGCAATTGTCTATGGCACTTTGCCATTGGTATTATTTGGACTATAGGGGCCCTTTATAATTTTGCCTAGGGCCCCATTTTGTCTAAAACCGGCCCTGGCTGATAACTGCACAATAAGCACGAATGAGCCCCATGTTAGGCGTTATAGTTGTAGAGTGTCTTGAAGTGCCCAAATAGGAATATTCACATCCCTGCTATTTGGGAACTGTAGAAATAGGAGAAACTGTATCTTGCTCAACATTTTTATAGTTATTTATAGCCAGTTGTAGCAATTTCATTTCTAGCTGAATTAAAGTGGAAAGTGTGAGAAAAAAATCCTTTACCATCACTTTAAAGCCCAATTGAATAGATCATTGCTCAGTGTGTGGAAGCAGTAGTCTCTCTGTAGCTGTCCAATATACCCCCATAGATCTATAACCCTGCACTCAGCAAAACCCATGCTCTATGCTTAGTCAGACTTTTAAGAATTTAATCGGTAAAGCTTATGCTCCTTACTGATTGGACATCTCTAGCTCTGATTCAGCAAAGAGGAGCATGTGACCTCTGTAGAGAGGCCACTGATTTCACATAGAGAGCAATGGTCCATCTCTGTAGAATGCTGCCAGGGTGCAGACGTTTCTTCTGAGGATGTTGTTTTTTTTTTTTAAGCAATGCATACTGTAAGCTCCTGTACACACGGTCGGAGATTTTGCCAACCAAATCCGTTGGATTTTGCCCGTCGGATTTAGTCCGACGGATTGTGTCCGAAACTGTTGCATACACACGGTTGGGCCAAGTTGGCGAAAAATCCGATCTTTCAGGACGTGATGATGTAATTTCGTTACGATGGGACTACATTCAGGCTAGTAGCCAATAGCTTTGATGTAGGAATTTGATCTGAGCATGCGTGGCACTTGGTCCGATCAAAATTCTCTACACATGATCGGATTAGGTCCGTCCGGCCCAGTTGGTCGGGAAATATTTCCAACATGTTGGAAAATTGCGTCGGACGGAGATTCGGACGGAATCAGTCCGATGCATACCACACACAGTCGGATTATCTGACGACACGGTCCGATAAGACTCATTCCGACAGATTCTCCGACCGTCTGTACAAGGGCTGAGACCTTTCCACACCTTTTGTTTGGATGCAATTGGAATGTATTTAGCTGATTTAAACTGAAAGTTCAGTTGGTCTTTGCCAACATAATATTTGAAAAAGTAAGATTTGATCCGGTTAAATGATAAAGCAAACTAAACCCATCAGTTTAAAGAAAACAGTTACATTCCCAGCATCCCATCAGATTTGCTTGTGCTCTCAACCAAACAAGCTATCAAATGGCTGGTGTATTAACTCATCCTATGTGGAGTGCCATGGCAGCTGCATATCAGTTAGAGACGAATGGCCCATACACACGATTAGAAAATCGGATGAAAAATACAGATTTCGACACGACTGCATAATAATCTGATCGTTAGTACAGAGCTTTTCGAGAGACGATCACGACAGTTCATCCAATATTATCCAATGGGAGAAGCACAAAATATTTTTCTCGTATGATACCAGATTGTACGATTTTTGTTTAATCAGTACAGTTGTCGGCCAAAAATACAATACAAATACACTACAATACATGACATCACTTCTGATTTTTTTATTCTGTTGTATGAGAATTTTCATAATTTTAGTAAACTCTGCGTTTTTGATATGTGACTAGCATGCAATAAAAAAAAAAACGATCGATCAGTTGACCGATTTTCGGATCGTGTGTACGGGCAATAAAATGGCAGCTTCTTTGGCTTTAAAGGATAGGAGGGTTTAGTTCCGCTTTGAACTCATTTCAATTTAGTGAAAAATATATTTTATATAGAAATAAAGTCTGTAAAGTATCTCTATTGATGATATACAGGGGGTCCCCGTGTTACGAACCCATTAGGGACTTTGTTCCTGTTTGTAATCCGGAAATGTTCATGGCCCGTAATACCAGTTTCAGTATATACCGTATATACTGATTGAAGTAAACCACACGGTGTATGTAGTCATTGCTCCATACAGATGCAAGCTTTCCGACATAGTCTGCCCTTCTTCAGGCATAAAACACGGAATGAGAAAAGATACACTGTTTACAATACAGGCACAGAAAAGGAATACTCTACAATTACATAGAGTCTCTTGTGTACACATTTGTTACTATGTCAGACATCACACACTGGTAGACTGCAGTCCAACTTCAGACCGAGTGACAGTTTTACCTGTATTGCCAGCCAGTCCCCAGGACAGGTCCCTCTCCCCCGCAGTCGTTGGTTGCTAGGATTGATGGCATTCTAACAATCAATTAGTTCAAATGTGTGCCCTGGAGGAAGTGGAACTTCCCCGTCAAGACCTGCAGCCTGCTCTGCCTTCGGCTTCCGCCCTTTAGCTGCCTGGTGCTAAAAGGTATAGGGATACCCTGATGGGGACAGCTGATGTAAGGGGACTCTGATTTAGACATATAATCTAAGGGGCACTCTGATGGTGACACCTGATGTAAGGGGGCACTCTGATGGGGACATCTAATGAAAGGGAGCACTCTGATGGTGACACCTGATGTAAGGGGCCATTCTGATGGGGACATCTGATGAAAGGGAGCACTCTGATGGTGACATCTGATGTAAGGGGGCACTCTGATGGTGACATCTGATGAAAGAGAGCACTCTGATGGTGACACCTGATGTAAGGGGGCACTCTGGTGACATGTGATGTAAGGGGGCACTCTGGTGACATCTGATGTAAGGGGGGCACTCTGATGATGACCTCTGATATAAGGGGGCACTCTGATGGGTACACTGATGTAAGGGGGCACTCTGATGGTGACATCTGATATAAGGGGGGGCACTCTGATGGTGACATCTGATGTAAGGGGGCGCTCTGATGGTAACATCTGATGTAAGGGGGCGCTCTGATGGTGACATCTGATGTAAGGGGGCGCTCTGATGGTGACACCTGATGTAAGGAGGCACTCTGATGGTGACACCTGATGTAAGGGGGCACTCTCATGGTGACACCTGATGTAAGGGGGCACTCTGATGGTGACATTTGATGTAAGGGGCACTCTGATGGTGACATCTGATGAAAGGGAGCACTCTGAAAACAGACAATAAACATTATTGAAATTCTATGCAAACTGTACGCTACTTATTTTTTGATGGACAAAAAATGACAACATATACAGTATACTAGGATCATAGCATTAACCTGAGATTAAACTTGAGAACTCTGCTAGAAGAAAATTTTACAAACTGGACCTCTTTGTATTTTATTTCAATGCCCCTGCCATATGAAGAAAAAATTATCCACACTCCGGTCGTTGCTCTTTAAAAAACATTGTTTTTATTGACAAGTCAGTGAACAAACGCAAGTAAAAACAATTGACGCGTTTCAGCCTATAAGGCCTTAGTCATAACCCGTTATGACTAAGGCCTTATAGGCTGAAAGACGTCAACTGTTTTTACTTGCGTTTGTTCACTGTGGCTTGTCAATAAAAACAAAGATTTTTTTAAAGAGCAACGACCAGAATACGGATCATTGTTTCTTCATTACTCAGCCAGCGACTGTGGATTGAGCACCCAGGAGCTCTGCTATCTATGTGGTGTATGGGCAGTAGCACTGACTTTTCTGTTTATGCCCCTGCTAAATACCTGTACATTTACCACCTGTTATGCCCTGTACACACGGTCGGACATTCCGACCACAAAATCTGTCAGATTTTTTACAACGGATTTTGTCCAAAACTTGTGTTGCAAACACACAGTTGGACAAAGTTGTCGGAAAATCCGATCGTTCGGAACGAGGTGATGCTTGTTGCGTACAACGGGACTACGTAGAGGCTAGTAGCCAATAGCTTTGGTCTCATAATTTAATCTGAGCATGCGTGGCACTTTTTCCGTCAGAATTCTCTACAAACGATCGGAAAAAGTCTGATCGGATTTTGTTGTCGGAAAATTTTAGATCCAGCTCTCAAACTTTTTTCCTCCGGATTTTTTCAGATGGAAAAAGTCCGTTAGAGCCCACACATGATCGGATTTTCCGACAACATAATCCTATCTGACCTTTCCCGTTGGAAAGTCCGACCGTGTGTACAGGGCATTTGAGGTAAATAAACATAATAGACCAGAGTTCCAGTCAAATCCTTCAAGGCACTGGGGGACGAAGAGGTAGGTGTTCAGAAAGAAGTCACAATCCATGTATTATAAGAAGGGAGAGATGAGACGGTCTTTGGGACTCATATACATTGGGTATAAAATATTGCAATTTTAAGGGTGTTTGACTTTTTTCCCTGCCTCTAATCATCCTTCCATGTTAGCCTTTGTGTCCTTGCACACCTAGGCATTTAGAGGAAGAAAAGAACCCATCTCATCGGGAGAGGAACGTTTAGACAAAAAAAAGAAATACATAGAAACGCGTGTAAAAGGACTTAAGTGCTAGAAGAGTTTAGCGCATAAACTTTCATTCATTTCATTGGCTAGAATAAATTACTGTATTTATTGGCGTATAACACTCACTTTTTCTCCATGAAAATTGGGTGCAAATAGCACATGCGTGTTATACGCCAATACTTCAGTTTTAGCTGCCTCGGAGGGGACAGGGTGGGGGGCAAGACGAGTGCCATCAGATTACATGCAGTGAGAATCTCCTGTTTACTTGGTAGCCTCTGTAATAGGAAGTACCGTCTCCTGGGCCACCATTGGACAACTATTGTCTCTATCATAGGAGATTCTCACTGTATGTAATCTGTCGACGCTCGTCCCGCCCCCCTCCCTGTCCCCTCTAGGCTGCAGATGGGCATCGATCAGGCAATGGCAATGATGAGGCTGCTGCATTGATGGCAATGGTGAGGCTGCTGCATTCATAGCAATGATAAGGCTGCACTGATGTGGACTGATGAGGCTGCATTGATGGCCCTTGTGAGGCTGCAGATGGGCATTGATCAGGCTGCATTGATGGCAATGGAGAGGCTGCACATGGGCACTGACACCTAAGTTCCTTATTTAAAATTTAAGTTTTTTTCCTGAAAATTCCCTCTTAAAGTGAATGTGCGTGTTATACCCCTGTGCGTGTTATACGCTGATAAATACGGTAATATTTGAAATGAAATGAAGGAACACCCAAACGGCTGATGCGCCTAAACACGTTTGCGAAATGTAGCTTTACGTGTGTTTTTAATGCTGGCATTCAGAGAAGCTGGGCAAATTCTCAGTCTGCATTATTCCTAAAATAAATTGTAGCTTTTGAATTAAAACAGAATCGAATTTTGGCTATAGAAAGTCAGGCAACTGACAGTATACAGTGACCATTTTACCAGCCCCAACGTTCTTCTTCTGTGACAGGTGCTCTTCCTTAATTACTGAACTGCAAATTGGCTGTATGTGTGTAGATAATTATTACATTGCACTATTGGTTATCATTGATAGGGGTGACTAATTTACTAGTATGGACAGGCACAATTGTGTAAGCAGTAATTTCACTTTGTAGAGGAGAGAATGACTCACCGTGATGATTTGGGAAGAGAGAGTCAGTTTTTTCTAAATACACAGAACATAAATTATATGTAGTATGCTGTAAAGCTGAACTCTGGGCATAAAAAATGTATCCAAATATATTTCTCAAAAGCTACAGAGGGATATAAATCCACTTTGTGTGCACCAAATGCCTATGCAGACCCAGATATTACCTTGTAAATGGAACCAGCGTCATTACCACTGTGCTTGTGCAGAGAGCAGAGCTGTAGGAGGGACCCAGCAGGCCCCACCCACTACAGGCAGCCTGCAGAAAATACAGGAGGGGGCGGAGACCAGACCAGTCACCCTGCCCAAGGCGAGAGTGCAGCAGTGACCGGTCTATATTTTAGGAAGCTCCTGCACTGAGATGAAGTATCACACTGGATTACTGCACAGATATGGAAGAAATACACAGAGCACACCAAGAATCAAGGATGAATACACATGACTCTTGTAGTTAGACAGTATTCACTTATCCCAGAGTTTAGGTTTAATGACACTCCCTAACCTGTTGTCACAAGGTTGGAAAGGCACATTTTTCTAAATATCTTATGTCATTTACTGGCCCCTTTCTTGTCTGAATAGACAGAGTCAGTGATCGGTACATATCGCTCCTGTGCTTGTTCATAACTGACGCATAGTAAATTCTGTTTACTATGCTTCAGTTTGTGAATGAATGGGAAGCTCTATACTGAGCTTTTCTTGTTCATTCATTCTGTGCAGCTGAGGCTGCAGAGATGGAGATTGAGGGCTGTGTCCTTAATTTCCTTTCTCTGTCTCAAAGGTGGGACATCAGAGGTATATATAGACCCCTGATATCTTACCAAAACCCCCCAATGGGGCTCCTAAAAAAAGGTAAAAATAATAAAATTAAATGATAAAAATAATAAAAAAATAAAATAAAAAACTACTAACACCAGTGGCGGAACTACCAAGGTTGCAAAGGTCGCACTTGCGAAAGGGCCCTGGTGTTCCACCACTGGGTTTGTTGGGAAGTGCCCCGGTCAAAGGGGCCCTCCATGGTTTCTTACAATGGGGCCCTGACGGTTATAATTACGCATTTGACAACTGATCAGCTCAGCTCTACATGGTAAGCTGACCATTGCACATAGCTGCAGGGGGATGATGTTCATCCTTGCGTAGAATATAACCACAGAGTGTCAAGGTATTCCTTATTATATCCTAATTAGAATGGCAATATACTGTATAGCAGCATACTGCAGAAGCATGTTTGCCCTTTGCTTTCTATCTACAGCCTGTCACTTGCTTGCATTTTACTTTCAGGCCTTGTTTGCTCAGGTGAAAAAAACAGGCAGCTTGGCCATGTTTATACCACCCGCCTGCCAACTGCCCACCAAAAGCCTAACAAGGCAGCCTAAGGGGATCATATATATGCCATGGTGGCAAAACAAAGGTTTTTGGACACTACAAATTTAACTTGAGGCTGCAGCATGGTGTCTTTGACTTCAATGGGCGCATTTGACAGGCACTGCCACCTGTTAAACCTATCAAGCTTAACAGGTGGCAGTGCCTGTCAAATGCTCCCATTGAAGTCCATGGCACCGTGCCGCAGCCTCAAGTCAAATGCTTGGCTTGCTGTTTGTTAGTTCCATGCAAAAGTTCAGCAAAAAAAACATTCATGAGGCAGCGGTGATGTCTGCAAACTGCGGCTCTATTTTCCTCTGAAAAGCGAAAGTGATCCACCTTCAAACGCTTTTCAGGGGGATGGTGGAGACTGTCTTTGTGAACCAATCCTTGAAGTGTAACTAAAGACAATTTTTTTTTGTTTTGGACAGAGTGTTAAGGATTTGAGCATGTCAGGTATTATTGGTGTCCGTGTCCCCATCCCAGATATTCAACCGCTCTATTTATCCTGTTAACTGTTATCATTGATAGTGAAAGTAAAATAAAATCCCAAATCCCAAATTTTGGGTTGAAACCAGAACCGTAATACAGCAGAAATAGTCCAATGGGGACACTAGTTCTAGTGACCATTGTGACATCCCAGGATTCCCTCACATTAGAAGGATTTCCTCTCACTTCTTCTTTTGGTTATGGGACAGGAAGTGAAGGGAAATCTCTGCAATGGGGCACTGATGGCATAAAATAAACCAACAGTGGTTATGTCCCTTACTCTATCCAAACTTTAAAAAAAAAGTTTTGCCTTTAGTTCTACTTTAAAGTTTTTCTGTAATCCGTTTCCATCTTGATGGTGGCTCCATTGCCTTTCAGAATACTATGGAGCCACATTTATGTGTACTTCTGCCTATGATGTGGCATGCATGCTCTTTGTTATCAAGGCACTAGGGATGAGGAAAGTCATGTGACCACTAAGGTGCATGGAGCTAGAATGGTGGCGCGCATGTGTTGTAATACCAGTGAGTATTAGGGACACCAGTACAGCTGACATGGATAGGCCTAGAATGGAGGCATGCATATGCTGTGACACAAGTGGGGATTAGGGACACCAGTACAGCTGACATGGGTAGGCCTAGGATGGGGGCGCGCATGTGCTGTGACACCAGTGGGGATTAGGGACACAAGCACAGCTGACTTGCGTAGGCCTAGGATGGGGGTGCGCATGTGCTGTGACACCAGTGCGGATTAGGAACACCAGTACAGCTGACATGGATAGGCCAAGGGTGGGGGCGCGCATGTGCTGTGACACCAGTGGGGATTAGGGACACCAGTACAGCTGACATGGATAGGCCAAGGGTGGGGGCGCGCATGTGCTGTGACACCAGTGGGGATTAGGGACACTAGTACAGCTGACATGGGTAGGCCAAGGGTGGGGGCGCACATGTGCTGTGACACCAGTGGGGAATAGGGACACCAGTACAGCTGATATGGATAGGCCTAGGATGGGAATGTGCATGTGCTGTGACACCAGTGGGGAATAGGAACACCAGTACAGCTGACATGGATAGGCCAAGGGTGGGGGCGCGCATGTGCTGTGACACCAGTGGGGATTAGGGACACCAGTACAGCTGACATGGATAGGCCAAGGGTGGGGGCGCGCATGTGCTGTGACACCAGTGGGGATTAGGGACACTAGTACAGCTGACATGGGTAGGCCAAGGGTGGGGGCGCACATGTGCTGTGACACCAGTGGGGAATAGGGACACCAGTACAGCTGATATGGATAGGCCTAGGATGGGAATGTGCATGTGCTGTGACACCAGTGGGGAATAGGGACACCAGTACAGCTGACTTGGGTAGGCCTAGGATGGGGGTGCGCATGGGCTGTGACACCAGTCTGGATTTGGGACACCAGTACAGCTGACTTGGGTAGGCCTAGGATGGGAGTGCACATGTGCTGTGACACCAGTGGGGATTAGGGACACTAGCACAGCTGACATGGGTAGGCCTAGGATGGGGGCACGCACACATGTGCTGTGACACCAGTGGGGATTAGGGACACCAGTACAGCTGACTTGGGTAGGCCTAGGATGGAGGCACACATGTGATGTGACACCAGTGGGGATTAGGGACACCATTACAGATGACACGGGTAGGCCTAGGATGGGGGTGCACATGTGCTGTGACACCAGTGGGGATTGGGGACACCAGTACAGCTGACATGGGTAGGCCTAGGATGGGGGCGGGCATGTGTTGTGACACCAGTGGGGATTAGGGACACCAGTACAGCTGACATGGGTAGGCCTAGGATGGGAGCGAGCATGTGCTGTGACACCAGTGGGAATTGGGGACACCAGTACAGCTGAAATGGATAGGCCTAGGATGGGGGCGCGCAAGTGCTCTGACAGCAGTGGGGATTAGGGACACCAGTACAGCTGATATGGGTAGACCCTGTAGCAGCTATGTCAATATCAGGCAGTACAATCAGCATCATTGCCGAACAATTGCTGAAACAAACATAATGAAATGATAAGCCACTTGGAGAACATAGTCAATGGATGAATTGTTGTCGGATTTAGAAGATTTGAACTGAGATTAGACTTGTGATGCACATCTAAGCAGGAAACAGGACTGCATGTATGTGTAATAAACACGGTTATTCCCGTGTATATGCATACTTATTGCAGATATTTGGTCCTTGTTCATTGATTTTTAATTGAACGCTATATGATATTACACAGCTATTTTTCTTAGCACGCTGGATGTTTTTTGCTCATTATCTACAGAAAGAAGCCTCATGCTGTCTAAAGATCAGTTGGTGGTTTCTTGTTAACATCAACAAAATTGTTTGATGTGCATAGAATTTTCTATTCAGTAAGTCTTCACTAACACATATTGGGCTGCATTTTTCATATTTTGTTGATATCTCTTTGTGTTTGATGCTGGGATAGGGAAAAGTTAGCACTGGGAATTGTATTGTCCACTTGAAAGCCTCGTTCAGATCTATTGGCTGCAAACGCTGATGCAATCCTGGTTTTCCAACATGGCCGGTCATTAGTCCTGCTTCTGTTGAACTGTCAGCAGTACACTGCTACCCAAAGTACAGCAGGACTTTCAATATCGTGTATACCCAGCTTCAAGTGATTGTAAAGGAAAAAAAACATATTTAAAAAAAATAAAATAACAAACATGTCATACCTACCTGCTCTGTGTAGTGGTTTTGCACAGATCAGCCCCGATCCTTCTCTTTATAGGTCCCCCGCTGGCGCTCTGGCCCCCTCCCTTGCCAGGTGCCCCTATAGCAAGTCGCTTGAGGGGGGAGCTACACACTGAAGGTTTTTTACCTTCATGCATAGAATGCATGAAGGTAAAAGACCTTCAGATTTTACAACCACTTTATTGGCCTACCTGCACAATTCAATCAATTCATATCCAGTCAGGTTCCTTTAAATCTAAAGGCAATTTCACAATCAAATTTCAAAATATAATGGCTACTAAAAGGTGTCTTCCAAGCAGGTTACTGAAAAACAAAAAAAAAACAGACAAAGGTAGCTTTTTTTAATTTAATTTTATTTGCTCATGTTGCTTCAATAGGCCTCCTAGTTGTGTGCCGGATTTGGCTGCCAGCTAACTGGCTTCTTGTCATATCTCTATGGGTACAGTCAAAGCCTTACAGAAAAACACACAAGAGGGGTCAGTAAAATATTGTGTCATTACCTGATTATGATTACATGCAGTACGAGTGTGTGAAATATAAATAACATCTGTCATCAATCTGAACTGCGATTTATATACCTGTGCCAAGATGCTGCCACTTTGGCATCTCTAAATCTGAGCTTGCTGATTTGCAAGTTGTACTTGACTAGCCTGTGAAAGTCGAACTCCAGCCAACATTGATATTCTCTGAAATGCACGTAGGAACCCCAGCCTACCTGTGCAGGAAATTTCCTGTGCATCCAGTGAAAAAATGCACTGCATTTGGACCCCTAGCCACCAAAATCCCAAGAGCCATGTATTGTTTTTTTTTGCCAACTAGACCTTCTCTTTTGGGTGCCTCCATAGATGGTCAGGAAGTTATTCCAGCAAGCCAATGATCTTGACCTTCGTTTTCATTTATTTTTTGTTTCAATAAAAATTTATTGAGACATTTTCAGAAATACTGCAGATCATGTACATTTCCAAACAACTATTTGAATTTTATGAAAAGAGGATATCAAAATGGCTGTAACGCCCACACAAGGGCTTAGACATCCGAAAACAATAGCGTGAATCCTAAAGCAGTGGATGTAACAAAACTGTGCAAACTCAGAAATGCTAACAAAAGGTGTTAATAATTAGTGAGCAATGTAGCTCAAACGGTAAGGAGGGGGGTCATGGTCAGGGACGGTGGGAATGGGTAGGAGGAGTGTTAGGTTTGTTGGATCCAAAGAGAGTAAGCCCTTGTACACACGGTCGGAGAATCCGTCGGAATGTGTCCTATTGGACCGTGTTGTCAGATAATCCAACTGTGTGTGGTATGCATCGGACTGTTTCCGTCAGAATATCCGTCGGACCAAATTTTCCAACTTGTTGGAAATATTTTCCGACAAACTGGTCCTATAGGACATACTCCGATTATGTATAGAGAATTCCGATTGGACAAAGTGCCACGCATGCTCAGATCAAATTCCTACATCAAAGCTATTGGCTACTAGCCTGAACGTAGTCCCATCGTAGCGAAATTACATCATCATGTTCTGAAAGATTGGATTTTTCGACAACTTTGTCCGACCGTGTGTATGCAACAGTTTCGGACAAGATCCGTCGGACAAAATCCGACGGATTTGGTTGTCGGAATCTCCGACCATGTGTACAAGGGCTAAGGCATAGTTGAGCCATGTGTCCCATGCTTTTAGGAGTATGGTTAAGGATGCTGGACATTTTCTCGTGTATCAGCTTTAAGGTCATTTGGTCTTGGACTTCTTGTATGGAGGCTGAGGGCTTCTTCCAGGCCTTGGCCATTGTTTATTTGGTGCCCAGAAAAAGGAACATGGCCAATTAGTGCTGATAAACATAAAGGCCTGGAATATGATAATGAAGCAAAGCATATTTAGCTTCCTTGGGAATGGATGAAACAAAGTGTGAAGAAGCCCAAAGTCTCTGAACCAGAAGGAGAATAGTTTTGGGCAAGACCACCTTGTGTGTAATACGTCACCTCGTTGGCCACAAACTCGGAACCATCTGTCAGAGTAGTTTGGGTTTGCCTGGGCTATTCGGACAGTAACCCAATACCATCTAAGGAGAACTTAATAGGCCGATTCTAGTATGTTCGTATTCATAGAGCATTTGGTTACCTTTGACTGTTCAATACATTTCAAACAAAACAGCTCAGGCCCCCAACATCAGGAGAGCAATATTATTTGACCCAAATCCTACATATTCAGACCAAGACACAGAAAGCATAGATAGAAGGATTAAAGCTGGCAGTAAAAAAGGTTTATATCTTGAACAGTGTATACCACTCCACCAAGAAAGGTAGGAATTTTTATTTATTTTACAACAGAAGGAGCAAAACCCTGCGGTAGAGGAGGACAGAGCTGTGGAGTTCATTAGGGGGGTCTACAAGAATAAGACTCCATGCATGTTCCAAGTGGTAAAATGTCAATATAGAGTGGACTGACTCTTCTAGGAACTGGAAGGAAATGTGTAAATTCCCAGATACCCCTCTATGGCACAAACGTAGGCTGCTCTGTCTTCAGGGACTTGAGCGCAGCTAAATCCCTTTCTCTAACATTGAATCATCCTCCGATGTACCTTATGAATCACAAGCTAGTCTTGGAAGATATTGCTTCTCTTTTAGATTTAATCAATCATCTATGGAACAGCATAATATCTAAAGAATAAAGATACTAGGTGTGACAACATTTCAAGTATTCATGCCATCACTTCCCATTAAATGAGCCAATTCCAGTCCTAATAGTTTAGTTTTTCTGCATTGCTTCTTTTTAATTTCCTAAAATTTTGCAACAGCAACACTTCACGTGGTGTTATGTCTCAGATACCAAATAAAAATCAGTGGAGATGAGTGAATTGGTTAGTAAGAGCAGTAAATGCAGACAGTTCATGCTGAGCTGGACTTCACAACGGATTAACGTGGATTCAAGACTGAGCTCAAGGAAAGTGATGCTTTACATCCTTCGTCATAGGCCGCTTATGTCCCAGGGTTGTGAATTCTACCCTCAAAACCAATGTTGTCATCAGAACAGTGTCCCCATTTGGCAGGGGTGGACTGACAACTTATGGGGCCCCTGGGCAATAGGAGATTATGGGGCCCTCAGGCAATCAGAGATTATGGTGCCACACAGTATACACACGCACAGTATACAATCACACAGAAGGTACTGGAGAGGTAGGACAGCTATAATCTCAGGATTTTTAGACCAAAAGGATGGGGCAGTTAGGGACATTTCAGAGACAGAAGTAAAAAAACCACAGATTTTTACATACTGTCCCTGGTTTTTCAGAGACTGGCAGCCTTGATGGGGCCCCCTAGTGGCCTGGGGCCCTCGGGCAGTGCCCTAGTGGCTGAATGCTCAGTCCGCCCCTGCCATTTGGACTTGACAGGTGAATGGAGGTTATCCAGGACTCATGAAGTCCATGCTTCTTTGGAGCATGGACTTGCTGTTTGGGTGAGGGCACTGCACTCTACTGGCTAACTGAACTAGTGAGTTATCCTTTGGACAAGTTTTTACTAGTCTACCAATAGCACCAGGCATATTGAATACACTATCAGTTAACTAAATAATGTAGCCTAGTCTGCACTATGACCAGTGGAGCATATCTTCCATTACTCACTCATCTGTATGAATCAGGATTCTAGTTCTACCCCATAGCATAGCTCCCAACTGTCCCTGATTTCGAGGGACTGTCCCTGATTTGGAGCAATGTCCCTCTGTCCCTCTTTCCTCCTCGTTTGTCCCTCATTTTGGTCTGATCTATATATTGTATATCAAATACACTTTTTAGCTTTCAAAAAATGTTTCCCAGTGCTAAACCTTTCATCCAAATTCTAAATTGCTGCATTTGTACATTTTAAAAGCCAATATAAAGGAATAGTAGTGGTAAAAAAAAGCCCTTTTGGATTTAATTAACTTTTTTTTGGGGGGGGCGGTGGTTAACTCTCCTTCAAGGGGTGTGACAAGGAGGCGTGTTCTATGCCTACAACATACATTTGGTAGTAGGTGTCCCTCATTCCCATCTTAAAATGTTAGGAGGTATTCTATAGGCCAGGGATATGCAATTAGCGGACCTCCAGCTGTTCCAAAACTACAAGTCCCATGAGGCATAGCAAGACTCTGACAGCCACAAGCATGACACCCAGTGGCAGAGGCATGGTGGCACTTCAGTTTTTCAACAGTTCGAGGTCCATTAATTGCATATCCCTGTTATAGGCTTATGCCCCGTACACATGATCGGAAATTCGGCCAGCATAAGACCGATGAGAGCTTTTGGTCGGAAAATGCGATCGTGTGTATGCTCCATCGGACTTTTGCTTTTCGGCCAGCAAAAGTTTGAGAGCATGTTCTTAATTTTTCCGTCGCAAAAAGTTCCTATCCGAAAAGGCGTTTGTGTGTATGAAATTCCGACACGCAAAAACTCACCGCATGCTCAGATTCAACTACGAGATGGAAGCTATTGGCTGCTGACTATTGAACTTTCTTTTTCTAGTCCCGTCGCACGTGTTGTACGTCACCGCGTTCTTGACGGTCAGAATTTGGTGTGACCGCGTGTATGCAAGCCAGCTTGAGCGAAATCCCATCGGAATTCCATCTGGAAAACCATCAGAGCTTTTTCCGAGCAAAATTCTGATCAGGTGTACGCGGCATTAGAAAAAAAATCTGTTCTGCTGGAATGCACAAGTTTGTCTTCACACTTCTTCTGATGGCTAGATTCTGCTTATAACAATAACAATTTTCATTTTTGCATTCGATGTTTAAAATTTTGGCTTATCTGTACTGTATTATTTGAAAACCAAGTACTTTTAATTGAAATGTCCCTGTATGCCCCCCTATTGGTACTCTAGACTTAGTAAATAAGGTAAAACTCAGGCATCCACGAAACAGCCATTCATAAGAGCTCTCAGAGCGTGTTACTGAAATCATTGTTCTAACAGAGATCTATGGACCTATTCCAAAGGTCGTGCACCTGCGTTCAATGGGCATGATTGACTTTAGAGGCAAATATCTTCAGTAAAATACATCAGCCAGGAGGTAGTCAGCAGAGACTGCCAGGAGCAGTAAATCAGGTTGTTTAAAGCCAGTCTCCATGGAGATGGAACACAGAACACTCCATCCCGTCCCATTGTCTTCACAGCGCACCTTCCCTTCACAGACAAGACAATGCCGAATCCCAATGTCATTATTCACGCACCACTTTCTAATTACATAATGTGCTCATTAATCTAAACATCAGTTATGGCTGTAATATATTATTTGAGGGTAGGAATTATAACAATGGCAACAATGAAAATATAATACAAACAGTTATTAGAAAAATTCTAAAGTTTGGTATTGAAGTAAAAGTAAAGGATAGATAGTATCTATCTATCTATCTATCTATCTATCTATCTATCTATCTATCTATCTATCTATCTAGCTATCTATCTAGCTATCTTTCTGTCTATCTAGGGAACATGTTGTGGACACCTGACCATCTCACACAGTATATGAGCTTTTTGGACATTCCATTCCAAAATCATGGGCACAAATCTGGATTGGCCCCCATTATGGCTATAACAGCCCCCATTCCTTTGTGAAGGCTTTATACAACATTTTTGAGTCTGTCTTTGGGAATTTGTTCCCATTCTGCCAAAAATGTCTTTTTGTGATTTTGGATGAGAATAGCTTACAATAAATGCTACAAATTACCCAAAAGTATTCAAGCAGGGTTGAGGTCAGGGCTCTGTGTAGGACACTCACGTTCCTCATCACCAAACTCAGAAAACCTTTGTTTTTTGGATTTGGCTTTATACACTGGGATATAGTCATGCTAGAACTCCCAAATTGTTGCTACAGAGTTGAAAGAGTTCATTAGTCTAAAATGTAATTGTATGCTGTAGTATTAACAGTACAGTAATACCTTGGATTGCGAGTAACGCGGTTTACGAGCATTTCACAATATGAGCTATTATTTTTTTTTAAATCCTGACTCGGCTTGCGAGCGTTGTCTCAAAAAACGAGCAGGATTCAAGCTTCTGGGGCGTGCAGTACCACATTTGGCCAGAGGTGAAGGGGCACCGGTTAGAACCGCTTGAAAACTCTCAGAAACACTCCCTTCCCGAGTGTCTTCGGGCATCTCCGACTGCATCCGAGTGGCTCCTAGTGCTCTCTGAGTGTTTCTGAATGTATCTGGCGCCCCCTACCTCTGGTTACATGCGGTACTGCATACACTAGCAGTGCCACTGGAAACTGATTATCTGAGTTTCCATTATTTCCTATGGGTTAACTCGCTTTGCTATAGGAGTGCTTTGAATTACAAGCATTCTTCTGGAACAAATTATGCTTGTAATCCAAGGTACATTTTACGGAAAGCACAACATTTTGGAGCACTGTACTAATATATTGTGAGGTGTGATGGCTGGGTGTCTACAAAAAAGATAAAATAAAGAAACTGAGTAAATCATGGCATCACTGTAGAGAGAAATATGAAGATGTATTTTTACACTAATAGGCAGTAGAAAATATAATAGAATGAAGATGCCCATAAACATTTGATTGCTGTCTCCCAATGCAGCCATATTTAAGTGGATGGGGTGATCTTAATATGTCTATTGGTCAACCACAATATGAATGAATGAATGACCATTATCATGGGACAAAGTAATCAGAAAGGTTGGAGAACACTGATCAGTCACTGCTATTTCACCTGAGATAAACTGGTGACAGAACAGTCTGCATGTTCTTCCCTCTACCCCTTGGCCTATACAGGTGTGCTTCCCTCTACCCCTTTAGCCTGTACATGTGTTCTTACCTCTACCCCTTTAGCCTGTACATGTGTTCTTCCCTCTACCCCTTTAGCCTGTACATGTATTCTTACCTCTACCCCTTTAGCCTGTACATATGTTCTTACCTCTACCCCTTTAGCCTGTACATGTGTTCTTACCTCTACCCCTTTAGCCTGTACATATGTTCTTACCTCTACCCCTTTAGCCTGTACATGTATTCTTACCTCTACCCCTTTAGCCTGTACATATGTTCTTACCTCTACCCCTTTAGCCTGTACATGTGTTCTTACCTCTACCCCTTTAGCCTGCCCTGTACAGGAACTCTGGTGTGAGCAGCGCATTCCAGTTGGACAGATGGGACATGCTCATAAGTCTAGCCATTAACTTATGTTTGTGGCCAGCTAAAAAGCTAAAGTGTATGTAAACCCTAACAATGGACTTCTCTTATTTTGGACCTTTTAGTCTGTTAAATGTTAAATATACCACTGAAAGTGTTCCGTTATATCTGTTTTGATGGCTGAAAAACACCTATTGTCCTTTTTAGAAATTCAGAGCTGTCCTGTGCACACTTCTTGTGTGATCTCATAGAGTCTAACCAGCCTCCCTGTTCTGAACTTAAAGGGTAACTCCACTTTCGTTGGGAAAAAAAAATAGCAAATAAAGAAAACAATAATATAACTTACATAATTGCGACACAAATCATATTGTCCTCGAATTAAAAATGACCTTTCCTTTTCAATCTGCATTGTTATTTTCTAAAAATGCAATGTAATATGGCTACCTAGAGGTATTCTGTACACAGAATGTATACAGAACACCCCCCGGAAACATAATTTCGGGCTTGTGTGATTGGCTCACTGATTTTCCAAGAAGTCTGCACTAAGAGTAAGATTTTAAGCATCTCCTGCAACAAAAATGTAATTTTTGGCGAGATACTCCCAATAGGAATCTAAAGGGATGTAGACCCTGCCACTTTCCTCATTAGTGCCCTGCAGGTGCACAGCTGATTGATAATTATGAAACCACTCCCATTAGACCCCATACACACTATTAGATTTTCTGCAGATTTTTGTCTTCAGATTTACCAAAACCATGTAGTGGAAGGGCCTGCCTGATTGCATACAAATTTAAACTCTTAAGGTTTGACCTCATATTATATGGTTTTGGTAAATCTGAAGACAAAAATCTGCAGATACTCAGGTCCCAGAAAACAGCAGGGACTAGTGGGATCGCGCAGTGCGACTCGCGCATGCGTGGTAGGGAACCAGGCTGTGAAGCCACAAGGCTTCACTTCCTGATTCCCATACCGAAGATGGCAGCACTTCCACCCGGGGGGGGGGGGGGGGCGAGGGACAGATCGGCTTTGGGTGCCAACAGTGTCCATGTTTTAAAAGTCAGCAGCTGCAACCCCAATGTTTAACTTCTTTACATCTTTTGAAGAGAATACATTTGATATATTTAATGGATTTGTTTTTTTACATAAAACTGGAAACAAATAGAAAACCATTTAGCACGCAATCCAAAGTGCTCCCCAAAAAACGGACAGTGGTAGGTAATGGGTTCAACGATGCAGCCCTCTTTAGACTGGGTGGTCTTCAGAAAAACGTAAAAACATACACAAGAGGGCACGAACACCTAGTGCATTACCACCAAACACCATTTAATAAAAGCGCACAACAATTATATTATACTCACAAGCAGGGTTGCCAACCTCCAGCAGCATTTTTTACAACCTGAGAAATTGCAGAACTCCTATTGAAAACGAACCCACTGAATATTTGAACAGTATAAACATGATATGGAAACACAAACAATACCTTTTAATAATCAGACACTTACCTGTCCCAGGGTCCAGCGCTGCGAGGAAACTAAGCCACACTCATATCCCCCTCCTCTCTGTGGCACCGGCATTGTAACTGTGGGCATCAGGCTGTGGCTTCACAGCCTGGCACCCACTGCGCATGCGTGAGCCGCGCGTGCTCCATAACTGGCTGGGCAATCATCTGGGACCTGTGACATGCCCCAGATGATTGCCAAGAGGGAGGGGGAGAGGTGATCTCCCTTCCGGTGCTGCGGTACGCCAGGAGGAAGTGGGAGTTGGAACCTTCTAAAACTAGAGCGTATCCACTCCCCCGCCCCCCCAAAAAAATGACAAATGTGGCATGTTAGGGGGTCACCTTCCCTTAAAGCGGAAGTTCAATTTTTGGGTGAAACTCAAAAAAAATCAACAGAACATGAAATGATCAGCCCCTAATATTTACTGGCAGTTGTAAAAAAAAATCCCAGATTTTTACAAACTGTCAGTAAACTTACTGGCAGGTGGCAACCCTATTTACAAGATACAAATAAAATCAAGCATATCAAGTAGACAGCTCCCACAGGTGAGACGGGTGTTCGATCTAATGCCACACGATGGAAAAGCTTACGTGTTTCGGGGGGTCAGGTCCCCTTCATCAGAGCTCTGGAAATAAAAATGCATATTTTGGGTATTTGAATGTTGATTGTACTGTATATAGTTGACACCTTTATGTCCCATGGTTCAGTTGAGAATAATTTGGCATATGGTGTCGAAATGATTACCAATCTAGGGGCAAGCTGCTATATCCCCCAGAACAGGTGTCTGCTATATAATGACAAGCTATTTATGGATTACGGTCCCCTTAAAGTGGTCACGGCTTGTAATTTGTGTAACTGTTTTCTGCTATACAATAGTTTGTTGTGTGACCTAAGGCAATCTCTAGAAGAAGCCATGGTGGGTCGTCATAAATGAATGGTGTCTGTGCAATGTTGTCTTTGTCTGCCCAGGAGGAATTCGGTCTCAGCTATGCCACAATTGAAGGTTACTTTTATCTCTTTAGCAGATGTAGAAGTGATAGCCATACATTATTAGCCTTTTGTCCTCCAGACAGTAGAAACAAGCAGGTATTCAGTATGTACAATTCTGCAGCTTGGCAACTGGAAGTGTAGAAACATTTAGATGTCACCTCTTCCTTAAAGGGAATTTCCAGTCTAAAGCCCTAAAGTCATTCTCTAGCCAAAACTTTTTTTATGTGTTAGATATGCTGAAAATAACGTAGAGAAGGCATAGAACTCCATTGAAAAGACATGAAAAAGGTTAAAGCTGTAATAAACCCAAAAAATGAAATATATTGCAGTTTACCAATCATTAGATGGGGTGGCTGCATTTGTTTTATTTTTTTAGGCTTTCCTCCTCTGTGTTTCACCCGGTGATCTGGCCAGTAACACACCTCCTGTATTACAAAGAAAAGGGGTATGGCTGGAAGAACCTCACAGTATACGGCAACTCATCCCTATTATTTAACCACTAGAGTTCCGCGCTATAGCCGACCTGCTTTGCCGGGACTACGTCTATTGACGTTGTCCCGTGCATGAGCGGCCTGCGCGCCCCCTGAGGGGCGCGCGCGGCGCGCTCTGCGATCGGCGAGTCTATGAGACTCGCCTGATCACGGATCCGAACAAGGGGTCGATCCCGACCCCTTACCACGTGATCAGCTGTCAGCCAATGACAGCTGATCATGTGACAAAACAGAGCCGGTAATCGGCTATTTTTCCTCCTCGCGCTTTCACCGGTCACCGGTGGCCGTGATCGGGACATCAGTCCCGATCACGGCCAGCTTACTAGTGCCCACCTGCCCCCTGCCAGTGCCACCTCAGTAATAAAAAAAGTGCCCCCCATCAGTGCCCATAGTGCCACCCATCAGTGCCCACAGTGCCACCCATCAGTGCCCACAATCTGCCTCAACAACGGTGCTGCACCCCAGTGCCACATATCTGTGCCCATCAGTGTCATCTACCAGTGCCCATCAGTGCCCATCAGTGCCGCCCATCAGTGCCCAGCAGTGCCACCTATCAGAGCCACCTATCAGAGCCACCTATCAGTGCCACCTATCAGTGCCCATCAGTCCCATCTATCAGTGGTACCTATCAGTGCCCCTTAGTGCCACCCATCCGTGCCACCCATCAGTGCCACCTATCAGTGCCATCTTATCTGTGCCCATCAGTGCCGCCTTATCTGTGCCTATCGGTGCCACCTTATCTGTGCCTATTAGTGTCGCCTTAACTGTACCTATCATTGCCCACCAGTGCAGCCTATCAGTGCCCACCAGTGCCGCCTATCAGTGCCCACCAGTGCCGCCTCATCAGCGCATTTCAATGAAGGAGAAAAATTACCTGTTTGCAAAATTTTATAACAAACTATTAAACATGATTTTTTATTTTTTTTATTTTGCATCTTTTTTTGTTTGCTTAGCATAAAATAAAACTCTCAGCTGTAATTAAATACCACCAAAAGAAAGCTCTATTTGTGGGAAAAAAAATGATAAAAATTTCATTTGGGTACAGTGTTGTATGACCGCGCAATTGTCATTCAAAGTGCATCAGCGCTGAAAGCTGAAAATTGGTCTGGGACTGAGGGGGGTTTAAGTGCCCAGTAAGCAAGTGGTTAAAGAAAAATGAATAGGCAGGGATTAAGAGAGGGGGGGGGGGGGGAATTATAACGGTGCCATAGAGTATCAAATAACAATTAGATTAAAAAAACAATTTAAAAGTTTTTAACAATATACTTTATTATGGAAACACAGTACAAAAAAAGTGACAAAAGACATCAAAAGTTTAACAGGCAATGGGTACATTGCACATGGAAAAATAGTAGACATAAGAGAAACACAGGCCTAGATCATATAAAGGCCCATAGTTCAGGATATCAACTCCTACATGTTTCGCCAAACCATTGGCTTCCTCAGGGAAATGATATATACCGGTACTAGAAATAAAAAAACACAAAAAGACAACATAAGTTTACAATGCATTTACAGGTATGTATATAATTAATTATTGTTTTTGTTGTAAATTCAGAATGCACGGCATGGTCATAGACCCCCCCCCCCATGGCCGGTAAGTCCAAAAATGTGCCACAGATACGTACCCCGAACCACAAGTGAGCACCGGAACAGAGAAGGGGACCCCAAAAACACACCACTGGCTCAGTACCGCATGTATTGCTACAGGGGGCGAACAAAGTCCTAGCAATCAAAGAATTAAAGAGTAAATTAATATAGAATAATTGGGATAACCAAATCCCAAATATGTGGGGCTAACATAGTCTCAATTACTTACAATACACCTCCTGTATTAGGGCAGCTATACACAGTTCAAATCTTGAACGGTTCAGCAGGAACTGGCCGAGATTCAAGCCATTAATGGGCAGGCTGAATGTACCAAGTTGATCGATCGATCAACTTGGGTACAATCAGCCTGCCAGATTTGCTTCTGATTATCGCAAGCGGCTGCTATAGCTGCTAGCAATAATCACTGTCATTTCCCAGCTTCCCCCGCCTGCCCTCGCTACCCCCCCCCCCTTTGCTGGGAGAAGACAATGGCTGGCAGGAGAGGTTCCCCTGTAGGCACTGTCTGTGTTGATGGGGGAATCATGCATTTCTTGGGTTGCAAGAAAGAAATTTGCACCATCTATGTGCTGCCTTAGAGTGCCCCTACTCTGGATAAAGGAGCACAAAGGGCACCTTTGGACAGCAGCATCTGGGGGGAGGGGAGGGGAGTGTTTGATGCACTAGCAGATTAGGATACACTAACAAATAGAAGCAGAATTCCAACTAACACTTTATAAGCTATTACAACAATTTTTTTTTCTTTTGGTTGTACATAAATAAATAAAAGCTGATCATTATAAGCACCCCTGTCAATGGCAAATGGGTTGTCTCAAACCTCTAACTGCAGAACAGCATGCGCAGGAGTGACGTCATCGTGGCTTCAGCCACTCACACAGCCATAGTCTGCTAACCCGGAGGGAAGATGGGTGAAGATAGAATTGCCTTCAGTGGTGACAGTGGGACGCTGGAAGGTTTTGTTTTCAGGTAAGTTTCACATAATGTGCTAGTATGCAATGCATACTAGCACATTATGACATTGTCTTTCAGGTTTCAGTCTCGGTTCACGCTGGTGCGATTTCTGTGCGGGTTCCCGCATCGCATCTGACTTGCAGGCAGCTTACAAAGCTCTCAGCGAACCGCTGCGGGTGTCAATAGAAAGTTAATGACACCCCAAAATTGGTTCACAGAACGCAGTGAGAACTGTGGAATCAGACCGCATGGGTGTGAACATTGTGGACCAAAAAAAGGGCTCTGCGCCATTTTGGTGCAAATGCAAAGTGAATTTGCATTGCACAGACATCGCATGTGATCTGCACAGCAATACGGTGCTAATCACAAGCGATGTCTGGGATCGCACAAGTCTGCACACAGCCTAAAGAAAAACACGCAGGTTTACTACTGATTTAAAAAAGAAAAAGAATGCTGTCACTACATCTAACAATTGGTAAACTGCAATAAAATAAATGTTTGCTTTATGGCTTAACACGGCTTTAAAGCTAGGGTAGTGCTTTAAAGTGCAACTTCAGGCTCGCTTTGGTCTAGGGGAACAAACAATATTTTTTACTTTCTGCTATAAAATATATCCAATAACAAACAATTTTAAATCTAATTTCTCCATAAATTTAGGCCAAAATGTATTCTGCTATATGACTTTGTTAAAAAAAATCCTAATAAGTGTATATTTATTGGTTTGTATGACATTTTTAGCGTCTACAAACTATGGTATATATAATAATAATAAAAAAAAATACTAGTAATGGTGGTGATAACAGGACGAAGAACAATCTGACACTAACTGATACTTTGTGGGAACTGACTAACTGACACTGATATCTCCAGTGACACTAATACAGTGACCAGTGCTAATAATATACACTGACACTGGCTGGGAAGGGGTTAACATCCGGGGCAATCAAAGGGTTAAATATGTGCCTAAAGCCCCGTACACACGAGAGGATTTATGTCCGACAGACTTCCGAAGGAGTCCTGCCGGAGTTCTGCCGGAGTTCCGACAGAGTTCTGACGGACTTTTCGACTGAGCGGACTTGGCCACACACAATCACACCAAACTCCGACGGATTCGAACGTGATGACGTACGACTGGACTCGAATAAGGAAGTTCATAGCCAGTAGCCAATAGCTGCCCTAGCGTCGGTTTTAGTCCGTCGGAATAGCATACACACGAGCGAATTTTTCGAAGGGACCGGGTCCGGCGGAGTTCCGGCGGAAAAATTTGAAGCATGTTCCATTTTCTAAAGTCCGTCAGACTTTTGTGAATCAAAAGTCCGTTGCAGCCCACACACGATCGAATAGTCTGACGGAATCAGTCCGTCGGACTTTGGATGTTGAAAAGTCCGCTCGTGTGTACGCGGCATAAGGGATGTGCCTGTTTTTATTGCTATATATATATATATATATATATATATATATATGTGTGTGTGTGTGTGTGTGTGATTCTGCACAGCGGATTCACCCTGTAAAACTGCAGTGGTGGTCAGCGTCTGGCTAGACAAAACGAGCCATTACCCCTTGCAGCACAAGCACACTGCACTTTACATTTTCCCCGAGCTGCCTTTTAAAGCTGAACTCCAGGAAGATGTTAAAGGCACAAAATATTGCAGCTCATCATTTACATATCATGAAATGTACAGTGCCTTGAAAAAGTATTCATACCCCTTGAAATTTCCCACATTTTTTCATGTTACAACCAAAAACGTAAATGTATCTTATTGTGATTTTATGTGATAGACCAACACAAAGTGGCACATAATTGGGAAGTGGAAGGAAAATGATAAAGGGTTTTCCAATTTTTTTACAAATAAATATCTGAAAAGTGTGGGGTGCATTTGTATTCAGCCCCCTTTACTCTGATACCCCTAGCTAAAATCTAGTTGAACCAATTACCTTGAGAAGTCACCTAATTAGTAGAGTCCACCTGTGTGTAATTTGATCACAGTATAAATACAGCTGTTCTGTGAAGCCCTCAGAAGTTTGTTAGAGATCCTTAGTAAACAACTAGCATCAAGAAAGGCTAAGGAACACACCAGACAGGTCAGGGATAAAGTTGTGGAGAAGTTTAAAGCAGGGTTAGGTGATAAAAAAATATGCCAAGCTTTGAACATCTCATGGAGCACTGTTCAATCCATCATCCGAAAATGGAAAGCGTATGACGTAACTGCAATCCTACCAAGACATGGCCTAAACTGACAGGCCGGGCAAGGAGAGCATTAATCAGAGAAGCAGCCAAGAGGCCCATGGTTACTCTGGAGGAGCTGCAGAGATCCACAGCTCAGGTGGGAGAATCTGTCCACAGGACAACTATTAGCACTCCACAAATCTGGCCCTTATGGAAGAGTGGCAAGAAGTAAGCCATTGTTGAAAGAAAACCCTAGGAAATCCCGTTTGCAGTTTACGAAAGCAATGTGGGGGACACAGCAAACATGTGGAAGAAGGTGCTCTGGTCAGATGTGACCAAAATTGAACTTTTTGATCTAAAAGCAAAACGCTGTGTGTGGCAGAAAACTAACACTGCACATCACCCTGAACACACCATCCCCACTGTGAAACATGTTGGTGGAATCATCATGTTGTAGGGGTGCTTTTGTTTGGGAGAGACAGGTAAGCTGGTCAGAGTTGATGGGAAGATGGCTGGAGCCAAATACAGGGCAATCTTAGAAGAAAACCTCTTGAGAGTCTGCAAAAAGATTTGAGACTGAGTCGGAGGTTCAGCTTCCAGCATGACAACGACCCTAAACATACAGCCAGAGCTACAATGGAATGGTTTAGATCAAAGAATATTCATGTGTTAGAATGGCCCAGTCAAAGTCCAGACCTTAATCCAATTGAGAATCTGTAGCAAGACTTGAAAATTGCTGTTCACAGACGCTCTCCATCCAATTTGACAGAGCTTGAGCTATTTTACAAAGAAGAATAGGCAAAAATCTCATTCTCTAGATGTGCAAAGCTGGTAGAGACATCCCCAAAAAGACTTGCATCTGTAATTGCAGCGAAAGGTGGTTCTATGAGAGGGGCTGAATACAAATGCACGCCACACTTTTCATATATTTATTTGTAAAAAAAAATTGAAAACCATTTATCATTTTCCTTCCACTTTGTCACTTTGTGTTGGTCTATCAGATAAAATTCCAATAAAATACATTTACGTTATTGGTTGTCACATGACAGAATGTGGAAAATTTCAAGTTGTGTGAATACTTTTTCAAGACACTGTATCTTGTAATGAAAGCAGTGTAAATAGCTGAATTTTCTTGATATAAGCCTCCTTAAAGAGGAAGTAAACCCTGATGGGTTTACTTCCTCTTTTTTTCCCTGCAAAGGTAAAGCATAATGGACTACTATGCATCGCATAGTAGCTCATTATGTGTCACTTACCTGACACAGGAGCCAGCGAAGTCGCCGCTGTCACCTGTAGTCCGCCGCATCCATCTTGGTTGTGGCGTCTCTCGCAGCTCCGACGAATGACAGCGGAGAAGCCGCGATGACGTCACTCCCGCGCATGCGCACGGGAGTCGCGTCTCGGAGCTCCGACGCTGCCATTCGCCGGAGCCGCGATGACGTCACTCCCGCGCATGCGCACGGGAGTAGACAAATTTGGCAAATCCATTCTTGGACTTGCCGCATTTAGTGCGCCTGCGCGCCGCTGTCTACGGCGCATGCGCCGTAGACAGCGGTGCCCATTTTCGGGCAAATATCTCCTAAACCATATAGGTTTAGGAGATATTACTTGGACCTACAGGTAAGCCTTAATCTAGGCTTACCTGTAGGTCAAAGTTGTTTGGAAGGGTTTACTTCCATTTTAAAGCCAGCCATACATGGGTTGAAATTCCGTCAGCTCAGCAGGGACCGGTGGAATTTTGATCAATGTATGGGCAGGCTGGTTGTACAAAAGTGGTAAAAACTGTGCAATGCATAGACAAGTAGGGGCATTGTGGTATACTGGTATTGACGGGACTGATCCAATTAGGAGATAATATATGTTTTTAGAGGACCATTGTATATTTCTTACAAAATTGGTCATTTTGTGAACAAAAACAGATTTTCATGTTTATAAACAGGAGGTTGTATTTATTGTATTGTTGTACCTTTCCTTGTGGGCACATTTAAAGTCCCTATTTTGGGTGTAGGTATTTTTCACATTTATATAGGCTGTATTTATTGTATTATTGTACCTATTTTTAGTGCAGGTATTTTTTGCAACTATTCTGGATTATAGCGGGTAGGACCTGTCATGCCAGGATTCTAAGCAGGCTGCAGTCATGGTAGCAGGACTCATTGGGCAGTGCGCAGTACATTAGGCTTCCAGGCAGGCTATTTTTGCTCATACTATAATGAGAATGAAAGGGTGAGCAGACAGATCATTAATCTAGTGTTAATGTACAATTAGCAGTTCTGTTCTTTCAGCACGGTTATTAGAAATTAGAATACAGGAATGGTTGTCTGGGTTCTCAGTGCTGCTTGTTTGTATAGCAGAGGGCGGTAAACACAAGAGAAAAGCATTCTGCTACAAAATATATCTGATAATTGCTTATCTCATTGATCATCGTATCTCAAAGGAATAGGAGTCTTATGTATAAGATAAGCCAATCCCTGCTGGGGGGTGCTTATACAAACTGACCCCATATAGCTGACAGACATAAGAGCTGTAATGCTTTTAATGCAGAGATATAGGGAAACAAATGAAACAATGGCCTTCTTATCTAAAAAGGTAACCCTTAAGCCGGTGTTCTGACAAAATCTGTCCCCCCTTGTGCAGTACAGAGGACAAGGAGACTCTGAAAGTCTCTGAAGATGAACAGCGCCTGCGCACTTGCTAGTACCTTCTGCCCTGAGTCCAGGTTCAAGCCCGATTCGGGCACGGCCTCTATTTGCTCGGCAATTTTTTATTCTAACTCTATGTCCACTTGGATGGTGGGGCTTGAACCTGGACTCAGTGCGCAGGCGCCGTTCATCTTCGGAGACCTTCGGCGTCTCCTTGTCCTCCCTACTGTGCGAGCGCAGTACAGGGCGGACACTATCCGACGGGGGACAGTATTCGACACAACACCAGCCATACATGATTTGAATCTCGGCCAGTTCTGCTGGAATCCTGCTGACAGCAGATGAGTCATGGTTGCTAAGGATGCTGTGGCCACACACTCCTTAAAGTGGTTGTAAACCCTTACAAACCACTTTGACCTACAGGTAAGCCCAGATTAAGGCTTACCTGTAGGTCCGTGTAGGTTTAGGAGATATTTGCCGAAAGACAGGCACCGCTGTCTACGGCGCATGTGCCGTAGACAGCGGCACGCAGGCGCAAAGAGCGCGCCGCAGCTAACGGCGATATGCCGCAAGTGGTGGCTCCCGTGCTCATACGCGGGAGTGACGTCATTGTGGCGCCGGCGAATGACAGCGCCGGAGCAGCGAGACCCACCAAGAAGATGGAGGCTCCGGACTACAGGGGACAGCGGTGACTTCGCTGGCTCCTGTGTCAGGTAAGTGACGACACATAATGGACTATTATGCGATGCATAGTAGTCCATTATGCTTTGCCTTTGCAGGGAATCAAAGAGGAAGTAAACCCATCAGGGTTTACTTCCTCTTTAACAACCAGCTGTTTACTGGTTGTTAAGGACATCGTGGCTGTGGGCTTCTTCACAACCAGCTAAAAATGTCAGATCACATAAATACTGCATGCAACACCACTTAGATGTTGGTCTAGTTTGAATCCATTTTCATTAGGCCTGGACATGTGCTCCCTGCGCCACTGATTTTTACTCTATTGAGCAGCCAAGCTCACTGAAGGATCTTCAGCATTTGACACAGTTCTGATTATGTGGGATGCTTGATCTCCCAATGAATGGTTTCTTCCACCAGCGCCACTGCATTCTGCAATGCAACAAAGCTTTTAGAGTGCCCTGGTTAGGACTATTTCATGTACAACATAGCTCATAGAGCGCACAGTGGTCAGGCCTATGTGATATACAGGGCCATCTTTAAGGTAGGGCAAAAGGGACAGCTGCCCAGGGCCCTGTCGTTGTGGGGCCCAAAGCAGCTGCCTCATACTTGCCAACTACCCCAGTTTAAATTCCTTTGTCCCTTCAAGTTTTAGTCCTGTGCTGTGTCCCGATAGCTCAATGTGAAGTGCTGCTACTAATGCTGCCCAGCTCTGCCCTATTGTGTACAGATGACTCACCTGCAGACCCTGTGCTTACATGTAAATAACTGGCATTCATATGTAAATAGCGGCGGCATTACTAAGTAAATATCTGCAGCCCGTGGCATTGATATGTAAATAAAGGTGGCAGTCATATGTATATCATGCTCATAAAACAAAGACGATTCCAAAGCTCAACTCACCAGCCAGTCTCCTGACCAACCAAATTAACCTGTCTAACCATCTGTTAAAAGCAGGGGTTTAGTTAGCACACATTTGCAAATGCACATGAAAGCTGCAAGGCCTCGTCACGGCACCCTGTGTTGCTGGCAGTACAAATTTATAAGTGTCTCCACAGTGGAAGCACATGCATGGAATGGATAGATGTGGACAGGTGAGCCTGGAGACTGCCCAAGCTCCCTTAAAGGAACAGGAGCACACTGGACACCCAGCAAGAACACAATGGCAGCGAAGGTTCCCAGTGTGTCCCCGGACCATATATACAAACAGTAACAAAAAACTGGCTACGGCCCACACCCATAACTGGCCTTCATATATCATGACCCCTCTGTAGTGAAGATATGATTTGCTGTAACCTCTAGCAACCAATCAGTGAGCAGTATTACTCTACAGTAATCTCTAGCAACCAATTAACAAGCAGAAATAATTTGCTATAGGTGGAGAGTGAAATTGCATTGGGGGGGGGGGGTAAATTTTTGCCCAGGGTCCAATCAATATTAAAGACGGCCCTGGTGATATACAACATGTGTATAGAGTGCAGTGGTAAGGACTATGCGATGTACAATATGGCGTATGGAGGGCAGTGTTCAGGACTATGTAATGTATATCATAGTGTATAGAGTACAGTGATCAAGACTATGTAATGCACAACAAAATGTATACAGTACTGCTTTCAACATGCAAAGGAAAGGGCACACAGGGCAGCCTGTACAATACAGCAGCCAGGAGTAAGTGCCCCTTACAATGGCTGTAGTAAGGAATGCCCCCTAAGGCTAGGTTCATTCATTTGTGGTGCCGTAATGAACACGTATTGTGCTAAGGCAGCCTATTCATTTGAAATTGGCTGCATAATGCACCAAAACTATTTTTTTAGCACAGCGCAACACAAGCCATGGCAGTGTTTTTCTATTTTTTTCGGTGTAAATTCTAAATGTTGATGATAAGTGGTAAGTGGTGCATGATCCCTGAAATGTTGGTGGTCAGTGTCTCCATAACAATGATGATTAGTGGTCTGTGCCCCTTGTTATGTTGGTGTTCAGTGCTCAGATTCCCCTTTTTTTGATGGCCAGTGGGACTGTAGTGTGGACTTCCCATGCCATCGCCTCCTAGCTATTTGGTCTCTGCTGAGCAATGACTTGTTGGAACTATGCATGGAATATTGTTCTGGATATCAGTACAACAGGGTGTTGCTTTCATACAGCACTATATAGAATATCGGAATTAGAGGACACACTGCAGGGCACTGATACAGGAGACATAGGGCATGAGCACTTGATGCCAAGGTCTACAGACACCTATGGTGGGTGTTTTGCTGCTCCTATGCTAAGAAAGAGGAGTGGACCCCAATTTATTAAATCTTTTTTTTAGAAGTGAATGACTGTTAGCCATATGAAAATCGTATGAACATCGGCCTTGTCACATTGCTTTGTCGATTCCTCTAAACAAAGGATTTATTAATAATAAAAAAAATCTGGAACGTCACAAAAATTAAATGATGTTGTCAGTTTTAAAGTTTAACATTTCTTTTCAACATTCTTTTTTTTGTGTGGATGAAGCAAAGGAAGGTTAGAGCCGCTGTCAGATTTTATTGCTGTTGGTGTCCCTACTACTTTGTCCTGTTGGCCGCTGTCAGCGGGACTCACTGGAACGTTAATAGAGGGGAAATTAAATACATTTGGCCTTAGATATTTTTTTTTTATTGGTGCTCTTTGAAAAATTACACAACTGAAAATAGATGTGTGTATTCTTTCCACAGACAAATTTTACCACAAAGAAGGAAAACGTCAGAGCAGATGTAGCGAAAAAAAAAAAAAAAAGCCTTGGTAACAGAAGCATCCTATTCAATGAGAACCTCCAGTAGTCGTTACAAAGATTAATGTCCCACAGATGCTTTAGTGAGAGTCCCTTCCCTCTGCTGCAATGCAGTGAGGTCAGAGAACACCTTGGCTTGTGATTGGTAATCTAGCTCACCTCTGGGGACTCCTTCGATGTGGTATGCCAGTTACTGGCCCATTGTGTATAAGATTATTAGATAACGTTGCAATGATTTTCCTCCCACCGATCCAGCATCTTAAGCTGCATTATATATAAGACTTCACGTCAACAGCCTGCATTCTTGCTATGCGAGTATGATCAAATACCAGCAAATCAATATGGTAGGTAATATATATACATACAGCCTTTAGGTCCTTCAAATGTAATGAGATCATCCTTCACTTTGGTTACTGCAGCTACGAAGATGTATTAGCCCTTGTACACACGGTCGGAGATTCCGACAACCAAATCCGTCGGAGTAATTCCGCCGGATTTATTCCGGAAGAGGTCCGGAAGTGATGTTGCATACACACGGTCAGACTAAATTATCGGAGAATCCGATTGTACATAACGTGATGACGTTATTTAGTTACGAGGGGACTACGTTCAGGCTAGTAGCCAATAGCTTTGGTCTAGGAATTTGATCTGAGCATGCGTGGCTCTTTGTCCGTCGGAGTAGGCTACACATGATCGGAGTATGTCCGATCGGAGCATTTTGAAAATTTTACCGGCAAGTTGGAAAAGTTGGTCCGTCGGATATTCCGACGGAAACAGTCCGATGGAGACCACACACAGTCGGAATATCCGACAAAACGGTCCAATAGGACACATTATCACATTATCGTGTGTACAAGGGCTTAGAGTTTCTTCTTTTCTTCTAACACAGGACAGCCATAGAAAGTAAAGGAGGGTCATCTACAGTGCAGAAGAAGCTCGGCCTTCTGACTGTGAGATCTCAGTTGCCTAAATCTTATGTTGATCTGACTTTAAAGCAGTGTTGGCCTACAGAAACAATATGGGGGCTTCACCTGTGGTCCATGACACAACAAGGGGGCTGCACATAATATTTAATTGTACGTAATGCTACAGATGACTGTCAGAGACTAAAGACATAGTACGGGAGATGGGCAGAGTCTGTGGACATGATGCAGGTATGTGTACAGAGCTTCACCAGATTTTGTACTCTCCAGTTTTAGTAAATCAACCCCTTTATATTTTCATTGATGGGCTGAAGCAGCCCCTGGCTTCTATTATGTCTTGAATATCCCGGCAGTGAGATCTCCCTGCCATCATTCCTGGTTCTGTTCCTGTACATCTTAAAATGTTCAGTGTTCTCACCCACCTTAGCATTTTTCTTAGTTTACAATACTATTAAAAAAAATCCAGCAGGCAGATTGGAAGCCCCTCATAATGGCCACAAAAGATGTGTAGACTAAGGCAGTGGTCATCAACCCTGTCCTCAGGGCCCAATAATAGGCCAAGTTTGCAAGATAACCAAAATACATCACAGGTAATATCATTTGCTACTCAGAGATTGTAGTATTCTGATCTGCATCTCCTTAAAGTAATACATAAAACCTGGCCTGTTAGTAGGCCCTGAGGACAGGGTTGGTGACCACTGGACTAAGTAACTCACCATGAGAATCCCCAAGAGATATAGGAAATTGTAGGTCTCCAATTCCTCATCCTCTACCAAAAATTGAAACATTTGCTTAGGTGGACTATCCTTTTAATATTGGCCATCCTTGACCATGAGTTTTTTCAACAGATGGGAAAAGAACGAGTAAATCTAGCAGATATATGAGCAATAGTAATACAATTAAAATTACCATTTGTTTTACTGTGTTTATTCCTAAGAGTATATACAAAGAATGAATAAATGCAGAATGTATTATTAAAAACCCAGATATACAGTACATACAGTATGTGACAGCCACATTTTCAGTGTCAGGTAAGGAAAGAAGTAAACTAGATAAGAGAGTTATCAAGTAGGAAGTCTTGGGAGAAGTGAAGATGCTTCCACCAAGACGAACACCTGAGGGGAGACATCACAGCTCTGAGTGTTCATGTGAGGGGTGGAGGAGGCTTACACTGTGCGTAAGCAAGGTTTAAAATAAATCCTGATTAAAAAAATGTGCTAAAAATATGACTAGAGAATCCATGTGGAGAATAACTACTTCCCACTTCTAGGTTGATGTTTTGATTGTGTGATTTACAGATACCCTAGTGGATCTATGGTGGCCCCGTGTGTCTCTCATTTACTCTCTGGCCTCTCTCTCTTCTTTGGTCCTTTTCTCTACCTCCCTGTTCTCTCTTTTCCTTTCATACACCCTCTATCTCTTTCTCTGATGTCTTATGCCGCATACACACGATCAAATTGTCTGGCGGACTTGGTCTGGCAAACAATCCACCGGACTTTATAACGAACGGACTTGGCCACACACGGACACTCCGAAAGTCTGGCGATTTCTAACGCGTTGACGTACAGCACGTACGATGGGACTAGAAAAAGGAAGTTCAATAGCCAGTAGCCAATAGCTTCCTTCTCGTACTTGCTTCAGAGCATGCGTCATTCTTATTCTGCCGGACTAGCACACTGACAAACGGATTGTCCGCTGAAAAACAAGTCCAAAACTACTTTCTAAGTCTGCTGGACTTTTACGATGAAAAAGTCAGCTGGAGCCCACACACGATGGAATTGTCCGGCGTACTGTGACAATTTGATTGTGTGTATGCGGCATTACTCCCACCACTTCTCTCTCTCCTCCTTTTTCTCCAATCTCACTCCCTCAGTCATTATCTCCGAACATCTCCTCCTCCTTCTCTCACTCTTCTCCGTTCTTATATTTCACACACTATCAATCTTTCTCTTGCTCGCTCTCAGTCCTTATCTCTAACCTTCTCCGTTTTTTTTGTTCTTCCTCCCTTTCTCTCTCACATCCTCCTCTCTTTTTAGCTCCCTCTTGTTCTGTAATTCCCTTTTACACGATTTCCATCTCTCTACCATCTTCCTTTTCTCTCATTTTTCTCACTCTTTGAAGTCTTCTATCGAACCTCCTCCCCCTCTCTCATTTTCCTTCCATCTCTCTCTTCCCTCTTCTTCTCACGTTTTCTCGTTTTACTCTCTCTGGCCTTCTATCTGCCCTTGTTCCCCTCTTCCTCTCCTTTGTTTTCTTATCCTTTGTTTTATTTCTTCCTCTTTCTCTCTAGTCTCACTTAGTCCTCCTCTCTAACCTTCACTTTTCCTTTCTCTTGTTCTCTTATTCATCTGTTTTCTTTGACTCTAAGGCCCCTTTCACACTGACGATCCGTTCAGGCCCGCCTGTCAGTTTTTCAGGCGGACCTGAACGGATGCTCCATAGAGCTCTATGGAGCGTCGGATGTCAGCGGTGACATGTCCGCTGACATCCGACCCGCTCCGATCCGAAAAAGTGTGACGGAGGAAAAAGCAATTTTTCCATCCGTCTGCGGATCTGATCGGGTGACGACGGACACTGCTTTCCGTCGTCATCCAATCTTCCATAGGGGAGAGCGGCGCTGTGACAGGTCTGTCCCTGCGCAGTGTGCAGAGACGGACCTGTCATTTCCCTGCTCAGCGGGGATTGACGGAGTGATCCCCGCTGAGCAAACGGATATCCACGGGGCGGATCAGCACTGATCAGCCCCGTGTGAAAGGACCCTAAAGCCGCGTACACACGACCGGACTTTTCAACGGACTTGGTCCGATGGACAATCCGACTGAGTTTGCAGCTGAGGTCCGCCGGACTTTCAAACGAACGGACTTGGCCACATACGATCACTCCAAAAGTCCAATGGATTCAAATGTGATGATGTAGAATAAGGACGTTCATAGCAAGTAGCCAATAGCTGCCCTAGTGTCAGTTTTAGTCCGTCGGACGAGCAAACAGACGACTGGATTTTTCGACCCGATTCGAGTCCGTCGGAAAGATTTGAAGCAAGTTTTATTTCTAGGTCCGCCGGACTTTTGGGAAGAAAAAGTCCGCTGGAGCCCACACAATTGTCCGACGGATTCGAGTCCGCCGGACCAAGTCCGTCGAAAAGTACTCAGTATAACATCTGCCCAAGATCTTGTTTTCTCCCTCTTTCTCTGTCACCATATTATTCCATTTTCTATTTCCTTCATCAGTTATTTCCTAAATGTACGATAACCTTAGGTTTGCGAGTGCCTATAGATACTGCTGGCCACTGTTGGAGGTAACTAGTAATTGTGCAGGTTAACCGCTTCAGCCCTAGAAGATTTTACCCCCTTCCTGACCAGAGCACTTTTTGCGATTCTGCACTACGTTGCTTTAACTGACAATTGCGCGGCCATGCAATGTTATACCAAAACAAAATTGATAACCTTTTTCCCCCCACAAATAGAGCTTTCTTTTGGTGGTATTTGATCACCTCTGCGGTTTTTATTTTTTGCGCTATAAAAAAAAGTGTCAATTTTGAAAAAAATGCAATATTTTTTACTTTTTGCTATAATAAACATCCCCAAAAAATATATTAAAAAAGGGATTTTTTTCCTCATTTTAGGCCAATATGTATTCTTCTACATATTTTTGGTAAAAAAATCTCAGTAAGCGTATATTGATTGGTTTGTGCAAAAGTTATAGCGTCTATAATATAGGGGATAGATTTATGGCATTTTTATTGTTAATTTTTTTATTAGTAATGGTGGCGATCTGTGATTTTTATTACAACTGAGACATTATGGCGGACACATTGGACACTTTTGACACTGTTTTGGGACCATTGTCATTTATACAGCGATCAGTGCTATAAAAATTCACTGTTTACTGTGTAAATGTCAGGGACAGGGTTAAATCCTAGCGGGCAATCAAGGGGTTAAGTGTGTCCTAGGGAGTTATTCTAACTGTGGGGGGGGGTGGGCTACCACTGACATGATAGTGATCACTACTCTCGATGACAGGGAGCGGTAGATCTCTATCTTGTCACTAGGCAGAACAAGGAAATGCCTTGTTTACATAGGCATCTCCCCGTTCTGCCTCTCCATGACACGATCACGAGACACTGGCAGACATCGAGTCTGTGGGAACCATGGGCACGGTCACGTTGTACGGGGCCCACTAGCCCCGGAAATTAAAGGGGACGTACAGGTACCCATTTGCCCACTGCTGCCATTGTGTCGACGTATATCAGCGTGTGGTGGTCGGCAAGTGGTTAAGAAACCTAAGACAATGGGCAGCACACCAGATAGGAAAGCATCAGACCATAAAGCATATGTGGACCCTCACCTTGTAAAACAACTCATTCAGTTTAAAATTTAAATGAAAGACAAAACATTTGTGTGTGTATAAAATATTTTTTTTATTTGTTACAGATTCAGTGCCTTGAAAAAGTATTCATACCCCTTGAAATTTTCCACATTTTGTCATGTTACAGCCAAAAACATAAATGTAGTTTTATTGGGATTTTATTTAATAGACCAACACAAAGTGGCACATGATTGTGAAGTGGAAGGAAAATGATAAACGATTTTCAATTTTTTCTTTAGAAATAATTATGTGAAAAGTGTGTTGTGCATTTGTATTCCGCCCCCCTGAGTCAATACTTTCCCTGCAATTATAGCTGCAAGTGTTTTTGAGGATGTCTCTACCAGCTTTGCCCATTCTTGTTTGCAAAATAGCTCAAGCTCTGTCAAATTGGATGGAGAGCTCTGCAGAGGCTTCAGTACATCCGAAACTCTGCAGCAAGGATCCTGATGAGAGTGCGGAAACATGAGCACATTACCCCCATTCTTCCCCCAGGCTTCCTGTCTCCCCCAGGATTGAGTACAAGGTTTCTCTCCTCACACGCCAATGTATCCATGGACATGACCCCCCCACCTCAAAGAACCTCTCAAACCATTAAACACAATATGTCCCCTCCGCTCCTTTCACTCAAACCTTCTTCATATACCCAGAACCCTTTTTTGCAGCTGCCCAATGCCTGTGGAATGCCCTACCTGACACCTTGAGGGCTCCTCAATCTGTTTTAAAAACGGTCTTAAGACATTTCTTTTTAGCAAAGCTTTTTGTCCCTTTTAGATGTTTGTTTCATTGTATAAATTGCAAATTTTTATTTTTTTATTTTTAACTTGTAGCACTTTGAGATCTTTTGATGAAAAGCACACTATAAATAAAATGTATTATTATTATTACTATTATTAGTAGTATTAGAGAGTGTTTGTGAACAGCAATTTTCAAGACTTGCCATAGATTCTCAATTGGATTTAGGTCTGGACTTTGACTGAGCCATTCTAACACATGAATATGCTTTGATCTAAACCATTCCATTGTAGCTTTGGCTCTATTTTTAGAGCCGTTGTCCTTCTGGAAGGTGAACCTCCGCCCCGGTCTCAAGTCTTCTGTAGACTCTACCAGGTTTTCTTCTAAAGCTGCGTACACACGGGCAGACTGTATGGCCTACTTAGTCCATCATACAATCCGACGGACAGTCCGTCATACTTTCGAATGAATGGACTTGACCACACACGGATGCACAAACAGTCCGTCGAAAGCTTGCGCGATGACGTGTACAGCACGTACGACGGGACTAGAAATAGGAAGTCCAATACACAGCAATGCAACCTTCCGCCGTGTAAATCCTTTCTGAGCATGCGCCATTCTTAGTCCGTCGAACTAGCCTACTCAAGAGCGGATTGTCCGCTGAAACCAAAGTATTACGGACAGAATTTCGAAAAATCCGAAATACTTAGTACGCCAGACTGCACGCTGAAAAAGTCCGCTGAAGCCCACACACGAGTGGACTGTCCGCTGAAATGTGTTTCGACGGACTAAGTAGGCCATACAGTCCGCCCGTGTGTACGCGGCTTAAGATTGCCCTGTATTTGGCTCCATCCATCTTCCCATCAACTCTGGCCAGCTTTCCTGTCCCTGCTGAAGAAAAGCATCCCCACAACATAATACTGCCACCACCATGTTTCATGGTCGAATGGTTTGTTCAGGGGGCCACTCCTTCATAAAGGCCAGATTTGTGGGGTGAACGACTAATAGTTGTCCTGTGGACAGATTCTCCCACCTGAGCTGTGGATCTCTGCAGCTCCTCCAGAGTTACCATGGGCCTCTTGGCTGCTTTTCTGATTAATGCTCTCCTTGCCCGGCCTGTCAGTTTAGGTGGACGGCCATATCTTGGTAGGTTTGCAGTTGTGCCATAAGCTTTCCATTTTCAGATGATGGATTGAACAGTGCTCCATGAGATGTTCAAAGCTTGGGATATTTTTTTATAACCTAGCCCTGCTTTAAACTTCTCCACAACTTTATCTCTGGCCTGTCTGATGTGTTAAAAAACTCAAGATACACTATTAATGGCCACCCGTCTAGTATATCATCACAGCGCTCAAACACCCCCCTCTCCCCAGCTGCCACTTAAATAATTGAATATATCTCTCAGAAGGTGAAAAGAAAAAACTAACAATCACAGTGCAAAAATCACCTTGTGGCGCTACAAAGAATAAACACTGTTAAATAGCAGTGTACTACAATGCCCAAAACTGAGCTGCGTGAAAATGATAAACGCATGTGCATAAATGCATTACAATAAACAATGAAGTAAAATGTGATTAAATGACAATCAAAAAATCGCAATCAAAAAATCGCATAAAGGTGATAAAGTGAATATGTGACAAAACATAAATAAAACAAATAAACACAATATTTTTCTGCTACAAATAGTGCTCTTAATGGAAATGTGCAGTTCCAAAGTATAATTAATCTTAAAGAAAACCCATGAGGAAGTCTATTGGACGAAACATGTCGGGGGCGTGGCTATACGGCGACCAGCACACACAGTAAAAGGCTAGAGAGAAGGCGGAGGAAGGAGAACACACAAGTTGAAGGACTGGATATCACTATTTGGCGCTGCTTTTCAAATTGGGTTGAATGAATGTCAGGTACCACACAGCTACCTTGTTTAGAGACGGTGCTTTTTGACATGAACTTAGCTTGCTTCCAGTGTGCTCACCAATGCCTATGAGTGAAGGATCTCCTAATTGATAAGTGGAATGTCTATCTGAAGTGCCTGCTTTTAATTGGATCCATGTGAGTGTGATTTTAATCGAGTTTTTTATTGAGATTAAAAATAGTTTTGCAATTTTGCACTATGGGAAGTTTCTTTTGTCTCCCTGAGGTAACTCTGAGATATTAATTGATTACCCTCTGCTGCGAAGTTTTTCACAAGAATTGGCTGGAGAAACAGTTATCATCTGTATACATTATAAGCGATTTTTGCCCGACACGAGAGTGCTGGGCAATACTGCGGGTGAGTGTTCTAAACAAGGGGGGCACGAACACCAAGGGTGCGGTGGAGGCTTTGCGGTTTATGGACACTTTGTTATAGAACTTTCACTGGAAAAGGAGTTTTTTCAATTAATGCTACCATCACAGTTTTTACTCTTCAACAATTGTGTCTGATTGAAGATCGAACTTTAAGATTAATTATACTTTGGAACTGCACATTTCCATTAAGAGCACTATTTGTAGCAGAAAAATATTGTGTTTATTTGTTTTATTTATGTTTTGTCACATATTCACTTTATCACCTTTATGCGATTTTTTGATTGCGATTTTTTGACTGTCATTTAATCACATTTTACTTCATTGTTTATTGTAATGCATTTATGCACATGCGTTTATAATTTTCACGCAGCTCAGTTTTGGGCATTGTAGTACACTGCTATTTAACAGGGTTTATTCTTTGTAGCGCCACAAGGTGATTTTTGCACTGTGATTGTTAGTTTTTTCTTTTCACCTTCTGAGAGATATACTGTCTGATGTGTTCCTTGGCCTTCATAATGCTGTTTCTTCACTACAGTTATCTAACAAACCTCTGAGGGCTTCACAGAACAGCTGTATTTATAGTGATATTAAATTACACACAGGTGGACTCTATTTACTAATTAGGTGACTTCTGAAGTCAATTTGTTCCACTAGATTTTAGTTAGGGGTATCAGAGTAAAGGGGGCTGAATACAAATGCACGCCACACTTTTCACATATTTATTTGAAAAAAAAATTGAAAACCATTAAGCATGGTTGGTTGGTCCAACTCATAATATCTCATAATATCCCAATAAATGTATTCACGTGTTTGGTTGTAACATGACAAAATGTGGAAAATTTGAAGGGGTGTGAGTACTTTTACTGTACTTATATAGCACCATCAATTTAAGCAGCGCTTTACACATATATATATATATCTATATCGCACATTTATCAGTCCCTGCCCTCAAGAAGTTTACAATCTAAGGTCCCTAATGCCAGGTACACATGGTTGAATGAAAAAACAATTGACAGCTCTGGTCGGAGCCGCTGAACTAACCATCCGAAGTTAGTACAGCAATCTTCTCTGCTGAGCTGTTGTATTCTGCTGTGGCCCCTCACCCAGAACACTCCGACCAGTGCTCTCTGCCCTTGGATGTGAACACTGATTTGGAGTTGGTCGGTTGTTGGTCTTCCAGTATGCTGGACCGACAGAAGCTGGCCTAATGACAGACAGTTTTTATTGAACTGACCAATGTCTCCCAACATTTGGCCTGTGTGTATGGGGCTTAACTCAAAATAATACATGTATTAGGGCCAATTTATATAGGAGCCAATTAACCTACCAGCATGTCTTTGGCGTGTGGGAGGAAACCTGAGTACCCGGAGGAAACCCACGCAGGCACAGGGAGAATATGTAGTACTGTGGTTGTTGGGATATGAACTGATGGCAGGGTTTAGTTATCCTTTAAATCAGGGATTAGGTTAAAGTTTACCTGTCACATAAGCAAGCACAAGTTAGCTGTTTGCATGAAAGACACCTCTATCAGCTCCTTGGAAGCCCCTCATACTACTACATATCCGAAGATTGTGAAATGGACCCTTTATGGTATTTTATATACATAGTTCCCAACGGTCCCTGATTTAAAGTGACTGTCCCTGATTCGGAACAAAGTCCCTCTTTCCTCCTCATTTATCCCCCATTTTGGTCTGATCTGTATAGTTGTATATAAAATACACTTTTGATCTTTCAAAAAGTGTTTTCCAGTGCTAAATATTTCATACAATTTCTAAATGGCTGCATTTGTAAATTCCAAAAACCAATATAAAGGAATAGTAGTGGTAAAAAAAAAGGGTTTAACCACTTGGGATCCGCGCTATTGCCAAATGACGGCATTAGCGCGGATCTACTTTTCCGGGACTACGTCTAATGACGTGGTCCCGGGTACGAGCGGCCTGCGCGCGCCCTGAGGGGCGCGCGCGGCGCGCTCTGTGATCGGCGAGTCCGTGAGACTCGCCTGATCACCGATCCGTGCAAGGGGTCGATCCCGACCCCTTATCACGTGATCAGCTGTCAGCCAATGACAGCTGATCATGTGATAGAACAGAGCCGGTAATCGGCTATTATTCCTCCTCGCGCTGACAGCGCGAGGAGAGAAAAAAAAAGCTGATCACCGGCGGCCGTGATCGGGACATCAGTCCCGATCACGGCCAGCAATACAGCTGACCACCTGCCCCCTGCCAGTGCCCACCTGCCCACCGCAGTGCCATCCTGAATAAAAGTAAGTGCCCCCCAGCAGTGCCACCCAGCAGTGCCCATAGTGCCCACAGTGCCACCCACAGTGCCACCCACAGTGCCATCCAGCAGTGCCACCAACAGTGCCACCCACAGTGCCCACAATGTGCCCACAATGTGCCTCAAAGGTGCTGCACCCCAGTGCCGCCCATCAGTGCCCAGCAGTGCCGCCCATCAGTGCCCAGCAGTGCCACCTATCAGAGCCACCTATCAGTGCCACCTATCAGTGCCCATCAGTCCCATCTATCAGTGGTACCTATCAGTGCCCATCCGTGCCACCCATCCGTGCCACTTATCCGTGCCACCCATCCATGCCATCTTATCTGTGCCCATCTTTGCCCATCAGTGCCGCCTTATCTGTGCCCATCGGTGCCGCCTTATCTGTGCCTATTAGTGCCGCCTTAACTATGCCTATCAGTGCCCACCAGTGCAGCCTATCAGTGCCCACCAATGCAGCCTATCAGTGCCCACCAATGCACCCCATCAGTGCCCACCAATGCAGCCATCAGTGCTGCCTAATCAGCGCACTTCAATGAAGGAGAAAAATGACCCGTTTGCAAAATTTTATAACAAACTATTAAAACATGATTTTTTTTTTTTTTTTTTTTGCATCTTTTTTTGTTTGTTTAGCAAAAAATAAAACTCCGAGCTGTAACTAAATACCACCAAAAGACAGCTCTATTTGTGGGAAAAAAATGATAAAAATTTCATTTGGGTACAGTGTTGTATGCCCGCGCAATTGTCATTCAAAGTGCATCAGCGCTGAAAGCTGAAAATTGGTCTGGGACTGAGGGGGGTTTAAGTGCCCAGTAAGCAAGTGGTTAACAAATATTTTTTTTTTTGTATAATTCTCCTTGTAAGGGTCAGTGTTGCCCAGTGGCGAAGCTAGAAATTCTTTCACCTGGGGCAAAACATCAGATGACAGTTGGATGTAAATGGACAGGCAGTCTGTTTACATTCGAAAGTGTCTGTGTCCAATCTGCATAGGTGGAGTAAACACAGACCTGTCATCCCCCTGCTCAGCGGAGAGATCCCATGCTGAGCAGGTGGGTCTTCTGACGAAGTCCGTCTGCTTCGTGAAAGAGATAATGCAAGCAGGGCAACTGATACAATAGACAGGGCGATTTGACAGGAAAGTGGGAAAATCCCAAGCCATAGCTGTTGAGTCAGTTGTCTGTCCCCTCCACCCATGCTCCTCTGGTCCCCCACATGCTTCACTGGTCCCCCCTATTCCTCTGGCCCCCCCATGCTCCTCTTGTTCCCACTTTGCTCTTCTGGTACTCCCTTTTTCCTCTGGCCCCCTGTGAGCCTCTGGCCCCCTGTGATTCTCTGGTTCCCCCTGTGTTTCTCTGGTCCCCCCTGTGCTCCTCTGGTCCCTTCTGTGCTTCTCTGGGTCCCCCCATGCTCCTCTGGTTCCCCCCTGTGCTCCTCTGGTCCCCCTTGCTCCTCTGGTCTCCTATGTGCTCCTCTGGTTCCCCCCTGTGATCCTCTGGTCCCCTGTGCTCCTCTGGCCCCCCTATGCTCCTCCGCCCCCTGTGTTCCTCTGGGCCCCCCTGTGTTCCTCTTGACCCCCATGCTTCTCTGTTCCCCCTGTGCTCCGCTGCCCCCCGTTCTCCTCTGCCCCCCCATGCTCCTCTGGTCCCCCTGTGCTCCGCTCGCTCCCCTGGGTTCCTCTTTTCCTTCCTGTGCTCCTCTGTCTCCCTATGCTCCTCTGGCCCTCCTATGTTCCTCTGGTCCCCCAAAACACCTCTACCCCCCCACTGAGTTCCTCTGACCCTCCCTGTATTCCTTTGGTCCCTCATACTCCTCTGGCCCCCCTGTGTTTTTCTGGTCCTCCGTGCTTCTCTGGGCCCCCTGTGTTACTTTAGTTCCCCGTGTTACTCTGCTCCCCCTTCTCTGGTCTCCCCACAGTGCTCACCTCCTCTCCCTGGCTATCTGTGCAGTGCGGGCTGAATAATAACAATATCTTCGGGACAGAGAAGCTCATGGTACAATCCGGAAGACAGCCACACAAAATTGTAGCATAATTTTCCCCGTCTCTCATTCTCCTTGTTTTTCCTTCCCCCACTCTCCATCCTGTCTGCTGCCATGGGAATCTAGATGGAGAGTGGGAAAAGGAAAGAGCAAGGGAACGAGTGCCGGGGAAGATTATGTTACAATTTTGTGTGGCTGTCTTCCGGATCGTACGATGAGCTTCTCTGTGCTGAGGATATTGTCATTATTCAGCCCATACTGCACAGCTAGCCAAGGAGAGGAGCTGAGCGCGGGGAGACCAGAGAATGGGGGTACAGAGAAGTAGAGGGGGGCATCAGCAGGTGGGACAGGAGAGACAGCTGGGTTGGCTTTTACAGGTCCCATCCCTGTATATTCCTCCTGCAGCAGCTGAATGTTAGCGGGAGGTAGAGGAGGAGAAGTGGCCTTTCAGCGTCCCCCCTCAATGCCGCACCCAGAGCAGCCACCCCCCCCTGCCCCAACCACCCCCCTCAGTTTCAGCCCTGGTATTGCCAATCTACCAGATTGAAATTTACTGACATGACACCCAAATTTTATTGCCACAGCCAAGTTTTTACAGGCATTTCCAAAAGTTAGACAGACGATGACACCTCACTGACATCACACGTCCCCTCCTGAGTCACAGTGACAGTCTCTCTCCATGCCAGGTGGTCCCTTCAGTCCAAACAGCACTGCCAGTCCCGCTTCCAGCTTGGCTTGCTCCCATCCAGCTGACTCGCAAAAAAGGCTCCAGCTGCTCAACTTGGCTCAATTATACCATGACATCACATGATGAGCTCAGGCATTGCCTCTGCCAGACTGCCCCCCACCAGCGCTGCCCAAACACTGTAGCAGGCACTTGGATGATCTTGGCCGGCTCCAGTTTGGAACTGTGCATGCGTAGTTCCGAGCTAAGTGTCCCAGCCATATTTTTTACTGGCAACTTTTTCCTATCACTGGCATTTATTGACAGGAGAAAAGTGCCCATTTTTTACTGGCTGCCAGTAAAAATACTGACGGTCGCCAACACTGGTAAGGAGGCGGGGCAGGGGGTGCAGCTTATGCCTACACACTTTTGCTAATAGGTGTCCCTCATTCCCATCTTAAAGAGTTGAGAGGTACAGTAAAACCTTGATTTAAGAGTAACTTGGTTTACATTTTTTTCTTTAAATTTTAAAATAAATTTTGACTTGATATACAAGCGATGTCTTGATATACAAGTAGCGTCATGTCACAGCTGAGTATAAAAGAGAAGAGAGGCGCCTCCAAGTGTAGCAATATGGTTACATTTAATGAAGGTACAACATTTAGAAAGTCAAATGGTTGATGATTAAAACTGTCACATCTAAGTTTGCAGGCATCCGGGGTAAAGCTGTCCACATAAACCATCCTCCTCACCACCATCAATGTCATCCCTTCCACACTGCGCTCCCCGAGCAGTTCAAGCCTCGCTTTCAGATCGCTCTACCTCGGGGTAGTCTTCCCGGTCATGATTGCAGACAGACAGTGGTCAGTGCCAGCAGTGAGGAGGATGGTCTATGTGCCTGCTTATTTAGATGTGCCAGTTTTAATCATCAACCATGTGACTTGCTAAATGTTGTACCTTCATTAAATGTAGTCATATTGCTACTCTTCTTGTCTGTGGATGGACATTTTATGGTTACACAACCTCATTGCTATAATCTTTTTATATGGACTATAAACTGAAGGATTTAAGAGTAAATGGTTGAGGAACGAATCATTATTTCCATGATTTCTTATGGGGAAATTTGATATACAAGTGCTTTGGATTACAAGCATGTTTCCGGAACGAATTATGCTTGCAATTCAAGGTTTTACTGTATGTTTTATATGCTGCAGTGAATAGCAGAATCACCATTTCCCTTTGTACACACTTCTAGCATAAAGCCTTGCATGCAGGCATCAACAGATACTGTATATAGATAATAGAAGTCTATGGCAAATTGCAGGTAAACCGCACAAAAACCGCAGGTACACTGCGCTGCATCTAAGCTGCAGGAGAAGCGCACCGGATAAGTATGAAATGGGCCTAAGTGGGCAGGGGGTTGGCTTTAAAGAAATGCAATATTCATATTTTTCAATGAGCCCAATAAGGATTGTCTTTGGCAGCAGATACATCTATTCAGTATATATGAGCACACTCTTCCATTGGGAACTCAGAGACGTGTAACTGTGGTCTCTGCAGTGAAGTGGTCAGCTGTTTTTAGCCATTTCCAACCCTATCATTATATGATGAAGAACATCTCTATAAAAAGTAGCACTGCCTTCTTGTGTGTGCTTGTGTTTTATGCATGTAGGAGTACTGGTTATATACAAAGTTCAAGTGCAGACATCCCAACCTGCAAAAGCTCATTTCGGGGAGGTGGAAAACTCATTTCAGGGAGGTGACGCTTCGCGCTGGCGCCGACCCCCACCCCAATTAAACATAGCCTGATCAGTGCCAATTAAATGCAGCTATACCAGTGCCAATTAAAGAGGAAGTAAACCCTGATGGGTTTTACTTGCTCTTTTGCTCGCTGCAAAGCCTGCAAATGAAAAGCATAATGGGCTAGTATGCATCGCCAAACAGGAAGTGAGAGGAAATCCCTGCAAATTAAGGGAGTACCTTTGGGACCTCCAGGTCACCAGAACTAGTGTCCCCCTTGGAAGATTTCCCCTCTATTACTTTTCTGGGGACAACCCAAAATTATTATTTTTTTTAACTTTCACTTTCAATGATAATGATGAACAGGACAAATAGAGGGGGGGGGGTCTCCCTAATGGGGGCGCAGACAGCAATAAAATCTGACAGGAGTTCTAATCCCTCTCCATTCTATCCAACATCAAACAAATATGTTTTCCCTTTAGTTAAACTTTAAGGGAATACATTGGGGCCACTCAAGGTCACAAGAACTAGTGTCCCCATTGGAAGATTTCTCCTCTATTACTTTTCTGGGGACAACCCAAAATTTGGGATTTTTCTTATAATTTCACTTTCAATTACTTTCAATAGATTTCAAATTGCTTAACATCTAAACATCTATACACCGAGAGGGGGTGGGGCCAGGGGGGTGGGCAATAAGATAAGCTGAAGTTCCACTTTTGGGTGGAACCCGCGTTAATTTTTGTGACACATAGTCACTATGTCCTGTGGGTAGGACAGGCAGCAGGTACCATTGGATATGTGGTTGGATATGTGGTTCTTTAGAAATTGGAAGTAAAATGCAGAGGAGAAGTAGCAAAGCATGCAGGAAACTGTGAAAAGAGACGGTCAGCAGGCAGGCAGCACTTACAACATGACAGGAGATTTTTCAAGTAAGCTAATGTAACACCCTGATGCTACATTTAGGCAGGGTTGCTATTACATTTATTTGCCAAGTGATAGTTGCCTTGCCAATTGTTAGGAGGTCAGTTAATTTCACAATAACTCTGAAATTGCTGCACTTCTCTCTTCTGTCACTAGATGGCCGGGTAAAACAATTGCAAGGACAAATTAGGAATGAATGGATCCCTTGGCTTGCTGGGAGAACCTATTTATTTGGGTGGAGTCAGGTGATCGGGGTTCTGTGCCACCCGGATGGCTGTCTGGGTGGACGTGTGTTGTATTACCCCGGGGTTGCTATGCCGGAAACCTAAGGGCCTGTCCCGGGACATTTGGCTGATAGGCTGTCTGAGGGCCTATACAGAAGTAGTGCAGGGTTGGGACTGCGGGCTTGTAGTCCAACCAGAAGTAACGGTTCCAAGAGCCGGGGAACCCATCATGGTTGGAGGTAGAGGGGAAGCTGTTGCCACTAAGGGACCATCCACCTTGCTACCGGAGACCACAGTGAGTGAGCTGAGGCCAGTACCAGAGCAGCCGGGGACGGTGAAGAAGTGGGAAAGCATCAGCAAGTTAGGGACCCAGTGGGACAGCAGAGGTGACACTTGTGGAGTGCCAAGCCAGGGACCTAACGTGTCAGCAGGGATGAAGCTTGAGGAGTATCTGTGAGTACCAAGCCAGGGACCCAGCAGTGAGGCGGGGGTGATGCTTGAGGAAGATACTGAGTGCTGCAGTGAAAGAGCTCAAGGGATCCAGTGGCTAGTGGATCTGAAGTCTAGTAAGAGAGACTGCGAGCTCGTTGAGTGAAGACCCACAGTGAGTGAGTGTGGGGTAAAGAGGACTGTTCGTGTTGAAAATAGTTGAATACCTTTACTGTTAGTAACAGCTACAAGATTGTTGCCATAGGAGACAGCCACCCTACCTATACAGAAGTGGTGTCTGGCTGGAGGCCTTCACCTGCATAGCTGTCTACCTATAGAAGTCTCAGAGTCTGCCAATTAACATTGCATTTACCTTAGGGTGTCCTGGCCCTAATCCTCTCTCCCACAGTTCTGTTTAAGAGACAATAAATCTCTTTGCATTCAAAAAGTGTCTGGCGCCCACTTATTCATCTTACATTACACCCACCATGCTTTGCAACCCACTCTACACAGAAGGATGTCAGCTGTCCTTAACTCTGGTGATCACCATTGGGCTTCAGGGACCCCAGGACTTTGCTACACTTATATTGGATTTTTTGTTTGTATTGTTTTTACAAAGCTGATGTTAAATGTTAAATGTAAAAGTGTAGGTGTGTGTGAACAAATGTATACACACCTGGCAGATATTATACCATTAAAGTGTATGCTGCGTCTATTCATCTCCTTTAATTTGAATGATCTACAGTATATTGCCAAATCTCACAGAGCTCCTCACATGTATGTCTGCTTCCGGAAGCACATACTTTGTATCATATATCACCACTCTGCCCTTACATTAGTGTCCTTATGGCAGTCCCCCTCCGGAGTCTGGGTGGCATGTCTCACTGCAGGGCAGAAGGGAGGCCAAGCAAGTCTAGACAGGAGGAGAAAGTTACATGCTGTGTCCGTGCAAGCACTCAATTGGTTGCCAAGACACTAAACGGTCCTAGCAACCAATAGTTTGGCAGGATGGGCAGCAGGAAAGATTTCAGAAGACACATCCCAGCACAGTACACAAGGCTGCAGATCACTCCACCAGCGGGCAGGCACTTCAGTGATGGTGGGCGGCGGTGGCTGAATCGATAGACCAGGCATTGGCAAATGAGGCCGCTGCTGCCTGGTGTGCACAATAAAAAAAAAAGTCCACACTTCAGGGACCCAACAGAAATGTGATTTAATTGCATTTTTGTTGCTCTATATGGGCAGAGAGTGACAGGGCACAGTGGGCCCCCCCTGGTCTTGGGGGCCCATGTGCGTCGCACACTCTGCACCCATGGATGATACGCCTCTGGGCTGGAGTTCTGCTGTACATGAGCTCCTTTCTGTTCTGCGTGTACCAGACCTCCGGCAACTAACTAAAAAAATGAGTGCAGAATTAAGACATTGCTTTCTTATAAATCGAATGCATAAAAATGCATTAACACTAATAAGGATTTAGCTTTGCCAAGATTATAACAAAAAATATGAATATAACCTCATACCTTTTTTTAATACACCGGCCTGTATTTTATTCCATGAATAGAATGAAGAGACAGTTAATAATGATATGTAAATCACTAGCTTAGTCACTCAGATTAATGCACCTTGTGTCAAGTAAAATTCTACCACCATCTGGGGGCTCGTACTTTTAATTCTGCATATTGGTCAGCATGTCCGGGCTCTATCAAATTCAAAAATATCAGTGAGAACAGGGGCTGCAGTGATCTCAGCACACATTGCAGCTCTTGTGCAATAAAACAAACACTTCAGCTCCCATTCACACTTAGGGGTCTATTTATAAAACATTTGATGCAGGGATGTCGGAAACATTGCTGCAAGCTGAACAAAATTTCACTGTTTACTTTCTAATATATTCATTCTTGTATCATCTGCTCTATATAGTGGCCAAAGGGTGGTATATTTTCTCATTGAAGTATTTCACAAAACTATACTGCAATTTGGCCACTAGCTGGAGCTAATGACACAGGAATTGATCTATTAGAAAGCATACTGTAAAATTTTGTTTAGCTTGCATGAATGTTTCTGACATTTGAGTAACAGATGTTTTATAAATTGACTCCTTAAGCCTCGTACACATGATCGGACTTTCCGTCGGGAAATGTGTGATGACAGGCTGTTGGTGGAAAATCCAACCGCGTGTATGCTCCATCAATTATTGTCAGATTTTCCGCGGACAAATTTTGGATAGCAGGTTTTAAAATTGTTGTCGGATTTTAGCGTGTCCGTCGGGCAAAAGTCCAAAGTACAAACATGCATGCTCGGAAGCAAGGACGAGCCAGAAGCAGCCGGTCTTGTAAACTAGCGATCTTAACGGAGAATTAACATTCGCGACGTGGTAAATTATGAAATCTCGAAATGCAGCGCACAATTCTCTTCTTCTTTAATGGGATAATAATGAAGACACTTTGCTCGTGATACTGATGAAGTTATTGCAAACAAATTTGCAAAGGCTTTTTTTTTTCTAGTGATATCAAGAATAATTATTATGCTTTTTTTTTAGGAAAGTTAACACAACACCATTATCCCGTCGTTTTTAAGATCAAAAATACAACTATGTTGGTGTCCCTTGTTAATTTTACATTGTATCTTTTTAAATGTAACTGCCTACTCCCAAACTGTCATTTGAAATAATACACATACGCAACGACACGCAACTCTACTTTCACATCACTGGTCAAAAAGACCATCATCAGCAACTAGAAAAATGCCTCACTTTGATAGACGACTGGATGACCACTAGCTCCTTCAAACTCAACTAATCGAAAACAGAGCTTCTTATCCTACACGCAAACCAAAATTCCCAAACCAAGACTTCTTGTACATCACCCACCATCTTTGGACAGACCATCTCTCCAAGTACCAAGGCCAAGAGTCTCTGAGTCATTTTTGACTCCGAAATGTCAATGGATGCACAAATAGGATCAGTAGTCAGCGGATCTCACCATCTTCTTCGCCTGCTATGTAGACTCATCCCCTTCATTCCAAAAGAGGACAAAGCAGCAGGAGTTGGAACAGTCATTAATTCACAACTCGACTACGTAAACTCCCTCTACATAGGACTACCCCAATATCAACTTGCGCGCTTACAACTCATTCAAAACATGGCGGAAAGACTGACAACAGGAAAAAAAGCCCTGGCAATCCATCTCCCCCTCCCTGAGGAGCCTACGTTGGCTAACCGTAAAGAATCGGATCACATTCAAGACCCTCTGCCTCACCCACAAATGCACACATGGAGACGCTCCTCAATACCTACTCGAAAAATAAAACACTATACACCCAATCGCAGCCTTCGATCATCTAACCAAAACCTCCTCCTCACCCCCAAATCCCGTTACAAATCAAAGGGAGAACGGAGATTTGCAGTCCAAGGACCTTGGCTATGGAACGCTCTACCAACTTACATCCGCATGGAAGAAAACCATCAGGCCTTCAGGAAAAAACTCAAGACCTACCTCTTCTAAGAAGCTTGACAACACAGGACGAATCCAGCGCCTTGAGGCGATTCAGTTCGCATTGTAGCGCTATACAAATTATTCATTCATTCACATAGCCAAGTATTATTCTACACAATTTTTTATAGTACATTAAAAAAAGAAAACAAATAAAATTAGACATGCTATGAGCCAATAGAGCTTAACCAAAAAGTGCATTCTATGCATCCAAAAATATAGAAAATATACCAAATCAAATCATTATTCAACCAAAAAATAATGTCAAAGCAACAACTCCAAGGCCAATAATAAATAACACATTATCTCCTCCGATAAGATGTCTGGTTGACGAACAGCCGTTCAGAAACTAACTGAAAAGCACAAAATGAAAAGCGCTAAATGAAAAGTGCGAATCAACACTCAGCTAACTTCTACTAACACGAAATTAGCAGAAGGTTCCTAAAGGGTGGAGCTAAAGAGCTGAAAAACCATGTAGTATGTCCGTACATTCGTGTTTGTTGGCCAACAATTCCTTGCCGTTTGTATGCAAGTCAAGTTTGGACCAACGCCCTTCGGACAAAAGTCCACGGTTTTGTTAGTCGACAATCCGATCATGTGTACGGGGCTTTAGCGTGAGCAAAGCCATGTGATTTAGAGGAGTTTTTTTGTGTGCACAGCTTGTGGTACAGCAGCAGAATCGCTTGTTATTTGCCCCATAGGCTTTAAAAAAGGAGCACATGAAAAACATGCCTAAACACATTTTCCAATGTTTTAGGTGCTCCCAATTAACCACTTCAGGACCGCCGTATTGCCATTGTACGTCAGCACAATGGCACAGGCAGGCACAATCACGTACATCTACGTGATTGCCTTCCAGCGGGTGGGGGGTCCGATCGGACCCCCTCCCGCTGTTTACGGCGGTCCGATTCGGTCCAGGAGCGCTCCGTGATGAGGGGATGGCCGTTGGTTTTCGGCCACCCCCTCTGGATCGCTCCTGGCCAATGAGAAGCTTCCTCCCCTGTGTATTGTTTACACAGGAAGGAGGAAGTGATGTCATTCTCCTCGGGGCGGTCTTTTTGACCGGACTACGAGGAGAAGACTAAAAGTAAGTGTGCACCAACACTACACTGACATGTAGGTACACACAGGCACACAAACCCCCCCCCGATCGCCCCCCGATCCCCCCCCCGCCCCCCCTCCCCCCCCAGTCACAGTGTCACTGATTGCATTGATCATTTCTTTACTGATCAATGCATTCAGTGTCAGTTGTGACAGTAAAAACTGTCAGGACAGTTAGTGTTAGGTCCAGGGTAGCCCCCTATCACCCCCCAATAAAGATTTAACCCCCTGATTGCCCCTAGAGTTAACCCTTTCACCCCCTTTTGCCAGTGTCACTAAGCGATCATTTTTCTGATCGCTGCATGTGTCGCTAGGTAGCTAGTTATTTTTTTAGGTTCACCGCCAGGTTTTTATATCGCTAGGTACCCCGATATACTACCCAATAATGTTTTTAACCCCCTGATTGCCGCTAGTTAACCCTTTCACCCCCTTTTGCCAGTGTCACTAAGCGATCGTTTTTCTGATCGCTGCATTAGTGTCGCTACAGTCGCTAGGTAGCTAGTTATTTTTTTAGGTTCACCGCCAGGTTTTTATAGCGCTAGGTACCCCGATATACTACCCAATAATGGTTTTAACCCCCTGATTGCCGCTAGTTAACCCTTTCACCCCCTTTTGCCAGTGTCACTAAGCGATCATTTTTCTGATCGCTGCATGTGTCGCTAGGTAGCTAGTTATTTTTTTAGGTTCACCGCCAGGTTTTTATATCGCTAGGTACCCCGATATACTACCCAATAATGGTTTTAACCCCCTGATTGCCGCTAGTTAACCCTTTCACCCCCTTTTGCCAGTGTCACTAAGCGATCGTTTTTCTGATCGCTGCATTAGTGTCGCTACAGTCGCTAGGTAGCTAGTTATTTTTTTAGGTTCACCGCCAGGTTTTTATAGCGCTAGGTACCCCGATATACTACCCAATAATGGTTTTAACCCCCTGATTTCCGCTAGTTAACCCTTTCACCCCCTTTTGCCAGTGTCACTAAGCGATAATTTTTCTGAGCGCTGCATCAGTGTCGCTAGTGTCGCTAGGTAGCTAGTTATTTTTTTAGGTTCACCGCCAGGTTTTTATAGCGCTAGGTACCCCGATATACTACCCAATAATGGTTTTAACCCCCTGATTGCTGCTAGTTAACCCTTTCACCCCCTTTCACCAGCGATCACAGTATAAGTGTCACTGGTGACGCTGGTTAGCCAGTTAGTTATTTAGGTTCCCCGTCAGGTTTTTATATAGCGCCAGGGACCCCCATATAATACCTAATAAAAATTTGAACCCCCTGATTGCCCCTAGTTAACCCTTTCACCACTGATCACCGTATAAGTGTTACGGGTGACTCTGGTTAGTTTGTTTTTTATAGCATTTTATATTCAAATCCGGAAGGCAGTGCTTGGTTTTCGGGGTCCCGTACGTGGCTAGGCTCCCAAAAAGTCCCCCACATGTGGTATCCCCGTACTCGGGAGAAGCAGCAGAATTTATTTTGGGGTGTAATTTGACTTCTGCCCATAGCATGTGTGAGCAATATATCATTTAGTGACAACTTTGTGCAAAAAAAAAAAAAGTTTGTAATATTCCCGCAACTTTTGGCAAAATATAAAATATTCCATGGACTCAACATGCCTCTCAGTAAATAGCTTGGGGTGTCTACTTTCCAAAATGGGGTCATTTGGGGGGGTTTTGTGCTATTTTGGCATTTTATGGCCTTCGAAACTGTGATAGGTAGTGAGGAGTTAAATCAAAAATTTGCACCCTTACCCTCCCGGATTCTATGCATGAGGCGGTCATTGTAGTCATCCATAAGCCGGGGAAGGACCCTACCCTCTGCCCCTCATACCGTCCTATATCCCTACTAAATGTGGACGCTAAAATCCTGTCCAAGGTGCTGGCCATGAGGATCAATTCTGTTATCACAGCCTTGGTGCACTCGGACCAGACGGGATTTATGCCGGGTAGGGGTACGGATATAAACCTCCGACGGCTCCACACACATATTGCCTTGGCTTCGCCTGGGGGGTCGGGAGTGGTGGCCTCACTCGACGCTGAGAAGGCCTTCGACTCGGTCGAGTGGGGCTTCCTTTGGGAGGTCCTGGCTAGGTTCGGATTCGGCCCTGAAATTTGTGCGTGGCTCCGGATGCTCTACGAGCGGCCCGGGGCTCGTGTCCGGACAAATGGGGTCCTGTCGGAGGCGTTTAGGCTGGGGAGAGGCACGCGACAGGGTTGCCCGCTCTCCCCGGCTTTGTTCGCCCTGGCTCTGGAGCCCCTCGCTATCCTTCTTAGAGCAGATGATTCGATTAAGGGAATACGGGTAGGGGTGGTGGAGGATAAGATCTCCATGTACGCCGATGATTCCCTACTGTATCTGGCGGATGCTGGGGACTCACTGCGGGCGGCCCTGGAGACCTTTGACAGGTTTGGCAGATACTCGGGCATCCGCATAAACTGGAATAAATCAGTTTTGTTTCCGCTAGGTCGACCTCTCCCCAGGGAAGACACGGGCACTCCACTGGAGTGGGTGGAAGAGTTCACCTATCTGGGTGTGCGGATCGGGGCAGACCTGTCGGGCTATATAGATAGGAATGTACACCCACTGCTCACCCAGCTGCAGCAGAAGTGTGTCGCCTGGAGGAACCTCCCCCTTTCACCTCTGGGTAGAGGTAATCTCCTGAAAATGATTTACTTACCCAAATTTTTGTATTATTTTAGGCAGACCCCGGTTCCCATTCCCCGATCCTTTTTTCACAAACTTGATGGTGTGGTGTTGGCCTTTATCTGGGCGGGGAAGACCCCTCGGGTGTCTAGGAGGATCCTGTATCTCCCGCTGTCAAGGGGAGGTCTGGCTCTTCCTAATTTCCTAGTGTACTATTGGGCGGCGGTCTTGGTTACGGTTCGGTGGTGGTTCTCACAGCCCCGTCAAAATCCGGCGGTTACTCTGGAGGCCGCTCACCTCGGCTCTTATGCGGCACTGTCCAACCTCCCTTATAGGGGGGAAAAGGCCGACCCTAGGGTGACTGGGCCCATGGCAACTGTGCTCCGGGTGTGGAAGGCTTCCAGGGTGGCTGTTCGGCAGCCGGGCTGCGTCTCTCCCCACACTCCTCTCTGGGCTAACCCTTCGCTGCCCCATCTGCTCACGGTCCCAGACCCTGCGGCTTGGGCTAAGAGGGGGATTGTGACGCTCCGACAGGTGATGCCGAGGGGGGAGATAGCTACGTTCCGGGACTTGCGTCGGGCCTACCACCTACCGGGGACGTTCATTTTTAGATACTGGCAGCTTCATCATGCCCTTAGAGCTCAGTTCCCTTCCCGCCCTGCGCTGGAGACTGACCCCATTGAAAGCTTGCTGATTTCGGCGGGCCTGGAGAAGCCTCTCTCTTCCCTGTACCTTCACCTGACGGTTGCCCATGACATTACGACTTGCCGGTCCAGACTTAAATGGCAGGGGGATATTCCCTCTCTGGATGTGGAGGAGTGGGAAGATTGCCTACTCACCTACATCCCCTCTATGATTGCGGCCAGGGACCGTTTTATACAACTCAAATTTATTCATAGGGCCTATTATACCCCTCAGAGGATTGCGAACATTTACCCGGGTCTCAGCCCCAACTGTACTAGGTGTGACTCGGAGGTGGGGACGTTTTTTCATATGGTCTGGACATGCCCAAGACTGCGCCAGTTCTGGAGTGAAGTGGCGGATGCTCTTGGAGAAGTCTGTGGGATGCCGATACCACTGGATCCCTCGACATTTTTGCTTAGTCGCCTGGATGACATAGAGAGTGACCGTTACGTCAAGCTATGCCTGACATACGCGCTATTTTACGCCAGGAGGGAAATTCTACTCCGGTGGAAGCAGGCAGATCCGCCGTCTGCGGCGAGGTGGCGGAAAACGATCAACAATGTCCTCCCATTGTACCGTATTACCTATGAAAGTAGAAACTGTCCGAAAAAATTTGACAAAATCTGGTCAAACTGGATTGACGCATGCGGCTGACCGTGTTTAGGCGGGGTGGGTCTTGTGCGGGCCTGCTCCCCCCCTGATGCCTGGCTTGCCCTGTATCGGAGGTGGGCTTCCTCTCCCTTCCCGCCCCCCTTCTCCCCCTCCCCCCCCCCCCTCATGGCGGTTATTGGGCTGTGGGGTTGGATTTGATCCCTGGGTGCCATCCTTTCTGTATCAATGGGCCCCTTTCCGTATTATTATTTGTGGGCCCCGGTCCCTTCCTCCCCCCCCCCCCCGGGGTAGATAGTACTTGTGCCCTACTAGATGCAACCAGGAGAACCTGTCGTCCCTTATTGGGCGGAGAGGGATGTTAGGACTCGATGTTATTGGATGCTGTGTTTATGATTTGATACCCTCTCGGGTGCCTAGAATGTGATATTTATGTGTCTTGTGATTTTGTTTTGCATAAATGCCATACTGATATTGTTCTGTTATGTTATCACCTTGTTTTAAAGGACAAAAACAATAAAAATCTTTCTGTTAAAAAAAAAAATTTGCACCCTTAGAAATCCTGAAGGTGGTGATTGGTTTTCGGGGTGCCGTGCGCGACTAGACTCCCAAAAAGTCCCACACATGTGGTATCCCCGTACTCGGGAGAAGCAGCAGAATGTATTTTGGGGTGTCATTTCACATATGCCCATAGCATGTGTGAGCAATATATCATTTAGTGACAACTTGGTGCAAAAAAAAAAAAGTTTGTAATATTCCCGCAACTTGTGGCAAAATATAAAATATTCCATGGACTCAACATGCCTCTCAGTAAATAGCTTGGGGTGTCTACTTTCCAAAATGGGGTCATTTTGGGGGGGTTTGTGCTATTTTGGCATTTTATGGCCTTCGAAACTGTGATAGGTAGTGAGGAGTTAAATCAAAAATTTGCACCCTTAGAAATCCTGAAGGTGGTGATTGGTTTTCGGGGTGCCGTGCGCGACTAGACTCCCAAAAAGTCCCACACATGTGGTATCCCCATACTCGGGAGAAGTAGCGGAATATATTTTGGGGTGCAATTCCACATATAACCATGGCATGTGTGAGCAATATATCATTTAGTGACAACTTTTTGTAAAAAAAATTTTTTTTTTTTTTTTTGTCATTATTCAATCCCTTAGGACAAAAAAAATAAATATTCAATGGGCTCAACATACCCATCAGCAATTTCCTTGGGGTGTCTACTTTCCAAAATGGGGTCATTTGGGGGGGATTTGTACTGCCCTGCCATTTTAGCACCTCAAGAAATGAGATCGGCAGTCATAAATTAAAAGCTGTGTAAATTCCAGAAAATGTACTCTAGTTTGTAGACGCTATAACTTTTGCGCAAACCAAAAAATATACGCTTATTGACATTTTTTTTACTAAAGACATGTGGCTGAATAAATTTTGCCCTCAATGTATGACTAAAATTTAGTTTATTCGATTTTTCTTATAACAAAAAGAAGAAAATATCTTTTTTTTTCAAAATTTTCGCTCTTTTTCCATTTATATCGCAAAAAAAAAAAATCGCAGAGGCAATCAAATACCATCAAAAGAAAGCTCTATTTGTGGGAAGAAAAGGACGCAAATTTCGTTTGGGTGCAATATTGCATGACCGCGCAATTACCAGTTAAAGCAGGGCAGTGCGAAATTGCAAAAAGACCTCTGGTCCTTAAGGTGTTTATTGGTCCGGAGCTGAAGTGGTTAATTATTTTTTGTCCAAAAACTTGCAGATTTGCCCCAAAGAAGTGCACTTTTTTTGAGCTTCACGCAACAGGAGACAAGCAACCCAAAACTCAGGTGGGAAAGGGCCTATTGAGAATAGTGGGATTCTTCATATTGAATGTAGTTACAATTTGGGAATTGCACAGCAAAATGCCCAAGTGTGAATGCGGACTTAGTGAGTGAAAAATTTGTGAAAAAGTGTATTCAGCAGGTAAAATAAGTATTGAACACGTCACCATTTTATTAGGTAAGGTGTTCAGGTGTTATTTTGGCCCATTCTTCCACACAAACAGTCTTCAAATCTTGAAGGTTCCGTGGGCCTCTTCTATGAACTCTGATCTTTAGTTCTTTCCATAGATTTTCTATTGGATTCAAGTCAGGTGATTGGCTGGGCCATTCTAGCAGCTTTATTTTCTTTCTTTAAAACCAATTGAGAGTTTCCTTGGCTTTGTATTTGGGATCATTGACCTGCTGAAATGTCCACCCTCATTTCATCTTCATCATCCTGGCAGATGGCAGCAGATTTTTATTAAGAATGTCTTGGTACATTTTTCCATTCATTCTTTCTTCAATGACATGAAGTTTGCCAGTTCAGTATGCTGACAGCCCCATACCTAGGGTGGATAAAAATCAGTGATTTTAAAAACAAAACAAAAAAAACAACCCAGATTTTTATCAAATTTATTTTAATACAATGCTTTTGGAGTAAAAATCTATCTAAAGATAGTTTTCTATTTAAGATACATTGATAATGTAGTTTATTCAGCATGAAATGGAGCTTTAGTTATGTAGCATGAGGCTGTATATTCTGCAATATTACATTTTTTTTTGGTCAACTCATTCAATGATGGTGACGTGTTCAATGCTTATTTTACCCTAAATATATTCCTGACTTCCCACAAATATTGGGAGATTTTAGTGAAATTCTTTAGAATCGATGCAGAATGGTTTTTAAGGTGGTATCTAAGGGCTAGTTTACACTTGCTACAAAACATTGCTTCAGACACGCTTTGTTAAAGCTCTCTTAATGCCAGTCAAAACTCCTGTCGCTACAGTCCTGCTTACACCTTACTTTTGCTTGGTGCTTCGATGAGACTTCGATGAGGCTTTGGTGGAGCTTCGGTGGGGTTTCGATGAGGCTTTGATGGAGCTTTGGTGGGGCTTGGATGAGGCTTTGGTGGAGCTTCGGTGGGACTTCGATGAGGCTTTGGTGGAGCTTCAGTGGGGATTCGATGAGGCTTTGGTTGGAGCTTTGGTGGGGCTTTGATGAGGCTTTGGTGAGGCTTCATAAGGTTTCGATGAGGCTTCGGTGGGGCTTCATGCGAGCTTTGCCATAGACGTCTATGGAGGCTTTGAAGACACTATGAAGCAGAACTAAAGCTACATGGGGTATAATTTTTGAAGCAATGCTGAAACAAAGCAAAGAAAAATCTGGTGTAAATAGGACTGTAAGCTAACCATTTTATTTAGTGATAGGAGCATTGACTAGCATTCAGATTGCTTTAACAAAGCCTGTCCCAAGCCTTGTTTTGAAGCAAGTGTAAACTAGCTGTTAATGTGCGTTGAGGCCAAAGCAAGGGTAAATGAGCCCTTATGCCGCGTACACACGATCGGAATTCTGGCCAGAAAAAGACCAATGAGAGCTTTTCATCGGAAAATGCGACCGTGTGTATGCTCCATCGGAATTTAGCTGTCCGAATTTCCGCCAGCCAAAAATTTATAGCATGTTCTCAATTTTCCAGACGGGAAAACTTTCTATCGGAAATTACGATCGTGTGAATGCAATTCCGACACGCCAAAAATCACACATGCTCAGATTTAGGGATGAGCTTCGTGTTCGAGTCGAACGTACGTTCGACTCGAACATTGGCTGTTCGTCCGTTGGGCGAAATCCGAACACTTGGTCCGTTCGCGTCAAAATTCGCATGGCGCTCACGGCCCACAATGCACTGCGATGGCGCAGTGCATTGCTGGCTCATGATTGGCCAAGCATGCACTGTGACCCCGCATGCTTGGCCAATCGCAGCGCCAGCAGCGAGGAGAGCCATGATTGGCCACAGGCAGGATGCCTGTGGCCAATCATAGCTCAGGCTGTGTAGTGCACGCCCCACACTATATAAGGCCGCCATTAAGGCGGCCTCGTGTAGTGTGTTGGCATCTGAAGCAGTGGGTGTTCTGTGTACCTTCAACACAGTACACACCGATCGTTTTTGGCTGATTTCCTATCTTGCTGTTGTGTAGTGGTTATTGTCTGTGCCCTGACCGCAGTATACACCACTATATTCACCTCACCTATATAGCTAGTGATCTATCTTTAATAATAGAGCTTGCAGTCAGTAGTGTTAGGAGATAGTGCGTGCTGTCTGCGTGCTCTGTACCCAGTACATACCGCTATAATCCACCTACATAGCTGTTCTCTATTTGAGCCCAATTGCCATCTGCAGGAGTTATTGGAAGTTGTGTGTGCCTCCAGCACAGCACAGTATACATCTGTATATACCCCTTTATCTCTGCTGTTCTATAAAAAAGGCATCTGCAGGAGTTAGTGGGTGTTGTGTGCCTCCAGCACAATATAAACTACCCAACTGCTGTTTTACCCAACTCCCTTCAGGCCATTACCATGTCTGGAAGGCCAGCAAGGAGACGCAGACAGGCGCGAGCCGATAAAAGAGGGCAAGCAGGCTCTGTGTCTAGAGACAACAGTGCTGGTCGTGGACGCGGTGCATTGTCATCAGCACGTGGCCATGGGACATGCTTGTCCTTCTTTTCGGCAGCTGCAACATGCCAACGACTTGGTAGAGTGGATGACCAAGCCCTCTTCATCCTCCTCATCCTCTCTCACCCAGTCTCAGGGTAGTCGCAAAGCAGCTGCCAACGCATCGTCTTCCCTCCTCTCAATGTCATCATCAGTGACTCCTTCCCTAGACCCACCACGTCCTCCTGAGGAGTCTCCTGAACTCTTTGAGCACAGTGTTGGGTACATGCTCCAGGAGGATGCCCAGTGTTTGGTGGGCTCTGATGATGACACTCAGCTAGAGGAAGGCAGTAGCGTGAGCGCAGAGAGAGGGGATGCTCAAGAAGGACAGCAATCCGGCAGTCATGTTCCACAAGCTGCAGCATACTGCCAGGTTTGCTACAGCGATGAAGAGGGAGGGGATGATGAGGGCACTGACTCCACGTGGGTGCCTGGAAGGAGGGAGGAGGAGGAGGAGGAGGCACATGTCCAACGAGGCAGGATGCCCTCCGGGGGCCAGCTTAGGGGCAGCACACCGACTGAATCACACCGCAGAGCTCCGCCTGTGCAGAGCGCTGCCTCTGCGCGTTATTCTAAAAGTTCTTTGGTGTGGGCCTTTTTTGAGACAAGTGCATCAGATCGCACCGCTGCTATTTGCAACATATGTCTCAAGCGTATCTCACGTGGCCAAAACATCAGCCGCTTGGGCACCACATGCTTGACCAGACATATGTTGACCTGCCATGCAGCTCGTTGGCAAGCGTACCTCAAAGACCCACACCAAAGAACAAAGCGGACCTCTCCTTGCTCCTCATCAGCTGGCATCTCCAACCCCACTAGACCTTCAGTCCTCTCTGAAACCTGCTCTGAGAGGAATGAAGGTGTAGAATTAGGTGTGTCACAGCCAAGTGCTTCCGGGAACTCTGCTAGCGGTACACCCATGTCCGATTATAGCAGGCAAATGTCCCTGCCCCAGCTGCTGGACCGGCGGAAGAAGTTTACTCCCAGCCATCCACATGCCCAGCGGTTGAATGCTAGCTTGGCTAAATTGCTAGCACTTCAACTGCTGCCTTTTCAGTTGGTAGACTCGGCCCCCTTCCGTGAGTTTGTACAATGTGCGGTTCCTCAGTGGCAGGTCCCCAAACGCCACTTTTTCTCACGGAAGGTGATTCCGGCTCTCTACCGGCATGTGGAAGGCAATGTCCTTGCCTCGCTTGACAGGGCGGTCAGCGGTAAGGTGCATATTACCGCTGACTCATGGTCCAGCAGGCATGGACAGGGACATTACCTGTCTTTCACGGCCCATTGGGTCACTCTTCTGGCTGCTGGGAAGGATGCAGGACAAGGTGCAGTAGTGTTGGAAGTTGTTCCGCCACCACGCCTCCAAAATGCTACTATTGGTTGTGACACACCTCTCTCCTCCACCCCCTCCTCTTCTTCTTCCTCCATGGCCTCTTCCAGTGCTCTGTCCTCAGAACCAGCGGTGCTCCGTAGGCGTTGCAGGGGCTACGCAAGTACGCAGGCAAAACGATGCCATGCCGTGCTTGCGCTGGTTTGTTTGGGGGACAGGAGCCACACTGGGGCGGATGTTTTGTCAGCTCTGCATGGCAGGCCGAGAGGTGGTTGACGCCACGCCAGCTTAAGCCAGGAATGGTGGTTTGCGACAATGGCACCAACCTCCTCTCCGCCCTCCGACAGGGACAACTGACCCATGTGCCCTGTGTAGCTCACGTCCTTAACCTGGTGGTGCAGCGGTTCTTGGGCAGGTACCCCGGCTTACAGGATGTCCTGAAGCAGGCCAGGAAAGTCTGTGTACATTTCCGCCGATCATTTAATGCCTCTGCTCGGCTGGCTGAGCTCCAAAAGGAGTTGAACCTGCCCAAGAACCGCCTTATATGTGACATGCCCACCAGATGGAACTCAACATTGGCCATGCTGCAGCGGCTGCACACACAGCAGAGGGCCATCAATGAGTACCTGTGCGACTACGGCACCAGGACAGGGTCAGGGGAGCTTGGTTTTTTCTCACCACGCCAGTGGGGCATGATCAGGGATGCATGCACTGTCCTGTCACCGTTTGAGGAGGCCACAAGGATGGTGAGCAGTGACAGTGCATGCATCAGTGACACTGTACCTCTTGTCCACCTCTTGGAGCATACGCTGCGTGGAATAATGGACAGGGCACTTGAGGCAGAACAGAGGCAGGAAGAGGAGGACTTCCTTGCCTCTCAAGGCCCCCTTTATCCAGACAGTGTTCCTGCTGTGCCACCCATCACATAGGAAGAGGATGAGGAGGAGGAAGAGGAGGAGGAGGATGATTGTGTCAGCATGGAGGTGGAGGCTGGCACTCAGCATCAGCAGCAGCAGTCTTGTAGGGATGATTTACAGTCCCAAGAAACACATGGACTTGTACGTGGCTGGGAGGAGGTAGCTGCGGATCATGTTGTCCTTAGTGACCCAGAGGACTCCGGACCGAATGCCTCAGCTAACCTACGCTGCATGGCCTCCCTGATCCTGCAAAGCCTGCGGAAGGATCCTCGTATTCTTCGGATCAAGGAGAGGGACCATTACTGGCTGGCCACTCTCCTTGATCCACGGTACAAGGGTAAGGTTGCCGACCTTATCTTGCCATCGCAGAGGGAGCAGAGGATGAGACATCTCCGGGAGGCCTTGCAGATAGCTCTGTGCAACGCGTTCCCAGAGACTGGGAGGTTACAAACTCCTGGTCCTGGACAACGTGTTGCTGAGGCATCGGTCAGAAGGAGCGGTGGAGAAGGTGGCCGTCTGACTGATGCTTTCAGATAATTTTTTAGTCCGCAGCCCCAAGGTATGATTGGTTCCAGCACCCATCGCCAGCGTCTGATTTACATGGTGCAGGAATACCTAGGGGCAAGGTCAGACTTGGACACCTTTCCCACCGAAAATCCTCTGGCTTACTGGGTCTTGAGGATGGATCACTGGCCAGAGCTTGCACAGTATGCAATTGAGCTACTGGCCTGTCCTGCATCCAGCGTTCTTTCGGAACGCACCTTCAGTGCTGCTGGTGGCTTTGTTACCGATCACAGGGTGCGCCTGTCCACCGAATCAGTTGATCGACTGACCTTCATCAAGATGAATCAGTCTTGGATCACCCACAGCTACCAAGCACCTGAAGCTGATGTAACCGAATAATTTTTTTTAAAATACCACATCCCTTCAAGACTGCCTATGCTCATGCTGAGTGACTGTCCTGTTATGTTGATTGTCTATCCTCTTCCTCCTCCGCTGATATGTTGGAAGAACATTTTTGGTTCTGGGTGATGCCAGCAGCCCAATTTTTCTGCCCCTGTTTAACAGGGGCGTTTAAGTACAATTTTTGATGCAATGCTTTGCAGCAGGGCTAATTCCTGCAATAAAACTAGAGTATATGGCAGAGGTTGCAGTGTGGTGGCACCAGCACCAGTGCCTAAGGCCCAATTTTTCTGTCCCTGTTTAACAGGGGCGTTTAAGTACAATTTTTGATGCAATGCTTTGCAGCAGGGCTAATTCCTGCAATAAAACTAGAGTATATGGCAGAGGTTGCAGTGTGGTGGCACCAGCACCAGTGCCTAAGGCCCAATTTTTCTGCCCCTGTTTAACAGGGGCGTTTAAGTACAATTTTTGATGCAATGCTTTGCAGCAGGGCTAATTCCAGCAAAAAAACTAGAGTATATGGAAGAGGTTGCAGTGTGGTGGCACCAGCAGCAGTGCCTAAGGCCGCGTACACACGGGCGGACTGTTCGCCCAACCTTGTCCGCTGAACAGTGTTTGGGCGGACAGTCCGCTCGTGTGTGGGCTTTCAGCGGACAGTTTCAGCGGACAGTTTGACGGACAAAGTCTTTCGGAAATTCCGAAAAACTGTCCGCTGAAACTGTGTTTGAGCGAACAGTCCGCCCGTGTGTAGGCTACTTTCGAAATGAGCAAACTGTTCCCGCTCGGAGGGAAGTCTGCTCATTTCGAGCGCGTGTGAAGGTAGGCGGGGCCCGCGACGGCTCCGCCGCCTGGAATGGGCTTAAAGGGGAACCCCAACGCCGAAAAAAAACGGCGTGGGGGTTCCCCCAAAGTCCACAACAGACCCTTGTCCGAGCACGCTACCCGGCCGGCCAGGAAAGGGGGGCGAGCGAGCGCGCCCCCCCTCCTGAGCCGTACCAGGCCGCGTGCCCTCAACATGGGGGGGTGCCTTGGGGAAGGGGGGGCCGCGCGGCCCCCCCACCCCAAAGCACCTTGTCCCCATGTTGATGAGGACAAGGGCCTCTTCCCAACAACCCTGGCCGTTGGTTGTCGGGGTCTGCGGGCGGGGGGCTTATCGGAATCCGGGAGCCCCCTTTAAGAAGGGGGCCCCCGGATACCGGCCCCCCACCCTATGTGAATGAGTATGGGGTACAATGTACCCCTACCCATTCACCTGTGAAATAAAGTACAAAAAAAACCACAACACAGAGAAAAAATATTTTATTGCACAGCTCCGGGGGTCTTCCGTCTTCGGGGGTCTTCTCGCCGGACTCCTCCGCTATCTTCGTGTAGCTCTTTTACTAGCGGAGGAGCCCGGCTTTCTTCCTCCCCGCCGCCGGCCTCTTCTCCCGACTTCGGGGGTCTTGTCCCCCTCTTCGGTTCTTCTGCCGGGCCACCGCGCCTTCTTATAGCTCTTTTACAGGCGGTGGCCCGGTCTTCTGTCGCCGCTGCCTTCCGTTCTTCTGTCGCCGCCTTCGGTTCTTCTGCCGGGCCACCGCGCCTTCTTGTAGCTCTTTTACAGGCGGTGGCCCGGTCTTCTGTCGCCGCTGTCGGCGACAGAAGACCGGGCCACCGCCTGTAAAAGAGCTACAAGAAGGCGCGGTGGCCCGGCAGAAGAACCGAAGGCGGCGACAGAAGAACGGAAGGCAGCGGCGACAGAAGACCGGGCCACCGCCTGTAAAAGAGCTATAAGAAGGCGCGGTGGCCCGGCAGAAGAACCGAAGAGGGGGACAAGACCCCCGAAGTCGGGAGAAGAGGCCGGCGGCGGGGAGGAAGAAAGCCGGGCTCCTCCGCTAGTAAAAGAGCTACACGAAGATAGCGGAGGAGTCCGGCGAGAAGACCCCCGAAGACGGAAGACCCCCGGAGCTGTGCAATAAAATATTTTTTCTCTGTGTTGTGGTTTTTTTTGTACTTTATTTCACAGGTGAATGGGTAGGGGTACATTGTACCCCATACTCATTCACATAGGGTGGGGGGTCGGTATCCGGGGGCCCCCTTCTTAAAGGGGGCTCCCGGATTCCGATAAGCCCCCCGCCCGCAGACCCCGACAACCAACGGCCAGGGTTGTCGGGAAGAGGCCCTTGTCCTTATCAACATGGGGACAAGGTGCTTTGGGGTGGGGGGGCCGCGCGGCCCCCCCTTCCCCAAGGCACCCCCCATGTTGAGGGCACGCGGCCTGGTACGGCTCAGGAGGGGGGGCGCGCTCGCTCGCCCCCCTTTCCTGGCCGGCCGGGTAGCATGCTCGGACAAGGGTCTGTTGTGGACTTTGGGGGAACCCCCACGCCGATTTTTTTCGGCGTTGGGGTTCCCCTTTAAGTCCATTCCAGGCGGCGGAGCCCGCGACGTCTCCTTCGCGGGCCCCGCCTACCTGTACACGCGCTCGAAATGGGCGGATTTGCCTCCGCCTTACGTGGGCGAGTCCGTTCATTTCAAAAGTTGAGCGAACTGTTTGTCAAATAGTTCGCTGAAACAGTCCGCTCAAAAAGTGCCGTGTGTGGCCATGTCCGTCCATGCTAATTTTGAGCGGACTGTTTGCCGAAACTGTTTGACAAACAAAGTTGGGCGAACAGTCCGCCTGTGTGTACGCGGCCTAAGGCCAAATTTTTCTGCCCCTGTTTAACAGGGACATGTAATTACAATTCTTGATATAATATTTCACAGGAGGGTCCCTTCCTGTGCCCACCCAGAGTAACGGTGAGGACTTATAGTGTTGTGGCACCAGCACCACAACCACCAAAGGTCAATTTTTCTACCACTGTTCAACAATGGCATGTAATTACAATTCTTGATATAATCGTTCACAGCAGGGCGCTCCAGCGCCCACCAAGAGTCACTTTGAGGGCTTACAATGTTGTGGCAAAACCAACACCTTGTTCCGCCATTTCTGCAGAGCATATAAGGCAGGCCCCTACTTTCAAACATCCAACTTACAAACATCTCCTACTTGCAAACGGAAGGAGACAACAGCAAGTGAGATGAAAAAAGATGGACGACAAAACAAATTATACAGGGGTGATAACCCTTCCCTATGTTTTCCAAAAAGCTTAAAAATTGTTTTTTTGACTGGAGCTACACTTTCAAAATGTACCAGTTGAAAATTACAAACAGATTCAACTTAACACAACAAACCTACACAGTCCCTGTCTTGTTTGCACCGCCTGTATACTGCTGTTCTGAGTATATAGGGCCTGGGGGCCACACACATTTCCTTTTTTTAATATGGGTACAGGGTTCCCCTTAATATGCGTACAAGACCCAAATAGGCTGGTAATGGGCAGGAAGGGCTACCCATGCCATTTTTCTGAATGATTTTCAACCATATTGCAGGAACCAGATATAACATTAAAACCGCAAGCAGTTTTAAATGGTGTTATTTCCGTTAAATGTCATTTTGTGCAGGGACTGTTCTAAACACGGGAAACACATGGCACTTCACAGGCATACTACAGACACTCCCCAGGCACCATATTTACAGGAATATTTCACTTTTTTTTTCACTTTAATCGTCATTAAAATCAGTGCTCCCGCCAAAACGGTCATTTTTAAAAACATTTTAGGCATTGACCCATGTCCCCTGGGGCAGGAGCCAGGTCCCCAAACCCTTTTTAGGACAGTATCTTGCATATTAGCCGTTAAAATTAGCACTTTTCATTTAGAACGTTCGAGTCCCATAGACTTCAATGGGGTTCTAACGTTCATAACGAACGTGGGGTCCGTTCGAAAGTTCTGGTACGAACCGAACCGGGGGGTGTTCGGCTCATCCCTACTCAGATTCAACTATGAGACAGAATCTATTGGCTACTGGCTATTGAACTTCCTTTTTCTAGTCCCGTCGTACGTGTTGTACATCACCACATTATAATCGGAATTTGGTGTGACTGTGTGTAGGCAAGACAGCTTGAGCCGAATTCCATCGGAATTCCGTAGGGATAACCATCAGAGCTTTTTCTGACGAGAATTCCGATCGTGTGTACGCTGCATTACATTCCCATTTACACCTTGCTTTTGCTTTGCTTTGGCTTTGCTTCAAAAATTATACCCCATGTAGCTTCAGTGGTGCTTCAAAGCCTCTTCAAAGCCTCCATAGAACTCTATGACAAAGCTCGCTTGAAGCTCGCTTGAAGCACCTGCAGCATTTAAGAGGCTTTAATTAGACTTGTGTACAACGGAAAATTTCGTTTAGTTTCGGTTCGTTGTCATTCGTAAAATACATAATTTCGTTCTGTTATATTCGTTATGTTACGTTAATATGTTTTCGGATAATTCGTTATTATTCGTAGAGTGTCGAATTCATTCGTTCGTATTAATTGAAATTCGCCATTTATGTATGTATAGACATTCGTGCTAATGATTCATAGTTTGGAAAGTTGTTTGTTTATTGAATCTTTTAACACACACAATGACAACGTCTCTTCTCCTCGGCTCAAATACAACACAACACCCTTCTAACTCAGTTCTCAGGAATGCACTTTACCAGTAATCCAACCTCCGACACAAAATTAAAGGGGTTGTAAAGGTTCGTTTTTTATTTTCTACATAGGTTCCTCTAAGCTAGTGCATTGTTGGTTCACTTACCTTTTCCTTCAATTTCCCTTCTAAATGTTTTTTTTCTTTGTCTGAATATCTCACTTCCTGTTTCTCCTCAGTAAACTTCTCACCATCATCCGAGCTGGTGGTTAGTCAGCCAGAACAGCTTACTGAACAGCTTACTGAGGAGGAACAGGAAGTGAGAAATTCAGACAAAGAAAACAAAGAAAAAAAACATTTACAACCCCTTTAATTAGCTGATTGGACTATAAGATTTACTTTGAGCTGACCTTTTGTTTCATTAGATCTTTAAAGAATTACCAAATTCATTCGAATTCATTCGAATGCATTCAAATTCATTCGTTATATTTCTTTCGTATTCGTTGTTATTCGTTATTTTTTTATTCGGACATTCGGATGCATCCGAATGTCCGAAAGATGCAAAATTCGGCCGAATTTCGATTCGTTACGAAACGAATTGCACAAGCCTAGCTTTAATTCAGCTTTAGCTTCTCTTTGTTTTGAAGAAATTGGAGGTATGAGATATCCCCACACAAGCAGGGCATCTGTCAAGCTTCAACAAAGCTTCAAAAGAGTATCACCGACGCTCCACCAAAGCATCACCAAAACGTCATCGAAGCACCACCGAAGGATCAAAAACACATCATAAAAGCATGTTGAAGCGGTGGGCGCTTTAATGTGTGTTGAAGCCGAAACAAGTGTAAATGCAGATGGCTTTTAATGGCTCCAGAGTGTTAGAATTTTTTTTTCAAATAGGCTCCTAAAACTGGCCACATATGGATAGAAATTTAGTAGGTTCAGTAGGGACCACCCAAAATTATGGGAAGGCTGGTTGTACAATAGTTGATCTACCAATTGGCTTCTGTAAAGCCACCCTGCCAGGCTTTCCCCGCTCTATCAGCTCCGCAGGCTATAGCCAGCAGTGCCGATCATTGTATTCTGATGGTGCGGAAGTCTCCAAGCTGTCAGAATACAATAGCTCAGCGGGTAGCATTCCACATGGGAGAAACTAGTCATTTTTATTGTTCAACCAGCAATGACTCATGTATGGGCTGCATAATTTAGCACACTCCAAGTACCAGTAAGCACACAGCGGGTGCTATTATTATCTCTGACAATGGTAATTATCACATTAAGAAAAGTTAATTGATGGTCAGTAAGGTTTCCCCTATGGCGCGTGTTATGGGGCACATGCCTGGACGTGTGTTTTATTGCACATTGGTACACCTTGGTCACACGCACTATACATACATTGTTGTGCCTCCATTCCTTTCCAATGAGCCTTCACAAACCTGAATCACTACAACAAACAAACCAAAAGACGCAGAAAAAGGGTAGAAATATGTAGAAAAAGGGTTATGTGTGTTACTTAAAGTGATTGTAAAAGATCATTTTTTGTTTTTTTTCAAATAACAAACATATCATACTTACCTCCACTGTGCAGATCGCTTTACACAGAGTGGCCCCGAACCTTGATTTCTGGGGTCCCCCGGTGGCTCTTGTGGCTCCTCCCCACATCAGCTAACCCCCTTGGAGAAGTACTCCCCCGAGGGAGTTACCTTGCGGGCGCGCTCCCGAGTCCAGCATTTGCTTCCATAGACTCAAATGCCGGACTCGGCCCCATCCCCCGGCGCCCACGTCATTGGATATTGGATTTAATTGACAGTAATGGGAGCCAATGGCTTCGCTGCTATCAATCTATCCAGTCAAGAGCCGGGACCCCATGGATAGAGGGACAGCCTGTCCCAGACGAAGAGATGAAGGGGCTCAGGTAAGTAAAACAGGGGGGGGGGGCATGACTGCCAGGTGTTTTTTTGCCTTAATGCATAGGATACATTAAGGCGAAAAAAACATGAGCGTTTACAGCCCCTTTAAAGGCTGGCCAAAAAAGGCAAAATATAGATGCACATATTTTTGCTGAAAAAAAACATAATTTTTTACAAAGAAGCCTGCAAAGCATTGCACCCGCAATCAGTGGATGATAGGTGCAAAGTCTGGCCCCTGCAGATGCATCCTACCTGTACTGAGCTATGGGCTTTCAGTTGCAGAGCTGGAGGAAGTGTCTATGACTGTTGTATGTGTAAAGTTTCCTCTGGCTACCTCCATGCCATGTTTTAGGTGGGCAGGTGGCGGGAAGGGGGGTGGTAAAACTGTAGATTAACCACCCGTTTTTACTGTCCACTGGCCACCCTTGAAAAAAAAAAACGAAAGGTGTGGAGGCAGCGCACAATCCCAGAACAGCATAAAGGCAGCTGAAGGCCTCCAGGGTGCGAGGTCTCCAGGCCTCCATCTTTTTAAAGCAAAGCGCATGCTTCCAGAACACTTACCAGCCAGTCAGCTAATGAATTTAACACTGTGTATGAATGTCAAAAGAGGGGGTTACATTCATATTTTGGGGTGCTGGTGACAGTCACAGCCAAAACAACTGATGTTCCTCATCCGTAGGGCTTTTTCAAATGTGCTTTGGTCCTCTGAAGAGCGATCTGTGTGGTGTATTGCTTCCTCACTGCCTGATTGGACCCTGCACTAGCGCGCCACCACTGCCTCCATTGCACATGTTTGGGAGATGTTTGCAGAGCACCCACTGAAAGCCACAGGGGGTATAAATGCTGTTGCAGCTTGTTTTCTCCCCAGCCGCTGCCTCTGCAGCTATAGGAGGAGTGATTTAGGTGGCAGTAAAACTGTTGCACAACCACAGTGTTTTACCGCCCCACTTGTGTGAATGAGCCCTAAAGCATCATACACGCGATTGGATTTTCCGCAGACAAAACTTTTGTCCGAAGGCGTGTGCCCGGATTTTGTCTTGCATACAGACAGCAAGGAATTGTCAGCCAACAAACACGAACATAGTGACGTACTATGTGATTTTTCAGCTCTTTAGCGCCACCCTTTGGCCTCCTTCTGCTAATTTCGTGTTGGTAGAAGTTTGGTGAGTGTTAATTCGCGCTTTTCATTTTGAGCTTTTCATTTCGTGCTTTTCGGTTTGTTTCTGAGCGGCCATTCGTCAACCAGCCATGTTGCAGAATCGGAGGAGATAACGTGTTATTTATTATTGGCCTTGGAGTTATTGCTTTGACATTATTTTTTTGGTTGAAGAATAATGATTTGATTTGTTATATTTTCTATATTTTTGGGTGCACAGAATGCACTTTTTGGTTAAGTTCTATTGGCAGATAACATGTCTAATTGTATTTGTTTGCATAATAATATCATTCTTGATATCACTAGAAATGAAAAGCCTTTTAAAATAAGTTTGGCAGAACTCCATCAATATCACCAGCAAAGCAGCTTCATTATTATCCCATTAAAGAAGAAGAGAATTGTGCGCTGCATTTTGAGATTTCATAATTTGCCACGTCACGAATGTTAATTCTCCATTATCAACGCTAGTTTACAAGACCGACCGCTTCTGGCTCATCCTTGCTTCCGAGCATGCGTGTTTGTACTTTAGACTTTTGTCCGATGGACTTGTGTACACACGATCGGAAAATATGACAACACGCATTTATCCGCGGAAAATTTTAAAGCCTGCCATACAACATTTGTCCGCGGAAAATACGACAACAATTGTCCGATAGAGCATACGCACGGTCGGATTTTCCACCAACAGCCTGTCATCGAGCATTTTCCGCCGCAAAGTCCGATCGTGTGTGGCTTTAGTCGGTAGGTTACTTAGCAGGGGGATTGTATGTGATCCAGCAGCTGAATATTATTGTATGTAGGTATCTTTACCGATATACATTGGGGTACGGAGGGGGGGGAGGGTTGGGGTAACCATTAGGATCCCTATCATTACATTACAATTTAGACTGTTAATACATTGTTGCTGTATCACTAACACATCATCTTCCTTGTGTAAACTTGTGAAAAATGACCCAAATTAACCTCCTCCCAGCAGGAAAGCAATGTAGTACAAAAACGCATGTGATGTCTGCGGAATGTACAGGCAGTTGCCATGGCAGCAGAACCTGATGGAATAGAAGATTGTGGTATAGGAAGGCGATTGTTGGGGGATACTTCCGCATTAGTCAGTCACAGACCCTGAATCATCTTGGATGCAAATTGAATCCAATCTTATCAGTTCCCGATAGCAGAACTCTTGGAATATAAAATCCAGTGAAGCTATAATTTTATTATTACGTTTTCTAGGTCCGTTGTAGCTGCAGACTTTAAAAAAACAAACGTTTTTTTTTGGGTGGAACTCCGCTTTAAGTCATCTGTCAATAAAGGGCAGCATACACTTTATGTTATTTAGGTAGTATTAAACTCTCAGGTTTTAACATATAGAGCACAATAAAATAAACATTCCTCGATAACGATTTGCCAAAATTCTTACCCCAGCATTGCAGTTTACAATTTTCAATGCTGCTGGCTCCTGTTCATTCAGTGCTGCTTCCCTGAACTTCCGGCCTTCACAGGAAAATATAGTAGCAAGCAGTGCAGTATGCAGTCAGTATTGTAGTTTGGTGAAGGGAGAGGGAGGAGAATAGAGGAGCAGGGTAGTGCCTGGTCATCCTAGACTATGGGGCTGTGTGTTTCTATTGATGCACACAGTGTAGGTATACACAGCTGTGGTCCTTGTATGCAAGTGTGACTCCATAGGATGCTACAATAAAAGCCTGAAATAGAACACATGGTTGGCGATTGTGGCAACAGCTTAAACTAGAACAAAGTACCAGGGCAGATTCAGCAGGGGGCGCAACGGGGCATTTGCCCCCTCCGAGAAAATACAGCAGCATAATGAAATCAAACTGTTAGCACTTGCCAATCACCAGCCAGCACCTGACCCATGTGCTACCTGCAATAGAGAATTGCACAGGCCACAGTGTGTGTGTACATGTGTGTGTGTGTCATATATACACATATAGCCAGGAGCCGGATATTTTGCCTGCAATTCAGGGACAGTATGTAGTGTTATTGATGTGGGGCTGTCTCCCTCTAGTGTTGGCTGGACTCCATATGTCATTTTTCCTGACAACAGAGTGGAGCAAAGCATCGTGGGATGTGTAGTTCAGAATGATGGGGTTTCAATTTCGGCAGGGCTGGCCTGAACTACCACTACCAGATTGCTGAGAAGAGCAGAAAAGACTTCTGGGAAAGGATATGAAAAGGCTGGTACTGGCCTAGGTCAGCTGCATACAGAGGGTCATCTGCGGACAGCATCACCTCCTATTTTCCACAGTCTGGAGACTGTTCCTGTTCCTTCAGCGTTACCTGCACTTCAGATCCGGGTAGGCCACGGCGCAGTGTGACGGAGGTCAGACGCCATCCCCTGAGCCAGGATCCAGAGGGAGTTCCTGAAAGAGTCTTCATCATCATCTGCATCCACCAGCAACCACCAGCAACATCTGTTGTGCTGTGGGTGAGTGGGCCACTTAGTACCTTTTAGTACCATAGACACTGCATATAGACATCATTGTCTCTGCCGGCATTCCTGATACTTGTAGTGCTACTGAATACAAGCTCAGTCAATCCCATAGACACTGTATGCAGACATCTGTGATTTGCTCACATACATATCATCAGTAGTTCCACTGGATACAATATTAGTAAAACAGCTTACATGTGTTCCACTTGTGTTTAGGTCATGAAGGAAAATTCTGCATTCTTAAAGGGGCCAATCACCTATCAGTTAAAGTTGCTTTGCTCTAACATCACCGATTATTCCCTTCACCATACTCTAAGTGCTAGCTAAAGATTTGCCGGATTCTGCTGGGTTGCCATTAACCCCTTTTATCCTCTCCTTAGTGTCACGAGTAAATGTTGTCTAACACAGGGGAACTTGTTCTCATCCTTTGGAACACTGTTTAAAGGAGTCGGCCAGTTTGACCCCAACAGAGTTGCTAAAGTGTGTGAGGGAGTACTGAGTGCATACAGGTGTGTGAGGGGCTGAGTGTGTACAGGTGTGAGGGGGGATGAATATGACAGGTGTGAGGGGGGCTGAGTGCGTACAGGTGTGAAGGGGGCTGAGTGTTTACAGGTGTGAGGGGGCTGAGTATGTACAGGTGTGAGGGGGGCTGAGTGTGTACAGGTGTGAGGGAGGCTGAGTGTGTACAGGTGTGAGTGGGGCTGAGTGCGTACAGGTATGAGGGGGGCTGAGTAGTACAGGTGTGAGGGGGGCTGAGTGTGTACAGGTGTGAGTGGGGCTGAGTGCGTACAGGTGTGAGGGGGTTGAGTGTATACAGGTGTGAGGGGGCTGAGTGCGTACAGGTGTGAGGGGGGCTGAGTGCGTACAGGTTTGAGGGGGTGAGTGCATACAGGTGTGAGGGGGGCTGAGTGTATACAGGTGTGAGGGGGGCTGAGTGCCTACAGGTGTGAGGGGGGCTGAGTGCGTACAGGTGTGAGGGGGGCTGAGTATGTACAGGTGTGAGGGAGCTGAGTATGTACAGGTGTGAGGGGGCTGAGTATGTACAGGTGTGAGGGGGGCTGAGTGCGTACAGGTGTGAGGGGGGCTGAGTATGTACAGGTGTGAGGGAGCTGAGTATGTACAGGTGTGAGGGGGCTGAGTATGTACAGGTGTGAGGGGGGCTGAGTATGTACAGGTGTGAGGGAGCTGAGTATGTACAGGTGTGAGGGGGCTGAGTATGTACAGGTGTGAGGGGGACTGAGTGTGTACAGGTGTGAGAGGGGCTGAGTAGTACAGGTGTGAGGGAGGCTGAGTGTATACAGGTGTGAGGGGGGCTGAGTGTATACAGGTGTGAGGGGGGCTGAGTGTATACAGGTGTGAGGGGGGCTGAGTGTATACAGGTGTGAGGGGGGCTGAGTGCGTACAGATGTGAGGGGGGCTGAGTGCATACAGGTGTGAGGGAGGGTGAGTGTGTAAGGGGGGCTGAGTGTATACAGGTGTGAGGGGGGCTGAGTGCATACAGGTGTGAGGGGGGGTGAGTGCGTACAGGTGTGAGGGGGGTGAGTATGTACAGGTGTGAGGGGGGGTGAGTGTGTACAGGTGTGAGGGGGGTGAGTGTGTACAGGTGTGAGGGGGGTGAGTGTGTACAGGTGCGAGGGGGGGATGAGTGTGTACAGGTGTGAGGGGGGTGAGTGTGTACAGGTGTGAGGGGGGGTGAGTGTGTACAGGTGTGAGGGGGGTGAGTGTGTACAGGTGTGACGGCGGAGCTGACTGAGTGAATAAGTGTGTGAAAAATTATTCTCAACTATGAGCTTTAAGAAAATCTAGAACCAGATCTAGGCTAACTGATGCCCATCTCCAGGCTGTTGTTAGGGTCTCAACTGCTAAGTCACTTAAAGCAAACTGCCAAGCATCTGGTAGTAGGCAGTAACTGGTAGCAAGCAGTAACTACCACTGTATATAGTTTAATGTTGTTTTTGAAGTTTGAAAGTTTGCATGCGGCCCCATGGGATATGAAAACTTGTTCAGTGGCTATCAGTGTCAAAAACCATGAATCAGACCGAGACAGAAGTACAATTAAATCACACTTGTTTATTAATAAAAATAAAAAGGTAAATAGAAAAAGCGTAGTCAAAGCATAGCCAGAGTCCAGTAACCGGATAGAGTAGTCAGCCAGGCCAGAGTCCAGTAACCAGATCGGGTAATCAGCCAGGCCAGAAGTCAGGGATCCAAGTAGAGCAACAGCAAGCAGGATAAGGAGCCAGAAGGGATGTCAGCAATCCAGTCATTAAACAGAACCGCAGGAGATGGTTTCTTGTGATGTGACCAAGGCGAAGGCAGAGGTGAAGTGAGCTGGACAGCTTTAAGTTGGCAGGTCTGATGAGCTGGATAAGAAATAGCTGGTAACTGTGGAGAGAGAAGAGAGCTGACAATTAGCCGACAGCTGAGCGGCCAGCCCAGAGAAGGAAGGGTTAAGCCAGCCCTAACTATCAGGTAATTTGAGTTTGAGACCCCTGACTCAGGCAAAGATTAATAAATAAATCAGCTGCTGAAAGTGCTTAAAAATTGAGGATCTAATGCCACTTTAAAGCATCATTTAAAAAAATAAATAAAAAAAAATAAAACATACCTCCTAACTGTCCCGGATTCCATGGGACTGTCCTGGGATTTCAACAAAATCCCCACATCCCGCAGACTCAAGCTGTGTCCTGGAGCCAAGTACCCAAATACTTATTCCGGCACTTGGCTCCACACTGAGATATTTTTTTTTGTACAGTGACTTCTACTCTCTCTCTCTTTCAGCAAAGGACTCGCCCCCCTCACCTCCTAAGTCCTTATATGCTTAAACTGTCCCAATTTCTAAAATTCCAAAATTAGAGGGTATGATAGAAGTTCCTTGCAGTAGAAGTCTCTGAAGCATTACCCCTTCAGCAGATGGCAAGTCCAAACTCCACTATCTTCAAGAGCTACCGTCTATGGTGGAATCTTCACCTCTTGTACCATTCTAAGAGTGGCAAATGCCTGGTCCCCAGATACCGACAATGCTTCCGACCATTGATTTTCACATCACTGTTATGCTATGCAGTGTGCATTAGCATAAGGCTTATGGATGGAGGAGGGGGAGCAGACATCTAACAGACCTGAAGTGTTGAATACTGAAGACTTTGTTGCAGGTTACAATGCTTGAAGATGGCAGAGAGAGTAAGGGGTTGATTTACTAAGGGCAAATAGACTGTGCACTTTTGCAAGTGCAGTTGCCCCAGAGCTTAGTAAATTAGGTACATCTTTATTTTGCAAACAATACCCAATAACATGCAAGGAAAATTAAAAAAACAAAATTTTTGCTTGCACATGATTGGATGATGGAAGTCAATAGAGCCTCCCCTCATTTACTAAGCTCTGGAGCAACTGATCTTGCAGAGTGCAACAGCTTTTTACAAAGTGCGTAGTCTATTTGCCTTTAGTAAATTAACCCCTAAGCATCTGCTGGAGAGGTGGGCATTCAGAGTTGTCTATTGCCTGGTGCTTTTATTACATTTTTTGATAGGGTCACTCAAAGATGTACAAAGATAACACCCAAACACAGCAGTTACCCCCCTCCATCAGTGAAGACCCCCCTCAGTATAGACCCCCCTCAGTACAGACCCCCCTCCCTCAGTACAGACTCCCCTCCATCAGTGCAGCCCCCCCTCCATCAGTGCAGACCCCCCTCAGTGCAGAAACCCCCCTCCTCTTCCATCAGTGCAGACCCCCTACTCCTCCATCAGTGCAGACCCCCCTCAGTATAGACCCCCCTCAGTACAGTGCAGGAAATCCCCTCCTCCTCCATCAGTGCAAACTCCCCTCCTCCATCAGTGCAGACCCCCCTCAGTACAGACCCCCTCCCTCAGCACAGACTCCCCTCCATCAGTGAAAACCCCCCCCGTCAGTGCAGGCACCCCCTCCTCCTCCATCAGTGCAGACCCCCCTCCTCCTCCATCAGTACAGACCCCCCTCAGTATAGACCCCCCCCTCAGTACAGACCCCCCTCCCTCAGTACAGACTCCCCTCTATCAGTGCAGACCCCCCCTCCATCAGTGCAGATCCCCCTCAGTGCAGAAACCCCCCTCCTCCTCCATCAGTGCAGACCCCCCTCAGTATAGACCCCCCTCAGTACAGACTCCCCTCTATCAGTGCAGACCCCCCCTCCATCAGTGCAGATCCCCCTCAGTGCAGAAACCCACCTCCTCCTCCATTAGTGCAGACCCCCCTCCTCTTCCATCAGTGCAGACCCCCTTCAGTATAGACCCCCCTCAGTACAGACCCCCCTCCCTCAGTACAGACTCCCCTCTATCAGTGCAGACCCCCCCTCCATCAGTGCAGATCCCCCTCAGTGCAGAAACCCCCCTCTTCCTCCATTAGTGCAGACCCCCCTCCTCTTCCATCAGTGCAGACCCCCCTCAGTACAGACCCCCCTCCCTCAGTACAGACTCCCCTCCATCAGTGCAGACCCCCCACGTCAGTGCAGGCACCCCCATCCTCCTCCATCAGTGCAGACCCCCCTCCTCCTTCATCAGTGCAGACCCCCCTCAGTATAGACCCCTCTCAGTACAGACCCCCTCCCTCAGTACAGACTCCCCTCCATCAGTGCAAACCACCCCTTAGTGCAGAAACCCCCCTCCTTCTCCATCAGTGCAGACCCCCTCAGTGCAGAGTGCAGACCCCCCCCTCCATCAGTGCAGACCCCCTCAGTGTAGACACCCGCCTCCTCCTCCATCAGTGCAGACCCCCCTCGTCCTCCATCAGTGCTGACCCCCCTGCATCAGTGCAGACGCCCCCCTCCTCCTAGTTATGGTAAGGATCGTGAAATGGGGGCCAGTCAGCTGATTATGAAAAATAACCTGATAAACACTCAAACACACTGCTACATCAATGGCAGTTCTGCCTCTGCTCCCTTAGCATTGCATACCTCCCAACATTTTGAGATGGGAATGAGGGACACCTACTAACAAATGTATGTAGACATAGGGCACGCCCCCTGCCACACCCCCTTAAAGGAGAATTAACAAAAAAATAAAGTTTATTAAATCCACAAGGGCTTTTTCTTACCACTACTATTTCTTTATATTGGCTTTTAAAATGTACAAATGCAGCAATTTAGAAATTGGATGGAAGGTTTAGCACTGGAAAACACTTTTTGAAAGATAAAAAGTGCATTTTATATACAATTATGTAGAACAGATCAAAATGAGGGACAAATGGGGGGGGGGGGGGGGGGGGAACAGAGGGACATTGCCTTGAAATCAGGGACAGTCCCTTGAAATCAGGGACAGTTGGGAGCTGTCATTGCTTGAATTACATGTTCCTGGTTTTTATTATCCTTTTAATAAACTTAACCAGATCATTTCCTCTGTCACTGGAATAAAATGACTCCAGCTTTTGCTTCACTGCCAACGGTGCTCCTGATTTTGATCTTCATTTTCTTTTCCTCCCTGTGATCTCTAATGTTCTAATACAAACGAGACACGGTTCACTGGCAGCTAGCTTGCAAAATGTTTTTAATTATCTGCAAAGCAATCGAGAAGGGAAATCAAGGGAGCCTCTGGATAAGACGGGACATCAAGAAGATCATTTGCATATCTTAATAATAAAACGGTGGCGTAAGTTGCTGGGAAGTTCTTAAAGTGAAAGATCATAAAGGGTTAATTAGCTCCAGCCTCTGAAGTCTCTGCTCTGGACAATGTCCTAAATTTCAATGGAAATGTCCATGGTAATATTCTTCAGTGATAGGAGATGGTTGGTATCTGAAGAATGATTCGTAACTTTGATTGCACTGCCTGGGATTATATATATATTAATATATATATATATATAGCACTGACTCCCGAAGGAGCGGCTGAATTAATTGGGCGGCACAGTGGTGTAGTGGTTAGCACTCTTGCCTAGCAGTAAAATAGGGTCGCTGGTTCGAATCCCAACCAAGACACTACCTCCATGGAGTTTGCATGATCTCCCTGTTCCTGCGTGGGTTTCCTCCGGGTACTCTGGTTTCCTCCCACACTCCAAAGACATGCAGGTAGGTTAATTGGCTTCTGTCCAAAATTGGTCCTAGTGTATGAATGGGGACCTTGGATCATGGCTCCTTGAGGGTGGGGACCAATGTGAGTGTGCAATGTACAGGAATAGGGACAATTGTAGACACTCACTCAGGTAGAACTGGATGGACTGGTGTCTTTATTCAACCTATGTAACTACCGTTACCTTCTTCATCTCGTGCACATCTAGGGGTTTCCTGAGGTAGATGACCCAATAACTGTAGAGACTGACGCCAGATCCACTTAAAGGTATTTTTATTTGCGAAAAATAGTTAACAACACAGTCTCTCAATGTAGGGTTAGAGGGTTTAGGTAGAAAAGTCCAGGCACACTTATCTATAACTTCAAATAGAGAAAGTCTCTCACCATTAGAAAATCCAGAGAATAGCCATTCACAACTGGATCCTCACCCTTATTGGATAGTCCTTCTCTGACCAGGTCTAGCAGTCAACAGGGTGTTTAAATCAAAAGTCAAGTCTCTACCACAGACTTTGCTATAGAACACTTGAAACTGAAAGTTTGTAGAACCCTCGTATGGCACCAGTATCTTACAGCCAGTCCGGCGATACCACACGAGATTGGATTCACTTGGGTCTTTCAACTTGTCCAGGCTCTTGTTGAGAAGCCAACCTTTGCGTGGCCTTCTCCAGAAGAGTCCTCCCCTGGATAACTTCACAGTTGCTGGGCCTCTCCACTAACCGAGATGGTACTGGACCACCTCCGAATCCTTCCTTCAGTTTCTTTGCCTCGGGCTAGCCAGCCCAGAGACGTGTGATTGGGTGGATCTGCATGCCAGGCCATGAGAGTCCTGGGGGCTGGTCAGGAGGACCAGGACCAAGCAGTCAGAACATACTTCTGGACCGGAACCCCGAAACACGTGACATCCGCACCTTAAGTACCCTCTCCCAGGAAGCACAGAAAAAGTGACACTCCCACTGGGCTGGCCCTGAGAGAGAATAACCTTAATGCACCCAACTAGACTGCGTTCTACACCCTGCCATGATGACAGTGCCACCTATGGTCAGGCAGAACAACCGGCAGTCCAGCTAGACTGGTGCTGAGGTCAAAATTTAGGATAATTGAGCCCAAAACCAAACTGCATATATATATATATATATATATATATATATATATATATATACATATATATTATAGATGAGTGCATGAAACAAATTTTTATTGATAGAAAAAAAAATTCTAGAGTTGGGCTTTAAAGCGGCAGTCCGCCGGGACTCCGCGTTTTTTTTTTTTTTTTAAAAGTCAGCAGCTACAAATACTGCAGCTGCTGACTTTTAAAATAGTGACACTTACCTGTCCAGCGCACCCGCGATGTCGGCACCCGAAGCCGATCTCTAGATCGACACTCGAGTGCTGCCGCCGCCATCTTGGGTATGGGAATCAGGAAATGGAGCCTTTCGGCTTCATTTCCCGGTTCCCTACTGCGCATGCGCGAGCCGCGCTGCGCAATGAGGACGGTCCCCGCTGCCTCTGGGATCTGTGTGTTTCCCAGCAGGCAGCGGGGCACTTGCGGAAGGGGGCGGGCACTTGCGGAAAGGGGCGTAATGTACGCCCCTTTCCGCAGAGAGCTAGCCCGGAAGTGGGTGCAGTTACCTTATCCAGGTAACTGCACCCCCCTCCCCCCTGAAAGGTGCCAATTGTGGCGCCGGAGGGGGGGAGGAATCCGATGAGCGGAAGGTCCATTTTAGGGTGGACCTCCGCTTTAATTATACTGTTATTGAGTAGCAACCCCAAATGTACTTTTGGGTGCTTTATCATTCCTCATAAGTGGAACGTCCCTCTAAAGGGGAAGTTCTGCTTTATATCTCCTCCCTCCCTCTTCTTTTGGACATTTTTTTGGAGGTGGAGCGGGTACCTAGTTTTGGTAGGTACCCGCTCCTACTTCAGGCCTTCTGGGACACATCACAGGTCCCAGCAGGTTGCAGTACTTTTCACAGCGCACAGCCGGCTGTGAAGCCACAAGGAGTCACAGCCGGCTTCCCATTCTAGACATGCCAGCGCCAGGGACCTTAAGACCGGCAAAGAATTGGCCCAGGTGAGGACGGCACTGGATCCCTGGACAGGTAAGTGTCCTTTATTAAAAGTCAGGAGTTATAGTATTTGTACCTTCTAAGGCCGCGTACACACGGGCGGACTGTTCGCCCAACTTTGTCCGCTGAACAGTGTTTCAGCGGACAGTCCGCTCGTGTGTGGGCTTCAGCGGACAGTTTCAGCGGACAGTCTGACGAACAAAGTTTTTCGGAATTCCCGTTACACAGTCCGCTGAAACTTGGTTTGAGCGGACAGTCCGCTCGTGTGTAGGCTTGTTCGTCAAACTAAGTCTCGCGCATGCTCAGAAAGAATTTACACGCCGAAGGTTGCATTGCAGTGTATAGGACGTCGTTTTTCTAGTCCCGTCGTACGTGCCGTTCACGTCATCGCGCACGGTTTCAGCGGACTGTTCGTTCATCGTGTGTGGTCAAGTCCGCTCATGCAAATTTTGAGCAGACTGTTGGTCGTACTGTTTGACGAACAAGGTTGGGCGAACAGTCCGCCCGTGTGTACGCGGCCTAAGTTTTCATTGTTTTTTTCAAATAGAGTGAAGAACAGCTTTAAAGTGTATGTAATCCCCAAAAATATTTTTTAGCATGTTTGGCATCATGTCTCACTATATACAATTGTCATTTTTTATGTTCCCTACTTGGAGATCCTGACAATAATAGCACTTCCTGTTGCAGGCTGACAATACTAAGCCATTGTCTCCCAATTAGTAGCGCATTGTCTGCTGTTTGTAATCCTTCACTGTCTAGCAGATAGGCAGACCAATGGCCAAAGGCAGACCAATGACCAAAACTCACATATTTGGCGGGCAATGAAGCTGCTAATTACAAGACCGTGGCTTAGCATTGTCAGCCTGCAACAGGAAGTGATGTTACTGGCAGAATTCCCAGGTACGAAATTTTGCAACAGATTTAAGAAAAATAATTTGTTTAAGATAACTGTATATGGTGAGCCATGATGCCAGACATACTGAACAATATATTAATTTTGAGTTTACATCTACTTTAAAGTGGTAGTAAACCGCATAAAAAAAAAGTTGGGTCCTGGGCAATTTAAAGTCATAATGTGCTACCATGCATCGTATACTAGCCCATTATGACAGACCTACCTGAAAGCGAAGCCTTCCAGCGGTGCACTGTCATCGCTGCAGGTGCTTCCATCTTCACTTGATCTTCTTTCCAAGTTCGTGGGCTTTGGCCGAGTCGGCACAGGAGTCGCTATTTTCGGCACGGCTCTGATGGAACAACATGGGTATGCCGTTCCTTCAGAGCGCAAGCGCCAGTGACATTACCGTTTGCATCTAAAGCAAATATCTCCTAAACCGTGCATATTTACTGCACCTATATGTAAACATCATACATGGGAATTTACTCCCATTTTAACATAGCTCTATTTTTGCATTAATAGGCTTTCAGTGGCAACAATACAACTTCCAGGTGTTTTATCTTGTAAGTGATTTTAGGTGAGTTAAGTGTCCATTATAGGCACATATATCAGCAAAGGTATGCTCATCAATAAAGTCATGTGGGCACCATGTCAGCACTGAGATGGAATTAGGGGCTTTGTTAATTAACAAAGCCAAATCACACCAAGAGAGCAAAAATTATTTTTAAGGCCCTTTTCACCCAGGCTTTCTGATCAGGTGGACCTGTCGGTTTCTCAGGTGGACCTGATCGGATGCTCCATGCACCTCTATGGAGTGGCAGCTGTCAGCGGTGACATGTCTGCTGACATCTGCCAGTATCCGATCCAATCCTGTCCGTGAAATTCTATCGGCCTGGAGGATCGGATTGGATCGTATGAAAAAAGACAGGCAGTCTATTTTCATCTGATCTCCCCATAGAGGAGAATGAGGGTCTGACAGGTCTGTCTCAGCACAGTGAGCAGAGACGGACCTATCATCTGCCTGCTTAGCGGGGATCAGTGCATCGACTCCCCGCGGATTGTGAAACGACCCTAAAGCTAGGGTCTTGGTAAAGGGGGGGGGGGGAGGGACAGGAGTAGGGACTTTGAAAGAAGCGTGTATCTGCAAAAGAGTACAATGATTGTATAGAAACATATTTATTAATTGATAAGATCAATAACATGGTTAGAAAGATAATCCATGATGATAATAAATTCCATGATGCATTTTATATATACAGTCATACTAAAAGATACTATAAATAACAGGATAATAAACAATCATACATGATTATATTGATTGGCTTATTGTAGTTCATATGTATACAATTATGCACATATGGGGATAATACAATTCAATAGCAAGCTAGAAAACTAGGGTCTAGCGGTGGTATAGCAAAACTAGTGGGGCAAACTTTATCCACTTCTTGTTCTTTGGCCCTATTTCTACGGCTGATCACAGAGGAGATGGAGGAACATCTGCTCACCGATCTCCTCTGTGATGAAAAAAGCCACAAGCATTGAGGATTTCATCACTTCTGTTCTCAGTGCAGTGTTTACCTGGCTGGCACCAGCCAGAGAAGCAGCCAATCAAACAGATCTCCATTTGATCAGCTGCCTTGGAAGATAGAGGAGGTATCAGGGGTCTAATAGGCCATGCTCTTTCCTTAAAGAGTACCTACCTCCGCCCAAAGCTAACACAAAGGGAGTTGGTCATCCCTTGTGATAGCAAAAACAAAAAAGGTGTAAAAAATACATTTAAATAAAATAAATGTAAAACGTTTTAAAGCCCCCCTCTCTGAGCTCATGCGCAAACGCAAATGTAGGTCCTGCTTGCCTGTGTAAATGGTGATCACACCGCACGTGTGAGGTATTGTCACTAACTCCAAAGTGGGAAGAATAATTCTAGTTCCAGAGCTCATGTTTAACTTTAAACTGGCAACCTGTAAAGGCTTTTAACTGCTTGCCAACCATATACTGTATATATATATGGCAGCAAGGCGGCTCTCCTGTGCAAAATCACATGCCTGTATGTGATTCTGCACTTTCGGGTCTGGGGCATGCCGCTGGCGACCTACTCCCACTGTGGTTAGAGCCAATCAGTGGGTCCAGCAGATGGGATGTCCGCCAGGACCCGCCGATTGTTTGGGACACAGGCAGAATGACGGTCTGCCTATGTAAACAAGGCAGATCGACGTTCCGTGAGAAGGGAAAGTTGTTCCCATAGTACAACCACCTCCCCACACGGTAAGCAAGCACTCCTTAGGCACACATTTAACCCTTCGATTACCCCTGATATTAACTCCTTCCCTGCCCTGTGTCATTAGTACAGTGACAGTGCATATTTTTAGCACTGATCACTGTATTAGTGTCACTGGTCCTAAAAAAAGTATTACTTACTGTTCAATTTGTCTGCTGCAATGTCGCAGTCTTGCTATAAGTTGCAGATCGCTGCCATTACTAGCGAAAATAAATAAAAATTGTGTTAATCTATCTCACAGTTTTTAGACGCTATAACTTTTTTGTGTAAACCAATCAAAATACATATTTGCCTAAATTGATGAAGAAATTCGTTTTTTTTCCTTTTTTTTATTGGATATGTTTTATAGCAGAAATAAGAAATATATATATATATATATATATATATATATATATATTTTTTTTTTTTTTTCAAAATTGTCTGTCTTTTTTTGTTTTATAGCACAAAAAATAAAAACCGCAGAGGTTATCAAATACCACCAAAGGAAAGCTCTACTACTGGGAAAAAAGGGATATACATTTTATTTGAGTACAGCGTCACACGACCACGTAATTGTCAAAGTAACGCAGTACAGTATCGCAAAAAGAAAAAACGCCTGGTCAGAAACGGGGTAAACCTTCCGGGGGGCAAGTGGTTAAAGAGTCACCTATGGATAATTTTAGGCTAGGTAGGTTTGTCACCATTTCACAGGTGTGCGCAGTTTTAAATCTTGACATGTTTGGTGTCTATTTACTAAAATTGCAGCAGTCCTCATTTTATTCTCCAGAGCCTTTGCTTTTAGAAAATATACAATATTTGGGAGTTCTAATTAATTTTCTAGCAAAAAAAATGCTGATTTGACAAGTTTGTGAGAAATGTAAAAATACAAAGACAAAACTTTTTTTTTTTTAGTTTTGGATAGAGTGGAGATAGATTAGAACACCTGTCAGTTATTTTACTGTCTGTGCCCACGTTAGGGAGATTCCCGTTCTCTGTGTGTCCTGTTTACCATTATCATTGAAAGTGAAAAAGAATCCCAAAATTTGGGTTGTCTCTAGAGAAATAATAGAGGAGAAATCTTCCAATAGGGAGGGACACTAGTGCGGAATCCCCAAAGGATTCCCTTAATTTGCAGGGATTTCCTCTTATTTGCTGTTTTGCCTATGGGGCAGGAAGTGAAGTTAAATCTCCCCAGTGGGACACAGATGGCAAAAAATTGACTGGCAGGGGTTTTAACCCTCCCTTACTCCCTAAATTTTGCCTATAGTTCTAATTTATAGTTGCCCCAGACAGCAAGTGTTCATTTTTTTTATTTTTTTTTAAAAGGCGAGGCAAAATTGCTGTTTTCCTGGTAAAGTTCAACAAAATCACTCGCTTAGCCCTATTACAGAGATTGAAGGCCAATTAGAACTCTGCAGCAAATGATGAACAATCCCCACCTTTTTATGAGTTGCCTTATTGTCGATTGGAAGGTTACAAATGGTTATCAGAGTATTGTTTGTTCACAATAGAATTTGTTTCTCTCTGTAAAACACATTATTGAACATTCTCATAATTACTTGCACTGTTGAAAAAAAAATTGCTGCAGTAGATCGACTCACTTTGTAACTTTGTTTCTAAGCAGATTTTCCTATAAAATAGAATTATGCAATGTCTGATACCCTATTAGATCTTTTTTAAGCTCTTTGTTATGCCAATGAGGAGCCCCCCAATGGCTGTAACAGCTAATGCTTGGCTTTTCAGCTGAGCCTCAAATATCACCAGTTGGCACTCCATATACAGTTTTCCCATGGAGGGTTGTACTGTGTGCCTGGGTACTGTGGCTTCTAATGAATTCCCTGTATAAATACACAGAGAACTTATATACCATTCTCATCCTCCCACCACAGTGCCTAGAGGTGGGGATGGTGTCCTTGCTGGAGTACCAGAGACTTCCAAAGAACCGGTGAGGGATCAAACGTTGTTACACTCCACCCAAAGCAAAGAAATGCATTTTGGGAGCAGTTCTTCTCAAATGTTGGCAAATTTTCCAAGTGCCTGGTATAGTACAGATTCGTTTCAAAATATATTGCCTTCTTCTGCAACAATTCCACATGCAGTGTTACAGACAGACTTTGATAAATAAGCTTTGCTTCTGTCTGAGATAAATTGGCAGACAATTCATCTGTCATTTTCTGGCACAATCGTTTGCAGCAGATGGCGTTACAATACCTATTCAGGCAACAATTTTTTACTGTTTTCATCGAAACTCAGAAATTCCATAATTACGGTAGTGAAAAGACTGATTCGCTACAAAGCCAGTTAAAAGGGCACTGTTATGTGGTTGATGAAGAGGTAATGGTTCTGTGAATGGCACATTCCGAGGAGGCAAAGTCATCTAGGAACCAGAAATATCATTAAAAATAAAATTGTACTGGAATGCATTAGTAGACATGATGGACAGGGCTTAAGCAGATGTAGGTAGGGTACAGAATATGCAGCGGCAATAATTCACACAGTTAGGTGCAATGTAAAATTTGTATTGAAGTAATGTTGCAACAGTTCTCAACAAAGCCAGTAGGAAGGCTACCCAGGCGGGTGCACTCCGAGTTTCCAAGAACATGAAGGAGCAGATTCCAGCCAGACTGACAGCATCTGTTGAGAGGGGCAGAATGTGGCCTGTTTGTTTCACACCCAATCGTGAAAGTATCCACAACTGATATGACCCTACCCTTTCTCTCCTCATCAGGAACCTTTTCCTGGTGCTAGTGCTGTTTCTCACAGTCAGTGCATTTGTCCCTACTCTACCAACTCGCCAAATGCACACCAAACCTGGGAGCCAGGGCCTTAAAAAGGCTCTGCCTGATCCAAGATGGTTGGTACTGTCAAGTGCTTGATGAAGAGGTAACGGTTCTGTGAATGACACATTCTGAGGAGACAAAGTCAAGTTAGAACCAGAAATATCACTAGAAATAAAGTTGTACAAATATGTGCCTTTGCTTAGGATAACCTCCGCCCGTTAACCACGCAAATAAAAGGCGCTTAGCATTAAAGAATATGCTTTCTACCTGGGAGTTGTGGAATTTTAAGCAGCTGTTCTAAAAGGTATTAAATCAATAAAACCACTAAAAAACATTAAACAAAAATCTGCAAGGTGGATGGATAAATCAATTCACCCGTAGAAAAAACAGCGCATAATACTCAATAGAAAAAAAGAAAATTATATGCAAATTGTGCTAGTGCAACCTATTGTTCTATGGAAAGAATATTTCTATCTTCCCAAATGTAGCCATACAATCACAATATTGTCCATGAACACTGTCCATATATCTAAATTGTACTGAGTACGTAGGATAGTTACAGGGAACAAGTTGAAACAGGATATCTATTTCAGTCCATCAACAGACCATAAAATTGAAGGCTAAAACTAAAACAAAATGTCCTGGTATAAATCAAGAGGAGTGTACGATGCAATCCTTCCTTAACATGAAAAAACAGTGATCCCGAATTTGCTGGGGTACAATCTCAAGACTGAAGTGACCCCCCCTTAGTAATGCTCTTACCAGATATGCCTGGTTACATAGGCTCTTCGAAAATAATCCTCATCCGCTCGATTTCATCCGGTTCATCTGTGCTAGGTAATACACGGTCGGATGTGCTTGGTTACACGGGCTCTCAGATGTTACTCATCAGCTGGATCCCATCCACTGCATACACGGTCGGATGTGCTTGGTTACACGGGCTCTCGGATTTTACTCATCGGCTGGATCCCATCCACTTTTTTTCTTTTTTTATAAGTGATCACATAATCTCTGTTCCCAGCTGCACAAGACCTGCCAGAGCTGATGAGTAACATCTGAGAGCCCGTGTAACCAAGCACATCCGACCGTGTATTACCTAGCACAGATGAACCGGATGAAATCGAGCGGATGAGGATTATTTTCGAAGAGCCTATGTAACCAGGCATATCTGGTAAGAGCATTACTAAGGGGGGGTCACTTCAGTCTTGAGATTGTACCCCAGCAAATTCGGGATCACTGTTTTTTCATGTTAAGGAAGGATTGCATCGTACACTCCTCTTGATTTATACCAGGACATTTTGTTTTAGTTTTAGCCTTAAATTTTATGGTCTGTTGATGGACTGAAATAGATATCCTGTTTCAACTTGTTCCCTGTAACTATCCTACGTACTCAGTACAATTTAGATATATGGACAGTGTTCATGGACAATATTGTGATTGTATGGCTACATTTGGGAAGATAGAAATATTCTTTCCATAGAACAATAGGTTGCACTAGCACAATTTGCATATAATTTTCTTTTTTTCTATTGAGTATTATGCGCTGTTTTTTCTACGGGTGAATTGATTTATCCATCCACCTTGCAGATTTTTGTTTAAAGAAATAAAGTTGTACTGGAATGCATTAGTAGACATGGTGAACAGGGCTTAAAGTGGAAGTAAACTCCCCTATCGTTTTCAGCCAAGGAAGCTGCCATCTTTGCCTCCGTTTAATCTTCAACTGCTATGGTGCTGCACATGTGATTTGTTATGACACTTTAAGGGCATGTAGGTAGGGTGCGGCATATGCAGCGGCAATAATTCACACAGTTGGGTGCAATGTAAAACTTGTATTGAAGTAATATTGCAACAGTTTACAACAAACCAGGTAGGAAGGCTACCCAGCCAGGGCACTCCCAGTCTCCAACAGTGCGAAAGAGCAGCTTCCAGACAGACTGACAGCATCTGTTGAGACAGGGACAGAATGTGGCCTGGCCATTTTGCACCCAATAGGGAAGGTGTCCAGAAGAGATGCGACCCTACGCTTTCTCTTCTTATCAGGAACCTTTCCCTAGTGCTAGTAGTACTATTCCCAACAGGCGGTGTACCTGTCCCTCCTGTACCAACTTGCTAAATGTACACCAAACCTGGGAACTAGGGCCTTAAAAATGGCCTGCCAGAATCCAAGATGGTAGCCAGAGTCACTTGGGGCAACAGCATCCAATTGGATTGTTTCCCCATTGACCCAGGAAACCATAAAGGGACCATGTTCCTCGTGACTTCTTCTTCAACTGCAGTGCCGCTGCAGTGGAGAAAGTAGACTGCACCTGCCAACAGAGAGGTACCGTGTTTTGCTGAGAATAAGCCCGGGTCTTATATTCATTTTGGCAATAAAATACACTGTAGGGCTTATTTTCGGAGTAGGTCTTACCACGTAATCTGCTGTCTTCCCTTCCCCTCTCTCCCTGCCTGACAGGAATGCCCAGTGTGAACCGAGTTAAAATGCTTGCAAAAATCCTATAATCCACTCTATTACAGTAGTATATAATGTACAATGGGTGTGTTTCTGTAATATAATTGTGCCAAATGCCTACGTTATAGAGCCGCTCTGCACTTCTGTGACCCGCCAGAGCTCTCTCTGCCGCATTTATATTACAGAAACACATACATTGTACATTATATTCTACTGTAGAATAGAGTTGATTATAGGATTTTACAAGCATTTTAAACTAGGGCTTATTTTCGAGATTGGGCTTATATTGCAGTTCTCCTGGAAAATAATGCTAAGTCTTATTTTCAGAGTAGATCTTATTTTCGGGGAAACACAGTAATCAAAATTGTCATATTTTGGTATTTGCAAAAGAATACTCAAAGCCCATTTTGGAATGCTGAGCATTCTACTCTAATCCAGAAGAGTGAATATATAGAAATGGCTTGGAGAATGTTTCTTTATTCAAAGATGCTTTGAACATTGACTGCTGCAATCAAAATCACTGTGCTTCAAGGTTTTACCACTCCTATTCATCACGACTTTTTATGAGAATGATCAAAGTAAAGTGTAAGGAACCATCATTGGTAACTTGCACCTTGGTGGATTGACTACACAAGCCTTGAAGATGGGAAGCATTTTTCCCCCAAGACTTGTTGGCTGTAGTTGCTGATTTTAAACATTTCAAAAAGTCCTCTAAGCCAGTTGAACTGTTGTACCAGGAGCTTCTCTGTCTACACACATGCACAGAGCAGGATGCCTTTTGAGAAAGGACCTTTTACAAACAATATGTTTCTGTCGAAGCAGATCCGTGATGTACGTGATCCCTGTTCTGGTCCTAGGAATGTTTACAAACAATATGTTTCTTTAGAAGCAGATCCGTGCTGTACGTGATCCCTGTTCTGGTCCTAGGAACTTTTACAAACAATATGTTTCTGTAGAAGCAGATCCGTGATGTATGTGATCCCTGTTCTGGTCCTAGGAACTTTTACAAACAATATGTTTCTGTAGAAGCAGATCCGTGACATACGTGATCCCTGTTCTGGTCCTAGGAACTTTTACAAACAATATGTTCCTGTAGAAGCAGATCCGTGATGTACGTGATCCCTGTTCTGGTCCTAGGAACTTTTACAAACAATATGTTTCTGTAGAAGCAGATCCGTGATGTATGTGATCCCTGTTCTGGTCCTAGGAACTTTTACAAACAATATGTTCCTGTAGAAGCAGATCTGTGATGTACGTGATCCCTGTTCTTGTCCTAGGAACTTTTACAAACAATATGTTTCTGTAGAAGCAGATCCGTGATGTACGTGATCCCTGTTCTGGTCCTAGGCTTCTATCTCTCTACAGGCCTCCTTTAGTGCCATCATATGGCGCTAGTCTTTATCAAGCCTTAAAACATGGCCCTTGGTGCATTGACTACACAAGCCTTGAAGATGGGAAGTGTTTTTTCCCCCAAGACTTGTTGGCTGTAGTTGATAATTTTAAATATTTCAAAAAGTCCTCTAAGCCAGTTGAACTGTTGTACCAGGAGCTTCTCTGTTTACATCCTAGAATTTACCATCATTAGTAACATATTAGTCTTTGTACAGGATAAATGTGGTCACCTCCAAGAAAAGGGTCTGCACAGAGTAGGATGCCTTTTGATAAAGGAACTTTTACAAACAATATGTTTCTGTATCTGTGAAAGTTTATTAACAGCTTTTCCTGAAAGGCAGGATTAGCTTTCCCCTCATCGCTGAGAAGGCAGAACTGTGTTATTTGTTTCGCAGCGCTGACTTTTATAATTAGTAATTATCAGAAAAAAACAATTAAGTACTTTCTGAACATTTCCACAATCTTGGGGCCATTTTGGTAATTGTCTAAATTAGTCTCAGAAGGAACTTCAAGATCTTCTGCCATGTACTAAAGCATAGAGACACACTGGTGTTAATCTTTATTTACAGGTCTGACAGCGCCGTGCCATAACACACTTTGTATTAATCTTTAATTGCAAGTGTAAAATGCAGACCGCAGTTCAAACACCAGACAAGTGGAAAGCAGCTGTAATCTCTGACCCAGATGAGCTTCAGCCCAGAAAGAATTTATGCTACATCGGGAAAGATGCATGAAGATTGCGAGAAAGAAAACTAAGTTGTCCATAGCAATCAGTCCAGTACTTGTACAGTATGAGCCTGATTTTGCACCTCTAGAAAATAAACCCCATTGTGAACTCAAAAGTGGGGTATGCCTGTGTGTGTGTATATATATATGTGTGTGTGTATATATATATATATATATATATATATATATATATATATATATATATATATATATATACTATATTAACAAAAGTATTGGGACACCTGCACACATGAACATGATGACATCCCGGTCTTAGTCCATAGTTGGTCCAACCTTTACAGCTATAACAGCTTCAACTCTTCTAGGAAAGTGGTCCACAAGGTTTAGAAGTGTGTCTATGGCAATGTTTGACCGTTCTTTCAGAAGCGCATTTGTGTGGTCAGGCACTGATGTTGGACAAGAAGGCCTGGCTCGCAGTCTCTGCTCAAATTCATCTCAGAGGTGTTCTGTTGGGTTGAGGTCAGGACTCTGTGCAGGCCAGTCAAGTTCCTTCACCCCAAACTCGCTCATCCATGTCTTTATGGTCCTTGCTTTGTACACTGGTCCAAATCATTTGGTGGAGGATTGTTTTTCAGGGGTTGGGCTTGGCCCCCTAGTTCCGATGAATGGATCTCTTAAGGCGTCCGTATATTAAGACATTTTGGACAATTTCCAATGCTCCCAACTTTGTTGGAACAGTTTGGGGATGGCCCCTTCCTGTTCCAACAAGTGCACAAAGCAAGGTCCATAAAGACATGGAAGAGCGAGTTTGGGGTGGAGGAACTTGACTGGCCTACACAGAGTCCTGACCTTTGGGGTTAATTAGAGCAGAGATTGTGAGCCACGCCTTCTCATTACATCAGTGCCTGATCTCACAAATGCACTTGTGCGTGTAAAGGCAGGCGCCCCAAAACTTTTGAAAATATATATATATACACTTTTTTCTGGGTTACTTCAGATGGGACTTCTTTGTTCTTTTCTTCCTTTGGCAGTTTCACAACTTTCTGCAGAATTCCTCCTGTCCAGGGGCAGTGCCTTGATATCATGTGCCAGAATAGGTTTGGTACTGCATCACTAGATTGGTAACTCTGCAATAGCACCATTTACTCACTATACGCAGATGCAGGCCCCTTTAACTCTATTTCCCTCAACTCCCTTGGTTTCTGGACAAGCCCAAGGAAGATAATTTTCTCGGCTTCCCTCCTTCAGCAGCTCTGAAAGGCCATGCCTGATCAGATAGAGGTAATTGGACAAGTGATCTGCAGCCAGGTGAGAGGCTCTCCACTGACAGAACTGGTGTGCAAACACAAGAACAAATGGGGTATCAGGATTCAGATTGACAGACTGAGGACACCCAGTGGCATAAATAAATGACTGCAGGGCAGCTCCAAACTGAATATCAGTAGTGCAGCAAAATCTTTTTGTTTACTATTATTCTACTATTCATTTTTTTTTTCTTAGCTAGCTTTAATTTATTAGAAAAGCTTCACCTGCGTGGAAGGTTTTAAATCACCTCTCAGCTTTGTAGATTTAAAAGAAACAGTATCAGAGCGGCTCTTCTGCTGGAGTGAATTATTTTATGTGAAATGGCTAAATGTGTCTGCAGCTTGTATAGGCAAGCTGTCGTCATCAAGTAGGTTTTGGATCCTACTGCTTTTAAATGGGTTCAGATCACAGTTTGACCACCAGGAAAGATAATATACTATTAGGATGTACACTTTGTCAGACCCGCTGTAGAATACCTGAATACCAATGTTACTTGAAGATTTTCATTGTGGGAAATTGAAAGAAATAACTATAAATATCCTTTGAAAGAACAGGCATGAATTCCAATTACAAACATTTCAAATGAATATAGCTTTAGCTCTACCATGACAACTGGCAAATAATGACCTGTATGGCAGAATTTGTGACGTTTATCTGCAATTGTAGCTATATGACTATGACTCAAAGTGCCATCAAGCTTGCTAACCCGCCTTCAAAGAGGTTTAAAGGGATGACAGAAATATGGAATCTGCTGTTGCCAGGAGCATCTTATGCAAATTCTGGATACCGGGCTGCCCCTGCAACAGTGCTTTTAGGTCAGGAAAAGTCAAAGCTCATAATTTACATACTGTTTTTAGGTCACTGGATAAGAAAGAATTGAAGCCACTGGATCGACATTAAAACCAGGGCACTAGTATTTTCTGCTACAATGTATTTTATTGAAATCTAAAAGAGAAAATACCACCACAATATTCCTACGCATTGGGGTATAAGCAATAGACAAATCGTAGAATAGCAGAATAGAGTAACATAGAATGTTCAGAAGAAAATCCAAAAGACATGCAGGTAGGTTAATTGGCTTCTGTCCAAAATTGGCACTAGTATATGAATGGGGACCTTAGATTGTGGGCTCCTTGAGGGTAGGGACCAATGTGAGTGTGCAATGTACAGGGATAGGGGTAGACACTCACTCAGGTTGAACTGGATGGACTGGTGTCTTTATTCAACCTTACTAACTATGAAACTATGAAACTATGAAATTAACTGTCAAACAACAAAAAACAAGGCGGAAATTAAAGAAAGAGAGGAAGCAAGGCAGAAGAAGGGAGTTCCCCTAAGCTAGAGGGCAGGCAAGATTAACCAGGAATACCCAAACTGGCCAGGGGAAGAGTTGTAAGAGTGAAAGACCACCATGGAGCCCACACTTTGAGGGACTTTGGGTGGGAGTCATGGAGGATATTGGTCATCTTTTCAATGACTATCTTGGTCGTCAGGATGCTCTTCACTTCCGCAAATGGAACAGTGGGTTTTTTCCAGGCCCTGGCTATTGCACACTTGGTGGTGATAGATAGTTAAGTGGCTGCTGCTGATAGAAGAATTGGACAGTGAAGGAGTGCTAATTTGGCATTTCTGCAAATGGGTATATGGAAGAGAGTGAACAAAAGTCCAACAACCCTCAATCAGAATCCGAATAAACTGGGGCAGGACCACCAAACACGAATTTCATCCTCTCGCTGACCACAACCCGGGAAACATAGTTAGCAATGCAGGCTGGGACCTAGTACCAGCGGAGGAGGCCCTTTAGGCAGCCTCTAACGTGACAGCATTAAAAGAACATTTCAATATAATTGACCAGGCTTTGCTCCCACGCTACTAGTGTTTTCAAAAGGGGAAATCAGCTATGGAAGGATGCTTCCTCAGTAAAGTTCGTAGTAACTAATCATATTCAACTAGGCTTGGCCTGTAATTTTCATAACATTTCATCCCTCAGCCTCATCCCAATGGCTTCCTCTGTTCAAATGAGGGTCAGGAATAGGGATGAGCTGAACATCCCCCACCCCCACTTCGGTTTGTAGCAGATCATGCGAACAGGCAAAAAATTTGTGTGAACATGTGAACACCGTTAAAGTCTATGGGACACGACAGTGAAAAATCAAAAGTACTATTTTAAAGGCTTATATGCCTGTTATTACCATAAAAAGTTTATGGAGACCCGGGTCCTGACTCAGGGGACATGTATCAATGCAAAAAAAAGTTTTAAAAACTGCAGCTTTTTCAGGAGCACTGATTTTAATAATGCTTAAAGTGGAACAATAAAAATGAAAAATATTCCTTTAAATATCGTGCTGGGGGGGGGGGGGGGTCTCCTTAGTCTCCCTGCAAAATAGTGCATCCTTCCCCTTGTTCATAACAGTACCACTGCTTACAACCTACAACCTACTTGGTAAGTGGTGAAATATCTTCTGCATTAGAGAACCAATTAAAAATGACTACTACTAGCTATACAAGGATCTAGAAGATTAATGAAAACTTTTACAGACATGCGTCTCTGTACAGGATATATAATATCTTTATTTCCAATATAATATATGTGACTCACCAATGAATGGCTAATGAATGGTAGTTATTTTTGCCCAAGGCTAACTTTTTAATCATTGGTGACCGCTGGAAGATTTAAAGGGCAGCTATCACAAAAAGCTATTACCTAATTGGTGGCTTCTGTCAACACAAACACCTTTCGTTTTTCAAGGGTTTTGTACCTCCTATTATTATTGATTATTTTATTCTTACAGTTGTCACTTATTGAGCTACTTCATGTCGCATTCAGGCTATTTAGCCTTTTTAGATCATAAGCTGAATGTATAATATTGTGGAAGTCTTTCCTGTTCTCCATCTGGACATGCCAAGCTATCCTTGTTATCCTGTGGACTCAGCTTTTGGCATTGTGTCACTTATGTAAAATAGTCAGCAATGGCAGTGACCAGCTGCTTACCATTTGGTCTTGAAATGCTTAGATCAGAGATGGGCCAGATTTTTTTCTAAAGTAGCAACATTCCTACCATTTGTGGAATAGTAAGTACACACCATGGATATTGTTAACTTTTTCAATTTATTTGAACAGGCAGACTTTAGATCCTAATTTAAACAGTACCTAAATAAAGGGGATATATTTAAATACGGTAAATCATACATACAATTTACATGGTGTATTCATTCTCAAAATCATAATCCAGAACTAGACTACAGTATATGAATATATATCACAACAAATACAGGCCACACCAATTATCATTCTTTTTGCATAGTAAATAAAATATGTTCAAAGTGTGCCCCAGTGAACACCCCTCCGCGCCTCTTGGACCAATCACCTTATGGTTCTAAATACTAGTATTATAATACTTAAAAAGAAGCTACTTATTTTAAAACAAATCTGAAAAAATGCAATATTAAAAAAAACACCAATAAAAGTCCTCTTAAAATATTGCAGCAGCGCCTTCTTCTCCACCTTTAAATTCAGACTTAAATTCTCATAAATAGTCAATGAGTGAAGTACACATATTAGTAGGAGAAAAGTCTTTTGTTGTGCTGTGTATAAAGCTTCCACCAAACTTCACCACGTGCGGCAGAATCTCCCCTTAGGGGATACATATTATTGATTGTCTGGTGAGTGTATCCCCTAAGGGGAGATTCTGCCGCACATGGTGAAGTTTGGTGGAAGCTTAAAGGTAGCCGGAAAGCGCTGCTGCAATATTTTAAGAGGACTTTTATTGGTGTTTTTTAATATTGCCTTTTTTCTGATTCTTTTTGCATTTATATTTTATATTTATATTTATATTTATGCTTCTGTCGGCAACCGCAATTTAAAACATACAAATGTGCTTGTCATTACAGGTTTAACAACGACAACAGATGAAAGCATCTTAACAAGTGAAGTGTGGCCTTCTGAAGAACCGTCCCCTTTCTCTGCAACGGGTGAAGTGCTCAGTGCAATGGAACAAACAGCAGAGACTGGGAATGTTAATTTTCATGACAACACTACACAATCCAGCATTGATGTCAAGGATAATTTCACAAGTCAAGCTGACAATGTACAGGACAATACAACAGTACAGTTGGGGGATAGCAACCCTTCAGAATCTTCACCTTTATCTTCACTCCAGCCTACAGACTCAGGTCTAAGTGATACCAGCACATCACCCCTATTGATGTTCCCCTATTCAGCATCCTCATATCATTCCATTCCTCTTTCATCCTCATCACCATTGTTATCATCATTGCCAAACCAGTCTTCTCTGTCAGATAGATCTTCCACTAATGTGCCTTACACTGACATAGAAGGTTTAGTAGCATTAGGAACCAATGAGCAGGAAACATTAAATCAGGACACAGTTACAGATATTATACATTCTACCTACATTCCAACCAGCAATATCTTGATTCCTCAAACCACCAGCTTACCAGGAGACACAAATTCACAAACAGGGGTGCTTATGGAGGGTTCTACAACTGTAGAACTTACTTCTAGAGTTCTATCAACAAAACCATTTATAGAGGTAACCAATGTAGAGCAAACCTACAGTTCAGTGGAGCCAACGGCTACAGTGTATACCAGTACTCCAGTAACACCATCTATAGAAGCCCAGAGCATAACCAATCTATCTGTAACTATAGGGCTTGAAAACACCGCCACAGATGTAAGTACTTCAGATTCAGAAACTGGTACATCTCAAACAACTATCACCTTAAATACCAGCCCTCTAACTACCAATCAAGTTTCCAAGTCTTCAGCAATCATGGATTCTTTGAATACCCAAACTATAGAAACACACATTTTCACTGAGATAAACACAGCCAGAACCAATAAGGAAACAATTTCAGAAACTTTAGGTATAACGGTAACCACACCTTTCCATTACACTACCACAGAAATTGGAGAAACCCAGGGGCTCACCGGGACAGAAAATGAGTTGAGTTCAAATGCTCAATCAGATGTCTTGCAATCTACAACTCCTCCTGAGCTACACACAACTTCAGAAAGTAGTAATGAACTACATACCTCTATAAAAGGTCCTATGATAAGTGGGGTATTTACATCTTTAAGGACATCACCAACAGAGCAGTCTTCAACCTCCACAACATCAGAATACACATCAAGCTCATATTTTTATATAGATACTGTGTCGCGCACTATCCAGCCAACCACAGTTTCAAAGCTATTGTCTGTTGAGACCATGGCTTCTGCAACAGAGTTAACCAATTCTGAGAGTGCCATGACTATCGTGGTTGCTACAGACAATGTTGACACCACTTTTTCAAGTACATCAATAGCTTCTCCTGTCATGTTGACATTATTGCCTTCTCAGTCAAGTGAAGCTAATACACACAGCAGTGTGACCAGTTCTACATTTTCTCCCTTAGTCAGTTCAACAGCTAACTCAGATATCACTGAAAGTATTACTGAAGAAAGTACCTACTTTTTTGGTGTTTCTACCAACACCAAGTCAACAACATTAGCAAATATTGTGTCATCGTCAATATCTTCTCATACTGAAGAAGAAATTACATCTAAGGTTAGTATTGAACAGGATACAACTGCCAATGCTTCAACTGCTGTGACATTAACAGACGATACAACAGTGTCTACACCAGGTGCCATCCAAAATGAAACAGCGACCTGGAATGTCACTGAAATTCCTAGTTTCACATCAAATATCTCATCAATACCATCCTTTACAGAGTCAGCTACAGAAACATCTTCATCTATCACAACATTTGTGACCAGCGCCCCTGGTGACAACACAGAGATCTACCCAACAGATTCAACAGGTGTCACAAACAATCCAACAGTAAGCGAAAACTATACAGTCTTTATAACAGCAATAACAAATGTGAAACCCATGACCAGCAACATGTCACCTTCTGATGAATTGACTACCAGTGCTAATAATATTGTGGACCCAAACACCAATGAACTGATAACAACATTACCTTTAAGGCAAACAAATACATCACCTTTAACAAATGCTATCAGTGATAGCCTCACAACTTGGGTTATTCCAGATGTTTCTACCAATTTGTCAACAGTTGAGGTGAGTGCATCAACACTGACCACTTCAGAAACAGTGTCAGAAACATTTGCACCTTCTATGTCCACAGATATACCTAGTATTGAAATGCACACAGAAAGTCCATACTCACATACACCTGTTTCCAATCAAGAAAATACAGTTTCGCTATCAACAATGACAGATTTTGGAACCTCAACAAACAACACCTTTATAACTACTTCCAGTCAAGAAAGTACAGTTTCTTTACCAACAATGACAGATTTTGGAACCTCAAAAGACATCTTTTTAACTACTTCCAGTCAAGAAAGTACAGTTTCTTTACCAACAATGACAGATTTTGGAACCTCAAAAGACATCTTTTTAACTACTTCCAGTCAAGAAAGTCCAGTTTCTTTACAAACAATGACAGATTTTGGAACCTCAAAAAACAACGCCTTTTTAACTACTTCCAGTCAAGAAAGTCCAGTTTCTTTAACCTTGACAGATTTTGGAACCTCAAAAAGAAATGACTTTTTAACTACTTCTAGTCAAGAAAGTCCAGTGTCTTTATCAACAATGACAGATATTGGAACCTCAAAAAACAATGACTTTTTAACTACTTCCAGTCAAGAAACTCCAGTTTCCTTATCAACATTGAGAGATTTTGGAACCTCAAAAAACAATGACTTTTTAACTACTACTAGTCAAGAAAGTACAATTTCTTTATCGACAATGACAGACTTTAAAACCTCAATAAACGATGCCTCTTTAACTGATTCTAGTCAAGAAAGTCCAGTTTCTTTATCAACAATGACAGATTTTGTAACCTCAAAAAACAATGACTTAACTACTTCTAGTCAAGAAAGTCCAGTGTCTTTATCAATAATGACAGATATTGGAACCTCAAAAAACAACAACTTTGTAACTACTTCTAGTCAAGAAAGTACAATTTCTTTAGCAACAATGACAAATTCTGGAACCTCAAAAAACAATGACTTTTTAACTACTTCCAGTCAAAGTCCAGTTTCCTTATCAACAACGACAGATTTTGGAACCTCAAAAAACAATGACTTTTTAACTACTGATAGTCAAGAAAGTACAATTTCTTTATCAACAATGACAGACTTTGAAACCTCAAAAAATTATGCCTTTTTAACTAATTCTAGTCAAGAAAGTCCAGTTTCTTTATCAACAGTGACAGATTTTGGAACCTCAAAAAACAATGACTTTTTAACTACTTCTAGTCAAGAAAGTACAATTTCTTTATCAACAATGACAGATATTGGAACCTCAAAAAACAATGACTTTGTAACTACTTTTAGTCAAGAAAGTACAATTTCTTTATCAACAATGACAAATTCTGGAACCTCAAAAAACAATGACTTTTTAACTACTTCCAGTCAAAGTCCAGTTTCCTTATCAACATTGACAGATTTTGGAACCTCAAAAAACAATGACTTTTTAACTACTGATAGTCAAGAAAGTACAATTTCTTTATCAACAATGACAGACTTTGAAACCTCAAAAAATTATGCCTTTTTAACTAATTCTAGTCAAGAAAGTCCAGTTTCTTTATCAACCGTGACAGATTTTGGAACCTCAAAAAACAATGACTTTTTAACTACTTCTAGTCAAGAAAGTGAAGTGTCTTTATCAACAATGACAGATATTGGAACCTCAAAAAACAATGACTTTGTAACTACTTCTAGTCAAGAAAGTACAATTTCTGTATCAACAATGACAAATTCTGGAACCCCAAAAAACAATGACTTTTTAACTACTTTCAGTCAAAGTCCAGTTTCCTTATCAACAATGACAGATTTTGGAACCTCAAAAAACAATGACTTTTTAATTACTTCTAGTCAAGAAAGTCCAGTGTCTTTATCAACAATGACAGATTTTGGAACCTCAGAAAAGAATGACTTTTTAACTACTTCTAGTCAAGAAAGTACAATTTCTTTATCAACAATGACAGATTTTGGAACCTCAAAAAACAATGACTTTTTAACTACTTTTAATCAAGAAAGTTCGGTTTCTTTATCAACAATAACGAATTTTGAAACCTCAAAAAATGACACCTTTTTAACTACTTCCGTATTAACTTCTAATCTTGGTACAAGTATTGAACAAAATACTATTGCGCCACAATTAACCACAAAAGTTGATGAAATAACCACCAGTAATCTGATCACATCGCCGACTATTAATGAAATTAGCACCGAAGACTCTGATCTTACATCATCATCACATTTGTTAAACAGTCTTACAACATCTTTCTCATCCCCAACTAAAGCTACTAGTGCTGCTACAACTTTTGTGTCTACCTGGACATCCAGTGCTACATCTGAGTCTGAAGCTGACACCATCACAGAGCATAATACCAAAAGCAGCGCAGTTTCTAGCATAACAAAGACTGAGCCTGGGACCTCAACCTCAACAGGATCTTCGATGCCTTCTTTTTCTGAACTGAGCACCTATCCTAATACTGATGCTGAGCAAAGTATCCCAACAGCAGTGTCAGATGTAACATCAGTGGCGACAACCCCAATAAATATATTAACATCAGTCACTGTAGTAGATTATAATACTGAAATATCTACTACAGCATTGCCTAGCACATTAAACACAACAGCATTTTCTTCTTCTCAGGGTGCTTACACGGATGTTGTTGAAACATCAACACAAGCACATATACAGCCAACATTAACTACAGAGGTGATATCTGAACCTGCCATTTATACCTCCACAAACACAATTACAAAGTTGCCAGATATATTTTCAACAGTATCCTCTTTTCAGACAAGTTCCACAAGTTCTGCTGAATCACAAACAGAAGACTCTAATGAGACAGTTACATATAACACTGTTACAGCAGCAACACAGATTTTGCAGACATACACTCAGCCAAGTCAGCAATCTTATTCTAGTAGCAGAACAATTGCACATCTTTCTATGTCAACTCAGACTTCTCTATCCCCAAGCATAACATCCAGTAGTAAGCAAGAATATATAAATCAGACAAGCCAAGAAACTTCACAAAGCACCATCAATAAGACCTTCTCCACTACGGAATCTTCAGTATCTCAGCCAACATCCGGAAAATTGATAGAGCCAGAAGCTACTTCTACAAACACCTATTCATTATCTCCTACAAACCCTACAAACACGTTAAACTTGACTCTTAGTTCTGAAAGCATGACATCCTCAACACACATGCAAACGACTGGAGGTAATATCACAATTACTCAACATAACACAACAGACACAGCTGAAACCTTTACATACTCAGGTTCCACATCACATAGAGAAACATTATCTACAGTCACTGAAAGTATTACTAAGGCCATTTCAAACACTATGCCTTCAACTACATCCCATTTGCCATCCCCATCCATAACATCTCCTTTTTCATCAACCTTTCCATATAAAACTGCAATTGTTCCAACAAACATATCTGGTTCTTTCTCTACAGTCTCTACTATGTCATCTTCTGCTGAGGTTTCAAGTGTTTCACCTGCAGGAAATGCAACTAAAAACTTTACAACAGTGCCATCTTCTTCTTACATAACTCACACGGTCCCCACAAGCCATGCATCAGTAGCAAACACATTGTTGACGGCTATGATTACAAGGACTCCACAAGTTCAGACATCAAATTTTGTTACTTCAAAGCCAACTAACTTTACAATAGCAAATCACACAACATATACACCTGTAACCGTTGTTCCTCAAACTGCAGTGACAAGTAGTACAGTATTAGTGCCACCTTCAAGTACTAACACTGCTACTTCTGCTACTAGTACTACTACACATGCACCTACAACACATGTGCCTACTACAATCACTGCTACCACTCTTTTAGACACCAACACTACGCCAACTGCTCACACTGGAAGCATTACTATATCAACTGTAACCTCCATAGTGATGTCCACCAAGACAACAAAAGCTCCTTTGGCGCCAGTGTCAAATGCTACTACTGTTTTGAGCACAATCCTGAGTACCATACTTTCTACACCAGCAACAACACCTGTGCCATTTGGATGCCAGCCCTCATCAGAAACTATGATCAGAACAGGTAGGCTCTCAGTGTTCTCAGTCTTTTATTATTCTTACACTATAATGTAGAACAAGCTGAAGTTACAATACAACTTAAATGATACCTGAAAAGGACATACTGTTAGATTTTACGATCTGTAGATACAATTTTTTCTGTTTCATTTATTCTGTTGGGAATAGTTAAACAATTTAAATAACTATAGGGCTCTGCACAATGGTTACTTACGCTGGCCATACACTAGTAGAATTTCTTTAATAAAGCTTTATTTTAGGAACGTTGGTTTGATTTTTTAATGATTGTGGGGTCAAATTAACGTTAGTTTTCAACCCTAGTGACAAGAAAATTTAAAGGAACAGGATGGGAATATTTTCCCGCACAAACAAACTTCTAACAGTGAATGTGGTTTTCATTTGGGAAATTCCATTCAAACCAAATTGAAAGTTTGAAGCAAAATCAATTTTTAGGTACTTTCAAATGAAAAGTCAAGTTTCTGTTGGTATTATTGGATGTACTGATGACATTTTTCATACAAACATTAATTTGAAAAACTAGCAGTTTATTGTCAGCTTTAAAGAGGAGCTGCACCTAAAAAAAAAATATTAAAAGCCAGCAGCTACTAATATTGCAGCTGCTGACTTTTAATAATATCACACTTACCTGTCCCAGGTTCCAGCGATGTCGGCGGCAGATGACGAGCGAACGCTCGTCTCGCTGCAGCCACCGCCGCCATCCTCTGTCAGGGAATCGGGAAGTGAAGCATGAGGGCTTCACTGCCCGGTTCCCTACTGTGCATGCGTGAGTTGCGCTGCGCTTCTCTTATGGTCCCCCGCTGTGTCTCTGGGAACTGTGTGTTTCCCAGAACACAACGGGGGGGCGGAGCGATGCGGGGGTCTGCGGCGGTCTGGCCGGAAGTGGGTGCAGTTACCTGGATTATCCAGGTAACTGCACCCCCCTCACCCCCGAAAGGTGACGATTGTGGCACCGGAGGGGGGGAGGGATAATACTAGCGGAACTTCCCCTTTAGGGTGAAGAACCGCTTTAAGAGCTGGAAGACATATTGGGATTGATTTACTAAAGGCAAATAAACTGTGCAGTTGCACTCTTAAAGGACATTTGCCACAGAGCTTGGTAAATGAGGGGAAGCTCTACTGACTTTCATCATCCAGTTGTGTGCAAGAAAACATTTTTGTTTTTTTTATAAACGTCCTTGCATGTACTTGGGTATTCTTTGCGAAGTGAAGCTTCACTTCATTTTTTTTTAACCTTTGGGGCAAATGCCCATGCAGAATGCGGTCTATATGCCTTTAGTAAATCCACCCCAATATGTTACCAACATGGTTTCAGCCATTTGACAACACAACTGTCAGACTTCAGGTGATCTTCTTTTATTTCCTTCCTGTAAAGCAAAAAAAAAAGTGGGTTGATATTATAAAGCGGGTAATCTGACATTCACCAAAATTCACTACAGATGAATCTTCTGGATGCATGTGTTTTAAATGAAAATTAATAATTCATCACCATTGAATGTCACACTAGTTAACACTTCAGCTCTGAAAGATTTTCTCCCTCAATGACCAGGTCATTTTTTGCTATACAGCACTGCGTCGCTTTAACTGACAATTGCACGTGCAATGCTGACAAATGCAATGCAAACAAAATTGACGTCCTTTCCTTTTCCTATTTCCCCCACAAATAGAGCTTTCTTTTGGGTGGTATTTGATCACCTCTGTGGTTTTTATTTTTTTCGCTATAAACTAAAATTTTGAAAAAAACTATATTTTTTACTTTTTGCTATAATAAATATCCAAAAAAATGTAAAAAACGAATTCTTTCATAAGTTTAGGCCAATATGTATTCTTCTACATATTTTTGGGCAAAGAAATCGCAATAAGCGTATATTGATTGTTTTGTGCAAAACTTCCGGCGTCTACAAAATAGGGGATAGATTTATGGCATTTTTATTATTTTTTTTCCTAGTAATGGTGGCGATCTGTGATTTTTAGAAAGACTGTGACATTGCGGTGGACAGATCAGACACTTTTGCCACTTTTATGGGCCGTTGACATTTATACAGTGGTCAGTGCTATAAAAATGCACTGATTACTGTGTAAATGTCACTGGCAGAGAAGGGGTAAACACTAGAGGGCGATCAAGGAGTTAAGTGTTCCCTAGGGAGGTGTTTCTAACTGTGGGGGAATGTGACTGACTGGAGGAGGAGACAGATCACTGTTCCTAATTACTAGGAACAACAGATCTGTCTCTCCTCCCTTGTCAGAATAGGGATTTGTGTGTTTACACACACAAATCCCTGTTCTGGCTCTCAAGCCCACGATCGTGGGTGGCTGGCTGACATCGCAGCTTCCGGCAACACGCATCAGGTCCCCTGCCTACTTTGGCTCTTAAAGGAGCCGACATACCAGTACATAGATATGCAGGAATGAGCCATCCTGCCACCGTATAATGACGGCAGCTGGTCGGCAAGTAGTTAATTGCTTTATAAATATATCTTATAGTGTGCTATAGATTCGATTAGGATATTATGGACAAGTTATAATATCAATATTATCACAGAAGAGCATTCATTGGGAATGTCAGGTCAACCCATGTCCAGTTTCTTGCCAATATCTAAAATAGTATACAAGTGCAAGGAATCCAAATAAAATTTGTTATTTTAAAATTATTCTTAAAAAAATCACATTAGAATAAATAAAACTGTCTTGAAAACCACAGAATATTTATGGAAATTCGTTTTACAACTGCAATTGCTGGTCAATAAATAATGTATATATTGGGTAAACCAACAAAAGTATCATTATTTGCTGGTAAAAGCCTAAGGTCATGTTTCAGTGTTTCATTTCCTTCCTTTCAAATGCAACATTCAGTCGCTCAAGCAGAGAATGAAAGAGCGGGAAGCTAGACTATAGATTTTATTTTCTCAGTGAAGCATTTCAGAGATGGAAACTTTTTTTTTGTAAAGGGACATTTCATATTGGCTGCAGGAAGCCAAAAATGCTTAAAAATTTTCATTCAAAACTTTCATTTTGCACCTTTTGTCGCTGTGTATATGCATGCAAAGATGAGATCAGAACATCTTAGAACATAGAACATTTCATTTATTCATATCAAACATTAGGGGTAGTGAAGAATGGAATATGCACTCATTGTTGATTGTCTCTTCTTGCTAGTTCTCACCCTGTCGAGTTTGCCAACAAGTGATGAAGCACAGAGGCTGAGGGGCTTCCTTAGCGGTACTCTTAGTCAAGCATTGAATATGACAGTTCAAGTCCTAAATCTGACAGTAGTAACTGTAAGTATCATGTAAACAAGCTGTATATAACTGTTAATCTTAAAAGGAAAGTATTGATAGAATTCTATACGGAATGTAATGTTCATATAAAAATGTTTCTTTCTTTATTTCAAGTGACACTTAACTCTAGTTTAAATAAAATGTTTTTAAAGTATGTATTCTTAACTCAAAAAGAACCTTCTATTCCTCTCAGCCTCCTCCAGATCTCCAAACTCCAATTTTATTTGAATTTATTTGCTGCTGTGATATGACTTCTGGTTAGAAGGTGACTATGTTTATTCTCCATGGTCCCATTGTATGTAGGAGGGTAGGCCACCCTCTCTTGCTCCCCCCCTCCCAAGATAGACTATGGACTATAGACTATGGGATGTGTAGTGTACATAGAGCACTGCACATGACCAAAGCTAATGAGCACTGCTCGTTCCAAACGGAGGCGAGAAGGAGAACGTGAAGTTCACATTACAAGGAGGCAGAAAAACACAGTAAAAAAGAATTTCATTAAAAAAAAGATTACAGGGCTATTAAGTAGTGGATGTATATGTGTTTTTTGGATAAGAATATTGTTTAGTGTCTTTGTCAGTGGAGTGACGAATTGTACCTTTGAAAAGGCTAGTAATTAAATACCTTAACATTTCAGTGGTATTTGAGCAAGAACATGGGTTACTTAATATGACTGGTTAACCTGTCTTGCTGCCCTCCGGGAGGTCTCCGCCAGGCAGATTGCTCATAGCTATTGCCATTCTCTACTGATTTGACATGCTGATGTATCCCTACTCATGGTTCCTTGGGGTAACTTCTGTTTCTACTGTATCATAATGCTGCATGTTTTGTTAAGGACCTGTTAAGTTTGCCCATGGCTGATGACAGGCTAATGAGGGATTAGGCCTTTGCTTGAATCTGACCAGTATGACTCTAGAGCTGAAAAGGCAAAGGCTCAATCTTCTCTGATCTTGTTGGTTGTGGCTTGATTGGAAAATGAGTGTATGTTTGTGTGCTCTCCCTAAACTGGCCAGAGGTTCCATAGGTCAGTCTTATAAACTGTTACTGGATGGGTTGGATTTCCTGGCCAATTGTTACTGTATAGCAGTAGTCATCAACCCTGTCCTCAGGGCCCACTTACAGGCCAGGTTTTATGTATTACCTTGGGGAGATGCAGACTAGAATAGTGCAACTGTGGACTGTGGACTTTGGAAGTGTAGTTGCACTCTTTTTCTCAAGAGCTTCGTGAAGCTTCACTTTGCAAAGAATACCCAGTCGGGTTCAGTGCAAATAAAAAAAAAAATGTTTTGCTCACATATGATTGGATGATGGAAATCAGCAGAGCTTGCCAATTTCACTAGGCTCTGGGGAAAATTAGTGTAACTGCACTTCCTAAATGCACAGTCTATTTTTATTTAGTAAATCAACACCAATATGTCTAACCGCCATCTAACGTCTGTTGGTATCTTGTGGTTTTTCATGCCAAAAAAAGACACAAAAAGAAAAAGTAGAAAGCACTTTTGGTGTGGGGTATATTAGACGGGGTCCAGATCAACCATTCAGAACAGCATCTTTGTGCCTATGGTTAGAAAAGACAAAATTTACATTTTATTGGCCATTAGCATTAGAAATACTGTACATTTCTTCTAGGTTTTTTTGCACGTTTACAATATTCTGAGGCAGTTAGGACCTATAAAAATGGAAAATGTTACATGTAAAAGAGGTGATCATATAAAAGGAGTGTTGTATGGGCATCAAAGGTTGCGCCCGCAGGCCCCACTGATATTAGGTGTATGTTTATTGAGCCATCTATTTATTAAAGGTGTTTATATGATGCCAGCAATTTACGCAGTGCATTACATATTGTATGGTCATATCAGTCTCTGCCCTCAAGGAGCTTACAATCTAAGGTTCCTGTCTCACATGCATACACACACGTACTAGGGCCAATTTAGACCAAAATCAGTTAACCTACCAGCATGTCTTTGGCATGTGGGAGGAAACCAATACAAGCACACAGGAAACATGCAAACTCCATGAAGGTGTTGTCCTGGTTGGAATTCGAACCAAGGACCGCAAGACAGGAGTCATAAGCACTAGGACACTGTACTACTGACAATACTGTACTTATTTGGATTATTACATAATCTCAAAGTTCAACGGTTCTTTTTAAACGTAGATTCATTTCCCATTTACAGTGGAACCACCCTTTAAAAAAAATGCTATTTTAACTCTTCATCATATATTTACAGCCCCCGTCAACAAATCTGACTGTTGGATATTCAGTATCTGTGAACTCCTTGCTTTACATCCCTTCAGCCATTGTATCTGTCCTCACAAGAAATGACGTCTTCGATATCTCTCGCCTCAAAACTATCATTCCAACCCTTCAGTCAGTGCCAGTAATAGCTGAAACATGGAAAGCAGAACCTGCCATCAACTTTAGGCTAAGAACAGGTAAGTGGAAAGATGTGAAAAACAAAACCCCACAAATGTTCTAAAAGTAGTAAGGTAATGGCAAACTATATCTTTTCAATTGCTGACCCCGGTGGAATGAAAATTCACTTTAGACATTCACTTTATTGGGAGAGTACAGCGAATTGTCATCAAGTACACATTCAGGTTGGGTTCACACTACTGCGAATTGGAGTGTATTTCGCCGCAATCAATTCACACAGCCTGAGATTGTGACTGGCTCTCTATGGAGCCACTTCACATATATGCGCAGGGGCTCCTGTGCGATTTGCACAGGACCGCTGTGCGTCTTTTGGTCCATTTCAGGTACAAATTTAGACAAAAATTCAGGCCTGAAATCAGGCGTGAAACGGTGAATGAGAACGCACCAGACTTCTGCTGTGACCCACTGTGTGCTCATATGTGAACCCAGCCTCATAGTTAATCTAAAAGTAATTGGTGTGATAGTCATGTATACCTTTTTTTATTTTATTAAATTCTTCCTCGTGTCCCATATTTTTATAATACAGATCATACAGATCTGTATATTCTTTGTCTAATTTCTATTCTTTCTCTAATCAGAACCTCATCTATACATTTGCAGAGAGTTAATCAATAAAGTTATATACAGAGATCATTGTGTTCAATCTGTTAAAAATTACAAACCTGTTTTGAGACAGGAACAATGAAGCATAATCACTACGGCATTATGAAACAGCCTGCATATACAGTATGTGTCCCCATAACTCCATATTTCTGTTTTTGATGGGTGTGTGCCCATTCTTTCTATCTCTTGTTTTTCCTTTGTAGGCCATTGCCGAATCTAACCTCTCTGGTGTGGGGAGCAGTAACAAATGTCAGAGGGGCAGATAATGAAAGGTCAGAAGGCAGAGTGGGGGGGGGGGCTTTGGGGGCTCAACTGAAATTTGGTGGGGGGGGGGGGGCAGCCCTCCCCAGCACTTCCCTAGATCTGGCCATGTTGTAGACTCAAATTATGCAGGGTTTCAAACTATGCACTACACAGACAAATGTTTGTGGATACCTGACCATTTCACCTAGCCAAAAATACAGTGTATCTGGAAAATATTCACAGAGCTTCACTTTTTCCACATTATTATGGTACAGCTTTATTCCAAAATGGATTAAATTAATTATTTTCCCCAAAATTCTACAAACAATACCTCATAATGACAACGTGAGAGAAGTTTGTTTGAAATTTATAGCGAATTTATATAATTTTTTTTTTTTTCTTGAAAACCCAAAAAAACTGATGTTCACAGCCTTTGCTCAATACTTTGTTGAAGCACCTTTGGCACCAATTACAGCCTCAAGTCTTTTTGAGTATGATGTATTCTTCTTTGCAGGACCTCTCAAGCTCCATCAGGTTGGATGAGGAGCATCGGTGCACAGCCATTTTCAGATCTCTCAAGAGATGTTCAATCGGGTTCAAGTCTGGGCTCTGGCTGGGCCACTCAAGGACATTCACAGAGTTGTCCCATTGCCATTCCTTTGTTATCTTGGCTGTGTGCTTAATGTCATTGTCCTATTGGAAGATGAACCCAGTCTGGGGTCCAGAGAGCTCTGGAGCAGATTTTCATCAAGGATGTCTCTGTACATTGCTGCATTAATTTCTCCTTCGACCCCGACTAGTCTCCCAGTTCCTACCGCTGAAGAACATCCTCACTGTAGGGATGGTATTGGCCTGCTGATGAGCGATGCCTGGTTTCCGCCAGACATGCCATTCAGGCCAAAGAGTTCAAGCTTTGTTTCATCAGACCACAGATTTTTGTTTCTCATGGTCTGAGAATCCTTCAGGTGCGTTTTAGCAAACTCCAAGTGGGCTATCACGTGCCTTTTACTGAGGAGTGGCTTCCGTCTGGTCACTCTACCATGCAGGCCTGATTGGTGGAGTGCTGCAGAGATAGTTGTTCTTCTGGAAGGTTCTCCTCTCTCCACAGTGAAATACTGGAGCTCTCTCAGAGTAACCATCAGGTTCTTGGTCACCTCCCTGACTAAGGCCCTTCTCCCCCGATCGCTCAGTTTGGCCGGGCAACCCACTCTAGGGAAAGTCCGGGTGTCTCCAAACTTCCATTTACAGACGATGGAGGCCATTGTGCTTATTGGGACCTTCAGTGCTGCAGAAATTTTTTCTGTACCCTTCCCCAGATCTGTGCCTCCATACAATCCTGTCTCTGAGGTCTACAGACAATTCCTTGCACTTCATGGCTTGATTTGTGCTCTGACATGCACTATTAACTGTGGGACCTTATATAGACAGGTGTGTGCCTTTCCAAATCATATCCAATCAACTGAATTTACCACAGGTGGACTCCAATCAAGTCGTAGAAACATCCAAAGGAGGATCAGTGGAAACAGGATGCACCTGAGCTCAATTTTGAGTGTCATGGCAAAAGCTGTGAATACTTAAAGAGGGAGTCCGCCGGGAGTCCGCGTTTTTTTTTTTTTTTTTTAAAAGCCAGCAGCTACAAATACTGCAGCTGCTGACTTTTAAAATAGTGACACTTACCCGCCCAGCGCGCCCGCGATGTCAGCACCCAAAGCCGATCTCTCGATCGTCTCCCGGGTGCTGCCGCCGCCATCTTGGGTATGAGAATCAGGAAGTGGAGCCTTTTCGGCTTCATTTCCCGGTTCCCTACTGTGCATGCGCGAGTCGCGCTGCGCAATAAGGATGGACCCGCTGCCTCTGGGAGCTGTGTGTTTCCCAGCAGGCAGTGGGGGACTTTCGGGAAAGGGGTGTAATCTACGCCCCTTTCCGCAGAGAGCTATCCCGGAAGTGGGTGCAGATACCTGTACTGTACAGGTATCTGCACCCCCCTCCCCCCTGAAAGGTGCCAATTGTGGCGCCGGAGGGGGGGAGGGTTCCAATGAGCAGAAGGTCCACTTTAGGGTGGACCTCCGCTTTAAGTACATGTGATTTTTTTTTATTTTTAAGAAATTTGCAAAGATGTAAGACAAACTTCTTTCACGTTGTCATTCTGGGGTATTGTTTGTAGAATGATGAGGAAAATCATGAATTTAATCCATTTTGGAATAAGGCTGTAACATAACAAAAAGTGGAATAAGTGAAGCGCTGTGAATACTTTCTGAATGAAAGCCACCCCTATGTGGCCACCACTGAAAATTGTTGAGGTCAGGTGTTTTAAGTGAAGGGTACTGCTAATGCTACAGCATAGAAAGGCATTTTAGACTTTTGCGCTCTACCAACTTTATGGCAACAGTTTGGACAAGGCCTTTTGATGTTCCAGCATGAACAAAGCCTGCTCCATATAGATGTGATTTTATGAGTTTAATGTGAAGGCACCTTGGATGGCCTACAGAGAGCTCTTTCCTCTACTCTACTGAATACCTTTGAGATGAATAGGGACATGGACTGCAAGCCAGGGTTTCTTGTCCAATACCTGACCTCACAAATTATATTTTGGCTCAAAGGGCACACATTCCTACAGATACAATCTGAAATCTTGTGGAAAGCCTACATAGTAGAGTGAAGGCTGTTATAGCTCTAAAGGGGCACCGTCTCCATATTCATGCCCATGCATCTGGAATGGGATCATCTTTTAAAAGCTCTTCCTCTAACAAGCTCTATATCATGCTAGACATTGTGGGGTTATAGCATAGTTTGTATCAACTTTTTATTCTTTAATTCAGGTCTACATAACCTTTTTTTCTGGCTAAAAAGACAAGTTCATCTTTGGGATAATGTTACATGTTCCCATTCCTGCAGCAGCTCCCAATCTGCTGCCTCTGGTGAAAACAAGCCAGGGATCTTCACCCCAAAGTCACTGCCACAATAAAAGAAAAACGCCCACCCGGCCACGTCATTCATTCAGAGAGTTCTGTGAATGAGAGAGCTACAAGTACCGGCAGCCTTTGTGGCTGTTGGCTTGTAGTTTTCAATGAACTGCCAGGAGCTCTGTTGAGCTTTCAAGGTGGTTCATTGTCTCTACCTATCAGTGTGTAACACTTACACTGACAGTCGGCAAGAATCATGCTTTATGTTATACCTAAAGGGTTTCACATGTACTGCCACTTTAAGGCTGGCTCTACCCAGGAGTGATGCCAAGGGTCAAGGGGTATAGTAGCCATCTTGGACACATGTAAGAGCCTAATAAGATGTACTGTGCTGAGATGCATGTTGCAGTGTACAGTGAGTACTGGAAATAAACTTCCATTGTTCCAGACCAGAGTCTTGTGTCTCTCACAACACAGAGGATATAACAGTGGCGACGAGGATGGGATTTACAAAGTGTCTATCAGTCTGAGAGAGAGACAAAGACATTGTGGATTGTCACCTGGATAAAAGCAATCACAGATCCCAGCAGGAAAATGTCATTAATCGGGACATTAAGTGAATTTGATGGAGAACAGACATCCTGGAGTTCCTGGGTGGAGAGACTGGAACAGTATTTCAGTGCAAATGCCATCCCAGGTGAAAGGCAAGTAGCAGTATTTCTGACAGTGGTCGGTGCTAAGACATATGACACTCTCAGGGATCTCCTTTTTCCTGTAAAACCAGCAACTAAGACATTGGCAGAGCTCCTGACACTGTTAGAGGGTCACTTCCAGCCTAAACCACTAGAGATTGCAGAAAGATTTCGTTTTTATCAGAGGCAGCAGCAGCCAGGTGAAGAAATTAAAGCTTCTGTGCTCGCCCTTCGCAGACTAGCCTCTACCTGTTCTTTTGGGGAGTACCTACCTACTGCACTGAGAGATAAGTTTGTCATGGGACTGAATTGTGACTCTAGCCAAAAGAGACTGTTAACAGAGAAAGACCTTACCCTTGCAAAGGCAATTGAGATAGCTTCAATGATGGAAATGGCTGTGAAAGATACAGAGGAATTGAACTCAGGGCAGAAGGGAAGAGGTGAAACAGGAAGTTTTCAGAACAGCAGTCAAGCCCACAGTTGCAAACTGGAAATACAGACCTCCACCAAGCCGGGGGTCAGCTTGCTACCGTTGTGGGAATACAGACCATGATCACAAAGTCTGCAGGTTTAAGGATCAGACCTGTCATAACTGTGGTAAAACAGGACATCTGAAACGAGTTTGCCGGAGCAAGAAGGTGCGAGATAAACAACCTCTGAACCCCAAGACAAAGACCTATATGGTGGGAAGATATACATCATCATCTGAGTCAGAGGATGAGGAAGTGCTCCACAGTTTAGACATACATCATATGCATTCAGCACCCTCTGCAATGACTGTAGAGGTAACCATTGAGGGAAAGAAACTAAAGATGGATGTAGACACAGGAGCAGCAGTTTCAGTTATCACTCAGAAACAATGGAGACAACTTCAGACCCGAACAACTGTCCGCCCAACGCCAATCAAACTGCAGACATACTCAAACAGATACTCCACCCACTGGGTTATGCAAAAGTGCAGGTATTGTACAAGGGTCAGACAAAGAGACTGCCATTATATATACTAGAGAATGGGGGACCCCCTCTCTTTGGGAGAGACTGGATTGCTCACTTTGGTATGCCAGACATCGCTATAAATCCCTGTAACACTGTGACAATTCCATTAGGAGATAATGAGGGATGGGTGGTGTCCCTGAAGCAGCGGTTCCCAAAGATCTTTGATGACCAGTTGGGGAAAATAAAGCATGACTGTGTGAGACTCAAGCTGAAACCCAACGCCCAGCCGAAGTTCTTCAAAGCTCGCACAGTACCTTTCGCACTCCGAGCAGGAGTGGAAGCAGAACTAAGTTGGCTGGAGGAACAAGGTGTCATCTTAAAGGTAGAGCACAGCGAGTGGGCATCACCTGTTGTACCAGTGAAGAAAGCGAATGGGGACTTGCGCATTTGTGGCGATTTCCGCATGGCACTGAACTCCCAACTGGAAATAGACCAGTACCCTCTACGCAGAGTAGATGACATTTTTGCCTCTCTTGCAGGGGGTCAAAAGTTCACCAAGCTTGATCTCAAACAAGCATATTTACAGTTTGAGGTCCATCCTTCTTCCCGCAAGTTTCTGACCATCAACACCCACAAGGGACTGTATGAGTACAATCGGATGGTGTTTGGTGTAGCCTCTGCCCCAGCCATTTGGCAACGGAAGATGGATGAGATTTTGGCGGACATTCCTTTCACTCAGTGCCTGTTAGATGACATGCTCATCACGGGACGGACGGACCAGGAACACAAGCAAAACGTGGAGCTTGTGTTGGAAAGACTCCAAGAGCAGGGTCTGAAAGTGAACTTAGCAAAATGCCAATTCATGGTGCCGAAATTGGAGTTTTGTGGCCACCTTGTGGATGCAGACGGTATACACACCACAGAAGCCAAGGTTGATGCCTTAGTCAAAGCTCCTGCCCCAACCAATGTCCAGCAGCTGCGATCATACCTTGGCTTGCTGAATTATTACCACAAATTTCTGCCAGATCTGGCACACACCTTGTTTCCGTTGAACAAGCTTTTGGAGAAACACTCCAGATGGGACTGGTCGGCTGCATGCCAACACGCTTTTGAAGTCTCTAAGCGGAAGGTGTTGGCGTCACGCATGCTTGTTCACTATGACCTCCAGAAGCCTCTGACCTTGGCTTGTGATGCCTCACCCTATGGTCTGGGGGCTGTACTGTCTCACATCTTACCTGATGGGTCAGAAAAACCAGTGGCATTTGCCTCCAGGTCTTTGACAAAAGCAGAAAGCAATTACTCTCACATTGACAAAGAGGCTCTTGCGCTGATATGGGCAATTAAGAAGTTTCATCTTTACCTGTATGGTAGGGAATTCACCATACTGACAGACCATAAACCACTCCTTCAGATCTTTAGCCCTGACAAAGGCATCTCTCAGACTACTGCGGCCCGCTTCCAACGCTATGCCCTGTTCTTGGAAGCGTACAGTTATAAAATCCAGTATCGCGGTCATGATGCCAATGCTAATGCGGACGCAATGTCCCGACTGACAGGGAGGTCAATGGACTCCTCTCCACCGGTCAAGAGTTGTCGTTACACCAGCCTGTCCTTCGTGTCTTCTGGGGAGATAGCAGCCCATACAGCCAAGGATACCTTTCTGAAAACAATACTCTCCTGGGTATGGTCCGGTTGGCCTGCAACCGTCACACAGGATTATGAACCTTATTTCCGTAGGCGTATGGAATTAACTGTGGCTGGTAACTGTGTTTTATGGGGAGACCGAGTGATCATTCCACAGACCCTCCGGAGATACATTCTGGACTTGCTACATACTGGTCATCCCGGGGGCACACGTATGAAACAAAAGGCCCGAGGCTATGTGTGGTGGCCAAACTTAGACTCGGATATCACAACATATGTGAATGCTTGTGCTGGATGTGCACAAACTGCAAGAGACCCACCTCGAGGGTGCGTCCAGCCCTGGACTTGGCCCACGGTTCCTTGGTTTCGACTACACTTGGACTTTGCAGGTCCGATCAGAGGACACACCTTCTTGATCATAGTGGACGCCCATTCAAAGTGGCCTGAGGTCATTCCTGTTACTCAGCCAACAACTAAGGCAACAGTTTCCATACTGTTACATCTCGCTGCTACATTTGGATACCCCAGAGAAATCGTCACAGACAATGGTGCCCAATTCACCAGTCAGGAGTTTCAGCGTTTCTTGACTGCCCACAACATCAAGCACAAGTTGACCGCACCTTACCACCCAGCTACAAATGGTCAAGCAGAGCGGTTTGTGCAGACTTTTAAACGCTATTTCAAAGCTACAGTGGCTACAAGTAAACAGCAGTCCCTGTCACCCCAGCAGCTGGACTCCTTCCTTTCTGCTTACAGAAACACACCACATGCAACCACCGGGAAAACTCCAGCAGAACTCCTTCTGGGTCGGCAGCCATGGACTGTTTTGGACATGCTCCGCCCACAAACAGTCCAGGAACATGTACTGCAGTCCCAAGACAAGATGGTCAAACACCATGAGATCCCCCGATTCACAGCCCAACAAAAGGTATGGGCCCGATCTTATGGGGCTTCCAACACCCGTTGGCTTCCTGCTGTCATTGCAGAGACTTTGGGACCCAAGATGTATAGGGTCTGCCTGGAAGATGGTTCCATTTGCAGAAGGCATGCGGACCAACTGCGCCCTCGTTTTCAGCTGCATGAATCCCTGACGCCGGCTGAACCACCAGTGTTGCAAGGAACTGCTCCCAGCGGATCAGGATGCATGGGAACTGATGATTGGGGGGACTCTGATCTTTTGAACTCAGCTCCAACAGAGCCCTCCAGCCCTGGTCCGGAGGTTGGTTCACCCACTGAGCTGGGGGATCCCTTCTTGGAACCGCCAGTGCCCATTCCAGTCGACCCTGTTTCCTCCGATCCCGAGTCGATGGGTGCCCGCCCTCAACGACACTGTCGCCCTCCTGACCGGTTTCAGCTTCAAGACCGGTTACAAGACTTTCGACGGGGCCGCCGAAAGTGATCCAATGACATTGTATCCCCGCAACTGTCCCTGGAATCTTCCTCTCACATCTGGATGCAGGAAAAGTCCTGTGCATCTCCTGTGTTTGGAGGACTGTTATTGGACAGTTATTAGTTAATGTTTTGTGCCTTTTCTCGTTTTGTTTTGTTTTTTTGTTTTTTTTTAGGGATGGATGGAAGGTGTTATACCTAAAGGGTTTCACATGTACTGCCACTTTAAGGCTGGCTCCACCCAGGAGTGATGCCAAGGGTCAAGGGGTATAGTAGCCATCTTGGACACATGTAAGATGTACTGTCCTGAGATGCATGTTGCAGTGTACAGTGAGTACTGGAAATAAACTTCCATTGTTCCAGACCAGAGTCTTGTGTCTCTCACAACACAGAGGATATAACACTTTACACCCGTGATTTGCTGATCATGAGTGCAGGCACCCAAAAGTAGTTTGTAGACACTATAACTTAACTTGCACAAACTAATCAATACACTCTTATTGGGATTTTGTTTGTACCAAAAATGTGTAGAAAAATACATATTAGCCTAAATTGATGAAAAAATTTAATTTTTTCAATTTTTTATTGCATATGTTTTATAACAGAAAGTAAAAAATGCTGTTTCTTTTTTCAAAGCTGTCAATCTTTTTTGTTTATAAAAAAAAAATACAAAAACGCAGAGGTGATCAAATATCACCAAAATAAATCTCTATTTGTGGGAAAAAAAGGACCTGAATTAAATAAATAAATAAATAAAATAGAGACATTTTATTTGGGTACAGCGTCGCACGACCACGCAGTTGTCAGTTAAAGTAGTGCAGTGCCGTATCGCAAAAATGGCCTGGTCATGAAGGGGGGTACATTTTCTGGAGGTTAAATTGATTATTGGGGTAAAAATTTAAAGTTGGAGTTAGGCTTTAAACATAGGTGACAGGACATCTCTCTGGCTCTATTCACTGGAATTTCTGTTAATTATTATTTTTTTCCTTGAACCTTTGTGCTACTTTTTGTACTTTAATTTTTATATCCATTAGTACATAATAGGGATTCCAAATTCCTGCAGTGTTTTATATAATGCTTCCTTTTTATAGGTCTGTTGTTATCAATATGATGGCGGTACAAGTTGATATAATATTCACTGCATTTTTACAGCATTATTGTAACAAGAAAATCTGATCTCTGTTTTTCTGAAAGCCACATCGATAGTCTCCCACAAGCTATTCAACATAAGGCTTTAATCTCATTGACAAACATTTTATTGATTCATTACATTATATGTGATATTTAGCCAGGAGATAACCATGATAGTTCTTACTGGTTCCTTTTCAGGACAGGGTAAGTTATTCTGAAAATACTCTTTTTCTTGGCCATGTTCCTTGAGTACTGCAGGTAACTTTTTATTTGCACCAACAGTAAATTTTTGTTAGGATACTTTCAAGGTCTTCCCATTTCCCATCTCCATAGGACTTAGACTATCTCCTAATCCACATGTGTCAAACACAAGGCCCAGGGGCCAAATCCAGCCCGCCAGGCCATTTCTTGTGGCCCTCGCACCCAGGGCCTTTTTTCAATGAGGACATGGCGGAGCTGTGTTTCCGCCACCTCCGGCCCTCTCCCTCTACTCCTCTCTCACCACTGTGACTTGCAAACACAGGTGCCTTCTGTGTTTACAAAGACAGCTTTCCTCTCGGTGGCTGTCACAGAATCCTGCCTGCCCTGCACTCACAGCAGAGACAAGGGAGGTTTCGGTGTTTGGTGTCTATGTAGTGCACTCCTCAACCCTACAATCTGTACACAGCGCACCCCTAACCTCTGCACATAATGCCCTCCTGGTATTCATTGCCACTTTAAGATCCTCCCACTGTTCAGGAGCATGGTTGTCTTTCTCCACCTATTCTCTAAAAAAGAATGGATACATTTTTATAGTCCTACATATACAATTGGCCCTTTGAGGGCAACCAAAATGCTGATAAAATTGGGTTTGATACCCCCTGTTCTAATCCATCTTTAGACAATGCCTAAAAACCCTTCTCTTTAAAGAAGCCTATCCTGCTTTTAACTAATCTACTGTGTTTTTACTTTCTCCATCAGCTCATCCGCCACAGTTATTACATTTTGTGTCACATTTTGTGTTGGACTTTCCGATCGTTTGTACACAAGTCCGTCAGACAAAAGTCCAAAGTACAAACACACATGCTCGGAATCAATGCTCACCAAACACAACATTAGCAGAAGGAGCCCAAAGGGTGGTGCATGACTACTGAACTTCCTTTTTATCGCCGTACGTCTTGTATGTCACTACATTCGGAATTGTTGGCCAACATTTGTGTGACCATGTGTATGCAAGACAGGTTGGAACCAACAACCTTTGAACAAAATTCCACGGTTTTGTTGTCAGAAAGTCCGATTGTGTGTATGGGGCATAGGATTGTAAGCTCCAATGAGCAGGGCCCTCTAATTCCTCTTATACCAAATTGTATTGTAACTGTACTGTCTGCTTTTTATTTTGCAAAGCGCTGGGTAAACTGTGGGCGCTATATAAATCTTGTATAATAATAAGATAATAATTTTTCTTGGTCCAAGCAGTATGGATATACAAAGAATAGACAGCATTCAAATTGTCTAATTGGCAATTAAAGTCTGAATTTAATTAAATATTTATGATTAAAAATAAGCATAAGGGACAACATTCAATGTAAAGTGGCTGGTCTGTCAGTTGCAATTAAAAGTCTTCTACCTCTTCCCCCCCCCCCCCCCCCAAACCCCAAAACTGTCATTTTCCGGGGCTGCACGGGTTAGAACAATTGGCTGGACCTGTCATAGGCACTTGTCAAAAGTGCCAACTATGCCTGCTTTTTCTGCCCCCTCTCCTGCATTCTTAGAATCTGTACTGTAGATTCCATCAATGAAATACGAGCTATGAATTGAGAAGGTGGACCTTTCATTCCCCTGCCTGCGTTTCGTATTAGGAAAAAAAGTAATTTAAAAGTACTAGTGGTAGCGCCGGCTATAATAAATTGTTGGGTCTCTGCAATACACATAAAAGTCATTGAAAAAAACGGCCTGGGATTCCTCCACAGTGCATTCCCAGGCCCTTTGGGTCTGGTATGAATATTAAGGGGAACCCCGCGCCAAAGTTTAAAAAAAAATGTGGTGGAGGTCCCCCTCAAAATCCATACCAGACCATTCAGGTCTGGTATTGATTTTAAGGGGAAACCCACACCAAAATAAAAAATAAATGGCAACCTGGCAGGCCGCAGGAAAAGAGAGGGGGAGGGAGAGAGCGCCCCCCCCCCCGAACCGTACTAGGCCATATGCCCTCAAGTTGATGGGGACAAGGGCCTCATCCCCACAACCCTTGCCCGGTGGTTGTGGGGGTATGTGGTGGGGGGCTTATTGGAATCTAGAAGCCTCCTTAACAAGGGGACCCCCAGATCCCGCCCCCCCCATGTGAAATGGTAATGGGGTACAAATGTACCCCTGCCATTTAAAAAAAATTGTGTCAAAAATGTTAAAAAAGATAATAGCCGTTTTTTTAACAATTCCTTTATTAATGTCTTCTTCTTTCCCCGCTTCTTCTTCCATCTTCTTCTGGTCTTCATTCAGTTTTATTCCTCCATCTTGTTCTTCCCCCGCTTCTTCCTCTGCTTCATCCTCAGATTCTCGGCTTCTTCCTTCGGTCTTCTCGTCTGCATCTTCCTCCGGCATCTTCTTCCCCACTTTGTTCTTCGGACAATCCGCATCAATGGGAGGTTCCCGTTGTGTGACGCTTCTGTTCTTCTGACAGTTCTTATATAACTGAGGGCGGGCCACACGGTGACCCGTCCCCCTCTGATGCATGGGGACTTCCCCGTGGTGTCAGAGGGGGGCGGGGTCACCCGATTACGAGGGGCCATTTTTAAAAAAATGTTGGTGCAGGGTTCCCTTTAATATCTATGCCAGACCTGAAGGGCCTGGTATGGCATTTGGGGGGACCCCACGCATTTTTTTTTACATTTTGGTTTGGGGTTCCACTTAATATTCATACCAGACCCAAAGGGGCACTGTGGGGGAATCCTTTAGAAATGTCATTTTGCTCTTGGACTGTTGTAAACACAGGAAACATGCGCCACTTTACAGGCATACTATAGACACCCCCCAAGTACAAAATTTAAAGGAATATTTCACTTTTTTTGTTTCTGGGGCTCCATGCAAGATCTCACCTTGTGGAGTTTCAATGATCATGAGAACGGTGAGGAATCAGCCCAGAACTACATGGGAGAATCTAGTCAATGACCATAGTCATCAAGAAAACAATTGATAACACACTAAGCCGTGAAGGATTCAAATCCTGCAGCGCCTACAAGGTCCCCCTGCTCAAGAAAGCACATGTACAGGCCCATCTGAAGTTTGCTAATGAACATCTGAATGATTCAGAGGAGAACTGGGTGAATGTGTTGTGGTCAGATGAGACCAAAATCCAGCTCTTTTGCATCAATTCAACTTGCCATGTTTGGAGGAAGAGGAATTCTGCCTGTGACCCCAAGAACACCATCCCCACCGTAAAACATGGAGGTGGAAACATTATGCTTTGGGGGTGTTTTTCTCCTAAGGGGACAGAACAACTTCACTGCATCAAAGGGACAATGGACGGGGCCATGTACTGTTAAATCTTGGGTGAGAACCTCCTTCTCTCAGCCAGGGCATTGAAAATGGGTCATGGATGATTATTCCAGCATTATAATGACCCAAAACACACGGCCAAGACAAGCACATTAAGGTCCTGGAGTGGCCTAGCCAGTCTCCAGACCTAATCCCTTAGAAAATATGTGGAGGGAGCTGAAGGTTCGAGTTACCAAACTCAAAACCTTAATGACTTGGAGAGGATCTGCAAAGAGGAGTGGGACCAAATCCCTGCTGAGATGGGTGCAAACCTGGTGGCCAACTACAAGAAACGTCTGACCTCTGTGATTGCCAACAAGAGTTTGGCCACCAAGTACTAAGTCATGTTTTGCAAAGGGATCAAATACTTATTTCACTCATTAAAATGCAAATCAATTTATAACTTTTTTTAAATGTGTTTTTTCCTGGATATTTTTTGCTGTTGTTCTGCCTCTCAGTGTTAAAATAAACCTACCATTAAAATTATGGATGAGTGTTTCTTTGTCAGTGGGCAAATGTACAAATTCATTTTTTCCCCTCACTGTAAGATGTGGACATATGATATATAATGCAGAAATCCCTCCAACAGGACATTGAGAGTTATTGGGAAAATAGAGGTTATTTAAGTTTACAGCATCTATTAAAAAAACAAGATATGAGTTTTGGGCAGGCTGTCCTTATCACATTTTTCTTGTTATTAATATTGTGGTGATTATTTTTATTAACAGTGTTGAAGTTGATGGGGACAGGAGGGAATGTGAACACTTGTGTCTATGTTCGGAGCATGGAGCAGAAGTTACAGAAGGTTTTTGCGATAGCAGAGTTGAACAGCATGGGTACCCAGAGCAACCTCTCAGTCCAGGTGAGAAACATTAAATCATATATAATAAAGTAGAAGTGAACTGTTTCCTGGCAATGTTATCTGTTATTTATAAAAATTCTTTAGAGTGCTGTTAAATGTATGGGAAGATAAACTTAAAGCGGATGTCCGCCAATTTTTTTTTTTTTAAGTCAGCAGTTACAAATTCTGCAGCTGCTGACTTTTAAAATATGGACACTTACCTGTCCAGGGCACCCGCGATGTTGGCATCCGAAGCCGATCTGTCGCTCGGCTCTTGGGTGCTGCCACCGACATCTTCGGTAAGAAAAGCAGGAACTGAATCCTTGCGGCTTCACTTCCTGGCTTCCTACTGCGCATGCACGAGTCACGCTGCACAACCTGTCTCTGGGATTCGTGTGTTTCCCAGCAGACAGCGGGGGGGGGGGCTGAGAGAGGCATATGATGTGGGTGCAAATACCTGTATTATATAGATATCTGCACCCCGCAAACAAACTGAAGTTTCTCTTTAAGCAATAAAGGTATTAAAAGCAATTCATTAAAGATGAACTCCAAATCATTTGTACTGGATACTTACATCAGTCCAGCTTGGCACATTGTAAGTTTGCATATCTCAAACCTGATGGGCCGCTGGGGAAGCTGACAATCACTGTAGCAAAAAGTGCAGAATATAAGTGCAGCACAATCATATAGTGAAGTAAATGTAGTGACAAAAGATGTCAAAAACACAATGTAGCTAAACAGCTAATGTGATAACAAAAAAATTCTCCCAATTCAAAGTCCCAAAATATAACTCCATCGTTGTGATAAGCAAAGTAAAAAATAAACGCATCCAGAGTGTTCGGTGCCCACCACCTTCAGATAAAGTGCCTGCTCACCTACAGTATGTGACCCCACAACAGAGTCAGAGTGAAAGACTGCCCCACTGCTAAAATGCCCTGTATATTTTCAATGAATACAAGGTGTTCTCTGATTGGATGAGGTGGAGAGGAGACGAGCTGAGGTCACAATCTTGGGGTAGCCTGTGTTTGAGTGGAGATTTGGGCAACCATCTTGGACCAGTAGAGGCTTTATATAGCCTGTGCTGGGCCTTGGTGGTATGTCCGCAGTGTGGGAAGTGCATACCTCCCAACTTTCTGAGATGGGAACGAGGGACATCTACTAGCAAAAGTATGTAGGCATATGGCACACCCCTGCCAAGGTTTAGCACTGGGAAACACTTTTTGGAAAATAGTTATGCATTTTATATACAACTATATAGATCAGACCAAAATGAGGGACAAATGAGGAGGAAAGAGAGACAGAGGGACCTTGTTCCAAATCAGGGACAGTCCCTCAAAAGTGTATAGACAGGGACAAGACCCAATTGTTAAGGAAGGTAGGCTAAGCCTATGGGAAGGTTCCTGAGTAGAAGAGATGGATTATCGATGGTCTTGCATATCTCTGGGTGGACTACCCGGTGTTAGTGTAAGGACCTCCTTTCTGCTCAGCCTGCTGTTTGGATTGGTGCGTCCTTCCGACTATTCTGCCAGCACAACACCCCTTCTGGAAGGTCACATGTTATTAGCCTCAAGGGTAGCCACCTGAAGAAGAAATTTTCGAGCACCCTGCCATATTTACAGAAGATCTTGCATTATTGCACATGATTGTGGCAGATGTGCATTCCATAGTGCAACTTTGGAAAATCAAATGCATTGTTGTAACTATTGACTATTTGTTAGATAAACAAGAAAACCAAAGTAAGATGTTGTCTTGCCTGTTCCCTTTGAAGTGTTTGTAAAGGCAATTTTTTTTTTAGTTAAAATATTAAACATGTTATACTCACCTGCTCTGAGCAATGGCTTTGCACAGAGCAGTCCTGGACCTTCTTTTCTGGGGTCCCCTTCTGGCGATCTTGGTGCCTCCTCTGTGTCTGTCCTCATAGCAAGCACTTGCTACGGGGGCAGATGTGTGGGCTCGATCCTGAGCCAGGCACTGCTCAGCACCCCCCCCCCCCCCCTCTGCTAACAAGATAGGACTGACAGCATTAGGAGCCAATGAGCTGCTCTCAGCCAAGCTTGAAATGAAGTTGGGCACTGCTCTGGAATGACACAGGAGTCAGGTAAGTATTTGGAGGGGCAAAGACACAGCAAGAGGAAAAACGCAGTAATGTTTAGACTCCCTGCACAATGGCTATAACAGAAAAGTTGAAGTAACACTATAGAAAATTGGAGGTTGGTGCAATAGCTGTAGTGGAGGCCCTATTTACTCACCACAATCAGATGCAGGTGCAGGCCTTTTAACTCCATGTCCCACAATGCCGGAGGATCCTGGACATGCCAAGGGAAGATACATTCCTTAGCTTTCCTCCCTTAGCAGCTTGGAAAGGCCACCCCTGAATGATAAAGCTAAGGTAGCTGGGCAAGTGATCTGTAGCCAGGTGAGAGGCCCTCCATTGTCAGAACTGGCATGTGGATAGCCAGACCAGAGTCTAATGGCAAGCAGGCTCTTCAATTGCTATCAAAGTATTCCAGTTCCAGTGGGGTTGATCTTTGTCTTTGGGCTCTTGGATCTCTGCATTACCAGAGCTACCCTGGACATTAGTGAGAGGGATAATGTTTATGAGGATAATCACAAGTAGCTGTGTTTTGAACCGATTTATTGAAGCAGTGATTCTCTGCTTAACTCTCTGTTGTTAAAGAGGCAGTAAAGCCTTACTAAACATGAAAATAAAAATAGACCCTGCAAGGCAAAGGCATGATGAGATAGTATGCATAGCATACTAGCTCATTATGAATCACTTACCTGAGATGGAAGTCCCCGAAGCGACCCTCGTCTTCCTCCTCCGTCATGATACCCGGAGTGACATCCGGGTATCGCGGCTCCAGCGCTGGGAGTCGCCACTAACGGCATGATTGCCGTTAGCAGCGGCATGCTTAGTGCGCCTGCGGGCCGCTCTCTACGGTGCATGCCCCGTAGACAGCTGTGCCTGTCATTTGCAACCTACACGGTTTAGGAGATATTTCTTGGACCTACGGATAAGCCTTAATCTAGGCTTACATGTAGGTCAAAGTGGTCTGTATGGGTTTACAACCACTTTAAAGTTTCTATAGAGGCTATTCTATGCAGCCAAATGTTACCTTGTTTGAGTCACAGGGATATTGCTGGGAAGTAGTGGCGAAGCTAGACATTCTTTCACCCAGGGCAAAGACTCAGTTCAGCAGGGTGGGTTTTGTGTGTGTTTTAACCCTCCATTAGACACAGCCAAAACCCGCCATTTAACACACTCAAGCTGCGTGCAACAGACAGAAAACACACCGTTCAATACAGACAAAACCCGCCCCACAACAGTGAGGCAGAATCTGACCATTTCATTCTCTCTCTGTGTTTAGCAGATCATCAGATTCTGCCTCTGATGATCTGCACATGCGCCGTGTTGACATGACGCCAGCTGATCAACATATCAGCCGGAGTGACATTGCGTACTGCACATGTGAAGGCATTTTTCGATGGAGGGCATTTCTCAATAGAACACCGGTTGCCCCGTTATGTATCCACCTCCAGACCCTGGATCCGCTTGGTCTCATCCCTGTACAGGTGCCTCACACTGCCTGCATTTCCCTAGAGAGCGGACACAGCAGCGCTGGGGTAGAGCTGGCCTTACCTTGCCAACTACATCCAGTCACTGACCAACTTGGGCATGTCCTCCCATCACCTACTACTATTACCAGGTCCTAGTGCTTTGCGCCTAGTGCTTTGCGAGGAGAGACACTGCAGGGTTCATGCTGATTGCGCTGAAATGATTACCGGTGTTCTGTCGAGAACTGTGCCCCCATTGGATAGTGTCCGCCTCGTACTGCGCAGTACGGAGGAGGAGACACCGAAAGTCTCCAAAGATGAACGGTGCCTGCGCACTTAACAGTACCTTCTGCCCTGAGTCCAGGTTCAAGACCCACCATGCAAGTGGACATACGGTATGCACTTAGTAACAGGGCCCCTCACGGGCTCGCTTCGCTCGCCACGCTTCGGGCATGGCTTGCTTCGCTCTGCAATTTTTATTCTAACTCTATGTCTACTTGAATGGTGGGGCTTGAACCTGGACTCGTTCATCTTCTGAGACTTTCAGCGTCTCCTTGTCCTCCGTACTGCGCAAGCACAGTACAGGGCGGACACTATCCGACGGGGGACAGTATTTGACAAGACATCGGCACCAATCTGCTACTAGCAGACCTGATTAGACCCGGAGGTAGGCGGGTGTAAACATGCAAGTCTGTTTATATCTGCCTGTCTACAGGGATGCATGGACCACCCGAACAGGTCTGCCTAAAAAACTGACAGGTGGATCCAATTGGATCTGTTTGATCTTTCAGCTTATTACCATTTTGTTAATTATCTGTCTACATAATAATTTCTGTGTGCTTTAGAAGAAAAAAAATATCAGTGTCTACCTTCCTATTTGCAGCACAAAGCTTGCTGCAAATACACAGATGAGATTTAGTGTTTCAGTACATATCTTTAAATATTCACATTTTTTCAGCTTTGTGCATCTAATATTTATCTCAGCACTTTCCTTTATGTAGGAGCTGAAACCCTCATCAAACACATAGCTTTCATGTGACTGTGGGGTTTTGGCTGGCTCTGTATCTTCTTGCTGGTGTTGCACCTGTTCGGAGTCATGACTGTGCCATTGCAGGTGCCGTAGCTGGCAGATGATTTGGCTTTGGAATGCCCGTCTAAAATATCTGCAGAAAAGCTTAAAGTGCAACTCTCGGTATGGAGAGGCAAAGTGAAAACATATATATCTGAATCTGATTTTAGTTGTTGGTGGGTTCAAGACAGCGCAGAAATTCCATTCTGTGGTGATTCTTCTGCCATACAGTGCCTTGAAAAAGTATTCACACCCCTTGAAATTTTCCAAATTTTATCATGTTACAATCAAAAACGTAAACTTATTTTATTGAGATTTTATGCAATAGGCCAACACAAAGTGGCACATAATTGTGAAAGGAAAATAATACTGTGTGGGGTGCATTTGTATTCAGCCCCCTTTACTCTGATACCACTAGCTAAAATCTAGTGGAACCAATTGCCTTCAGAAGTCACCCAATTAGCAAATACACTATGTGTGGTGGAAAACTAACACCGCACATCACCCTGAACGCACCTTCCCCACCGTGAAACATGGTGGTGGCAACATCATGTTGTGGGGATGCTTTTCTTCAGCAGGGACAGGTAAGCTGGTCAGAGTTCATGGGAAGGTTGATGGAGTCAAATACAGGGCAATCTTAGAAGAAAACCTGTAAAGCCTGGTACACACAAATCAGTAACAGCTGTTATATAGGCAAGGGCGGGGCCATCTGGTGACGTAACCGAGTGACCAGCCCCTTTCTGACGTCCTGTGACGTCAGAGGGGGTGGGGTCATCCAGTTTATATTTGACGGGTCCGTCGGACGGAGTGATTGAAGATGGATGTACATCGCAGGACAGTTTTTATTTATTTTAAATAAAGGAATTGTCAAAAACTATTGTGGTTTTTACTTGTTTACGCATTTTTTGCTGAATGGGTAGGGGTACAATGTACCCGATACTCATTCACATGGGGGGGCAGGGCAGGATCTGGGGGCCTTGTTAAAGGGGGCTTCCAGATTCCCATAAGCCCCCCACCTGCAGACCCCCACAACCACCGGGAGTGTGTCTTTGGAAATGTTTGACCATTCTTCCAGAAGCGCACTTGTGAGGTCAGGACGAGAAGACCTGGTCTCAGTCTCCACTCTAATTCAAACCAAAGGTGTTCTATTGGGTTGAGGTCCATTGTCTTTATTGCGACGAAGCTGTTATAGCTGCAAAAGGTGGGCCAATTCATTATTGAACCCTACGGACTAAGACTGGGTTGCCATTAAAGTTCAAATGCGTGTAAAGGCAGGTGTACCAATACTTTTGACAATATGGTGTATATTGACAGCCCAGATTCTGATCTTGTAGCTTATTACGTTGTCATAACATCAGTGTTCATAATGATATGTATTGTATCTCTTAATAGATTCTGAGTACATCGAAGGTGAGCCAGTCTCTGACGCTGATCTATGTTGTAAAGAATAACAGTCAACCACTGGATGGTACAACAGCCAGCAGCCTTCTAAATGTCCTGTCTGGAGAGGTAGTCGGCTACTATCTAGGAGACCCTGCCTCTGTTATTGCAGAACGTAAGTCATCCAAGCTTCTACTGCTGGTATCTACTGCTTTTAGCTGGCGATAGATGGATCGTTGATCAGTTCAGCGGGGACCATCTGAATTTTGATCCATCTATGACTGTTTATAACCGACAGCCAATCAGGTGCAATACTGATCAGTGTATTCTGACAGTACAGGAATCTCCCCGCTGTCAGAATACAATAGCACAGCACGGAGAATTCTTTCATTCATCTTACTTGTGTTAATGAAGGAATCCGTTCATTTTTGCTGGCCGATCGAAAAAAATAACCCATCTAGTTGACTGTGTTACTTCAATTTAGCAATACAAGGCGATTTTTGTAGTTACATTGTAGTGTGATGGTAAAAATTGCCTGACATGAAAATCATGGTAGTGCTGGTTATACTATATAAAAGTATAACAAAAAGTGTACAGTATGTACAGGCAAACCTTTTTTTTTTATCATTTTGGATAAAGTAGGGTTACAACCTCTGACATTTTTTTTTTTTTGTTTTACCATTGGGGAAATCTCCCATCACTTCCTGTCAAAATGAGTGGAATTCCTCTTTTAGGCCTTTTAGGCACAGACACCGCTGTTCTTAATTTGACATCCACATGGGTGTGGGGTACATGTCCCTGAACTCACACATCCCGCTTCCAAATAAACTGACCATTGTCACCAGAACTAAAAATGCAAATGAGTTGAAAATTTTGAGGTGTCACCAAAACATCAATAGAGGGGAAAACTTCCAATGGGGACACTGCTGGTGAGATAAAGCAGACCTCAACTGTATCTGAGCACCACAATCTGAAACTGCTATTTAATTTATTTTTAATATTCACAGCAATCCTACCCATCCATCCATGTCTCCAAGCTTTTTCTTGTTGAGTAATCACTTGAAACCCCCCCCCCCCCCCCCCAGCATTTCTAGCCGCAGTCATCTTGAGTAAGGTTAGATGAATCATGTATCATTTACTTCCTGGAATCCATCTGCCCTTAGCTCAGGCATGCAGGTGTTCCAGCAGCATCGGCGACCTGTCAGATTAGTTAACGGAAGTGACGTTCCATCACTACACTGCAACAGCCATCTTGGTACACCCCGTACTCGGCTGCAGTAAGCCTGCATTCAGAAGGTAGTATCGGATATCTTTTTTACATCCACCAAACAACGTTTTATAACAACGTTATAAAAACGGGAGTAGCTTTGCAATGAGTCTTTCAACGTTTTTTAATGTTTTTGCAATAGCGTTTATTAGTGTTTTCTAGCGTTTTTCCAATGTTAAAAAACGCTGTTAAGCCACGTTTTTGAGCGTTTATCGACATTCATTAGCGTTTGTGAGCTTTCAGCATTTTTTGTTGTCAGAAAAACTAAGATTTTATGGCCATAAACTCCACTGCTGATAAACATCCAAAAACGTCCATGTGTGCATGGACACATAGGATAACAGAGGGGAGTTTATGGGCTGTTAAAAAAACGCCCAAACTCCCAAAAACTGACGTTTATGAGCCTCTGTGTGTACAGAAAAAAAAACCTGAACCCGTCAACCCTTAACCCTTCGCTACACTATCCAAAAAAAAAAGAAGTTTTGACTTTTATGCAAATAAGTATCTCTATGATCTGTCAATATATAGACATAAATATGGTCTTTAGTAATAGTTCAGCTTGATGGACAGATGGACAGAACTCTTGATTTACAGTGTGAGGTTCTGGGGGTCGAATAGGAAGATTGCAAGTATAACGTTTTTTGGGTTTCCCCAGATTCTCTGGGTTACTCACCTAACATTCCAATAGCTTGAAGTGGTTGTAAACTCTTATATATACCCAGTAAAATTACTGGCCTCAGAGATGAAACAAATCTTCCTACATCAGTTGTACCTGTTTATCTGCTGCTCTTCTCAAAGTCCAGAATTTTTAAAAGCTTGTCTGAGCTTTCAGAAAGCAAAGGGCAGAGAGCAGAAGTTACACCAGTGAGGAGAGCTCTGAAAGCTGATCGGAATGAAGAGACACAAACTCTGCAGCAGTAGCCGGTCCATAAGGGGCACAGGGGTGCTGCCCCCGTAATCTCCATGCGGGGCACTGGATGAATAGATTTCTACAAGTTTATTTTTTATGTTTGAAGCACATGATTAGAGCCTGAGGCTCTAATTGACTTAAAAAAAGATGGACTCGGGTGCAGAACACTGTGCCCCAACCCATCCACTTTTGACATTAGCGAATCAACTTTCGCTATTGTCTTCCTGCTTCTCCTCCTGGCCAATGAGGACAGGAAGCGGGTCCTAAGAGTGGAGTGACCAGGCAGAGTAGCGACCCGATTGGCCAGGAGGAGAAGCCGGGGAAGCCACCCGTGACCTTGATGGGGTAAGTGCGGACCTGAAGGGCGGGCGAGTGAGCAGGCAGGTGGGCGGCTGGGAAAATAAAATGGAGCACCAGCAGCCACTGCTACTCTGTCACTGCCACCTAGAAGTGGTTAATGCTGATAGCAGAGGAACGAAGGAACAGACGGAAATGGCACCTAATGCTCTTAATTGAGACACACTATGAGGCGATGTGCTTTGTTCATATTTCATGTCTGAGGTTTACAACCACTTTAACTGGCTTCTTAGAATATACATGTGTCTGTATGACTGTAGTAGGCAAATTAGATTGTACGCTCCTGGGAAATCAAAGACTGATATAAATAGTTGAATTCCACTATGTAAAGCAGTGCTATATAAATGTGGCAGTATAGGTATATAAAAGTTATTTACCAATCCATATATTATAATTCAGCGATAAACAGATATTTATGTTTTATTTCTTTCTTCTTCCTTTTAGCATTATATTATCCAACTCTTGACACCTCAGATTCAACAATGAAAAACTGGGTGACCACAGGTAACTTATGTTATAAATATAATGTTAAATATAGATATGTACAAATTTTAATAATTATTTTAATATCCCATTTTACGTTTAGGCTTACTTTAACTTAAGAAGAACTATTCTTCATACTACACTATCAACTCCACCAGCCAAGAGGCTTATTTATTGAGGATTAAATGTAATGTTCTAAGCACAGTAACCCGTAGAAAGCAGTCTTGTCTTTGTAGGATAAACCTCTATTGCTTATGGCATTACCGAATTATAAATTCACATTCTAGTCTGTACATGTAAGAAAAAATATGACTTAAAGTGGTATTAAACCCAAAAGCAAACTGTTTTGCAGCTGACTAATTCTTAAATATGATGGCTGCATTTATTTTCTTTTTTTGGGTGTTCTTTCCTTTATTTTCACCTTGTTATCCAGCAACTAAATTAGTTGTTTTTCAACAGAACAATGCAGATGTAGCAGTTAGGGGTTTAAGATGCACCATTTACCACTGACGGGTGCTTTTGCAATGGTCAGCTTTTATTTATTTATTTATGTAAAATCTTTATCCCAAAAAAGGGGAAAAAAAACAGAAAATTGTTTCATACTTACTGTAATTTTCTTTTCCTGGTGCCTATCCATGGCAGCATACCTGTGACAAGCTCCGCCTTGGCTCCTCCCTCAGGACCAGTGAATATTACAAAAGAAAAGAATTAGTGCATTCCTAGCATTCTACATAATATAGCATACCGAGGATGGGATCGTATGCTGCCATGAATAGGCACCAGGAAAAGAAAATGAAGGGAAATATGAAAAAAAAGTCTGTTTTCCCGGGTGCCTCAATGGCAGCATACCTGTGACAAATAACTAGCTGAAATGGGTGGGATGATGCATAGTAAAAGATTTATTTGAAAAAGGATTTAAAATTGGCAAATGCTGGCCTGATAGCCTGTCTGACAGTTTCTACAGATGAGAAAGCTGCCGGGTCTACTCTGATGTCCCGTAAAACACATGTTGGGATGACCATGATGCTACCCTTTAGATCGTTTAGATGGATACGTCTGCTCTGGCCACTCAAGAAGCAGAAATCAACCAGGTGGCATACAGACCAACTGAAGAGGGGGTTCCAGTCCCCTATCCCTTTACACCTTCTTAACCAACTTGATTATCCGTGAAACTATTGTACTAGAGCAGGGATCTGCAAACTATGGCACCCCAGATGCCGCAGAACCACATATCCCATGAGGTATTGTAAAGCTCTGATATCCACAGACATGACTAGGCATGATGGATACTGCAGTTCCGGAATGGCTGGAGGGCCCTATATGATGCTTCTTTGCCCCTGTCTTTTTTTTTTGGAGTATTACAAATAGGTTAAATGAAAGTCTGATGCCGCGTACACACGAGCGGACTTTTCAACATCCAAAGTCCGAAGGACTGAGTCCGTCAGACTATCCGATCGTGTGTGGGCTGCAACGGACTTTTGACTCGCCAAAGTCCGAAGGACTTTAGAATATGGAACATGCTTCAAATTTTTCCGAAGGAACTCCGCCGGACCCGGTCCCCTTCGAAAAATCTGCTCGTGTGTATGCTACTCCGACGGACTAAAACCGACGCTAGGGCAGCTATTGGCTACTGGCTATGAACTTCCTTATTCGAGCCGAGTCGTACGTCATCACGTTCGAATCCGTCGGAGTTTAGTGTGATCGTGTGTGGCCAAGTCCGCTCAGCCGAAAAGTCTGTCAGAACTCCGTCGGAATTCCAGCAGAACTCCGACGGAACTCCTTCGGAAGTCTGTCGGACATAAGTCCTCTCGTGTGTACGGGGCTTGAAGGGAGTTGTGGCTTGAAGTGTCTTAGTACCGAAGTAAAAACGTCTTTGTGATGAAGGTCAAAATTGGATCTGAAAAGATTGGCAGGGCCCAAGACTCAGAAATAGTAGAGCAAGAGAAGAACTTAGGGATGAATCCATGTACCATTCTAAGTTCCACTCTATCTGAGTACAAAAAATAATATTATTGTCTTCTGATCCCAGAGCCTGAAGTTCTAATAGTCCCCAGCCCGATGCCATCGCCACAAAGAAAAATAGTTTCCAAGTGAGATTCCACAAGGATGCTGAATCAGATGGGGCAAAAAGCTGTTTGGATAAGGACTCCAGAGTCATAGAGAGATCACAAGTGGGAAAGATTTGTTTTAATGGGTGGGCTTATCTTCTTGACTGTCTTGAAGAATTTGATTATTAAAGGATCTTTGGCCCATCTCTTGTTGTCACAGCAGAGATTGCCATCAGCTGTACCTTTAAATTGCTTAATCCTAATCCTAAATCAAGGTCTGCTTGCAGGAAGACAGGGAGTGGGAGAAAGAGGGTACATCAGGATTAAAGTTTTGCTGATAGGTGATCGGCGTCTGTGTTTAAGTAGGCTGGAAGATAGACTACTCTACTGCCCAAATGAAGATGGGTTCCACTTCCCTTAGTAAGGAACTGTTATGGGTTCCGCCTTGGTGGTATATGTATGATATAGCAGCTCTATTGTCTATCTGAATCAGAATTGATTTGTCCTTGATCTGAGAGAGAAAATGCTGTCGATGGGAGATAAGCCGCCTGGATTTCAAGTGTATTTGCGATGATGTCTGCTGCATTGAACACCCATCTCTCCTGAACCAACATCTGGTTGCAATGTGCCTCCTAGCCTATTGCATTGGCGTCTGTGGTAACTGGTCCAGAAGACATGCCTTAATGGACGTGGCTTTACCGGCATCTCCCTCTTTGTCCACTATTGTAGACCCCTGTGCGCCAAACTTGTTTGATATAGGGACTGGGATAGATGGTTTGCTCTATTGCTTCAGGAATTCTAGATAAAAGGTACCTGAGGTATCCATGTGTCCATGGGACCATCTGGATACAAATAGACAAAAATCCCTATTAAGGGGAGTTAGCTTGAGGCTGTTATGTAGGACCATGTCCTCACTCTCCTTACTTTCTGAATGATTGCCCACACTTTCTCAGATAGCAGGGATACTGTCCTTTTGCAGTGTTGAATAAGGTACCTAAACTGGAGAGAAGACTAGTTCGATGATTTACCATCCAACCATATCTTGATAATGAAGGCCACAGCATCCACCTGTGTTCCACTAGCTGGGCTGAATCTTTTGATAAAAGGAGGATATCGTCTCATTAGTGATAAGAACTGAGACCCAGTTTTCGTAAAGAAGCTTGGATAGTGATCCAAGCCTTTGTGAGGGCTCTGAGGGAAGTGCAGGGTCCAAAGGGGAGACTCTAGAATTGTAGATGGACCTGGTCCACTGAAAATCTCTGATACTTCTGTAACAGTTGTAGTATGGGTGCGTGCAAGTAAGCATTCTTGAATCCCCGGGTATGTCTAATTCTGCTGTTCTAGGGAATCAAGTCTGGCTTTCCTCCTGTGACGTGGGAAATGGCTTTCTGTAACCAGGGAGAGGGACAAACCAAAAAAACTACTTTGCATATACTAAGTTTTATATATTACCCTATCCCCCCCCATGATAGTTCTCAGACCTGTGGTCATCGCTCTTCATTGTGGAGGCATTCATGTATGCCTCATACCCAAAGGCTTGATCAAAGGCTGCCGTAGTATATCAGGGAGACATTCACAAGCATGGCTCTGGCAACTCATAGTGATGGATTACAGTGGATTTGTTAAAGCTGAATTCCAGCAGATATAAAAGACACATCACTATACTGCTTCTCTGTTCACTGTCCAGTCACAGGGTGGGGGAATGTCCAGGATAACCTGGGCTCAGAGGAAGTGGGTTGATTGCTGCTGACCACTGGACTGAGGACATCTAGTGCCTGAAAAAAAGTACTGTGGGGACAATCTTTGACTTGAAATGAAAAATTGCAAGAAAAGCTAGTTTTGTTATATATTTGAACAAGCTGTTCATTGTTATCTTGTTATTTTCGGCTTTATTGTGCTACTTTAGCTTTCCTTTAACAGTCAATGGACACATTTTGGACAAAGTGATTAGTAAAGCATGTGACAATAAAGTCTGCCTCCTGCTGCTCACTATATGCTATTCCTTAACTTGTTTCTTACTTGTCATCGGTCATGGAATACTTTTCAGTTGTTCATACACATACTGTACAACCGAGCAGCTCCAGGCAGTGCCTTCTTTGCAATAACTCAGACACTTGGAGTTTGCCTTCAAATGTGTAGATAATCTTCCAGTTGCTCGCACCACTTACTGCTACTTCATAAACGTTTATTGCTAGACCATGAAAACTCAGATGCAGTCCACGCTAGTCTAGGTGCACTAGTGCATTAAGTCAACCCACTAACGCATGTTCATGGCTCAGTGATAAAAGTTTATGTAGTAGCAGTAAATGGTGTGAATGGCTCAAACGTTTTGTATAGTTTTCAGTTACTGAATTGCAAATACACAGTGCATCCGGAAAGTATTCACAGCGCTTCACTTTTTCAACATTTTGTTATGTTACAGCCTTATTCCAAAATTGATTAAATTAATAATTTTGTTCCAAATTCTATAAACAATATCCCATAATAACAATGTGAAAGACATTTGTTTGAAATCTTTCCAAATTTCTTAAAAATAAAAAATGAATAAAAATCCCATGTATATAAGAATTCACAGCCTTTGCGTAAAACTTTGTTGAAGCGCCTTTGGCACCAATTGCAGCCTGAAGTCTGAGTATGATTCTAAAAGCTTGGCACACCTATTTTTGGGCAGTTTCTCCCATTCTTCTTTGCAGGACCTATCAAGCTCTATCTATCAGGTTGGATGGTGAGCGTTGGTGCACAGCCAGTTTCAGATCTCTCCAGAGATGTTTAATTGGGTTCAAGTCTGGACTTTGGCTGGGCCACTCAGGGACATTCACAGAGCTGTCCCATAGCCATTCATTTGTTATCTTGGCTGTGTGCTTAGGGTCGTTGTCCCGTTGGAAGATGAATAAAACGCTAAAGTTAAAGGGCCTTCAAGGTACTGCCTCATACAAAATGCAATAAAAGAGTTACCCTGTGTATTTCTCTCAAAATGAAAAAAACAGGGGAAGGAAGTGAGATGAGCGCTCTCTGTAAAAGCCGAATCTCTAACTCAAAATAAAAAACCTCAAACATCTCAAGATCAATAAATGAATGGACATAGTTCACTGTACATACCAGAAAATGCAAATATTTTATTAGTATCAAAACAATTAGAAAAAAAAAAAACAACATTAAAATCGGTATCATAAAAGCAAAAACGTGAATACATAAGGGTAGAAATGTTATGTACAAAGGTATATATAATTCTGCCCCCTGGCTCACATATGGAGGGATGTATATGTATATGTACAAAACACCAAGGTATGTGGTTAGTACTCCTGCAGAATAGGCTAGTTTATAGACGATCCTGTTTGTTAAATGGCTTAAAGCAAGGTCTAAAGTTCCCGAAAGTGCTCAAGAGAAGTACACATAATCCAAACTGGAAATAATACAAAAAAGTGGTGATGGGGTAGCTGAGTATGATAAAGGTTGTAACAGTGGTCCAGAGGAGGTACAATGATCAGGATTTGAGTTGTATGATGTTAAATGGGTATTACCACATGGTCAACTGCAAGGCACTCCATATCCTGGGCTGCCTCCCTTGCACTTTATAAATGATCCACAAACAGTCACATGACAGAATCAAGCTACTGATTCCGGTCCAATAAGGACCATTTGTAATCCAGGGTATAAATGTTATGTACAAAGGTGAAACAGTACCACATTTAAAGGAGTGCGAGTATACTTATCAGGTCCCGTAGAGCACCGCTGTATTTAAGTAAATGAGAGGATCTTCTCTAGCAGGGTCTGCCGTTCTTTAGGTGTCAGTATAAATGACAAAGTGATCAAAAACAAGAGGTGGACAGCGGGATGGCCTGACCGATTTTGCTATTCTCTGCTGGCTGCTTCAGAGGCTCAATCGAGTGCGGTCCAAAAAGGCCACTAAAGGACATTCACAGAGTTGTCCCGTAGCCACTCTTGACTGTATGCTTAGGATCGTTGTCCTGTTGGAAGATGAACCTTTGCCCCAGTTTGAGGTCCAGAGCGCATTGGAGTAGGTTTTCATCAAGGATGTCTCTGTACATTGCTACATTAATCTTTTCCTTGATCCTGACTAGTCTCCCAGTTCCTGCCACTGAAAACCATCCCCACAGCATGATGCTGCCATCACCATGCTTCACTGTAGGGATGGTATTGGCTAGGTGATGAGCGGTGCCTGGTTTCCTCCAGACATGACGCTTGCCATTCATGCCAAAGAGTTCAATCTTTGTTTCATCAGACCAGAGAATTTTGTTTCTCGTGGTCTGAGAGTCCTTTAGCTGTCTTTTGGCAAACTCCAGGCGGGTTGTCATGTGCCTTTTACTGAGGAGTGGCTTCCGTCTGGCCACTCTTTCACAAAGGCCAGATTGGGGAAGTGCTGCAGAGGTTATTCTTCTGGAAGATTCTCCTCTCTCCCCAGAGAAATACTGGAGCTCTGTCAGAGGAACCATCGGGTTCTCGATCACCTCCCTGACTAAGACCCTTCTGCCTCGAATGCTCAGTTTGGCTGGGCAGCCCGCTCTAGGAAGAGTCCTGGTGGTTCCAAACTTCTTCCATTTACAGATGATGGAGGCCACTCTGCTCATTGGGACCTTCAATGCTGCAGACATTTTTCTGTACCCTTTCCCAGATCTGTGCCTCGATATAATCCTGTCTTGGAGGTCTACAGATAATTCCTTGGACTTCATGGCTTGGTTTGTGATCTGACATGCACTGTTAATTGTGGGACCTTATATAGACAGGTGTGTGCCTTTCCAAATCATGTCCAATTAACCACAGATGGACTCCAATCAAGTTGTAGAAGCATCTCAAGGATGATCAGTGGAAACAGGATGCTCCTGAGCTCAATTTTGAGTGTCTTGGCAAAGGCTGTGTATACTTATGTACATGTAATTTTTATTTTTTTTTATTTTTAATAAACTTCTTTCTCCTTGTCATTATGGGGTATTGTTTGTAGAATTTTGAGGAAAATAATGCATTTAATAAATTTTGTAATAAGGCTGTAACATAACAAAATGTGGAAAAAGTGATGCACTGAATTTTACTTATCATAAAATGTGGCTGGTGAATAAGGTGATCATCTTTTTTTAGGAAGCAATACCAGCCTTATAACTTATTTTTCCTATTAATAACATTTACAACATTTACATTTTTACCAGTCGGGTGGCAGCTCTACTTGTGACACATGGGGCTCCATTCACAATACTGTAAATAGGAACTACACTGTATCTGACCACCACACGCTATTTAATTCATTTCTAATATTTATGCATTTTTCAGCCGGTGCTTTTTTGGAAGGATCAGGGATTTTTTTTCCCACAGCAGATTGCATTTTGCGTGTAATAGACTTCAATAGACTCGCACCAAAACCCCAAATGTTGTGTTTTTACACGCGTTTTGTTTTTTCCATAACAAACTTTGTATAGCTGGTTGTTACACAGCGAGCCGGGGAGTCTGGTATGGATTTTGTGGGGGACCTCACGCTGTTTTTTTCCCAAATTTTTTTTTATTGACGGCAATTCTTTTTTTTACATTCAGCTGTCAGCGGGGAACCCAACAGACAGCTGATGACTCATAGGTTGTTATGGATGCCGTCCATTTAGAGTCGGTTCACACTGAGGCAGCACGACTTGCAGCACAACTGCCCCAGGTAACCGGCATCTGACTTCAGCAGCGGCTTGCAAAATGACTTCTATCAAGAAGTCAATGCAAGTCGCCCCAAAAGTAGTACAGGAACCTTTTTTTAAGTCTGAACGACTTGAGTCGTTCCAATTAGAACGTTTCCATAGTACAGAACGGGACGCAACTTGTCAGGCGGCTAAGTCGCCTGACGAGTTGCCCCTTTGTGAACCCGCTCTTAGGGTTTGAAGCTTTTAAAATGGAGATTTCCTTAAAGCCCAAATGAACCTTCAGGTAAATTAAGATAAATACAATCCATCAAAACAAAAGATGTAAAAAAAAAAAAAAAAAAAGATGTGCAGAGTTGTAGAGTAGAACTTTAGTCAGAAAATTAAGTCCTGCTTGATCACTTCAGGCTGGCCCCTTTTGCAGGTAAAACATTAAAAATAAGTGCCAATACTGTTTAAAATCCAGAAATACACTATCTTACCCTGCTATGCACATGCTCAGTTGTTTTCCATTTTTAGGCACTGCCAAGTTTGTAGAGGCCGATATGCTAACAGACTTAAGGCTGGGTTCACACTGGTATGACATACGCTCCGACTTTTGGAGCACATGTCACATGACATGTATAAATCAATGGATCCCCATGAGAGCCGCCTTAACTGATCCGACACAAGTTGGTCCAACTTTGAAAAAGGTTCCTGCACTACTTTGGTCCGACTTTGGTCCTACTTCAGCCTATTGAATATCATTGAAGTAGGATCAAAGTCGGATCATCATCTTAACTGACCTGCGGCGTGTAACTTGTGCTCTGAGGATCTTGAAGGCGAACCCCCACGCCAAAATAAAAAAAAATGGCTTGGGGTTCCCCCCAATTCCATACCAGGTCCTTTGGGTCTGGTATAGATCTTGAGGGGAAACCCCAAGCCAAAATAAAAAAAAAAACTGCGTAGGGTTCCCCCAAGACCATACTAGACCCTCCCGTCTGGTATGGATTTTAAGGGGAACCCTCATGGCAAAATTTTGAAAAAAAATGGGCCCCTCTCAAAATCCATTCCAGACGAGCGAGCACCCCCCCCCCCCCCCCCCGACCATGCCAGTGCCAGGCCACATGCCCTCAACCCTGGACTTTATTTACAACTTCAGCCCCAGAAGATTTGGCTGCTCAATGACCAGGCCATTTTTTGCGATACGGCACTGGGTCGCTTTAACTGACAATTGCGCGGTCGTGCGACGCTGTACCCAAACAAAATTGACTTTTTTTCCCACAAATAGAACTTTCTTTTGGTGGTATTTGATCATCTGTGCGTTTTTTAAGAGTGACAATTTTGAAAAAAACACAATATTTTGTACTTTTTGCTATAATAAATATCCCCAATTTTTTTTTAAAAAGCATTTTTTTTCTCAGTTTAGGCCGATATGTATTGTTCTACATCTTTTTGGTAATAAAAATCGCAATAAGCGTATATTGATTGTTTTGTGCAAAAGTTATAGCGTATACAAAATAGGAGCTAGATTTATGGCATTTTTATTATTAATATTTTTTTACTACTAATGGCGGCGATCTGCGTTTTTTTATCAAGACTGCGACATTATGGTGGACACATCGGACACTTTTGACACATTTTTGGGACGATTGACAATTATACAGTGATCAGTGCTATAAAAATGCACTGATTACTGTATAAATGTCACGAGCAGGGAAGGGGTTAACACTAGGGGGTGATCAAGGGGTTAACTGTGTTCCCTAGTGTGTGTTCTAACTGTAGGGGGAGGGGACTGACTATAGGAGATGAGAGATCGTGGTTCCTAGCTATTAGGGACTCACGATCTGCATCTCCTCTCCTCGCAGAAAAGGGATGTGTGTGTTTACACACACACATCCCTGTTCTGCCTCTTGTGCCCGCGATCGCACTAGGCCACGAGTATTGGCACCTCTGCAGTGCAGTGCGCGTGTGACTGCTATACTGCTTAACCCCCCTGACGGTATTCCCGAGTCTGGCTCGGGGTGGAATTTTCATACCAAAAGCGGTATCCCCGAGCCAGACTCGGGACTGCATCGCTGGATCCAGGAGGAGGTTTACTTACCTTCTCCCTCGGATCCAGCGTTGTCTCCCCGCTGTACGAGCGAGCCGCGTCTCGCTCGATGCATCACATCGCCGATCTCCGTGCCCTGCGAGCGTTGCGACGCACGGGGACGGAGATTGGCGCCAAATTCAAAAAGTGAAACAAACAGTAAACATACAGTATAATGTAATCTTACAGATTACATTGCTGTATGTAAATATTTCACATCCCCGTTGTCCCTAGTGGTCTGCCCAGTGCCCTGCATGCAGTTTTATGTAATAAAACCTGTTCTTTATGCCTGGAAACTGGAGATTGTCCATAGCAACCAAAACTGTCCCTTTACATCAAAAATGATTTTAGACCAGCTAGAAAACAGTGATAATAAATTAGAATCACTCGCAGAATTGAGCGACAGCGATTTGTGGGGAGATCCGTCATCAAATACTGAAAAGTAATGACAGTGACAATTCTGCAACTGAGCAAATTTCAGTGTTTTTGATGTGATTACATTATTGAATCATTTTTATTATTGTTATATTATTATTTGGTACAATTATTTATAATTATTTATTATATTATAATTTATGATTTTATTTTTCAAACTTTATTATACCCGGGATGTCTGCTAGACTCTGGTTTGGACAGATTTAAGTGAGTTATTCCTAAGAATTGCAGGACTACAATATAAAACGCCAAATTTTCATGCAAAATAATTGTACCGCTTTTAGCACCTAAAATCCGAAATAATCGTACCGCCAGGGAGGTTAAAGGAGCTGACGTACAGCTATGAGGGTTCATGGGATCGCCTTATCAAGTTGTTATGGGTAAAGTTCTGCTTTAAGCTGGCCATACACTGGTAGACTTTCAAACAAATGTTTGTTCAAGAATTCTCAATGTGCTTTTGATGGTTTGAACAACAAATGTTGTTCTAAAGTACTTTAGAATTTTGTTTGCTTTTATCACTCCATTTTGGAATGAGTGAGATTACCCAAACAAAAACCACATACACTGTTAGAAATTTGGTCTTTCAGAAAGAGATTTCCATCCTGCTCTTCCAAATATTGTCATCACTGCAGCGAAAACAATTGTCGATTTAATACTGCTAATGATTTCAAAATCAAATGAACATTACTGAAATTAAAGTTTTCTAAAAAAAAAAAAATTCTACTTATAAAGCCCCATACACACTATCAGATTTTCTGCAGATTTTTGTCTTCAGATTTACCAAAACCATGTAGTGCAAGGCCCTGCCTGATTGCATACACATTTAAACTCCTCAGGTTTGACCTCACATTATATGGTTTTGGTAAATCTGAAGGAAAAAATCAGCAGAAAATCTGATAGTGTGTATGGGGCTTTAGTTGCAAACTTTACAATTTGTTTCAAGCTGCTTCAGCCTGAGCAGAGAAGCCTGTCTACTACCATCATGCGGCAGAGAATGACCCTTGTGGGGAAGCGGTGGTCTGCTGCCAGAGGTTGGACACGCCCCTTGCAGAATGAGACCTATAGCTCTGCAGTCAGCAAAGCTCATGCTTCTTTCTGATTGGAGAGCTCTGGCTCTGCTCTGGCTCAGCAGGGGGGGTGTCAGACCTCTGCAAAGAGACCACTGCTTTCCCACAGAGAGCAAGGGTCCTTCTATGCACCATGCTGGCAGGAGACAGGCATTTCTACTTTTTTAGGTAAACAAATTCTGCGATTTTGCACCCCCATTTTTTTTTTTTGATGCATCTTAAATATATTTAACTTAAACTTGAATCTGCTTGCTGCCCATATACAGTAAATATACTGCAGCAAGGCTGCTTTCCTGTGCAGGATCACGTACCTAGTAAGTGATCCGCGCTCTGGGCTAGGGAGCGCCCCTGCCACCCTGAATGTGCTGCAATTGACTGCAGCAGGAACCAATCAGCGGGTGCTGGCTGCTGATTGGTCGCTGCCACCCGACGATACCAAACACAGGGCTCTCTTCTGACAGAAGCAATATGCAAAACGGGAAGTAAAAAACAGCACACAGTAACACATGTTGGCCACACATTTAACCCTTTGATTGCCCTACATGTTAACCCTTCACTGCCAGTGTCATTAGTACAGTGATAGTGCATATGTTTTTAGCACTGATCACTATATTGGTGTCACTGGTTCCCAAAAAAGCATCAAAAGTGTCAGGTGACCGATTTGTCCACGCAATATCACAGTTCTGCTATATAGTAAGTCTACCTACAGTTTAACTTACATATACATCGGTGAGGCAGCTCCGTTGCGCAGGATCATGTACCCAGTATATGATTGTGCACCTCTGGGTCTGGGGCGTGCAAATGCATGCGGCCGACGGCTGGCTTCCCGCTCTGATTGTACATAGTGGAAACCGATCTTCGGGTATGGTGGACTCGATGTCTGCTGGCACCCAATGATCATTCGTTACAGAGACAGAACGGCGATCTGCCTATGTAAACAAGGCAGATCGCCGTTCTGTCAGTAGGGAAGGCATGGATCCTGTGTTCCTGCAAAGCAAACAAATGCCGCGTACACACGATCAAACAATCGGGTGGAAAAGTCCGGCAAACTCAAGTCCGCCGGACAATCCCCCCGTGTGTAGCCTCCGGCGTACTTTTTTGACCCGAAAGTACGGCGGACTTAGAAAGGTAGTTTTGTACTCCAATTTTCCCGCCAGACTTGCATTTCGGCATGCCGTACTTTTGAAATGAGCGGACTTTTCCCGCCCGGAGAAAAGTCCGCTCATTTTGAGCCGGTCTCCAGGTAGGCGGGGCCCACGAAGGAGACGTCGCTGACCCCGCCACCTGGTATGGACTTAAAGGGGAACCCCAACGCAGAAAAAAACGGTGTGGGGGTCCCCCCAGGTCCACATCAGACCCTTGTCCGGGCACGCTACCCGGCCGGCCAGGAAAGGGGGGGGACGAGCCTGAGCCGTACCAGGCCGTGTGCCCTCAACATGGGGGGTGCCTTGGGGAAGGGGGGGCCGCGGCCCCCCCCACCCCAAAGCACCTTGTCCCCATGTTGATGAGGACAAGGGCCTCTTCCCGACAACCCTGGCCGTTGGTTGTCGGGGTCTGCGGGCGGGGGGCTTATCGGAATCCGGGAGCCCCTTTAATAAGGGGGCCCCCGGATACCGGCCCCCACCCTATGTGAATGAGTATGGGGTACAATGTACCCCTACCCATTCACCTGTGAAAAAAAGTACAAAAAAACACAACACAGGGTAAAAATAGTTTATTGCACAGCTCCGGGGGTCTTCCATCTTCGGGGGTCTTCTCGCCGGACTCCTCCACTATCTTCTGCTAGCTCTTTTACTAGCGGAGGAGCCTGGCTTTCTTCTTCTCCGCCGCCCTCTTCTTCCGACTTCGGGGGTCTTGTCCCTCTCTTCGGTTCTTCTGCTGGGCCACCGCGCCTTCTTATAGCTCTTTTACAGGCGGTGGCCCGGTCTTCTGTTAGATGTCTGATTTGTCCAGCTGCAATATCGCAGTCTTGCTAAGTACTGCTAAGTTGATGATTGCCGCCATTACTAGTAAAAAAATAAAAAGAAATAAAAATTCCATGAATATGTCCCATAGTTTGTAGATGCTATAACTTTTGCGCAAACCAATCAATGTACGATTATTGAGGTTTTTGTTTACCAAAAACATGTAGCAGAATACATATTGTCTAAATAGATGAAGTCATTAGATTTTTTTTAATTTTTTTTTTAATGGATGTGTTTTATAGCAGAAAGTAAAAAAATATAGTTTTTTTTAATACTGTCTATTTTTGTTTATAGCACAAAAAATAAACTGCAGAGGTCACACAAGCACACGATTTTCAGTTAAAGCGGGAGTCCGCCGTTTTTTTTTTTTTAAAAGCCAGCAGCTACAAATACTGCAGCTGCTGACTTTTAAAATAATGACACTTACTCGCCCAGCGCGCCCGCGATGTCGGCACCCGAAGCCGATCTCTCGATCGCCTCTCGGGTGCTGCCGCCATCTTGGGTATGGGAATCAGGAAGTGGAGCCTTGCGGCTTCATTTCCCGGTTCCCTACTGCGCATGCGCGAGTCGCTCTGCACAATAAGGATGGTCCCCGCTGTCTCTGGGATCCGTGTGTTTCCCAGCAAACAGCGGGGGACCTTCGGAAAGGGGCGTAGATTCTGCGGAAAGGGGCGTACCTTCTGCAGATATCTATGCCGGAAGTGGTTGCAGATACCTGTACTGTACAGGTATCTGCACCCCCCTCCTCCCTGAAAGGTGCCAATTGTGGCGCCGGAGGGGGGGGGGAGGGTTCCAATGAGCGGAAGCTCCACTTTAGGGTGGACCTCTGCTTTAAAGTAACGCAGTGCCGTATCACAAAAAATGGCCTGGTCATGAAGGGGAGTAAATCTTCCGGAGCCGAAGTGCTTAAATAACAGACACATGCAAAGAAAGATTGTTACGTTTCATACATCCATCTTGTTTCAGTAGTACATTTCATGAATGTTTCATTTGAATGGAAACTTATAGAGAACAATTAGTGTCTTTGTCCGTCATACATTCTTGTCATTTTTTTGTGCAATACATAAGTAAACATAAGAAGTACATTTACCTTCTTGGTAAATAAACAGCAATCACATTATGAACACAGCAGTGTCATCGTACAAACATTCCCGGGTTTATTTGCTGTACTTAAGATGATTACGGCACTTCAGAATCCCTTCATGTTTTGCAATCAGGAAACTCGGCTCACGAGTAAGTAAATGTCAGCTGCTAGGTTCGGTTGCCATGGCAACAAGATGTAACAAAGATTCCGCGTGCTTGAAGAAATTGTTTGACTTGAGAATAAATTTCCACGCTGCTTCTTCAAATTTTCCTGCACTGCGGTTGAAAAGCAAACCGACTTAAACCCATTAACAATTAGAAAATCAAACAAACATTCTTTAAATTAAAATATTTTTAAAAATTCAACTAGTGTATGGCCAGCTCAGGGCCATCTTTAATAGTGACTGGACCCTGGGCAAAAAATTTCTTGGCTCCCCCCCCAAAATGCAATTTCGTTCGCCACCTGCTAGACTTAAAATCAGTTTAGGCAGCAATTGCAATTGGTTTTGTGCAAACCAATCAATATACGCTTATTAGGATTTTTTTTTAACAAAAATATGTAGCAGAATACATATTGGCCTAAATTGATGAAGAAATTCTATTTTTTTATTGGATATGTTTTAAAGCAGAAAGTAAAAAATGTTTTTTTTTTTTTTTCAAAAGTGTCTGTGTTTTTTTGTTTATAGCGCAAAACAAAAAAAAACAAAAAACACAGAGGTGATCAAATACCACCAAAAGAAAGCTCTATTTGTAAGAAAAAAAGGATATGCATTTTATTTGGGTACAGCGTCGCATGACCATGCAATTGTCACTTAAAGTAACGCAATGCACCGTATTGCAAAAAATGGCCTGGTCATGAAGGGGGTAAATCTTCTGGAGGTTTTTTTTTTTTTAATGAAAGCTGTAGATTTAAAAAAAACTGAAGCAACTGTTGAAATAATATGTTAAAGTTTATTTGAGATTCTAGTGCAGCCTTTCTCAACATTTTCAGTAGGAAGGAACCTTTGAAATAACTTTCTGGTGTCAGAGAACCCTTGCTAATAAAAGCTCACAGAACATCAGTGTGATGGTCATTGGGAAGAATGTTCCTTACACTTGTGACCATTGGGAAGATAGCTAAAAGGATTAATGGTGTCAATGGTTACTTATCTGAGTGGCAGGAATTGCTCATTGCTCAAGGAACCCCTAAAAATCTCTGGAGAAACCCTAGCGTTCTATGGAACCCTGGTTGAGAATGGTTGTTCTAGTGATTGAGTTTAAATGAGCTTTAAAATGGTTGTAAACCCTTTACAACCACTTTTGACTACGGGTAAGGCTGAAATAAGGCTTACTTGTAGCTACCCCAGATATCTCCTAAACCTGCACAGTTCAGGAGATATCCCCTGTATCAGCATGTGCCGGCGTCATTGGCACATGCGCACTGAAGCAACGGCACGTCCTTTTTGTTGCTTCAGCTAGCATGCGGTTACCGGTGGCTCGCATTTGCATGCACGGGAGTGACGTCATCGCGGTTCCGGCCAATCACAGCGCCGGAGCCCGTGATACCCAGAAGTAACTCCGGGAGCGATGTCGCCGGTCGGAGCGTTGTACGAGGACTGATGCGGGAGCTTCGATCTAAGGTAAGTAATTCATAATGAGCTAGTATGCCTTTGTCTTGCAGGTTTTTTTTTTCTGGGGGGTTTACAACCACTTTAAATCCCATGGGGCAATAAAAGTTCCCCATATTCTGCTGTATGTGAGGGGCCTAATTTTTGAATATCTCTATTTGTGAAAAGTTGGGAAAGTTGTAGATCTATATCAATGTAATACAACCAAGAGGTAACTTATTCTTGAAATTCTCTTCTCCACAGTCATTCAGGGGGTCGATTCCCAGTTACTGGGGTCAAATAACCAAAGTTTTGCTAAACTAATGGAAGAGAGGCTGGCCACACTCTTTCAACTTTCCAGTCAACAATCAAGAAGATTTAAAAGAGCAACTACAGTGGGGAGCTACACTGTGCAGGTTGGTTCTTATTTCCAAAATATTAAAATTCAACAAATTACTTGCAAGATACTACATAAAATAAACAGAAATGTTGTCTACTATGGATAACAAATAAAGGGGGTTATTTACGAAAGGCAAATCCACTTTGCACTGCAAGTGCACTTGAAAGTGCAATGAAAGTGCACTTGGAAGTGCAGTTGCTCTAAATTTAAGGGGTAGACCTGAAATGAGGGGAAGCTCTACTGATTTGATCATCCAATCATCTGCAAGCTAAAATGCTGTTTTTTTATTTTCCTTGCATGTCCCCCTCGGATCTACAGCAACTGCACTTTCAAGTTCACTTGCAGTGCAAAGTGGAATTGCCTTTTCGTAAATAACCCCCACTGTGTTTCATTGTTGCAGGGGGAGCTGTTGAGTTGATGCTAACCTGTTACCTTCTTAATCAGAGACAAGTCAGAGCAAAGCATCTTGGGACATGTAGTCTGTATGGATTGGCTTCGCCCTCTGGCTGAGTGATGTGGAACTACAACTATCAGCTGGCTGGTGGGGAAAAGCAGACTGATAGGAGAGACTATAAGAGGGAGGGAATGAGGCCTGGCACTCTCTCTTGGGACCATGTGTGGCTCTGTATGCAGGGAATCTTTTATAGTGAGAGCTGCAGCTGAGTCGCGGCCTGTTTTTCAGAATTATTCAGCAGATATCTGGACGGACACATCCGAACAGCTTCCTTTAGCTGTTTGGCGGCAGGCTGGAGGCCGCTCTGATTCCATCCATCATGCAGTGGTATCAGATTTCGGTGAGCTGTGGAGTGGTGTGGTGCGGTGGAGGCCGGAAGTCATCCCTTGAGCCACATTCCTGAGAGATCATCATCCTCATCATCCTCATAGACATCATCATCACCATTATCATCATCATCTCCTGTTCCAGGATCTATATTAAACATCATAGACACTATATACACACATCTTTGCTTTCCATGGTTCTGCTGTTGCTTGTAGTTCCACAAAGTGATCACTGTGAATCCAGTTACAGTTTAATTTATTCAGGAAGATTTTTGTTACTCTGCTTTACCATCCAAAGTTTCTTTGTATGTCATCAAATATCAAAGAGCTAGCTGAAGATCAACAGGATTGCCACACAGCAACACAGCACTACTTTCACCTCCCTCCCCACTTCAGGGATTTATTTAATTAAAGCGTATAGACAGTGGCGTAACTAGAACCTTCAGGGCCCCGATGCAGGAAACCATGGCGGGCCCCCCCCCCCCCCCCCCCGACCTCCGGATAGGGCTCTTTTCTCTGAGCCCGATGGTGGAACACCAGGGCCCAGTCCCAAGTGGGTGGCTGCATATAAAGGAACCGATTTAAAAAACATCAATTACAGCCACTGTGCCCATCAAATGTCACTACTGTGCCCATCAAATGTCACTACTGTGCCCATCAAATGTCACTACTGTGCCCATGAAACTCTGCCGCTGTGCCCATCAAATGCCGCCACTGTGCCCATCAAATGCTGTTGGTGTGCCCATCAAATGCTGCCACTGTGAATCCCCACCGCCCGCTCGCTGTCTGCCCGCCACTTACCCTGTCTTGGTGGGGCAGCGGGTAACGGCCATGAGCGGGGTCCTCCATGCATCTCCTGCCATCCTCATCTCCCGTCCTCTCCTCCTGATGGGCGTCCAATAGCTGTGTCTATCGTTTCAGCCAATCGGGTGATGGGTAACAGACCCGCACACCTGATTGGTGGAGAGGCGGTTCAGTGTTAGGAAAGTGAATATTAATTCACTTTTCTAACACACCTGGGTGGACTGTGAGCATCAAGCATGGCGCTCGCAGTTCATCTATTTTGAAGCCTATTAGAGCCCATGGCTCTAATCAGGTGCTGCAAAAACACACCCCCCCCCCCGCCGCTCTAATTCAGGCGCCCAGCACCCGAAAAGGGGCCAGACACCTAAATATGGGGGTGACAGCGGTGGCCATGGATAGATTCATGCTATGCATGAATCTATCCATTGGTCATAGAGGGGGTGGAACCTGTGCACCGCCACTGATAAACACATGCATACATGCACACTCACATACATGCACACTCACATACATGCTCACACACACGCACATACAAGCATGCTCACACACACACACACACACACATACAAGCATGCTCACACACACACATACAAGCATGCTCACACACACACATACAAGCATGCTCACACACACACACACACACATACAAGCATGCTCACACACACGCACATACAAGCATGCTCACACACACGCACATACAAGCATGCTCACACACACGCACATACAAGCATGCTCACACACACGCACATACAAGCATGCTCACACACACGCACATACAAGCATGCTCACACATACACACATGCACATACAAGCATGCTCAGACACACACATGCACATACAAGCATGCACACACACACAAGCATGCTCACACACACACACGCACATACAAGCATGCTCACACACATGCACATACAAGCATATTCACACACACACGCACATACAAGCATGTTCACACACACGCACATACAAGCATGTTCACACACACGCACATACAAGCATGCTCACACACACGCACATACAAGCATGCTCACACACACGCACATACAAGCATGCTCACACACACGCACATACAAGCATGCTCACACACATGCACATACAAGCATGCTCACACATACACACATGCACATACAAGCATGCTCAGACACACACATGGGGGTGACAGCGGTGGCCATGGATAGATTCATGCTATGCATGAATCTATCCATTGGTCATAGAGGGGGTGGAACCTGTGCACCCTTTTGGATGCACCGCCACTGATAAACACATGCATACATGCACACTCGCATACATGCACACTCACATACAAGCATGCACACTCACATACAAGCATGTTCGCACACTCACATACAAGCATGTTCACACACACACTCACATACAAGCATGTTCACACACACACACGCACATACAAGCATGTTCACACACACACGCACATACAAGCATGTTCACACACACACACGCACATACAAGCATGTTCACACGCACATACAAGCATGTTCACACACACACGCACATACAAGCATGTTCACACACACACACGCACATACAAGCATGTTCACACACACACACGCACATACAAGCATGTTCACACACACACACGCACATACAAGCATGTTCACACACACACACGCACATACAAGCATGTTCACACACACACGCACATACAAGCATGTTCACACACACACGCACATACAAGCATGTTCACACACACACGCACATACAAGCATGTTCACACACACACGCACATACAAGCATGTTCACACACACACACACACACACACACACATACAAGCATGCTCACACACAAGCACATACAAGCATGCTCACACACATGCACATACAAGCATGCTCACACATACACACACATGCACACACACACACACACAAGCATGCTCACACACACACACACGCACATACAAGCATGCTCACACACAAGCACATACAAGCATATTCACACACACGCACATACAAGCATGTTCACACACGCACATACAAGCATGTTCACACACACGCACATACAAGCATGTTCACACACACGCACATACAAGCATGTTCACACACACGCACATACAAGCATGTTCACACACACACGCACATACAAGCATGTTCACACACACGCACATACAAGCATGTTCACACACACGCACATACAAGCATGCTCACACACATGCACATACAAGCATGCTCAGACACACACATGCACATACAAGCATGCGCGCGCACGCGCACACACACACACACACACACACACACACACACACACACACACACACACAAATACAGTAGCTAGTGGGCTGGTGGCACTGGAGGGCAGGTGGTGGCACTGGAGGGGGGGTGGCACAGTCTGGAGGGGGGCTGGTGGCACAGGAGGGTGTGTGGTGGCACTGGAGGGGGGCACAATCTGGAGGGGGGTGGTGACTTACCGCCAATCAATCGATGATCGATCAATTCCCCCTCCTCAGAATCCTGCAGATGCAAAGTTCCTCCACAAAGCGTGTCTCCTCCAGGAATGCCTTGCTTCAGAGAGCTCCTCCCCCGCCTTCACTGAATTGGCTGAAGTTTTTTCTGTGTCCGCCCCGCCTCCCTTACAGTTGCTCTGGATAGGCGGGGGCGGAGCCCACAAAGCACTTCTCTCACGCTGCTCTCTTCACTGTAGTGGGTGAAAGGAAGCTCCCCCCTCCCCACGGCATGAACCGCAGCACCAGTGAATCACACCGGGTCCGTCACCACACACCCCCGGCCGGACAGTCAGGTGGGCCCCTCGGGCGGCGGGCGGGCGGGCTGCCGGTGGGCCCCCTGAAGTGGCAGAGAATTACAGGGCCCAGTCGCACTTGCGACTGTTGCGACCCTGATAATTCCGCCACTGCGTATAGAGTTATAATTCACCAATAACTCTCTGAAAGAGCAAGTTGAATTGCAAAACAGCTCTCTTTGCTAAAAGTTGTATTTTTTATATACTGTTCTGCATTTATATGTGAAGGTGCAGTAGAGAGGAGAGGAGTCTAACATCTATAAAAAAACATTCCTCTGCTTTACTGTAGCCTGTTTATATAGACATTATATGCGCTCTGTTGAGCACAGGGATTAAGGTGTTCACTGCTATATGTTTACATCTCATAAGTAATTAGTTATTAATGACATTCCTGTGGGAGACAACATTTTAAAGGGTAAACTTGAGTTGACTCTGATTTCTTTTTCCTTCCCTCTCATTAAGTAAATTTTGCTGATGTAATCAATTCTGTGTATTTCCTTCTTATTGTTGTCATTTAAAGGGGAAGGGAAAAAAATGTTTGAACTCAGGGTGTCAGAGGTGGCAAAGAACTCATAGGATCAGGGCAACCAGGGGGGTATTGATTTATCTTGCAACCCTTAAGAGGGCAGGGCTACATATGTAAAAAATAAACTCCACCAAAACATTTTGGATAAAGCTCCTTTAGGGAGAGTTAACCTCGCTTCAAGACAATATCCCCGATGTTCCTGAAAATGTCTGAAGAGTGAGTGGGTGCTATAGTGACTACAAGGCAAGAAATATGTCACCAGTAAACTAGGGAACTCCATAAAAGCAGCAGAAGATAGCGACATTTCTGAGCCACACAGGACCCCGTCATCAGGCATGTGACGAACATGCCTAATGAAGAGGTCCTGCCTGGCTTTGAAATGTTGCTATCTTCTGTTGTTATGTGTTAATCAATAACGCATTGGAGCCTTTTTTGGAGTTCCCTGGTGTGCTGGTGATGTATTTCTTGCCTTAACCTTGATTCGGGTGCCAGAGACAATGGGGTCATTGGGAGAGAACGCGAATCTCCAGTAGGGACACCATTGGCGACGTCATGTAAAAGTTGATGGAGATTTAAGCCTTCCATTCTTTACCAAAATGTTTTCATTGCTGTTGTCCATGTTTGTCACTGTTTCCTGTCTCAGGACAATACAGTTGATGAAACATGGAACAGCAATTTATTAATGTAAAATAAATAATGAATGTCCCTTGCGCTATCTACGTGTGTAAATAGAATATGGATAGGTGATTGCCTCTCAATCTATAGTGTATACAATGCACTAAAGTGATAACAAGTATAAAGTGATCATGATTCTAATGCTGATGCTAAATTTAAAATAGGTGAGTGAATGCCACTAAAACAGACTACAGTGTGAAAATGGGAGTATATGTATAAGTTTCTCTATGAAATGTGATGGTAACACAACGACTTGTGCAACGAGTAAAATGGAGCTACTTATGTTAATATGTAAAAAATCACATATAGATACAATAACAAATAATTTATTAATGAGCACAGATGGCAGTAAAACCTAACCAGTTTTTATAACTTTAAAAGCATTACACTTTAAAGCTGAATTCCAGGTATAGCTATTTTTGCATAGTTACATTAGGCCATTTTGGACCAATGTAAGTATGGATGTGCCATATCTGTGGGATTCCTGTGGAAGCTGGAAAACACTGTAGTAGGCACCAACCACAGTGATTGGTGCTGGCTTTTGGTCTCACACTGGTGGCTACTCTGCTGCTTACTGAACATAGGAGGTTACTTGCTTGGCATATGCGCCATTCTGAGAAAACTGCATTGTTTCAGTGAATGCAAGGCATGCCCTCTTTGGAGGAGGTACAGATAGTGACTTCACTTCCCTGCCGCTCCACCTCATCCAATCAGCTGGAACAATGTAACTATGCCAAAATAGCCATGCCTGGAATTCAGCATATTAAGCTGTTGAGCTATACACTGTGACTGGTTTGATTTTATGGGTACAAAGCCATAAAGATATAAATATAATTTAACACTGCCTTGTTTTATAGATGGTGAGCATGAAGAGATTGGACGGTGCTAATAATCTGGCTGAGTTGATTTACTATGCTTTGAAAGATGGACAACCAATACTAGGCACCGTGGCTGCCAAGCAGCTGAGTACAATCGACCCTCAGACAATGGCGCTGACCCTTGGTTATATTGTGAAGGTGCAAGCCAACTGTAAGTTATTTTCCATTGGCATATCTCACTTGAATGAAAACACATTCTAACAATATATACAATTGAAAAAGTACAAACTTAGGAGTCTGCTGAGCTGTAAATTGATGCTACTGCCAGTAGTTGTAATAGTTTGCCTTTGACTCCATTCAGACCTTATTTTGGGTATTTATGTGGTCTTACCAGTGCCAGGGTTTGTGTAAACCCATTTTACCTAAGGTTCCTTTTGCACAGGTTGGATTTGGTTTTGCCCAGCAGGGGATCTATCCGCTTATCTCCTGCTGAACTGAGCTTATGCAGAGCAGACACGGATACAGCCTGCTTTGATCTATGGGAAGCCAGATGTAAATGGACCAGCTGTCTGCTTACACCCAACTGCCCTCCGATCCGGTCAGACGGAGGGGAACAGATCGTCTCCTATTTCTTTTGCCTGATCAGTTTGGACCAGGAGGTAGCTGGGTGTAAACAGACACAAAGTCCGTTTAGATCTGGCGCTCCATAAGGCCCGGGTCACACCTATGCGAATTGTATTCGGTGTCGTATGACATTTTAAAACACGTTCATTTGAATGAGGCTGGTTCACATATGTGCGTTGCTTTCACACTCCACATTGCCCAAAAAATTTGTGCATTTTCTGGGAATTGCGGTGCGAATTGCAAGCACATTATCTTCTATGGGAACACACCTGATTCACAGATGCATTCTGTTGTGAACAGGATAAAATCCTGACCTGAGCCTGATGTAAACCTGACCTGATACCAGGCGTGGACTGACCATTCGTCCACTCGGGCACTGCCCGAGGGCCCCAGGCCACTAGGGGGCCCCATCAAGGTTGCCAGCCTCAGTAAAACCAGGGAAACTATGTAAAAATCTGTGTTTTTTTTTACATCTATCTCTGAAATGTCCCTTACCAACATCCTTTTGGTCTAAAAATCCTGAGATTATAGCTGCCCCACCTCTCCAGTACCTTCTCAGCCAATAGAAACATGTCTGTGTATACTGTGTGTGTATGTGTATACTGTGTGATTGTATACTGTGTGTGTATGTGTATACTGTGTGATTGTATACTGTGTGTGTATGTGTATACTGTGTGATTGTATACTGTGTGTGTGTATACTTTGTGGCCCCATAATCTCTGATTGTCTGGGGGCCCCATAATCTCCTATTGGCCGTGGGCCCCATGAGTTGTCATTCCGCCCCTGCCTGATACTGATGCAGTCGTGACCTGATCCTGATCAAAAACTGACGTGAAACGCTGAACAACTACTTTTGTCAATTGAAAACGGAGCTTCTATTCGCACCGCACATGTGTGAACCCAGGCTAAAGGAGAATGGAGGATCTGATCGGGTCTGGCTGAAAAATGGACAGCTGGACCTGATTGGACTTCCCGTGTGAAAGGGGCCTAAATTCTATTTTTACTAAATATTAAATTGATAATGTACAAATGGCATAATTTTTAATCAGTTTATGTAAAAAAGAGATTATAACACCATTAATAGACGAGTAAACGTTTTAGGAGATAATGAGAATGTCATTTCATTAAATCATGCATAAATGCCATAATTGTCATAAACCTGTCTATAATTACACTAAAATTAATTGACATGTAAATGCTTTAAGAGATAATGAGAACAGTAGTAGAAAATTTTGATATACTACTTCATTATTGGGTAGAATATTACCTCCATGAACTCCAGGCACATATATGCATTGAATAAAGAGGAAGTAAACTTCCTTTACTGACTGGTACCTACAGGAAAGACTATAATAAGGCTTACCTATAGGAAGTGTAAATATCTGCTAAACGTGCGCTGTTTAGAAGATAATTACATTACATGCAGCCAGTGAAATCACTGGCGCATGCGCTCTGAAGAAACGGCATATCCGTGCCATTCCTTCAGAACCCTGTGCCGTGAAAGGCGGGAGTGACATCATCGCGGCTCCGGCCAGTCACAGAGCCGGAGCCCGCAAACTCAGAAGCAAGACAGGTGAAGATGGGAGGCCCTGCATCGCTGACATTGTGGCACTGGAACAGCTTTGTATTAAGGTAAGTTTCACATAATGAGCCAGTATTGGATTTATACTAGCACATTATGACTTTACCTTGCAGGGGAAAAAAAACATCCAGCGGTATATACAACAACTTTAAAACATTATTACATGTTTGTTTTTTTCTACTGCAAGTGGTATAAGTACCTGAACTTTGTATAAGCCTCTTGCAATCCTTGTACAGCAGATCTCATACTGGGGGAGAGAAAAGCAGCTCAAGGAGCCATTTGGTTGTGTTGTAGTGCACGGAGCATACTGATAGGAGTGGAGAGCAAAGTGACAGTGAGATAAGCTCATATGTGTACTGCTTTTACTTTCAGTGTCCATTCACAGAGTGATATGGGGAGGGGGCCTGTAAGTGTTACTGAACTGCAGCAGAGAACAATCAGGTCTCCTGCCCTGACAGACAGGAGCATGTGGTGTTACAAAGCTGTGTAAATCTCATGCCACATACACACGACCTGACTTTCTGGCAGAATAGGTCCGATGGAATCATTCCGTCAGATATTCTGATCATGTGGGGTATAATGCAATCGTTTTTTTCCCAAAAATTCAGACAGACCTAGAAATAGAACATGTTTCAAATCTGTCCGGTGGACTCAATTCCTATCGGGAAAACTGTCTGTCTGTATGCTGGTCCGACGGACCAAATACGACGCAAGGGAAGCTATTGGCTACTGGCTATTGAGCTTCCTTTTCTAGTCCCGTCGTACGTCATCATGTTCAAAACGAACAGATTTTCAAATGGACTTTAGTCCGTTCGTGTGTTGGCAAGTCTTTTCGTTCGGAAGTCTGTCTTAACTCCGTTGAAAGTCCGTCGGGAAGACCGTCGGACCTCTTCTGCCGGAAGTCCGGTTGTGTGTACGCGGCATTATGCCCTGTATACACGATCGAACATTCCGACGACAAAATCCTCCGGATTTTTTCCAATGGATTTTGACTCAAACTTGTCTTGCATACACACGGTCGCACAAAGTTGTCGGAAAATCTGATCGTTCAGAACGAGGTGAATCACGTACGACTGCATTATAAAGAGGGGAGTAGCCAATTGCCTTTGTCTCGTAATTTATTCTGAGCATGCGTGGCACTTTATCCATCGGAATTATCTACACACGATTGGAATTTAAACGATCGGATTTTGTTTTCGGAAAATTTTAGATCCTGCTCTCAAACTTTGTTTGTCATAAATTCTGACGGAAAAAGTCAGATGGAGCACACACATGATCGGATTTTCCGACAGCACGACCCGATCGCACATTTTCTGTCGGAAAGTCCGACTGTGTGTACCGGGCATAAGAATTGGATTGACAGAAATACAAATTCTTTGGCAGGTAAAACAGCTCCCTTTCACCTGTGTATTTAGCTGTTTGTCGAGCAGGGGTGCCCAACCTTTTGAAGAACGAGGACCACTTAAGTGTCTTGGTAACTAGTCATGGGCAACAATGAATGGAACAGGCGGATGACAGGTCCGTGTCCACTCTGCATATGCAGAGCGGACACGGACACAGCCCACTCTACCCTATGGGCCCTCCAATCCGATATCTTCTATCTTTAATGCTACGTACAAACGATCGGACATTCCGACAACAAAATCCATGGGTTTTCTTCTGACACGGTCATACAAAGTGTGTTGGAAATTGTGAACGTCAAGAACGCGGTGACGTATAACACGTACGATGAGCCAAGAAAAATGAAATTCAACAGCCAATGTGGCTGTTCTCCTTGATTCCGAGCATGTGTGGAACTTTGTGCGTCGGAATTGTATACACATGATCGGAATTTAAGCAAACAGATTTTGTTGTCGGAAAATTTGAGAACCAGATCTCAAATTTTGTTGCGACGGAAATTCCCATGGAAACTGTCCAATGGAGCCTACACACAGTCGGAATTTCTGACAACAAGCTCCGATCGTACATTTGCCATCACAAGTCCGACCATGTGTACGTGGCATAACAGTGAATGTGGTTTTCATTTGGGAAATTCCATTCAAACCAACCGTCCCCCTGTCAGAATACAATAGAACAGCAGGGGAGATCGCTGTACTAACACTGGATTGATAGTACAGTGGCTCTGACCTGAGCTGTCTGTTTTTGTTTTTTTTGTTCAGCCAGCTGGGTTGAACGAAAAAAAAAAAACCAAGCAGTGTGTACTAGGCTTTAAAATGGTTGTAAACCCTTACAAACCACTTTGACCTACAGGTAAGCCTAGATTAAGGCTTACCTGTAGGTCCAAGAAATATCTCCTAAACCTGCACGGTTTAGGAGATATTTAGTAAAAGACAGTGATAGCTGTCTACGGCGCATGTGCCATAGACAGTGGCACAAAGGCGCACTATCGCCGTTAGCAGCATACCGCTGCTAACGGCGATATGCTGTTAGTGGCGGCTCCCGTGCGCATGCGCGGGAGTGACGTCATCGCTGCTCCGGTAAAGGTCATTTGTGGGAGTGTCTGTCAACCAATCATAAGACAGAAAAAGTGATAATGCCTATTCTATCCACCCCCTCACCATTTGCCACGTGACGCTTGACGTCAGAAGGCGGTCCCAGTTTAGGCGGTAACCACGCATCACGTGGCAAATGGTGGGGGGGTGGATAGAATAGGCATTATCACTTTTTCTGTCTTATGATTGGTTGACAGACACTCCCACAAATGACCTTTACTGTGTCTGGTGACCAATCACAGTAAAGGTCATTTGTGGGAGTGTCTGTCAACCACTCATAAGACAGAAAAAGTGATAATGCCTATTCTATCCACCCCCCACCATTTGCCACGTGACGCTTGACGTCAGAAGGCGGTCCCAGTTTAGGCGGTAACCACGCGTCACGTGGCAAATGGTGGGGGGGTGGATAGAATAGGCATTATCACTTTTTCTGTCTTATGATTGGTTGACAGACACTCCCACAAATGACCTTTACTGTGTCTGGTGACCAATCACAGTAAAGGTCATTTGTGGGAGTGTCTGTCAACCAATCATAAGACAGAAAAAGTGATAATGCCTATTCTATCCACCCCCCCACCATTTGCCACGTGACGCTTGACGTCAGAAGGCGGTCCCAGTTTAGGCGGTAACCACGCATCACGTGGCAAATGGTGGGGGGGTGGATAGAATAGGCATTATCACTTTTTCTGTCTTATGATTGGTTGACAGACACTCCCACAAATGACCTTTACTGTGTCTGGTGACCAATCACAGTAAAGGTCATTTGTGGGAGTGTCTGTCAACCACTCATAAGACAGAAAAAGTGATAATGCCTATTCTATCCACCCCCCACCATTTGCCACGTGACGCTTGACGTCAGAAGGCGGTCCCAGTTTAGGCGGTAACCACGCGTCACGTGGCAAATGGTGGGGGGGTGGATAGAATAGGCATTATCACTTTTTCTGTCTTATGATTGGTTGACAGACACTCCCACAAATGACCTTTACTGTGTCTGGTGACCAATCACAGTAAAGGTCATTTGTGGGAGTGTCTGTCAACCAATCATAAGACAGAAAAAGTGATAATGCCTATTCTATCCACCCCCCCACCATTTGCCACGTGACGCTTGACGTCAGAAGGCGGTCCCAGTTTAGGCGGTAACCACGCATCACGTGGCAAATGGTGGGGGGGTGGATAGAATAGGCATTATCACTTTTTCTGTCTTATGATTGGTTGACAGACACTCCCACAAATGACCTTTACTGTGTCTGGTGACCAATCACAGTAAAGGTCATTTGTGGGAGTGTCTGTCAACCACTCATAAGACAGAAAAAGTGATAATGCCTATTCTATCCACCCCCCACCATTTGCCACGTGACGCTTGACGTCAGAAGGCGGTCCCAGTTTAGGCGGTAACCACGCGTCACGTGGCAAATGGTGGGGGGGTGGATAGAATAGGCATTATCACTTTTTCTGTCTTATGATTGGTTGACAGACACTTCCACAAATGACCTTTACTGTGTCTGGTGACCAATCACAGTAAAGGTCATTTGTGGGAGTGTCTGTCAACCACTTATAAGACAGAAAAAGTGATAATGCCTATTCTATCCACCCCCCACCATTTGCCACGTGACGCTTGACGTCAGAAGGCGGTCCCAGTTTAGGCGGTAAACACGCGTCACGTGGCAAATGGTGGGGGGGTGGATAGAATAGGCATTATCACTTTTTCTGTCTTATGATTGGTTGACAGACACTCCCACAAATGACCTTTACTGTGTCTGGTGACCAATCACAGTAAAGGTCATTTGTGGGAGTGTCTGTCAACCAATCATAAGACAGAAAAAGTGATAATGCCTATTCTATCCACCCCCCCACCATTTGCCACGTGACGCTTGACGTCAGAAGGCGGTCCCAGTTTAGGCGGTAACCACGCGTCACGTGGCAAATGGTGGGGGGGTGGATAGAATAGGCATTATCACTTTTTCTGTCTTATGATTGGTTGACAGACACTCCCACAAATGACCTTTACTGTGTCTGGTGACCAATCACAGTAAAGGTCATTTGTGGGAGTGTCTGTCAACCACTCATAAGACAGAAAAAGTGATAATGCCTATTCTATCCATCCCCCACCATTTGCCACGTGACGCTTGACATCAGAAGGCGGTCCCAGTTTAGGCGGTAACCACGCGTCACGTGGCAAATGGTGGGGGGGTGGATAGAATAGGCATTATCACTTTTTCTGTCTTATGATTGGTTGACAGACACTCCCACAAATGACCTTTACTGTGTCTGGTGACCAATCACAGTAAAGGTCATTTGTGGGAGTGTCTGTCAACCAATCATAAGACAGAAAAAGTGATAATGCCTATTCTATCCACCCCCCCACCATTTGCCACGTGACGCGTGGTTACCGCCTAAACTGGGACCGCCTTCTGACGTCAAGCGTCACGTGGCAAATGGTGGGGGGGTGGATAGAATAGGCATTATCACTTTTTCTGTCTTATGATTGGTTGACAGACACTCCCACAAATGACCTTTACTGTGTCTGGTGACCAATCACAGTAAAGGTCATTTGTGGGAGTGTCTGTCAACCAATCATAAGACAGAAAAAGTGATAATGCCTATTCTATCCACCCCCCCACCATTTGCCACGTGACGCGTGGTTACCGCCTAAACTGGGACCGCCTTCTGACGTCAAGCGTCATGTGGCAAATGGTGGGGGGGTGGATAGAATAGGCATTATCACTTTTTCTGTCTTATGATTGGTTGACAGACACTCCCACAAATGACCTTTACTGTGATTGGTCACCCCATCAGGGTTTACTTCCTCTTTAAAGCATAATGCAAATAAAGGGACCTAAAAAAGAAGACATTGGGGTTAATTTAATAAAACTGAAAAGTACAAAATCTGGTGCAACTCTGCATAGAAACCAATCAGCTTCCAGGTTTCTTTGTCAAAGCTTAAATGAAACAGCTGAAGTTAGAAGCTGATTGGCTACCATGCAGAGCTGCCCCAGATTTCGCACTCTCCAGTTTTAGTAAATCAACCTCAATGTATACTTGCCTCTCTGTGTGTCCTACTTCTCTTTGGTTTCAGTGCTGCAGTGAGTGCCATCGGTATGGAATTTAACACTTCTGGGATTGTCAGATGTCTATGTCACCCCCTGCTGAACGTAGTGGTTCCTTCTTCTAACCCTTGCATCACTGCAGTGTCCTGTAGATATATTGGGGCTTCAGGAACAAACATGACAGAGGTTGCAGTGCTGGAATAGAACCAAAGTAGGATTTACAGACCACCAGAGAGAAGACTATATAGTCTCTTCTTTTTGCTGGACATTCTTATACGTATCACTTTTCCTCTGACAGAGTCGTTTAAGGTTATTTCAAAAAATATGTTTAGTTACAGTTCTTTTAATGTATGGTGGAACGTAGCATTGATATAAGCAAATTGGAGTATGACATTTTAGTTTTTTGATGTTGCTCTACGGTTTGAACTAAAAAATAATTGCATTTTTAGAGAATGGATAGCAAGTCTATCTTTCATTTGAAATATAACTATTGATGTCAAAGTATAAAGCTACAGTGTGTTTGTTCTTCCATTCCCTTAAAAGCCGTGGTCCAAAACCCACCGAACAATCTATGGATAATTGCAGCTGTGCTGGCCCCCATAGCGGTTGTGACAGTCATCATCATCATCATCACCGCCGTCCTTTGCCGGAAGAACAAGAGTGACTTCAAGTCAGATAATCTCAGCAACATGCCTCCTAGGACCAAGGTAATCCAGCGCCAAGTTTTCAAGGCCATACATGTTAAATCATATTGCATTTATTTAACATTTATGCTTGAAGATGACATCTGCGTCACGTTTCATTTCTATAATAAGGTGTTGTTATGAAGTTCATTATGCTGTAGGAACATGTCTGTCATTATCATTCTGTAGCTTCTTTCTGTCTGCGTGTAAGCAACATCTCAGAGAAATGAAAAATATTAATAGTCCCAATACAGATGGAAACTGATGCATGACTTTAAAAAGAGCAAGCGTCCAACTTAATAATCATCTTCCCCTATTCATATAGGGAACGAAACTGGTCTCTCACCAGATTCTTATGTAATAAACTATTGCATAATCTTTCCAGTCTTATTTTTAATCTACAGCCTAGTTTCCAGCTGTAGTCTTCATATCAGCTGTGCTCAGTCTTTCTTACCCGGGGCTGCAAATGTCAGCACTTCACTATTCTATGACTCCAAGGTCTGACTATGCATTTTCTTGGTAATGATGAATTAGGATTACTACACAATGAACAAAAACACCTAGTTTATTTAACGTGTCTGCTTTTGGATACATGTACATGTTAGCCTATGAAGTATGTGTGTGTGTGTGTATATATATATATATATATATATATATATAAAATATGTAGTAAGGAATGCTGTATACATGTCACCTAGGGTTCTCTATAGAGGAAACAAACATTGTTGATTTCACAGCTCTTAATACATTCTGGTCTGGGTCCTGGAGCTTGGAGACTTTGTAGGGCTTCGGATGGGATGAAGCCTCTTCCACGTTCCACTATTCTGAGACTCCAGGGTTTGACTCTGCATTTTCCTGGAAAGAAGTTGAGGGATGTGCTACGTACAGAGTGCAGGGTTGAGGGGTGCGTTACATACAGAGTGCAATGTTGAGAGGTGTGCCTCATACAGAGTGCAGGGTTAAGAACTGCGCCATGTACAGACTACAAGGTTGAGCGGTGTGCTACATACTGAGTCCAGGGTTGAGAGGTGCACTACTTACTGAGTGCAGGGTTGAGGGATGTGCTACGTACAGGGTTGATAGGTGCACTACATACAGAGTGCATGGTTTAGAGGTGTGCTATGTACAGGGTGTAGGGTTGAGAGGTGCGCTATGTACAGAGTACAGGGTTGAGAGGTGCGCTACGTACAGAGTGCAGGGTTGAGAGGTGCACTACGTACAGAGTGCAGGGTTGAGAGGTGCGCTACGTACAGAGTGCAGGGTTGAGAGGTGCGCTACGTACAGAGTGCAGGGTTGAGAGGTGCGCTACGTACAGAGTGCAGGGTTGATAGGTGTGCTATGTACAGAGTGCCGGGTTCAGAGGTGTGCTATGTACAGGCTGCAGGGTTGAGAGGTACTCTACATACCGAGTGCAGGATTGAGAGGTGCACTACATACTGAGTGCAGGGTTGAGAAGTGCGCTATGTACTGAGTGCAGGGTTGAGGGGTGCTCTATGTACTGAGGGATGTGCTGTGTACTCTCAAGATCTCAACCAGTACAGAGCTCACCTCCCTTCCCCCATTCCAGTACAAAGCTCTCTTCCCCACATATTCTCTGCAAAAGAGCAGCTACAGCTTATCTGTCCCTGCCAGCAACCTGCATGAATAAGAAGGAGCTTCTGCCGTGTTGCTGGTAGGATCCTCTTCTCCTTACGCTCTTCCTCCTTGGTAGGCACCTTTATGTGTCTGCGCAGTGTGCACCTGACCAGCGGCTTGCATTCGCTTTCCACCTGAGCTGAGCAGACCCAAACTGCCCCCCCCCCTCCCTGAGTGGACCTGCCTCCCTGTCTGCCTCCCCGTCCAATCTGAGCCGAGCAGGCCCGCCTCCCACGATACTAAGCGGCTGTCCAGAAGCAATCTGCGGTTTTCCAGGGGGGAATTTTCCCAAGCACTTATGAACTGCTTTGTGGGATCATATGGTCTGGTAATGGGCTTGCCACCTCATCCCTTTAAACCTGAACACATATGAATTACACAGGTTCTGAAGCTAATTTAATGCAGATAAGGCAACAAGTGGGTTTAATTACCACCTTTATCAGACACATAACCGGTGTAATAATATGTGTTCGGTTTTAAAGGGATGAGGAAGCAACACTACCTGGTAAGCAGCCTGTTTTGCCATTAGGAGGAGCATGGTGGTGACACAGAAGCACTTTATTTACAGTTGTTTTCAGCACAAGAGCACTTTCTCTTGCACTTGGATAAACTGTGTTTGGATGTTTATTTTTCATTGTTTATGTATGAAGTATTAATTATTTATTATGGATATTTTGCACTTTATATGAAATGTGTATTATATACATTTTTGTACATTATTTGCACTGTATCATATGAATTTCAGCACATTATTTGCACTTTAAAAACTTGTATTTTCATATAGCAGTAGCTATTTCATACTGCAGGTTATCCATCCATAAGTATTAGGTGATTTTTACATTTAAATTTTGCTTTTTGAGACAGCTCACTATTAATATTTTTATAGCGTTTGTGTGGTCCAGAATTCAGGTACTGTTTAGTGCAGCAGCCTTGCTTTAATTGAGGCCAAGCGTGATTCTCAGGAATTTCTAAACTAATAAAAAGCTGCCTGCTTGAAGTTTTTGACAAGTTGTGTTTAGTTCCACTTTAACTGAATGCTCCTTCCCGTTGAGATTTTTATGTCATCACATAGCCTTTGCTCAATCAGAACTCCAACCCTTGGATATTTAGATGATATAGATGTTATAGTCTGTGGGGAGTCCGTCTGTTATGTGATGTTGTTTTGGTTACTTGGCTCCACACAGTTAATGTACTGGCCTCCTGCATCAGCCATTAACAGCGTTTATTATATTGATTTCAAGATAATATTTCGACATCCTGCAATTCATATTCATAATGTTTAAATAGATCTTTGATTTGGCATAGTCAAATGCTTCCTTCTCTTGAAATTAATTTTCTACCGTACCGTGTTTACAGATCTGCAAAGATTTATTAATGGACTGAGTGCTGACAAACATGCTGTTAAAGCTGGCCCGCTGCCTGTTACTACTGCTTTATTCCCTGCTGCAGCCTTCTAAGCCCCTGTACACACGGTCGGAGATTTCGACAACCAAATCCGTCGGATTTTCTTTGTCGGATTTTGTCCATTGGACCTTGTCTGAAACTGTTGCATACACACGGTCGGACTAAGTTGTCGAAAAATCCGATCTTTCAGAACGTGATGACGTAATTTCGTTATGATGGGACTACGTTCAGGCTAGTAGCCAATAGCTTTGATGTAGGAATTTGATCTGAGCATGCGTGGCACTTGGTCCGATCAAAATTCTCTACACATGATCGGAGTATGTCCGATCGAACCAGTTGGTCGGAAAATATTTGCAACAAGTTGGAAAATTGGGTCCGACGGATATTCCGATGAAAACATTCCATTCCGATGCATACCACACACAGTCGGATTATCCGACAACACGGTTCGATAGGACACATTCCGATGGATTCTCCGATGGTGTGTACAAGGCTTAAGAGCTTGAAGACTCCAGATTTAAAGGGTCTGTCCACACAAAACTGATATGCTGAAGGGGTAAACTAACTGTTGGTTTCCTATATGTCTCAGGAACTCCCAATTCCTGGGTCTTCAGACCTGGCATGGCCATTATGAGGAGATCTCATGTTCCTTGATAGAGTTTGTCTTTAATCTTATACTATGAGGACCTGGAACTCACCAAAGTGGTGTGAAGGCTTGTAGCCTGTTACTACTGCTTTATTCCCTGCTTCAGCCTTCTAAGACCTTGAAAGCACCAGATTTCCCCTGCAGCTACTCCTTTGCCACTCTTGCTGGTTTCAGGTGCTGCAGGGGCTTGGAAGGGATCACACTATGTCCCCCCCATCACTCCGATCAATCCCTGCAATGACCCCCGCATCTACGATCCTCTACTGCTGAGTGGCATCCCTCCTTCCCCTCCTACCACCTGCAACTGCTGCTGGGGGGGCTTGGTAAACACATGTTTACCAGCCCCCTCCCTGTACTACCGTGACCCCAGCAACAATCACTACCGATCCCTCCCTGTACTACAGTGGATACAGGTAGCAATCACTACCGATCGCTTCTGTCTCCCCTGATAACTGAGCACAGTAAAACGAGTGTTACTATGTGTCAGTTTATGAACAAATAAGGCTGCAGAGAAAGGGACTTTCTTCATCCCTTTCTCTGTCTCAAAAAAGAGATATCAGAGGTCTAAGCAGACCCCAATATCTCACCAAAGACCCCCCTCCCCCCCACCAAAAAAAGTTAAAAAATATGAAAAAAAAAATAGTTAACATTTCTGGCAAGCAGATGCCCCTACTCAGAGGGGGATCTGTTTACAAGATATAACAAAGTGGCAAAAAAACCTTTACTAACAGTCAAATGCTCAAGCACAGGAGCACAATAAATGGTTAATGGGTCTATGAAGCTCATAGCTTGACCAGCCTAATTCCTGCAAAGATAACATAAGAGTGTGACATGTTGTTAAGCTTGGTTCACACTGCAGCAATGTGGGAACCCTGGAAATCCACTGCGGGTCCCCGCATCGCATGGCTCCCGTGCGATCCGATTCTGCTGCGCACCAAAAAAAGGGTCCTGTGGGAGTTTAGTCCAAATGCGATGCAAATTCAGCCATACTATCTGTATGGCTGAAGTCACATCGCACAGAGATGGCATGTGATTTGCACTGCGGTGCGAATCACATCACACCAGTGGGAACCAGCACTTAGTGACGATCATTAGCGGTTTCTATAGAGCTATTTGTATAGAGTCCAGTGTGGGTGCTGTGTGATCTGTTTGATGTAAATGTGATCATACAGTGGATATAAAAAGTCTACACACCCCTGTAAAAATGCCAGGTTTCTGTGATGTAAACAAAAATTAGCCAAAGATAAATCATTTCTGAACTTTTTCCTCCTTTAATGTGACCTATAAATGGTACAACTTTAAAAGTTGTTTTTTTTTTTTTGAGAGGGGAAGCAAAAATAAGAAAATAAAATAATGTGGTTGCATAAGTGTGCACGCCCTCTTATAACTGGGGTTGTAGCTGTGTTCATAATTAAGCAATCACATTCAAACTGATGTTAAATAGGAGACAGTACACACTTCCCATTATTTATTATTTAACCCAAAATAAAGTTTAGCTGTTCTAGTAGGTCTTTCCTGACATTTTCTTAGTCGCATCCTACAGCAAAAGCCATGGTCTGCAGAAAGCTTCCAAAGCATCTGAGGGATGTCATCATGTTAAAAGGTCAGGAGAAGGGTACAAACGAATTTCCAAGGCATTAGATATACCATGGAACACAGTGAAGACAGTCATCATCAAGTGGAGAAAATATGGCACAACAGTGACATTACCAAGAACTGGACGTGCCTCCAAAATTGATGAAAAGATGAGAAAAAAACTGGTCAGGGAGGCTGCCAAGAAGACTACAGCGACATTATAGGAGCTGCAGGAATATCTGGCAATTACTGGCTGTGTGGTACATGTGACAACAATCTCCTGTATTCTTCATATGTCTGGGCTTTAGGGTAGAGTGGTAAGACAGAAGCCTTTTCTTACGAAGAAAAACATCCAAGCCTGGCTACATTTTTGAAAAAAACACATCTAAACTCTCCCAAAAGCCTGTGGCAAAATATGTTATGGTCTGATGAAACCAAGGTTGAACTTTTTTGGCTATAATTTCAAAGGTTTGGAGCAAAAACAACACTGCACATCACCAAAAGAACACCATACCCACTGTGAAGCATGGTGGTGGCAGCATCATGCTTTGGGGCTGTTTTTCACTATTTTGCAAAAAGGTGTCATTTTAAATTTACAAATATTTATTGTTTATTAACTCAATACATATTATTTACCAGAAATTTCCACATTTGCACAAATATCGCAGGGCCTTAAAACCAGTAGCACATTCTTTTTATTCTACAGGGTTACGCAGAAAATATATGGTTGGGGGGTCTTTAACAAACTCTGAAAGCTGTGAAAAATGAAAACCTATACATTTATAGAGAAATTTGGATATTTACATTTTTTGCGCATGTTCAATTTTTACCATTTCACAAAAAGGCGCAATTTAAGATGTACAAATATTTGTTATTTATTATTTCATTATAGCTTTTATATTTAATAGGAATCTTGTAAAATGTGCTGTGGTTTTTATCTGCTAATAATGATTTTAGTGTATTTTTACCACAAATATCATTGTGCCCTTAAAAATTTGGAGCACCTTATTTTTATTCTACTGGTCCTATGCTTTCAGAAAATATATGGTTTGGGGGGTCTTTTACATCAAATTGCAAAAATGGTCCGGCCAGCTAAGTTTAAAAGTGTAGCGCAGGGCCTGGCAGCGAAAAGGTTAATTATCATATAATAAATGTTTTGTTTTTATATTGTTTGGTTATTTTTCTTTCCTAAAAGTGAGTGGCACTTTGAAAGTCCCAATCTTCTGTTTCTTGGCTGCTAAACTATACATCGTCTTGGTATGTGGTGCACAGTTTATCCACCCACACCATTTTAGTACTACAGTGGTCGAAATAATTATTTTATCCCCTGCAGATTTTGTAAGTTTGCCCACTTACAAAGAAATAAAGGGTCTATAATTTTTATCATAGGTGTATATTAACCACTTCCTGGCCGCCATATAGCAGAATAACGTCCGGAAAGTGGTTTTATTTTCCTGACTGGGCATTATATGACGTCCAGCAGGATAAGCCACTAGCGTGTGCCGTGGGGACGCCCAGTACGGCAATCGGTGGTGTGGTGTGTCAGACTGACCCACCACATCTCCGATCCTGGTAGAGAGCCTATGACTTAGGCTCTTTACCATGTGATGAGTTGTGTACAATCACAGCTCATCACATGGTAACCAGCAAGTGCCGTTTATCTGCTTTTCCTCTACTCGTGCTGACAGGTACGATCGGCTGCTCTCCTGATGGGGGGGGGGGGGGGGTCTGTGTTGATGAACAGCGCATTGATTATCAGTGCAGACCCATCGGGGGTGCCCACTAGAGCCCATCAGGCATGCCCACTAGAGCCCACCAGGCAGGCCCACTAGAACCCACCAGGGATGTCTACTAGAGACCACCAGGGATGCCCACTAGAGCCCACCAGGGATGCCAATCATTTCCCATTACAAATGCCAATCTGTGCCCATCAGTGATGCCTATCAGTGCCTTCTAATTAGTGCTGCCTATCAGTATGGTAAAGTGTTGCATGACAGCACAATTGCCATTCAAAATGCGACAAAATCTGAAAATTGTCCTGGGCAGGAAGGGGGGGGGGGTGCCCTGTATTGAAGTGGTTAAATGATAAAGACAGAATATCAACCAAAAATCCAGAAAAAAACGCACAATACAAATGTTATACATTGAGTTGCAGTTCCGTAAGTAAAATAAGTATTTGAACCCCATATCCCAAGCAAAACATGACTTAGTACTTAGTGGAGAAACCCTTGTTGGCAAGCATAGAGCTAAGACGTTTCTTGTAGTTGGTGACCAGGTTTGCACACATCTGAGGGGGGATTTTGGTCCACTCTTCTTTACAGATGTTTTCTAAATCCTTAAGGTTTCTTGTGCGTCGCTAGGCAACTTGAAGTTTCAGGACCCTCCATAAATTTTCTGTAGGATTGAGATCTGGAGACTGGCTAGGCCATTCCATGACCTTAATGTGCTTCTTCTCCAGCCACTCCTTTGTTGCCTTGGCAGTATGTTTTGGGTCACTGTCATGCTGAAAGAACCATCCATGACCCATCTTCAGTGTTCTGACTGAAGGAAGAAGGTTATCATCCAAGATTTTGCGATACATGGCCCCATCCATTAGCCCCTCGATGTGGCAAAGTCGGTCTGTACATTTAGCAGAGAAACAGCTCCAAAGCAGAATGTTTTCACCTCCATGCTTGACTGTAGGGATGGTGTTCTTAGGGTCATAATCGGCTTTTTTCTTCCTCCAAATGGTGAGTCCCCCTCCTCAAGAAGACACATATACAGACATGCCATTGAACATTTAAATGATTCAGAAGTATTGGCAGACAGTGCTGTGGTCAAATGAGACCAAAATTGAGCTCTTTGGCATTAACCTGATTTGCCATATTTGGAGGAAGTAAAATGCTGACTATGACCCTAAAAGAAACATTCCTACAGTCAAGTATGGAGGTGGAAACATGATGCTTTGGGGTTTTTTCTCTGCTAAGGTACAGGCTGACTTTGCCGCAATGAGAGGCCAATGGGCGGGCCATGTATTTTAAAATCTTGAATGAAAACCTTCTTCCCTCAGCCAGAACACTGAAGATGGGTCATGGATTGGTCTTCCAGCATGACAATGACCCAAAACATACCGCCAAGGCCTGACTCACTAAGAAGCACATTAAGGTTATGGAGTGGCCTAGTCAGTCTACAGACCTTAATCCTATAGAAAATGTATGGAGGGAGCTGAAACTTCAAGTTACGAAGACACCGACAAGAAACCTTAAGGATTTAGAGAAGATCTGTAAAGAAGAGTGGACCAAAATCCCTCCTGAGATGTGTGCAAACCTGGTCACCAACTACAAGAAACATCTCACCTCTGTGCTTGCCAACAAGGTTTGCTCCACCAAGTACCCGTATTTGCCGGCGTATAAGACGACTGGGCGTATAAGACGACCCCCTATTTTTCAAGTGAAAACATAGGTTTTGGGCAATACTCGCGGTATAAGACTACCCCCCTTCTGAGGCAACACCATTTAAAAAAAACATTAGAACCATTAAAAAACACAAAGCAAGAATGCCAACTACTCATCCGTCAGGCTGTGATATGTCATAAAGTAAATCAAAAAATAATAACACAGAGATCTATTGAATGCCACAACTCTGGAAAGTAGAATTTTTCACTAACCAAACCTATACCACTTTTGGGTTACATTCTATGGGAATTGTCCACCAAAATGCATTTAATAAACCCCCTGTCATATGTCCCAGATTTACCTGTCCCTCTTGGGTGCCTCAGACCTCAAAGGCAAACAGCAGGATGTATAGTAGTTGGAGATCAGTGAATGGATTTACCCAGGGAAGTATGGTGAGCGGTGTATTACTTTAATGTATACAACACCTGCTTGGATTGGCAGAGGCTGTAGCATCATCAGCCCTTGCCTCTCTCTCTCTCTCTCTCTCAAAGCCAATCCGAGCAGGCTACTCTATGTAGCCTGCTCGGATTGACAGAGGTTGTTACTCCAATCCAAGCAGGCTCTGTATTCATTAATAGAAAACATCGCTTGCCGGGATTGGCTCAACGGCGTATACTGTTTGTAGCTGAAGCCACATACAGTATTAGCAGACATTTGGGGGCTGACATCCATCGGGCAGCATTGTATACCCGGCGTATAAGACGACCCCCGATTTTTGGGCATTTTTTTTAAGTGTAAAAGGTAGTCTTATACGCCAGAAAATACAGTACTAAGTCATGTTTTGCTTGGGGATAACATACTTATTTTACTCACTGAACTGCAACTTCATTTATAGCATTTGTTTTATCTGTTTTTTCTGGATTTTTGGTTGATATTCTGTCTCTATCATTTAAAATACACCTATGATAAAAATTCTAGACCCTTAATTTCTTTGTAAGTGGGCAAAATTACAAAATCTGCAGAGGATCAAATAATTATTTTCTCCACTGTAAATATAACCTGGTTGAATGAGAACCTTAGAGTCCAATAGAACAACATGAATATTTTGGTATTAAAAGGAGAAATTCTATATTCAGGGACTTTATATGAATGCATGGTTTGGTAGGGCCAATGGTTTCATCCCTGGGGACATTGAATTGAAACTGTGGCATGGTACAGTCACACATTTTCATCCCTTGTCATATCAAAAAATGAATATTTTGGTTGGGATGTCATCCTCATTATAAATTCAATATATATTATGTACCTTCTCATACAGCCCGTCCAAGGTTTTGATTATGCCAAGCAGCACTTGGGCCAGCAAGGAGGTGATGAGGATGCCCTTCCTGTAACCCATGAGACTGTGGTGCCATCTTTGAACTTGTCGCAAGAAAGGGACAGCACTAAGGATGGGAGTACAGAAAAAATGCTCAAATCTTCGGATACAAGAAAAAGGTGAGGCATCCAGCACCGATTCCAGACTTCAAATCTAAAATAGGAATATTCACATCATTATCATACATACTGTATGTAACTAGCCAAAATAGGTTTGGTTAGAGTAGGGAAGGGTTAGAACTCCAGTCCTTTTATTGCATTCTGTGTCCTGTTGTTGAGATTTTCCTTTTGGTTACCTGACTGTCATGCTAATTCTCTGTACTGTACTGAATCCCTGGCCCAGAAGTATGCAGACAGTAATTCATTGACCACTGAAGATGGAAACTCATATAACAGCCTGGCAAGTAGTATATTTAGCATAGGTGATTAGAAGTGTGAAGGTATTTGTTTCATGACATGTTCCCTTTAAAGGAAATCTGTCACAAGAAAACCACAGAGGCTGCCATTGCTGATTTCTGTATGTTAGTTACAGTGCTCGCTAACTAGATAATGATGGCTGAGTCACATGTTTGTTTTGGGTCAGTGTCAGCGAGTAAGAAGGTATTGGAGCCAAAGAGTGAGCATAAGAACCAGGCACATAGCATGTATAGGGCTAGTCAGCAATGACATCTCATTAAAGGTTAACAGGATAGTTATATTTCGCATTTATATGTCCAACACTAGTGGAGTGTGATTTCTACAAAAATAAATATAAACATCTACCCTGTTTCCCCGAAAAAACTACCTAGCGTGATTGTCGGTGATGGCTGCAATATAAGCCCTACCCCCCAAATAAGCCCTAGTTAAAGTCCTTGTAGGTCTTATTTTCAGGGTAACAGGGTAGGGCTTATTTGGGGGGGTAGGGCTTATATTGCAGCCATCACTGACAATCACGCTAGGTCTTATTTTCAGGGAAACAGGGTATCTATCTATCTATCTATCTATCTATCTATCTATCTATCTATCTATCTATCTATATGTATGTCCATGTGTCTATCTATCTATTGACTGATAAAAGAGTGGAGTGTCTGTTCATAGAGTGGAGTATCTGTTCATATCTATCTATCTATTGTCAAAAGTATTGGGACACCCGCCTTTACACGCACATGAACTTTAATGGCAGTCTTAGTCTGTAGGGTTCAATATTGAGTTGGCCCACCCTATGCAGCTATAACAGCTTCAACTCTTCTGGGAAGGCTCTTCACAAGGTTTAGGAGTGTGTCTATGGGAATGTTTGACCATACTTCCAGAAGCGCATCTGTGATGTTAGGCACTGATGTTGGACGAAAAGGCCTGGCTCGCAGTCTCTAATCCCAAAAGGTGTTCTATCAGGTTGAGGTCAGGACTAGCAGCCAGTAAAGTTCCTCCACCCCAAACTCGCTCATCCATGTCTTTATGTACCTTGCTTTGCGCACTGGTGTGCAGTCATGTTGGAACAGGAAATTGTTCCCACAAAGTTGGGAGCATAAAATTGTCCAAAATGTCTTGGTATGCTGACACCTTAAAGTGGTTGTTAACCCACTTTCACAAAATAACATAATCCATTCTGTATCTTAATGCAGTGCCCTCTGTCTCTGTGTTTTATTAAGAAAAGACCCTTTTTTACCATATTTCACCGCAGCTCCCAGCGCTCATGTAACCACCCATATCTCCTCTCTGCCTGTCTGACAGAAGCAGCGGGAGGGGCCGAGATTCCCCCGCTGACGTCAACGGGACGCGAGGAGGAGAGATGAGATATGGCCGGTTACATGATCGCCGGGCCCTGAACACCATCTTCTGGGGTCCCCCGGTGGTTCTCACGGCTCCTCCCCGCATTAGATAACCCCATAGGAAAAGCACTCTCCAGAGGGGGTTACCTTGCGAGCACGCTCCTGAGTCATTCATTTGGCGTCCATAGAAGCCGAATGTATAACTCGGCCCCGCCCCCTGGTGCCCGGGTCATTGGATTTGATTGACAGCAGCGGGCACCAATGGCTGCGCTGCTATCAATCTATCCAATCAAAGCCGGGACTCCGTGGAGAGAAGGACGGCGTTCCCCCGCTGAATAAGATGAAGGGGCTCGGGTAAGTAAAACGGAGAGGCTAGAGGGCCGGGGACTGCCAGGTGTTTTTTCACCTTAATGCATAGGATGCATTAAGGGGAATAAATACAAACCTTGACAAACCCTTTAAGAGTTCCCTTCACTGGAACTTAAGAGCCAAGCCCAACCACTAAAAAAAAAAAACCCACACCATAATCCCCCCTCCACCAAATGATTTGGACCAGTACACAAAGCAAGGTCCGTAAAGAGATTGATGAGTGAGTTTGGGGTGGAGGAACTTGACTGGCCTGCAGAGTCCTGACCTCAACCCGATAGAACACCTTTGGGATGAATTAGAATGGAGACTGTGAGCCAGGCCTTCTTGTCCAACATCAGTGCCTGACCTCATAAATGCCCTTCTGGAAGAATGGTCAAACATTCCCATAGACACACTCCTAAACCTTGTGGACAGCCTTCCCAGAAGAGTTGAAGCTGTTATAGCTGCAAAGGGTGGACCAACTCAATATTGAACTCTACAGATTAAGACTGGGATGCCATTAAATTTGATGTGTGTGTAAAGGCAGGTGTCCTAATACTTTTGACAATATAGTGTATTTTATGTCCATGTGTCTATCTATCTAATTATCTTTATCTTATCTTTATCTATCTGTCTGTATCTTATTATCTGTCTATCTATCTGTCTATCTATTTGTCTATCTATCTTATCTATCTATCTATCCTCTAATATTTTGATGCACACATTTACTAACCCTCTAGAAGTATGATTCTATATTGTCCGGTGGAATACTCATAGATAATGAGATATAAATTCAGTGATGATGATGTGTCTTGGAGTGTGTTTGGATTGTTGATAATGATAGAACAGATGATAAAATAGATAATTTAGTGGCAGTATCCCCCCCACTTCCTCCACAAGCTTGTCGTGACATTTTCATTACATGAGTCCCAGAAATGATGCCTAACACTTGTCTGTGTTGCTATGGTAACCCACAGCCGGTCGCCTTGTGAAAACGGTTCCGTCATCAGCAACGAATCAGAGGAGGCCAGTTCAGACGGGAGCACTCCGCAGAAACTCATGGCTCAGCACAGGATGACAAAGGATGAGGCGTGCAAGTGGAACGGTGAGAAGGGATCTGTGCTATGTGCCCTGCAGACAGGGCTGTATATCATCTGAATGTTCCACACCACGGCCTCATACCGGTCTAATGACTTTATCCTCTGTGCAGTGCAGGCGCGTGGATTGTCATCTAAATCACCACATTCATTTTATACAGAAACAGATTTAGAAAGTCAGGGAGGGAAATGCTAAATACAGGAAGCAATGCCTGCCCTACATACCAATAAGGAGAGAATTGGCACAGACAGAGCTGCTGTCCTGAGATTCATGTAGTTATAATTTTAGGTTTATATAGAAGGCCTTAATATTAAGAGAATAGTCTACAAGCTTATTAGAACATAAAGAGACTCCACCTTTAAGGAAAAACATTTACCTAAACCAGGGGTCTCCAAACTTTTCAGTATGAGGACCATACGATATATTTTACAGATATTCGCAAATTGTAAAAAATAATAAATGAATGAAATAACATATACATGTATGAATACGTTTTAACTTGAGCTTTAAAAAATCTGCAAAAATTCAGAACAACAGAGAAAAAAACTTAACGTAAAGTAACACACAGCAAAGAATTCCAAATAAACTTGGGACAATAATAAAGGTTGAACAAAAATAATATCAGTATGCATTCTACTCATCTTCACTTACATAAGGATCCCCATCAGAGTTCCCATTAAACCTGAGGCCTCCTTTTCATTAGAGCCCTCATCAGAGCACCCCTTTACACCAGAGTCCCCTCTTTTCATTAGATTTGCTATAAGAGTTCCTCCTTACATCAAGATCCACATCAATATGCCCCCTTACATCAATAGCCACATTAGAGTACCCCCTTACATCACTGCCTGTGTCATTTCCCCCCCTTCCATCAGTATCCCCATCAAAGTCCCCCTTTCATTAGAGTGCCCATTAGAGTGCCCCCTTACATCAAGGTCCCCATCAGTGTCCCTTCTTTCATTAGAGCCCCCATTAGAGTACCTCCTTACATCAAGGTCCCCATCAGTGTCCCCCCTTTCATTAGAGCCTCCATTACAGTGCCCCCTTAAATCAGGGTCCCCATCAGTGTCCCCCATTTCATTAGAGCTCCCATAAGAGTACCCCCTTACATCAGCGTCCGCATGAGATTTCCCAGTTTCATTAGAGTCCCAAAATGAGTACCTCCTTACATCAGGGTCCCCATCAATGTTCCCTGTTTCATCATCATCCCCATTAGTATGCCCCCTTACATCTTTGTGCCCATCCCAGTCCCTGTTACATCAGCATCCCCATCAATGTGCCTTATTACATCAAGGTCCCCATCAGTTTCCCCCCTTACATCAAGGTCTCCATCAATGCCCCCTAACATCAGAATCCCCATCAGAGTGCCCCCTTACAACAAAACCCCCTTCAGAGTGCCCCCTTACATCAGAATTCTCATCGGGGTGGGGGGGTGGGGAGGAGAAGTGGAGACTGTGCACATCAGCTGTGGGGGGGGGGAGGGGTCTGGGCAGGAGAAGTAGACACTGGACATCAGATGTGGGAAGGTGTAGTCTGTGCACATAAGCCATGGGCCATAGTTTGGAGACCCCTGATTTAAAGGGATCATTCCCCTAAAAGAAACATTTTAGTTATAGGTGGAGCATAGTAGGCTTTGTCATTGTCTGGTCTCTTATATGTCTTGGATACGTCAACAGTGATCTCTCCCTAGAGAGATATACACCACCACTCAATGGCAGGTCCTGAGAACTCAGAGATAATTGCTCCAGGTGAATGGATCCAGGTGCGAGCCACATCATGCAGATAATGTGGATAATGACAGAACTCTGGACGGCCGCACTCCAATGCTAAAACAATTCTTTATTCAAATAATATTTAGGACACAGCAAATGACATCACAGCGAAAGATGCTAACAGCTGACGCGTTTCGCACTAAGGCTAGTGCTTACTCATAGCTGGTGCCAGCTATAAGTAAGCACTAGCCTTAGTGCGAAACGCGTCAACTGTTAGCATCTTTCGCTATGATGTAATTTGCTGTGTCCTAAATATTATTTGAATAAAGCATCGTTTAGCATTGGAGTGCGGCCGTCCAGAGTTCTGTCATTATCCACAGTGATCTCTCCCTCTTTCCATTCACCTAATAGTTGTGGGTGTTCCCGCTCCTCCTCTTGAGTTATCCATTACATGCAAAAAAAATGAAAAAACGGTAGGGAAAGTGGCAACCCCACCTAAGGTTATATGCACATGGATGTTTGAAGGTGTACTCTAGCATAAAATTCCAGGTTTTTTTCCATGCCCAGAAAGCCACAGTTGGCGTAGACAGCCAGCCAGAGCAGTGAATGGCTCTACGTGCTTGTACTTGCCTAAATGCTGATTCTTATTTGCACTGGTGTTTACATGCGTATATGACATATTCCTGAACATGGAAGCTCTGTGTTTGGGGAATAGGTCCTAAACACATGCACAGGTAAATACCAATCCAAAAAAACACCAGCATTTACACACTTACAAGCTCCTATAGTCATTCACTACTATGGCCACCTGCCTTTCCCAGGTGGCGGAAACCACCTGGAATTTTAGGCTAGAGGACATTTGCACCAACCCTAATACCCACAACAGATGTAAGGACCACAAGCCCAGAGATCTCACCAATAGATCTCACCAATAGATCTCACCAATAGATCTCACCAATAGATCCCTGGCAGATATAAGGAGCTTTGGGTGATTTTCTCTCCTGAATGTACCAGAAACTGAAATATCAGTTTTGGGTGAAATGATTTGTTATTTTTAATCACAACTCAGATACAAATAAATCAAATATACCTATTTACATTATCTAAAGTGCTTACAAGCAAACTGCCTGCTGTCTAAGTATTCACAGCACAGCACTGTGCTGTTTAATGCACACATTTTCGTGTGTTGAGGCGCATTGCACTAGGCAGCCCATTTATTTTAAATGAGCCATGAGCACGCAATGCACAAAAAATAGATCATGCTTTATTTTAAAAAATGCTATGCTCTGAAGAACACACAGCATTTGGAACTGTGCATTGTGGTGTGCCATAGCGCATTCTATATATGCATTGGGTTGCAGTTGACGATGAATGGAAACACATAACTGTTTTAATAAATAGCCAAACATATGTTTAGGCCTCACTCACATAGACTTATCTATGCTTATACCCGTGCGAAGGGGCTGTCTTTGCTTGAACGGTTTGCACAGGTTTTGCGTGCATCAGTGTGCAGGCTGTCCTATTCAGGTCTATTGGTCTGTACACATAGGGACCCCCATGTGAATGAGGCCTTTATAAGTTGTTTTCTTTTGTTGACTTACATGAAATAGTACTCCATTAGTAAGATGTATCTTTTTTTTTTCTTTGACATAGGACTTAAAAAAAATAAACAGAGAATTGGTAAGATTTTCAGTGTATCATTCTGTTGTTACTAACCTATGAAGCCTTTGTGCGGGTGGGAGTCTATTAACCCCTCTCTCCTCTGATGTCTCTTCTGACTAGTGATAAAGGTTTTCTGGATGTCCAAAACAGAATCACATGTATTTGTTTATATAACCCTGACCATCACAGCTCAATGAGCTTGTTGGACATATCACTGATGTTGGATGAGAGGACCTGGTCTACAACTAGTGTTCCAATTCATCCTAAAGGTGTTCAGTAGTCGAAGTCAGGGCTCTGTGTAGGCCACTGGAGTTCCTCCACAACAAACTCAACTGACTAGTGATAAAGGTTGTCTTAATGCCCACAAAATGATCACATGTATATTTGTTTATACATCAATCGGCCATATCTTCATGACCACAGGCAGGTTAACTGAATAAAATTGATTATATCATTACAATGGCATCTGAAAGTCAGTGGGATATGCTGTCCCTGAAGTTGATGTGTTGAAAGATGAAAAAATGGGCATCACAGTTTGTTGTGTATGGGGCTGTCTCATGTCCACAACCAAAAGCACCTGCAATTGGGGACTTGAGCATCAGAACTGGAGCACAGAGCAATGGAAGAACATGGCTAGGTTTGATGAATCATGTTTTCTCTGGGATCATGTGGGTGGCCATCGCTTACCTGGGGAATAGATGGCACCAGGATGCAGTATGGGATGAATGCAAGCCAACGGTGGCAGTGTGAAACTTTGGGCAACAAAAGTGAGTACACCCCTAAGTGAAAATGTCCAAATTGGGCCCAATTAGCCATTTTCCCCAGTGTCACGTGACTCGTTAGTGTTACAAAGTCTTAGGTGTGAATGGGGAGCAGGTGTCAAGCGTGTGTGGCAGCAACCAGGTGAGGAGCACAAAGACAAGTGTGTCTTGCCTACAATCAAGCATGGTGGTGGGAGTGTCATGGTCTGGGCCACTGGGGAGCTACAGTTCATTGAAGGAACCATGAATGGCAACATGTACTGTGACATACTGAAGCAGAGCATGATGTGAAGCTCTGTTGATCTCCATGTCCAAGAGGCAGTGCTGGAAAATAATGGTGGCCACACTTTGGGCCCAATTTGGACATTTTCACTTAGGGGTGTACTCACTTTTGTTGCCAGCAGTTTAGACATTAATGGCTGTGTGTTGAGTTATTTTGAGGGGACAACAAATTTACACTGTTATACAAGCTATACACTCACTACTTTACATTGTATCAAAGTGTCATTTCTTCAGTGTTGTCACATGAAAAGATATAATAATAATATAATAATAATAATATAATAATAATAATATAATAATAACATATAATAAAATATTTACAAAAACGTGAGGGGCACTCAGTTTTGTGAGATATTGTAACTCCTGCTATTTAACCACTTACGATCCGCCACTTTGAAGAGGAATATCGCTGTTATGACAGCAGCTAGCTACCATAACCCCGTATCCTGTTTTTCAGTGGACAGTCCGCTTTCAGGTAAAATTGGTCTCTGCGGCAGATTCGCCGTAAGATCACTTTTATTGGTGGTGGTAGAGGGCCACCCCACCTCCCGCCGCACTCTGCTCATCTCCGCCGCTTACCGGAGCCACAGGTAGCAGCGGAGACGATCTTGTCCTCTCCTCTGAAATTTATATTTAGGAGATCTGGGGTCCTGTCATGCTTTTTTTCTATTACAAGGGATGTTTACTTATTTTTTTAAAAGGACAGTTCACTTTTATCAGTGGCGGGAGAGATCCCCCCCCGCTGCTCTCTGGTGCTCTTCGCTGCTTACCAGGGCTGCTGGTAGCGGCGGGGACAATCGCGACCTTTCTCCTGTTAGGTATGGAGCCGAGTAAAGGGTAGATGGCTCCCACCAGGCTCTATAGCATTGACTGGCGGAAGTGACATGTTTTTTATTGCATCTTAGTGTAAATATGAGATCTGAAGTCTTTTTGACCCCAGATCTCATATTTAAAAGGTCCTGTCATGCTTTTTTTTTTCTGTTGCAAGGGATATTTACATTGTAAACATCCCTTGTAATAGAAAAAAAAGAATAGGAATAAAAGTGTAATAGGAATAAAAATAGGAATAAAAGTGACACAATTTTTTTTAAAAGGACAGTGTCAAAATAAAAAGTATAAGAAAAAATAAAATTAAAAAAATTTCAAGCGCCCCGTTCCGCTGAGCTCGCGCACAGAAGCGAACGCATACGTGAGTCATGCCCGCATATGCAAATGGTATTCAAACCACACATGTGAGGTATCACTGCGATCATTAGAGCGACAGCAATAATTATAGCCCCAGACCTCTTCTGTAACTCAAAACTGGTAACCTGTAGAAATGTTTAAATGTTGTCTATGGAGATTTTTAAGGGTAAAAGTCTGTCGCCGTTCCACGAGCGGGTGCAATTTTGAAGCATGACATGTTAGGTATCAATTTACTCAACGTAATATTAACATAATTTTTTCCACAATATAAAAAAAATTGGGCTAACTTTACTGTTATTTACTGCTATTTTTTAATTCAAAAAAGTGTATTGTTTCCAAAAAAAAGTGCGCTTCGAAGACCGCTGCTCAAATACAGAGTGACATAAAGTATTGCAACGACTGCCATTTTACTCTCTAGGGTGTTAGAAAAAAATATATATAATGTTTGGGGGTTCTAAGTAATTTTCTAGCCAAAAAAAAAAAAAAAGATTTTATCTTGTAAACAACGAGTCTGAAAAAAAGGGCTGTGTCTTAAGGGGTTTTTCTTTTTTTTTTGTCACCCGAGTCCCATTGGGGAGACTTCCCTTTATTTCCTGTCCCATAGACAAAATGGGAGGTGAGAGGAAATCCTTCTTAGGTGTAGGAATCTCTGGATGTTACCATGATCACCAGAACTAGTGTCACCATTGGAAGACTTCCCATCTACTGTTTTGGTGACAACCCAAAATTGTGGATTTTCTTTCACTTTCAACATTTCTAACTCTATTCTATCCAAAAACCCATGTGAGTTATAATGCATTTTCCTGCACCAAAATGCATAGGTAAGGGATAATACATTTTTTCAGTGTCATTACTACACTTTGTAGAGTTTTCCTTTGTCTTCCTGTCCTGTTGTGAGACACAGACAGGGGTTCTAACCATTTTCTGTTCTATACAGACATAAAATAATAAGGTTTTCGATATACCTAAATGCATAACCTATCCCATAAATGTAAAACTTTACAGGACCCTAAGGGGGTGATTTACTAAAGAGAAAAAGACTGTGCACTTTGTAAAGTACAGTTGCTCTCTGCAAGTGCAGTTGCTCCAGAGCTTAGTAAATGAGCAGACGCTCTGTTGACTTCCATCATCCAATCATGTGCAAGAAAAAATGCTTTTAATGCCCTTATTTTCCTTGTGCACATTTGGGTATTCTTTGCAAAGTGAAGCCTCACCTCATTTACTAAGCTCTAAAGCAACTGCACTTGCAGATGGCAACTGAAATTTGCAAAGTGCACAGTCTATTTGCCTTTAGTAAAGAAACCCCTAAAACGTTACTTTAGTCCCAGCCTATCCTTGGTCCTTAACGTGACCTTGAAAATCAGCCTTACACACGGTCGGAAACTCAGATGGAAAAAGTCAGATCGGATTATGTTGTCGGAAAATCCGATCGTGTGTGAGCTCTATTGGACTTTTTCCATTGGAATTTCTGACAGAAAAAGTTTGAGAGCAGGATCTAAAATTTTCCGACAACAAAATCCGATGATTTTTTCCAATAGTGTGTAGAGAATCCCGACGCACAAAGTGCCATGAATGCTCAGAAAAAATTTGGAGACGAAAGCTATTGGCTACTGGCCTCTACATAGTCCCGTCATGCGTTTTGTACATCACCTCGTTCCGAACTATCGGATTTTCCATCAACTTTGTGCGACTGTGTTTATGCATCACAAGTTTCGGCCAAAATCCGTCAGGAAAAAATCTGACGGATTTTGTGTTCGGAATGTCCGACCGTGTATATGGAGCATTATAATGGTGACCATACACATAACAATCTGCCCAAGCAATTCTTTACAGACTCAGATAATATGATCAGATTTGTGAATTAACAAAAAGACACATAGAGGTGAAAGTGCATCTGGTGTAGCTGTACATGGTAGCCAATCAGCTTTCAGGTTTTATTGTCAAAGCTTAATTGAAAAAGCTGAAGTTAAAAGCGGATTGGCTACCATGCACATCTGTACAAGATTCTGAGTGCACCAGTTTTAGTTAATCAACCCAATACTGTTCTGTTCAATTTCTTGATTCCAAGCAAAACCAATTGTTTTATTCAGTCCAGATGGAAAATCCAATTGTAAGGAAAGCAGATAAAGCAGATAATTTGATATGACCCTTAATTATATGATGCATCGAACAATCCTCCAATCGTATTTCCGATTGGACAGTAAACCTATCGACAGTAAGATAGAATAGAAAATAGTTTTCTTTGCATTGGCACCATAAGACATAACACTTAATCCTCTAATATCTAAGTTTAACCTTTGATCCATAAACCTAACCCTGCTACCATACTTACCTTTTCATTGCTAACATTATCATGTCAACAGTCCCAAAAACAAGCAGTGCCATGTTCTCAGAGGAGGTCCCATTCACACTTATGAATGGATCCTTTTGTGATTACCCACTGGAGGCTCAGTGAGGTTCCCTGTAATTAGCTGCAGGTTGGAATCACCATTGAAAGAACTGAGATGCTGACAGTGCTCACAAGTATTCATGGTCATTTGCATATAATCACTCATGCACCTGCAGTTGATCAGTCCTGGAATATATTAAAGTGTTATACTGAAATAAATCTATAACACATTCACTAAATTATTACAGGCAGGTAAAAGTAATCATTTTTACTGTTTACATTTTTTTCAAGAAAAATAAAGATTTTTGCATATGAATTCTTTATGGGGGTGGCAAGGGGTGTGCCCTTTGCCCAAATACTTTGTGATAAATGGTGCCTCTCTTTCACATCTTAGAAAGTTGGTAGCAGTGGCGGCTGGTACTCAATGATTTGGGGGGGGGGGGGGGCAGCAAACAGACCTGCCCCCTCACTGGTACATACCAACAACACCCCCCCCCCCCCAGTTCACAGGTCAGCCTCAGTACTCATTCTTCGCCTGGCTCTTCGCACCGGCTCCTGCTCACCCTCATCATTCCTGCTGCTGCAATCTGCTGCTATGGGCTCTGCTAGGCGAACAGTGCCCAGTGCGAGCTCTATGGAGCCGGGAAGGTGGTGATCAGTCTTTGGAGGCAGATGCTGCTCCTGCTCCAGCTTGCCGAGGGGACGTTGCTTCTCCTCGCGGCAGAACAGGAAGTGGGTCCTGAGACCCGTTTCCTGATTGGCCGGGAGGAAAAGCAGGAAGACATTAACGAATATTAATTTGCTAATGTCTCACAACAGGATAGGCTCAGGGTGTAATGCTCTGTGCCCTGAACCCACCCTTTATTGAAGTCAATAAGAGCTTCAGGCTCTAATCATGTGCTTAAAAAAAAAAAAATAACCCCATTGAAATTCATGCGCTAGGTGCCCTGCATTTAGATTAGGGGCTGAGCACATGAATCAGGGGGGCAGCGCCCCTGCACCCCTAATGGAGCGGCCGCCACTGGTTGGAAGGTATGTTAGAACTTATTTTAGGTGCTAAATTAAATTAGGGTTACCATAACAGTTTAGGGATTTTAGTGTTTTAATGAGTGAAATCAGACGGTTAAAAGCGTGTAAATGTCAGGGATTAAAAGTGTGCATTGGCAGTGGGTAAAACATGGCAGCTGTGGCATGCAGAGGTCATTATACTAAAAACTACTAGCTACCCTTTACTAAAACCTTCATGCACTGTTCCTGTCTCTGCATACAGATCAGTGATCATACAGATCAATGAGATATTAATAATGCCCATGGACAAGGTGTAGGCCATGGCAATTAATCACATTGTTATAGACATTATTATAGCTAGAAAAGGAAAGCAACCATCTGCCTTTCCTTGTGCTTTGTGCATCACTTACATCCCAAAGGCCGGTTAATATGTACATTCTCCTTTCATTGACCTGTCAGAAGATGTTAGGATGGATTGTTGGGTTAAACGACAACCGCAAGTGCATTATTAATGTTTATATGGGCTCTGTGGTCTACTTACTGTAGACTTCACAATTTATGAAACTGGATTTGGAGTGTACTTCACATTTTTACTTAGTATTAATGATGATAGAAACTTGATAGATTTAAATTAAAAGCTGATTTAAATTCAGTAGATAATGGTTTAATGTATATCTAATGCCCACCTTTGTTTTCAATTTTTTGTTTTTGGAATAGAGAAGGTTGGAGCCCCTTTCAGGTGCTTAATGCTGTCTGTTTCCCAAATGGGAATATTCACTCTCTCTATGTGCCCTGGAGACGGAAAGGGGGAAATCCAATTTTTTTAAATCATCACTGCAACAGAAATAGATGAAATTGTCCAATGGGGACACTTGTTCTGGTTACAACTGTCTAAGATGTGATTTCCTTTATTTTGGGAGATGTCTTCTCACTTCCTGTTAAGTCTACTGTAATTTTTTTTCCAATGGGAGCCAGATGGCAAAAAAAAAACATTCCTCACCGTATCCAAAACTTTAGATATAAGTGGCACTGAACTCTGCCAGGATAGCTGGACTGGGCCGGGAGGCAAATTGGCAAATCGGTCTAGCGCTCCCATAAATCAGCTGCAATGCTGCCATCAGGGGAGGACAGCCCATACACATATAGGAGGCTCGGGCGGCGGACCCCAACCAATGAGTTATTGTGTGGGTGGGTGGCGTTCCACAACTGGGGGGGCTCTACTTCTAGTTTTGACTGCCCTATCATAACAGTGAACCTCTCATCTGAGTTCTCAGCTACAGAGAGACAGATGCCATGTCGAGAGGCTAAAAACTGTCAGAAAGTCAGCTGATGGGCTCCATGACCAAACAGAAAGTGGGAGGAATTACCTGCAAATTAAGGGACTTCACTGCACCCCCCACAAGCCCCTCAGAACTGGTGTTCCCACTGGAGAATGTCAGAGCAGGTCCTAAATGGGGGTGTGGCCTTGACAGGAAAGGGTGGGAAGGGGTGGGTCATATTTAACTTAGTGGGTGCATGAGTTTAGTCAGGCCTAGGGCAGCACAAAACCTAAATACACCACTGCGTGCCAGTTCAAATGCAATGGTCCTTAAGCTTTATTTATTTGATAGCTCAGCTTAAAAACATAAAATATACAAACCTACCACTACTGATATCTTAGCAGCATACATTTTTTTTTAACATATATTATAATGGGTGACACACAATAATAAAGTGAAGCAAATTTGCGATAATAAGAGTTCAATTGATAACGTCCCAAAAGATAATAAATCTGGGATCCCTTCCTTTGAGAAAAACTTGCTCCAATACGTGCCAAGTGGTAATTACTGATCAGTGATCTAAATCCACCACGCCACCTCTAGGGGAATTGTCCACTCTCCTTAAGAGAAGACCCCACAGGGACGGATAATGCATCTGGTATATTGGTCTATAATAATAATCTGGTATATTGGTCTAATATAATAATCATGAAAATAAACACTGCTGTATCCTGGCTCACAGCTTTCGTTCTAATTCATCCAAAAGGTGTTCTATCAGGTTGAATCTGTGCAGACCAGTCAAGTTCCGCCACCCCAAACTTGCTCATCCATGTCTTTATGGATCTTGTTTTGTGCACTGGTCCAAATCATTTGGTGGAGTGGGGATTATGGTGAGGGGTTATGTTTCAGGGGTTGGGCTTAGCCCATTACTTCCAATGAAGGGAATTCTTAAGGAGTCAGCATACTAAGACATTTTGGACAATTTCATGCTCCCATCTTTCTGGGAACTGTTTGGGGATGGTCTCTTCCTGTTCCAACATGACAGTGCACAAAGCAAGGTTCATAAAAAGATGGATGGGCGAGTTTGGGGTGGAGGAACTTGACTGGCCTGCACCTGACCCTGTCCTGGCCTCACCAACATCAGTGCCTGACCTCACAAATGCGCTTCTGGAAGAATGGTCACACATTCCCATAGACACACTCCTAAACCTTGTGGACAGCCTTCCCATTAGCATTGAAGTTGTTATGGCTGCAAAGAGTGGGCGAACGCAATATTGAACCCTATGGACTAAGACTGGGATGCCATTAAAGTTCATGTGCGTGCATGTCCCAATACTTTTGACAATAAAGTGTATGTCATATGGACATATGTCAGTGTACCATTATTCAAGAGCCCCAAATGTTAGGGCACCTTAGTGACAGCAGCATTGTATTTTCTAGTTATCTGAGATTTTATCAGTGTGTTCCAAAATTGTATATATCCTATTGACCACAAAGCAGTTTAGATTATGAGCTATGGCTTCTATTAAGCTGTCAAGGCATGTGTGTAAAAATGATTGCAATAGCTGGGATTGCAAGACTTGACCTACAATATGAGCAGTAAAAAATCATCAGAGATGTCCAGAATACTTAGGCCTGACATATTCTGTAAACTAGTGCCTTTGTACCTTAATGCTTACAGCAGTACAGGAATAGCATTTACTTTTCTTTCATAGAATAAATACCCATCTAATATCGGGTGTGTATTACACTTACTACCTGATTGATTTACATTAGAAAATACCATGGAAAACATGTTCACAACTTACTGTATTTAAGAAAGGTATATACAGCAGGAATGGCCTCTGCCTAAAGAACTATAATTTATAACCTCACCCAAGTTTAAAAATCTGATTTTAAGTCCTTCACAATCCCCAGCTTCAGCTTGCAGGTGCTCATTCACCGGGGGTCCGTTCCTTCCACAGACCAATCATAAAAGCTATGGAGCTGCATACCACTTCTAAAGGGTAAAATCAACTTTATTGTTAAGCAAACGCAGAGTCTCCACCTAGGATCCTTCCTCCTGGGATCTGAGGCTTAATCATATAGCAAGAGGACAAGAGAGCGCAAAATGTATATATATATATATATATATATATACATATATATATATATATATATATATATATAAATATATATGTACACATTCACCATGTTAATTGTCATTTACTGCTCAAAGGTATGCTAACCTCTTAGTGATACCATTAAGACCATTCCAATCATTAACAAGCATTTTATTATACGCATATACTGTATATTCTCTTGCTCTATGATTAGGCCCCTGTAGGGGGCAAAACGCGTTATAGTGAGGCTAATGGGTGAAGTGTATGTGTTTGTGCTAAACAATACAGTTGAGTTTACCGTTGTGGAATTTGATTCTTAAAGTGGAGCTTCCCCAAAAGGGGAAATTATGCTTTTGCACCTCCCCCCCCCCCCCTGACAGTTTTTATTGGGGGGGGAGCAGGTACCTGATTTTGACAGTTATCCGCTCCCATTTCCGGACAGATCACCTCAGCAGATCCACCAAAAGTTCTCCTCCAACCCCCCACCCTCTCCCTGTCTGCAGCCTTCCAGGACACGTTACAGGTCCCAGAAGGCTACAGGACCATTCGCAAAGCACATGCGCAGTGGGCAGCTGGCTTAAAAGCTGCTAAGAGTCACAGCCTGTCGCCCACAGTTCACATGCTGTTGCTGGAAACTGAAGATCATTGAAAAGCTGGCTTAAGTAAAGATGGCACTGGATCATTGGACAGGTAAGTATCCCCTTTTTGTAGCTACAGTATTTGTACATGCTGAATTTTAATTATTTGTTCCTAGGGTGAAGAACCGCTTTAAGCTGTTGTGAAAAAGTATCAATTAATAAAAAATAAATAAAACAACAACATTAGTTAAAGTGAACCTGTGACCAAGTTATAGACATCCAAATATTTGCATAATATTTACATATTCCTAACAAGCAGCAAATTAGCGTTGAAACAAGCCATCATTGACCCTTGTAGCTGCAAGAACTATGGAGCAATTTTTCCATCAGAGGCACTAAAATGGCAGCTCATCTACCCTTACTTTCTTTTGGCAAGCAAGGACGTGGCAGCCTGATAGCCTTCCAATGTAAACAAACAGCAGGTGCTTTAAGCTGGTCAGCAAATGACTGCAAACTGACTTCAGAGTGTCTGTTGTGATTGCTGGGAATGAATTGCCTCACGGTGCCTGCTGCTACAAAGGGCAGTGAGAGTTTGTTTTAAGGCTCATTTTATTCTTGTTAACAATATCTAAATATTTTTTTTTTAACACAAAGAAGTACTTTATTGAAAAGTTTCAAAAACATGCATCCAAAATTCGTTCCAGAAAAACAAACCCTATATCGTCACATACTCTTTCAATGCAACAAAGCAGTCACCGTTCCCTACCCAGATGGTGACACCCCACCATGATTTCTTATATTATTGCTCAGTACTGGTGGTTACAGAATTCTGTCTAAGATTAGATCAACCGGAGTGAGTCCAGGGGTGTCAAGCCAGGGTTCCCAAACCTTTTGATATTTTTGCGAGCACCCCCTATGCTAGAATATGTATTTTTTGAAGCATAATGTGTCCCCCTTATGCCGCATACACACGACTGGACTTTTCGGCAGAATAAACTCAGACGGTCTTCCCGACGGAGTCCAACCAAACGGACTTGCCCACACACGATCACACCAAAGTCCGTTTGTTTTGAATGCGATGACGTACGATGGGATTAGAAAAGGCAGTTCAATAGCCAGTAGCCAATAGCTGCCCTATATATATTGGTCTAATTAAGCTTGGTAATGCAATAGACAGTGCCGTTTATCTAACCAGTGTAACCAAACTGTAAGAAGTTTTACATCATGCAAAAAAAAAACAAGATATCCCTTCTCAATCAAACTAGTAATATACCATGCGGGGGAAACATCCCATCAGCCATCATTAAGCCGAAATAGCCTATTCATGATCAAATCCACATTGCTTATATCATTAATTCAGCAAAGGAAGTAGATATAACGTATTTATTTTACAATTTCATTCTCACAGTGCCTATAAGTGATGAAGAGGAAGGAAATATACACTTTGACAAGAATAACAAGATGGTACCCGACCCATTTGACTCATCTTCTGGTTCTGTTAAACTGATCGCCATTAAGCCAGTCTCAATGCCGCCTTCACTTTCGGTGACGGACAGAAATCAGGAGATGTCCATCATTAATGGAGAGGTGAGAATTTGGGACCTTGTAAAGTATACATAGAGTGCAGGTCCAGCTTTACCACTGGCCTTGTAGGTGAAGAGTAGAAGCCTGCATTTTATCTTTGAAGGAAGGAGGATGGTGGGATTGAAAAAGCAGTAAACTGGACATGCATTTCACTATCTAATTGTAAATCTCTGCACTCCTTCAGGCTGGCCACACATCCTACATTTTAAGGATTGTATAATCTTTGTAAATCACTGTTAGAGCTAACAAAGCTGTGTAGTATAAGGGCATACCTAAACAATTTATTCAATCAAGTTTGTCCATTTACTATATAGTTGTTAGGAGATCTGAAGGATATTGTACAACCAGATTGTAAAGAGTATGGCCAGCCATAGCTTTAGCAATAACTGTGTAGTACTCTGTAGTTCCTAAAGATTCAATGCAATCCATATGCAGCCAAGCCCTTACACTACATAGTTGTATAATCCGTTTATAAAGTGTACATATGGATTTAAATAAAATGAGGGCTGGATAGACTCATTCAAGAATCTGAATATTCAGTCTTTAAGCATACAGATAAGTGACAGATTGCAGGTAATTTCTCACCTCTAATTGCCAGGGCCTAGAGCGGGTGAGGGCTGAGTTGGAGAGAAGGGGGAATTTCCCCCCTGAACCAGTTATAATAAGATATATTGGTCTGGTGGCTCTGTGTGGCGATGCAGCATCATTCATAAACTGATCACAGAGGGACCTTAAGTTAGTCAGTCATTATATAGACACCTGCTGAGACCTGTGATCATGGCATCTGGAACACAGAAGTCTTACGGCTTTGACTTCCTTTGCGGCTCTGAGATATAATTACACCAAGAGGCAAGAAAACCAAAGGAGTCACAAAGGAAGCTAATACTGGAAGATGTAAGGATGTGTCACAATAAATCATGTCCTTTTGGAGCACCACCTTTAGCCATGCTGACCAATTACCGCAGCATCGTGACACATTTTGCATGGCACAATTTCTTTGGACTACAGTAATCTATCCCTATATTAAAAATGCTACTTTCCCCCCTCAAGCTAGTCCTCCCCTGGCTTAGATCCACCCTTAGGTAGGGTAAAGGCTTGTACTGATGGACAAATGCAGTTGGCTTTTCACATCAGTTTGAGATGCCTCATTAATTTAGAATTTATTGATAGGTGCATTCAGACTGCTCTAAATTAGCCTCCTTATAAAATAAATAACATGACAATTGAAAGACAATTGAAAGCCCAACTCTTTTTTTGGAAGCAAGAAAATTTAGAACTCTTGTGAGATTTTTATTGCTGTGATCCCATGGGGAGGAATTCCCCCAGTAACACCAGGGCAAAAAGTGATCAACGAGCTAGTATGGTACAGGTACATAGTAAATCAGTCTCACTTAGATTCTAACTTTCTACTTTTTAGTATAAAAAAGTTGTCTTGCTTAAAAAAATGGCCACTTGTTCTTTGGTAAAAGATCCAAAGGATCCCTTTTTCAAAAGGAATCAAATCCCCAGTAGCACGTCGATGATTATTCGGTCAAATGTAATATAATATTATGTTTGCAGTCTCTTGCCGCGTACACACGGCAGGAATTTCAGATGGAAACAGTCCGATGGGAGCTTTTCATTGGATTTTCCGACCGTGTGTATGCCCACCAGCATTTTTCAGTTGGCATTTCCAATTGTCTTTGGATTGAGAGCCTGTTCTTAATTTTTCAAAAAAAAAACTTTCTATCAGATTTTTCGATCGTGTGTATGCAATTCCGACATGCAAAATTCCGACGCATGCTCGGAAACAATTTGACGCATGCTCGGAAGCATTAAACGTCCCTTTTATAGTGCAATTGAACGTGTTGTATGTCGCGGTGTTATGGACTGTCGGAGTTTGGTGTGACCGTGTGTAGATAAGACAGTTTGAGCGAAATTCTGTCGGAATTCCAATGGGAAAACCATCAGAGCTTTTTCCGACGAGAATTCCAATCGTGTGTATGCGGCATTAGGTGTCCGTTTTTAAAGCAGTGAAAAAATGTTCACTACTTCATTCTCCGGCACTCACAGAGGAGATAGTTTATTAAGCAGTGTAGATCGATTCTCCTTTGGAGGAGTGAAGCAATCTACAAACGCTTCTAACAGTGGAGAACACCCCCTGATACCGAAATCTCGTGAGACATAATGAGATTACAGTACCAAAAATTCTCCAAAACACAGAGATGTGCATTTATTAAGCAGTGATAAATTATCACTACTCAGTACACGAACATTCCAGGAGGAGACCGCCCACCTAGTCAATAAAATATCTGTCCCCTACACTATATATATATATATATATATATATATATATATATATATACACACACACACACACATTTTACATATGTATACAATGTCTATGTATATGCCATGCCTATGTATATATATATATATATATATATATATATATATATATATATATATATATAGACATGGTAGGGGGACATGGTTACTTTCTTGTTTCTTGGGGGGGTCTAACCGGGATTCTCTCTTCACTCCTGATTCACCACCTCTGAGCTGGTGAATCAGGGAGGGTGAATTCTCACAGAGATTGCCAGTGAAGTGCTGAGATCGCAGCTTCATAAACTGGCTGTGTCAGTCAATCACAGATTCTTAGTGTGTGGAGATGTTCGGCGGAGAACATGTTCTCCCCTGATCATCTCTGTTTCATAAAATTTGAATTGACTGTGATCAGCGGTGATCCTTGGGATCACCTCTGTTCACAGTTTCAAAAACGGACACCTAACTGAAATAGTAATGGCTCAAAATTCGTATGCCACGTACACACGATCAGAATTTTGGTCGGAAAAAGCTCTGATGGTTTTCCTGACAGAATTCCAAAGGGATTTCTCTTAAGCTGTCTTGCATACACACGGTCACATCAAATTCCGTTCCGTCAAGAACGCGGTAATGTACAACACATACGACGGGACTAGAAAAAGGAAGTTCAATAGCCAGTAGCCGATAGGTTCCATCTCGTAAGTTGAATTTGAGCATGCGTGAATTTTTGCGCGTCAGAATTGCATAAACACGAACGCATTTTCGGATAGGAGCGAACCGAAAAATTGAGAACGTGCTCTCAAAGATCGCATTTTCCGACCAAAAGCTCTCATCTGTCTTTTGCTGGCCGAATCTCCGATTGTGTGTACATGGCATTACTTTCCTGGAGAAAAGGATGCTCCTGGCTCCAGTGGTGGTCACTTGTCACCTGCAGGTACAGGTTCACCTAAATCTCATGTGACTAAACCAATGTTTCTCAACTCCACTCCTCAAGGCGCCCCAACAGGTCATGTTTTCAGGCTTACCATTATTTTGCACAGGTGATTTGATCAGTTTCACTGCCTTAGTAATTACCACAGCTGTTTCATCTGAGGGAAATCCTGAAAACACGACCTGTTGGGGCTCCTTGAGGACTGGAGTTGAGAAACACTGGACTAAATGACTAAACCTCTCACATGTAGCAGAGCTTTTGAAATGAAGAAATCTTGTTCTCAGAACAGATCCCAGCCAGTTGTTCTCATCTTATTTCCGCCTCCGCAGCTTTCTGTTTTTGCATGAACAATTACAATTTGAAGAAACTCAGACCAGATTTTCCCACAACATAAAACAGTTCAATGAAATTGTTTTTATCTTCTCAGCTCATACAGATTGGTAGAAAGTCTGCTGTGTGTTTGCATAAAGGCTTTTGTGAAAGATGCACACATTGCCCCAGTCTCTAATTAGTACAATATTCCCTAAATAGCACAATCAACATAACGTGGCAGATGTCCCCGCTAACACAATCACACAAACAGGAAAAAATACAAAATAGGCAGCAACATGGTTTTCCAGTAGAAACAATGCATTGCTGTACAGCACAGCTGTTAAGCATCCCATGTCTCTTAAAGTGAGTCTCTCACCCTACCCTCAAGGAGCCCACAATCCAAGGTCCCCATTCATATACTAGGGCCAATTTTGGACAGAAGCCAAATAACCTACCTGCATGTCTTGTGGGAAGAAACCGGAGTACCCGTAGGAAACCCACACAGGCACAGGGAGAACATGCAAACTCCAGGCAGGTAGTGTCGTGGTTGGGATTTGAACCAGTGACCCTTCTTACTGCTAGGTGAGAGTATTACCCACTACACCACGGTGCCACTCAAGATCACAAAATTTTTAAGATCATAAAATGTATTTAAATTCCATATGGTAGTATACAAATAGCGTACATTTTTCACATTACAAGATACCAAATCACAAAATACAATGTATATATGGTTGTTTCAGATTATACATGCAGAGATTATATATGTATCCAACATTTTTCGGAGTAAGTTAGCGCCTTCTTCAGGGATAACTCTCTAAGCAATACAGTAAAACCTTGGATTGCGAGCATAATTCATTCCGCAAACATGCTTGTAATCCAAAGCACTTGTATATCAAAGCGAATTTCCCCATAACAAATAATGGAAACTTGGATGATTCATTCCACAATCACATAGACCAGTGATGGCGAACCTTGGCACCCCAGAGGTTTTGGAACTACATTACCCATGATGCTCCACTACACTGCAGTGTGCATGAGCATCATGGGAAATGTAGTTCCAAAACATCTGGGGTGCCAAGGTTCGCCATCACTGACATAGACCATCCTCTGCACCGCTGTCAGTCTGCAATCGTGTCCGGGAAGACTATCCTGCAGTAGAGCGATCTGAAAGCGAGGCTTGAAGCGCTTGTGGAGCGCAGCGTGGAAGGGATGACGTTGATGGCGGTGCGGAGCATGGTCTATGTGGTCAGCTTTACCCCGGATGACTGCATACTTAGATGTGCCTCTTTTAATCATCAACCACGTGAGTTGCTGAATATTGTACCTTCATCAAATGTAACTGTATTGCTACACTTAGAGGTGCCTCACTTCTCTTTTATACTCAGTTGTGACATGACGCTACTTGTATATCAAGACAATCACTTGTATATCAAGTCAAAATTTATGAAAAAAATTTTTGCTTGTCTTGCAAAACTCTCTCAAACCAAGTTACTCTTAAACCAAGGTTTTACTGTATTATGTGAGCTATAGTAAAAATCACAACATATTACAACATTCAAAATGGCATCACATGTTTCAAGGAGTACATTCTGTGCATTATACTTACAAGGTGTTGCCCCCAGATTGCAAAGATGACTTGTGTTGAACTGTAAGTCTGTTAACTTGCTGCATATTTTCAATGCCCAGTTGTACACTTGCAGAGCACTTGAAGCACAAGTTCTAGATTACACTTTTCCTATTTGTAGCCAATTTGCATGGCAAGTCTCTAGCAAGAGCAAAGTTGCAGTGGTGAGTCTACAGCGAGAGCTCTGCAAGTCTACAGCATGAACATTCAGCCACAGTGACCCCTGTGGTGGGATGACTATTGCACAACATAACTGAACCAGAACTTGCAGTAGACTTGCAGAATGTTTGCAACGAAAGTTGATCTGGAGTCATGCAATGCAGATTTGCCTCAATTGTGCAACAGAATTTGTGAAGCCTCGCAAGTCTAGCAATAGCTCAGCAAGTCATTTTCCAACTTGTAGCACAATTGCTTGCTATCTGGGTCATTTGATGAATACAAAAGCATAGCTTATGGAAAACAATTAAAAGCAGTCAGTTGCCATCAACCCAACCCAAGATGGTCAGGATGGATAGGTGGGGATTCTTTAGCCCAGCAGGACAAGCCAGGTATGCACTGAGACCACCTAACACCAACATAGAGATGGAATTACCGTATATACTCGAGTATAGGCCGACCCGAATATAAGCCGAGGCCCCCAATTTACCACAAAACAAACTGGGAAACTTATTGACTCGTGTATAAGCCGAGGGTGAGACATCCCTGTGTCCATCCCTGTGTCCCGTCCATCCCTGTGTCCATTCCTGTGTCCCGTTCATCCCTGTGTCCATCCCTGTGTCCCGTCCGTCCCTGTGTCCATCCCTGTGTCCCGTCCGTCCCTGTGTCCCGTCCGTCCCTGTGTCCCGTCCGTCCCTGTGTCCCGTCCGTCGCTGTGTCCCGTCCGTCGCTGTGTCCCGTCCATCCCTGCCTACCTGTGCCGATCTGCAGCCTCTGTGTGCCATGCTCTCCTCGTCTGACAGACAGCGGCCATTCCTCTGTTCAAAAGCCGCGCCTCCCTGTCTGTGATAGGCGGAACACTCAATTTCCCAGCAGTCAATGTTCTGCCTATCACGGACATCCTCTCATCCTCGTCCGTAGTATGAGAATGAGCGGATGTCCGTGATAGGCGGAACACTGACTGCTGGGAAATTGAGTGTTCCACCTATCACAGACAGGGAGGCGCGGCTTTTGAATAGTAGAATGGCCGCCGTCTGTCTGCTCGACACGCTGATCGGGCAGGCAGACGGCGCTGACTCGAGTATAAGCCGAGGGGGGCACTTTCAGCCTCAAAAAAGAGGCTGAAAATCTCGGCTTATACTCGAGTATATACGGTAGGTGCTATTATGGGGAGTCCAGAATTTTTTACTCAAATGATCGTTTATTATAACATGAATGTACAAATCACATTCTTCCAAACAATGAATTGGATCAGATTGAAACTATGTTCAAAGACGATGATCAGTATGAACACAATCTCTTTGGTATGCCAAAGAGTATTTATAATAAAATAAGTAAACAAATGGGCAGTATACTGGGATTAAGATAGTTACTAAACAAATATGCAACAAATCTATTTTGCAAAACTATGCAACTAAATCTATTAGTGTAATAAAAAACATCTAATGCAGCAAATATACTTAAAAATTGGGCTTTAAGTAGTGTGTGAACACTGAATAGCAACCTATAGTGTGAACATGCTTCACACCATGGGTTGCTATTTAGAAACAAATATCCAGGGGTGCCCATAGAAAGAAGAAAAATAAAAAACAACTTTTTTGCAGATTGCAAAACATGCTTGGCAGTGCCCCTCTTCCCTTGTTGCCCTAGTTATTGGTATTAGGCCTCATGTACACTGGATGTTATAATAACGCTGTTAGCTTTGCAATGAGTTTTTAAATGTTTTTCAGCGTTTTTTCAATAGCATTTTTTTTTTCAATGGGAACAAAAATGTTAAATACCGCTGTTTTCAAAATTTTTACGCATTTTTTGATGTTAGAGCTTTTTTACAGCTGCAAAACTCCTCTCAGAACCCACTAGTTTTGGGGGATTTTTTGCAGCCAAAAAACCCCCAGCCAAAAACAGTTGGTAACAGCCTATGTGTGCATGGACACGGAGAGTTTATTGACTGTAGAAAAAAACATCTGAAGCCAAAAACAGCAGCTGTAAAACCGTCCAAAAATGTCCAGTGTTCATGAGGCCTTATAATAAATATGGTCCTACAGACAGGGTCTTTTCTGATTGAAAGTCACAGATTCCATGTTGTCTCTAATGATATTTAACATCAACAGTGTTTGAGGCACACAAAGATTACAGTATGTGATCCAGACTGCCTAGGCTTTAGATTACAGGAGTGTGATAGCAGTAGCTTTTTCATTTATGGTAATATAAGTTGGCAATACTGACCTACTCCCTATAGAAACTTGCTTTGTTACAGTTTACTTCTTTTTCCCATCAGGTGAACAAAGCGCTTAAACAGAAATCGGACATAGAGCACTACCGCAACAAGCTACGCCTGAAAGCAAAGAGGAAAGGCTACTATGACTTCCCTCCAATAGACAACAGATCACTGAATGACAAGAAGAGGAAAGCCTTTGAGAAAACTCAAAAGGAAATTGACAATGTTCTGGAAGGAAATACAGATTCATCTCCCCCTTTTGCGGAGGCTAAAAACAGGTAGACAGGACAGAAATCTGGTACTGTTTTTTTATACAGCAGATACAGTATACTGTATATACTATACATATATATATATATATATATATATATATATATATATATATATATATATATATATACAGTGGTGTGAAAAAGTGTTTGCCCCCTTCCTCATTTCCTGTTCCTTTGCATGTTTGTCACACTTAAGTGTTTCGGAACATCAAACCAATTTAAACAATAGTCAAGGACAACACAAGTAAACACAAAATGCAATTTGTAAATGAAGGTGTTTATTATTAAAGGTGAAAAAAAATCCAAACCATCATGGCCCTGTGTGAAAAAGTGATTGCCCCCCTTGTTAAAACATACTATAACTGTGGTTGTCCACACCTGAGTTCAATTTCTCTAGCCACACCCAGGCCTGATTATTGCCACACCTGTTCACAATCAAGGCATCACTTAAATAGGAGCTGCTTGACACAGTAAGGTCCACCAGAAGATCCTTAAAAGCTACACATCATGCCGAGACCCAAAGAAATTCAGGAACAATTGAGAAAGAAAGTAATTGAGATCTATCAGTCTGGAAAGGGTTATAAAGCCATTTCCAAAGCTTTGGGAATCCAGCGAACCACAGTGAGAGCCATTATCCACAAATGGCGAAGACATGGAACAGTGGTGAACCTTCCCAGGAGTGGCCGGCCGCCCAAAATTACCCCAAGAGCGCAGCGACGACTCATCCAAGAGGTCACAAAAGACCCCACAACAACGTCTAAGGAACTGCAGGCCTCACTTGCCTCAGTTAAGGTCAGCGTTCATGCCTCCACCATCAGGAAAAGACTGGGCAACAATGGCCTGCATGGCAGAGTTCCAAGGAGAAAACCACTGCTGAGCAAAAAGAACATCAAAGCTCGTCTCAATTTATCCACAACACATCTTGATGATCCCCAAGACTTTTGGGACAACATTCTGTGGACCGATGAGACAAAAGTGGAACTCTTTGGAAGGTGTGTGTCCAAGTATATCTGGCGTAGAAGGAACACTGCATTTCATAAAAAGAACATTATACCAACAGTAAAATATGGTGGTGGTAGTGTGATGGTCTGGGGCTGTTTTGCTGCTTCAGGACCTGGAAGACTTGCCGTGATAAAAGGAACTATGAATTCTGCTGTCTACCAAGAGATCCTGAAGGAGAATGTCCGACCATCTGTTCATGTACTCAAGCTGAAACGAACTTGGGTTCTGCAGCAGGACAATGATCCTAAACACACCAGCAAGTCCACCACCGAATGGCTGAAGAAAAACAAAATGAAGACTTTGGAGTGGCCTAGCCAAAGTCCTGACCTGAATCCTATTGAGATGTTGTGGTATGACCTTAAAAAGGCCGTTCATGCTCGAAAACCCTCTACTGTAACTGAATTAGGACAATTCTGCAAAGATGAGTGGGCCAAATTCCTCCAGGACGCTGTAAAAGCCTCATTGCACGTTATCGCAAATGCTTGGTTGCAGTTGTTGCTGCTAAGGGTGGCCCAACCAGTTATTAGGTTTAGGGGGCAATCACTTTTTCACACAGGGCCATGATGGTTTGGATTTTTTTTCACCTTTAATAATAAACACCTTCATTTACAAATTGCATTTTGTGTTTACTTGTGTTGTCCTTGACTATTGTTTAAATTGGTTTGATGTTCCGAAACACTTAAGTGTGACAAACATGCAAAGGAACAGGAAATGAGGAAGGGGGCAAACACTTTTTCACACCACTGTATATATATAATGTGTGAAATGTGTGGGTGGCCATGTGCATCCCTTGGTCACCCTGCTGCACCCATGTTTTAATCGTCCAATACACTATTCCCAACGCACTTTTGGGTCCAAAGCTTTATTCAGTGATCACATTGTTACAGCAAACAGCTGTTTTTCACCGATACTGATACTAGGCACCGATACCGAGCATTTGCTCGAGTACTTGTACTCGGACAAATTCTCCCGATGCCTAATCCGATACCTGGCAATGAAGAGGAAGTCAGTGGGCAGAGAGTGCGGAGCGGAGAGCGAGTCCTCAACAGGCTGGCAGCAGCAGAAGGTAAGCTGGCTGGGGCAGGGGTGCAGGGCGCAGCTGCATGTTCCATCAGAATTGGTGACCGCGGCCGTCACATCCATAACAGAAGTGACGTTACGTGTCTCGGTCAGAGGTTGAACATCTTGACGCCCATCTTGATACACTGATAGGCGGTACTTATGGGCACTGATAGGTGGCACTTATGGGCACTGAAATGCAGTACTGATTGGCAATTGCTGGCCTGGCATAATAAACTAAATGAACGATGAGAGGAAAGGAAGGATTTTGCAATGCTATATGCTGCGACTCCCATCTTGGTACACCTTACACTCAGCTGCAGTAAGCCAGCAGTGGATATCTTGTTACACCCAGCCCGGATGGGCCGGGTGTAACAAGATGTCCGCTGCTGCTTACTGCGGCCGAGTGCAAGGTGTACCAAGATGGGAGTCGCAGCATATAGCATTGCAAAATCCTTCCTTTCCTCTCATCGTTCATTTAGTTTATTATGCCAGGCCAGCAATTGCCAATCAGTACTGCATTTCAGTGCCCATAAGTGCCACCTATCAGTGCCCATAAGTACTGCCTATCAATGCAACCTATCTGTGCCACCTATCAGTGCCAGCCATCAGTCAGTGCCACCTATCAGTGCCCATTAGTCAGTGCCACCTATCAGTGCTGCATAATCAGTTCCACCTATCAGTGCTCATCAGTGCTGCATAATCAGTGCCACCTATCAGTGCTCATCAGTGCTGCATAATCAGTGCCACCTAATCCTATCAGTGCTGCATTATCAGTGCTCACCGGTGCCACATAATCAGTGTGGCATATTAGGGCCTCCTCATCAGTGCCACCCCATCAGTGCCCTTCAGTGCCACCTAATCCTATCAGTGCCCATCAGTGCTTCATATTAGTGCCTCCTCATCAGTGCCCCCATCAGTGCCACCTCATCAGTGCCCCCTATCAGTGCCCCATCAGTGCAGCCTCATTAGCACACATCAGTGAAGGTGAAAAAGTACTTATTTACAAAAACTAAGAAAAACATTTAAAAAAGTATCGGTATTCGGTATCGGCGAGTACTTGAAAAAAAGTATCGGTACTTGTACTCGGTCTTAAAAAAGTGGCATCAGTGCAACCCTAATGCATGCCCATGTAAACGCAAGTATGGCACTCACACAGATATACCTAGGTATATTTTTTAATTTATTCCTATGGGCAGAACGTGCATAAACTAAGACTCCCGGGTGCCACTAATACAGGTGGATTTTACGCTGTTGGCACGTACACCTGCAAAAAATACCCATGTGTATGACCCCTAAAAAAAGACAATTACAAGAGGATTTATGGTGAACATGTTGATGATCAGTGCCTGAAATACAAGTTTCAATGAGAAATGTTCTAAGTTCCTTTGTAAATAATGAGGTAGGTGGGAGAGATTTGACGAGTTTGTAACAATTTTTATTACAAATAATTACCAAATTACTTTTTGAATTCACATTACATTTAAAGTAATGCTTTTCAGCCACAAGGTGGAGGAAGAATAGGCTATAAACTGAAGTTCATTGTGATATACTGTATATTGAGGAGTGTTGAAGAGTATAGATCATAAACCGGTAATAATTAAATTATATAATTACTGTTGGGATAAAACAAACAAAAAAAAAAACACCAGCAACAATATTTGCATTCTATTTCACAGTCAATAAAACGAGTTAGAAGCTGGAGGTTATTTATCATTGAATAGGAAATAAATACATTTAGGTTTGGGTGACTGAATACTGGAAATTAAGACGCGGTTGCAAAGGGGAGTTATTGACTGTGTAATGAATTATCAGGATGGGGCCACTCTGGAAGGAATCGCATTATTCTCTGCAGTGCTGCTATGGCTGAAAGCAGTAAAGGGTGAACGATTAAAAAGTGTAAATCATCCGGTGTGGGGAACCGGAGCAAAATACAATCCTGCCCGTAAAATCTGCTTGATGGAATATAGAGAGATTAAACTGCATGTGGGTGGATGGGGAGAAGTCATTGTAAAATGATAACTCATGCTGCAATGTAAATGTTGGGTTGCTATCCATCGATCTATGTCCCTGTACAATTATCTATTTATCTCTCTCTCATTTGCTTTCTCCCTTCAAATCTATCTATCTACCTATCTATCTATCTATCTATCTATCCCTTTGTGTTTATCTCTGTTCCAATCTATTTATCTACTTCTACCCATCTCTCTCTCTCTAGTCGAATCTATTTATTGGCAGGTGGAACCCACCATGGGCACAGTGTGACTACATGGGCACCATAGACAGAACCCAATAGCACCCCAGTCTATATGTATCACCCCATCCCATAGGGAGCTCATCAACTCAGCCGTCAGGCTTACCAACCCTGCCTGGCGCTTGAGAATTAGATACAAACCAGTATATGTGCTGCCGAAGCGCGCACCACCAGTTGTTTTCGATTTTTTTTAGAACTTCTCATGCCGCATACACACGATCGGAATTCCGGCCAGAAAAAGACAGATGAGAGCCTTTCATCGGAAAATGCAACCATGTGTATGCTCCATCGGAATTTAGCTGTCCGATTTTCTGCCAGCCAAAAATTGATAGTATGTTCTCAATTTTCCAGACGGAAAAACTTTCAGTCGGAAATTCCAATCGTTTGTATGCAATTTCGGCACGCCAAAAATCACGCATGCTCAGATTCAACTACGAGATGGAAGCTATTGGCTACTGGCTATTGAACATCCTTTTTCTAGTCCTGTCGTATGTGTTGTACGTCACCGTGCTCTAAACAATCGGAATTTGGTGTGACCATGTGTAGGCAAGACAGCTTGAGTGGAATTCCGTCGGGAAAACCATCAGAGCTTTTTCCGACGAGAATTCCGATCGTGTGTACGCGGCCTTAGAAGTCAAACAGTTCAACAGATAATAGAGTAGGCAGGCTTAAGATTATCTTACACAAACATTTTATATTTCTAAGCCCTTGTACACACGGTCGTAGATTACAACAGAATGTGTCCGATCGGACCGCTTTGTCGGATATTCCGACTGTGTGTGGTCTCCATCGGACTGTTTCCGTCGGAGTATCCAACGGACCAAGTTTTCCAACTTGTTGGTAAAATTTTTCGACAAAATGCTCCGATCGGACATACTCCAATCAGAGAATTCCGATCGGACAAAGTGCCACGCATGCTCAGATCAAATTCCTACATCAAAGCTATTGGCTACTAGCCTGAACGCCTGTCCCGTCATAACGAAATAACGTCATCACGTTCTGAATGATCGGATTTTCCGACAACTTTGTCCGACCGTGTGTATGCAACAGTTTCGGACAAAATCCGACGGACAAAATCAGACGGATTTGGTTGTCGGAATGTCCGACCGTGTGTACAAGGGCTAATATGTGCCTGCTGTACCACCCACTTGTATGAGAAAGTATCCTGTTCTCTTTGTATTGAATCTTTTGTGTGAAATCCCTGGTGTTCCTGCCAGACCCTTTGCTTTCCTATTAAGAACTGACCACAGTAGGTCAGTTTTCTGGCTGTGCTGGGAATGCAGGCTGCTCTACTCTATTGATTACATGTATGTTGACATGGCTCCCCCCTTCCACCCCCAACCCCCACAGCCATTCACTGGTGAGACCAGTGTGCTGCTGTTTCTCGTCCCCTAGCTCTCTGAGCATATTATGCAGCTGATAACAGAGGCTATGTGATCACCTATAAAAAAGGAAAAAAAAAAAGGCAAATAATAGGATAGGCAGACTTCAATGCAAATCAACTCCATTGTCCTTCAGCACCTCCCTTGTGTCTATCTAGACCAGCCATCCTCAACCAGGGTTCCATGGAACCCTGCGGTTCCTCCAGAGGTAGCTAGGGGTTCCCTGAGCTGTGGCTGATGAACCACCTTTTTGATGATGCCCACAGAGTTCAAGGTTCAGCATTACTTAGCAAAGCCAGCAGCATGACACAAAATATATTTTTAGCTGTTTTTAAGGTTGGGTGAGCACCATTTTAAGGGGAACATTCTTCCTATTGACCACCAGTATAAGGGGCTTTGTTCTATTGACCGCTGATGAATTGGTTTTTGTAAGGATTCCTCGAGACTTGAAAATTATTTTTGGGGTTCCTCTAGGGTTAAAAGGTTGAGAAAGCCTGATCTAGACAGTCCCTTCACTACGACTACTACAAGCAGGGGCAGTATCTATCTATCTATCTATCTATCTATCTATCTATCTATCTATCTATCTATCTATCTATCTGTCTGTCTGTCTGTCTGTCTGTCTGTCTATCTATCTATATATCTATCTATTTATCTATCTCTACCTCTCTTTCTGCTCAGTTACTATTTATTTATCTCTCTCTCTCTCTCCCCTTCATGGTCTCTGTTCACTTCTATAAAATATGAAAAAAAGAAAGTCTTGCCTTTAGTTTTACTGTAAAGCAATATTACTTGAAAGAGAAGTTTGGGTTACTGTCCTCTGCCTCTACCCTAAGGACTGAGTTATAAAACCCCACTGATTGCTCAGGTATCCCCTCTGCTTTGAGCAGAGATCTATGAATGCCAGTCAATTGCCTCTCTGCTCTGCCCCTCCAGTGATCACTGGAGCGCTGGGCCATGGAGGGTGCCGAAGCTACTGGCTCAGTCTCCCAGTGGCTTGCTGTGAGGCTGAGCCAGCTTCTGGTCCAGTCTTCTAGGTGGATCACAACTGTAAAGTCGGGATCGATCCAGCTCCTGGACCAGCTCTGTGACATTAGCCATCACAGAGCTTTAGCACACTGTCAGCTGAAAATGGGTCACTGGAGTGCAGAACGAACTACACTCCTGAGATCCATAGATGAAGTAGGGCCAAAAACGTTTTTGCCCTATTTCTCCTTTAAACCAATCCTGTAATAATCAGAGACAGCTCCTAAACCTCCAAAATCACATGACTGCATCCCAGCTCTGGCGGCCGCCTAGCAGTCTTCTTTTACTGTTACTTCTATACTGGCATCCTTTCCAGTCTATGACCTCTCCAGGACTGCCAGAGGGACCCAACCGCTGATCATGACTCCATCACTTTTATCTTCCTAGAAAGTGGAAAACTCTTTAAACCCTGAAAGTAAGTGTTAAAACGTTAGCGGCTAATACTGTCAGTGTATTTTATCCCCCGCTGTTGTGGAACTTCATTTAATATGATCAAATTCGAACATAACACGAAGCCTCTGTGAAATGGTGATTAACATACTTCCTTGTAAACGGGCTAATGAGAAACCTCGTAGAGATAGTCAGAGAGATAATATAACGTTCTGCAATTAGGTCAGTAATGATCACAGGGGACTGTTAAAGCCTACTGAATTACCCATGTTATCATAGAGTTTACATCAAAGATCAGTATTTTGTGATGAAAATGAATTTTATTAATTTGCAAGAATTAAAGTCAGTAGTTTTATTGCCAACGGTTCCACCTTCAGAGGGAAAGTTTAGTGCATTTAGTGCAACTTTGAGATTTTATTTAATATTATTTGAAAGTAATTACAGATGTGACTCTTTTCCTGCTTGATGTTCCATATTTTGATTATCGTATTTCATGTCCCAATTTAGTAATACTCCTTCTAGTGGTCATCTGTGTATGACGGGATGAAATTAGTAACTCTAGGCTAAACAAATATTGTCTAAATAGAAGAGGCATGTGAATTAATACTTGTGAATTTTGGGGGTCTGTTTTTAACAAAAAATCCCTGGTGGAATGTCATAACCCAGATAGCAAGGATAACTTGCCACACGTTTGTGGCAGTGTTGAATTGTAAAGCCTCATGCACACGATCAGATTTTCCGAGGGGAAATGGGTGATGACAGGCTGTTGGCGGAAAATCCGACTGTGTGTACGCTCCATCGGACAATTGTTGGCCAACTTTCTGTGGACAAATGTTGGATAGCAGATTTATAAATTTTCCGCGGACAAATGTCTGTTGTTGGATTTTCCGAGCGTGTATACACAAGTCCATCGGACAAAAGTCCAAAGTACAAACACGCATGCTCTGAAGCAAAGACGAGCCAGAAGCGGTCGGTCTTGTAAACTAGCGCTCGTAATGGAGAATTAACATTCGTGACGTGGCAAATTATGAAATCTTAAAATGCAGCGCACATTCTCTTCTTCTTTAATGGTATAATAATGAAGCTGCTTTGCTGGTGATACCGATGGAGTTATTGCAAACAAATTTTCAAAGGCTTTTATTTCTACTGATATCAAGAATAATATTATTATTATTTTTTATTTTTTTATTTGGGCAAGTCACCACAACACCATTATCCTGTAGTTTTTAAGATCAAAGATACAACTATGTTGGTGTCCCTTGTTAATTTGACATTGTATTTTTTTAAATGTAACTGCCTACTCCCAAACTGAAGTAAAACACCTAGCCAAGTATTATTTTACACAGGTTTTTATTTGTGCATTAAAAAAAGAAAACAAATAAAATGAGACGTTATCTGCCAATAGAACTTAACCAAAAAGTGCATTCTATGCATCCAAAAATATAGAAAATATATCAAATCAAATCATTATTATTCAACCAAAAAAAATAATGTCAAAGCAATAACTCCAAGGCCAATAATAAATAACACGTTATCTCCTCCGATTCCGCAACATGTCTGGTTGACGAACGGCCGTTCAGAAACTAACTGAAAAGTGTGAAATAAAAAGTGCGAATCAACACTCACCAAACTTCTACTAATATGAAATTAGCAGAAGGAGCCCAAAGGGTGGCGCTAAAGAGCTGAAAAACAACGTAGTACGTCACTACGTTCGTATTTGTTGGCCAACAATTGTGTGGCCGTGTGTATGCAAGACAAGTTCCTGGCCAACGCCCTTTAGACAAAAGTCCGATCGTATGTACAAGGCTTAAGTCTGTTAACTTGCTGCACATTTTCACTGGCAATTTGTACACTTGTACTTGAAGTACAAGTTCTAGTTTAAACTTTTCCAATTTGTAGCAAATTTGCATGGCAAGTCTCTAGCAAGAGCAAAGTTGCAGAGGTGAGTCTACAGCAAGAACTCTGCAAGTTTACAGCATGAAAATTCAGCCCTGTGGTGGGATGACTATTCCACAACATAACTGAACCAGAACTTGCAGAAGACTTGCAGAATATTAAGAAAAATGATCTGGGGTCATGCAATGCAGACTTGCTGCAATTGTGCAACAAACTTGTAAAGCCTGGCAATAGTCATTTTCAAACGTGCAGCACATTTGCTTGCTATCTGGGAAGCTGTCATGAATTATCCCCCTACCTTGACTAATGTTTTTTTTTTTTGTCAGCCCTATTTAGTCGTCATAATGTAGTATTTTCCTGAAATCCATCAATTAGGAAAATGCCACATTATGGGCACTAGATGGAGCTGATGATCATAGAAATAAACATTAGACAAAATACGGGGTTAATTTGTGACGGCTGTGTGAATACTTGTAAAATTTGTCTAACAATTTCTTTTTTTACAAATAGACCCCTTGGTGTCCTTTGTGTATTGCTTCCTGATTTTCTACCTTGCCTCTGTACAGCAACTTTCTTTAATGACTTTAGAGACATCACTGTTCGTCTCTCTACTTGTGACTGGTCTTGTACCCCTCCCCTTGTAGTTCTCCGCGAGGCAGCTCTGCTCTCTGCACAGGCTATGTACAGAACAGTGATGACGTCACAACTACTTTTACAAGATAATATCTAGGTTTGCAGAGGCATTTGGTGCACATTAAGTGGATTTATATCCTTTCAAGGGTATTCAGGAATATGTTTTGTGTAATGATTTTGTTTTCTGCATTTCAACTTTAAATTTTTAACGAGAAAGTGCAGCGTGCAGCTTTGGGTCGCTTCCATTGTTGTTCTCAACACCTCACCAATATCATTTTTTTTCTGTTTGCTGCTTTTGTAAATAGCTTTTCATACCAGAAACACACTTAAATGATCTGTGCTTGGGTTTGTCAGTCCCTGACACTATGCAGGCAGCTGTGCATGAGCTATATAAATGTCCACATAGGCTGAACAAAAGCTAATTAACCTGTCAATATGAATTAAGACACACTGACAAAGAACAATACTGGCTATTGTAAGTTTGCTTAGGAATTGGTGATAGGTTCATTAAAAGAATTCTGTTTACATAAGTAAAACAAATGTATGGCTTCTACAGAGTTCCAGTACTTAAAGTGACTTAAAGCAAATCATTATTAAAAAAAAAAGTAAAAAAAAGAGGCTGTAAACAACTTCTTATTGTTATGTCCTTTGAAGCACGGAAAGCTATTCTTTATCGATGGATTTACCTGGAACCCCCCACTACTTCTCTGTTCATAGCTACAGTGAGGGAAAAAAGTATTTGATCCCCTGCTGATTTTGTATGTTTGCCCACCGACAAAGAAATGATCAGTCTATCATTTTAATGGTAGGTTTATTTTAACAGTCAGAGACAGAATAAAAACAAAAATATCCAGAGAAACGCATTTCAAAAAAGTTGTAAATTGATTTGCATTTTTTTTTTCCGAGGCTTACATTTGGTAACTCAAACCTTCAGCTCCGTCCATAAATTTTCTATGGGATTAAGGTCTGGAGACTGGCTAGGCCACTACAGGACCTTAATGTGCTTCTTCTTGAGTCACTCCTTTGTTGCCTTGGCCGTGTGTTTTGGGTCATTGTCATGCTGGAATACCCACCCACAGCCCATGTTCAATGCCCTGACCCTGGAGGTTCTCACCCAAGATTTGACGATATATGGCCCCATCCATTGTCCCTTTGATGCAACAAAGTTGTCCTGCACCCCCAAAGAATAATGTTTCCACCTCCAAATTTGACGGTGGGGATGGTGTTCTTGGGGTCATTCCTCCAAACATGACGAGTTGAGTTGATGCCAATGAGCTTGATTTTGGCCTCATCTGAATCATTCAGATGTTCATTAGAAAACTTCAGACAGGCCTGTACATGTGGTTTCTTGAGCAGGGAGACCTTGTGCGGGATTTTAGTCCTTCATGGTGTGGTGTGTTACCAACAGGGGCGTAACTATGGGGGGTGCAGCAGTCGCGACCGCAACTGGGCCCTGTGCTGCAGGGGGCCCATGTAGCCCCGTCTACATATGGCCGGCAGCAGCATATACAGCTAGGGGTACCAGTGCACCATGCACACGGGTGGCTGGAGGTGGAGGGGGACTAGCAGAGCTCCATGCTCGACTATCGCACTGGCTGCTCTTTAGTTGTGCATTCCCTGCATGACCTGTGTCCTCGGCTGGCTCCTCAGAGTACCCCTCTCCTGCTCCATGCATTGCCACTCAGTCCGATGTCTGTTCTCCCCAGCCAGAGTCACGGCCCACACTGCACATACTTCTCCCAGGTAAACAAACTTTAACCACACAGATGCAGTGCAGCCCTATGAGACCCGGCTCCCCGGAGGACACTGCAGGCTTGTCTGCCAGCCCCCCTCCTCCCCCGTCATACACAGATGATGAAAGGTCTTTCTGGGAGATATGCTGATCACCCGTCCAGCACACTGAATGGAGCCCAGGCCAACATGGATGAGTGCGCGGCCTGCAGCTTGGTCATAGTTAGTGAGAGGACCCCATCCCCCACACACCATTACTTACCCCTCCATCTCCCCCTGGGGACAGGGGCCCCTTCTCACCTGGCGACAGGGACCCCCATCTCCCCTGGGGACAGGGTCCCCTTCTCACCTGGGGGCAGTAACTTAATCTGCCCTGGAGAAAAGGACCTCATCTCTTCTGGGGACGGGGACCCCATCCTGCCTAGGGATAGTCCCCCAATGGGGCACCTAAAAATTAAAAAAACAAATAAAAAAAACTCTGATGCCAGTGGTGGAACTACAGGGCTCACAAAGGTCATACCTGTTACCACGCCCTGGAGTTCCACCACCGGACTCGGAGGGAAGGGCCCTGGCTGGGGTTCTGGGGGGCCCTTCATGGTTTCTTGCATCGGGGCCCTGAAGGTTCTAGTTATGCCACTGGTTACCAATTGTTTTCTTCTTGGTGACTATGGTCCCAGCTGCCTTGAGATCATTGACAAGATTCTCCTGTGTAGTTCTGGGCTGATTTTTCACTGTCCTCATGATCATTGAAACTCCACAGAGAGGGCTGCCTGTCATAGGTGTCGGAACGGCGTTCCGGCGCGTTCCGGCAGAAAAAAATCCCTGTATACACACGTGTGTGTATATATATATACATATATATATATATATGTATATAGTTAGTTATCATGTGTCTGTATATTTCTTGTGTCTGTATATTTCTAATGCTATAGTACTTAGAATCTTTGTGGGGAATATTTAAAAAACCCTAAAGCCGCGTACACACGGGCGGACTGTCTGGCCTACTTAGTCCGCCGAAACACATTTCAGCGGACAGTCCGCTCGTGTGTGGGCTTCAGCGGACTTTTTCAGCGTGCAGTCCGGCGGACTAAGTATTTCGGAATTTCCGTAATACTGTCCGTCGTACTCGCATTTCGGCAGACAATCCGCCCGTGTGTATGCCAGTCTGCCGTACTTTTGAAATGAGCGGACTTTTCCCGCCCGGAGAAAAGTCCGCTCATTTCGAGCGGGTATCCAGGTAGGCGGGGCCCGTGAAGGAGACGTCGCAGGCCCCGCCGCCTGGTATGGACTTAAAGGGGAACCCCAACGCCGAAAAAAATCGGCGTGGGGGTCCCCCCCAAGTCCACAACAGACCCTTGTCCAAGCACGCTACCCGGCCGGCCAGGAAAGGGGGGCGAGCGAGCGCCCCCCCTCCTGAGCCGTACCAGGCCGCGTGCCCTCAACATGGGGGGGTGCCTTGGGGAAGGGGGGGCCGCGCGGCCCCCCCACCCCAAAGCACCTTGTCCCCATGTTGATGAGGACAAGGGCCTCTTCCCGACAACCCTGGCTGTTGGTTGTCGGGGTCTGCGGGCAGGTGGCTTATCGGAATCCGGGAGCCCCCTTTAATAAGGGGCCCCCGGATACCGGCCCCCCACCCTATGTGAATGAGTATGGGGTACAATGTACCCCTACCCATTCACCTGTAAAATAAAAGTACAAAAAAAAAACACAACACACGAGATAAAATACTTTATTGCACAGCTCCGGGGGTCTTCCGTCTTCGGGGGTCTTCTCGCCGGACTCCTCCGCTATCTTCTTGTAGCTCTTTTGCTAGCGGAGGAGTCCGGCTTTCTTCCTCGCCGCTGGCCTCTTCTCCCAACTTCGGGGGTCTTGTCCCCCTCTTCGGTTCTTCTGCCGGGCCACCGCGCCTTCTTATAGCTCTTTTACAGGCGGTGGCCCGGTCTTCTGTCGCCGCCGCCGCCGCCCCTTCCGTTCTTCTTCTTCTTCTTCTTCTTCTCCTTCTTCTCCAGGAGATGTTGCCTCGACGATCTCTCCGGCCGGAATGCCAGGGACGCGCTGCGGGGCCACTTATATAGGGACAGGGGGCGGTGTCACATGGCTTTATGTCACATGGGTTGGTCACATGGGTTGATGTCACATGGGGACTATGACATCGTAAGGGGGCGGGGTCACCATGTGACACCAACCCATGTGACATAAAGCCATGTGACACCGCCCCTTGTCCCTATATAAGTGGCCGCGCAGTGCGTCCCTGGCATTCCGGCCGGAGAGATCGTCGAGGCAACATCTCCTGGAGAAGAAGAAGAAGAAGAAGAAGAAGAACGGAAGGCGGCGGCGGCGGCGGCGACAGAAGACCGGGCCACCGCCTGTAAAAGAGCTATAAGAAGGCGCGGTGGCCCGGCAGAAGAACCGAAGAGGGGGACAAGACCCCCGAAGTCGGGAGAAGAGGCCGGCGGCGAGGAAGAAAGCCGGACTCCTCCGCTAGCAAAAGAGCTACAAGAAGATAGCGGAGGAGTCCGGTGAGAAGACCCCCGAAGACGGAAGACCCCCGGAGCTGTGCAATAAAGTATTTTATCTCGTGTGTTGTGTTTTTTTTGTACTTTTATTTTACAGGTGAATGGGTAGGGGTACATTGTACCCCATACTCATTCACATAGGGTGGGGGGCCGGTATCCGGGGGCCCCCTTGTTAAAGGGGGCTCCCGGATTCCGATAAGCCCCCCCGCCTGCAGACCCCGACAACCAACGGCCAGGGTTGTCGGGAAGAGGCCCTTGTCCTCATCAACATGGGGACAAGGTGCTTTGGGGTGGGGGGGCCGCGCGGCCCCCCCTTCCCCAAGGCACCCCCCCATGTTGAGGGCACGCGGCCTGGTACGGTTTAGGAGGGGGGGCGCTCGCTCGCCCCCCTTTTCTGGCCGGCCAGGTAGCGTGCTCGGACAAGGGTCTGTTGTGGACTTGGGGGGGACCCCCACGCCGATTTTTTCCGGCGTTGGGGTTCCCCTTTAAGTCCATACCAGGCGGCGGGGTCAGCGACGTCTCCTTCGCGGGCCCCGCCTACCTGGAGACGCGCTCGAAATGAGCGGACTTTCCTCCGCGTGTGTGGGCGAGTCCGTTCATTTCAAAAGTAGGGCGGATAGTATGGCGGACTTAGTACGCCGTATTAGTCCGCTTAAAAAGTGGTGTGTGTGGTCAAGTCCGTTCATTCGAAAGTATGACGGACTGTCCGTCGGATTGTATGACGGACTAAGTAGGCCATACAGTCCGCCCGTGTGTACGCGGCTTTAGGCCGCGTACACACGATCGGAATTTCGGCCAGCTAAAGACCGACGAGAGCTTTTCATCGGAAAATGTGACCGTGTGTATGCTCCATCGGAATTTAGCTGGCCGAATTCCCGCCAGCAAAAATTTTATAGCATGTTCTCAATTTTCCCGATGGAAAAACTTTCTATCAGAAATTCTGATCGTTTGTATGCAATTGCGACGCGCAAAAACTCATGCATGCTCAGATTCAACTACGAGATGGAAGCTATTGGCTACTAGGTATTGAACTTCCTTTTTCTAGTCCCGTCGTACGTGTTGTAGGTCACCACGTTCTTGGTGGTCGGAATTTGGTGTGACCGTGTGTAGGCAAGACAGTTTGAGCGGAATTCTGACGGGAAAACCATCAGAGCTTTTTCCAACGAGAATTCAGAACGTGTGTACGTGGCATTATACATTGGCATTCCACCCAGCAATTCATTAGACTTACTAAAGTTTGTGGAACTGGGGCCAGGGTAATTCAAACATACAAATGAGAATTTTAGGCAAAAATGGGGTAAATATGGATGTAACGCAAACCTGTACTGTGACCATTCAAGGCAAAGCAACATGTTTGCTTTAATCACTCTATCCCTAGCAGCATATTCTCACATTTCCTTTGATTCCATTCGACATCAGAAGCTAAAGGAAATACCCTGTACTTCCGGGTATGCAAGAGCATGTGACTCACTCCATGTGACAACACTTGACCAATGAATCAGTGAGTTCATAACCCTGCTTAAGCTATGACTCTGCTGACTCGAGGCTTATACAAGGACTTCCCTTTGCTCCTTGCTTTGGAAGAAAGGGACAAGGGGGCAAAAGGAAAGGTAAGTATTTGCATTTCTGCAGGTCTACAGTACATTAAAGATTTAAAGTGAACCTACCAGATCCAGTTTGAACTGCCACAGACATTAGAGAATGTTTGCGGTTTATAGTTGTATTTGTATTTTTGTAGGCACACTGGGTGATGCTCCGTGGCTCAGGAGAAAGTTAACACTTTTTTTTACTTTACTTGTGCTATGCTGTAACATTTTATTCCTTATTTTTAGGCAACCTTCATTAAAGAATCATCCATATAGGAGTCGCCAGTCTCTGAACAGTCCAAGCCCAGGAGAGACTGAAATGGATCTTCTTGTAACTCGGGAACGACCACGGCGTGGAATTCGGAACAGTGGCTATGATGTGAGTTTTTATGTTGTTCATAAGAATTTAATGTTTTAGTACATATAATATATCAATACTGGAGCGCATAAATTTTTGTTTAGTGAAAAGTTTTACTTGAATGAATCTTACTTCTCACAAAACTGTACTCATAGTCATGGGCGTCCGCAGAACTTTTTTCAGGGGGGGGGGGGGGCATAATTTTAGGGTCACCCATGTACGACCCCTTTTTGACAATGTCATTATCACATTATCATGGTAAGAAACTACAGACGTGGTACAGTCCCTAGGATAAGTAATGTCTCATGTCCCCTGTCCCCTGTCCCATTATCCTTTCCTCTCCTAATTTCCTTTAATTGGCCCTAGGTTATGGCCAATAGGGAAGGAACGGAGCCTGTACCCGATAGCGACGCAACTGTGCTGAATTTAAGATCCGATCCCTGATTCCGGGGGGGGGGCACTTGCCCCCCCTTGCCCCTACCTGTGGACGCCCATGCTCATAGTGGAAAAATCCATGGTCCATGTTTGATGGAGATCCATCAATTGCCACAGCTGTATATATGCAAGGCTACCTGCATAATGCCCACTGCTGGTGGTAGTTTTAGTGCTCCTGAGCCTGTGCAACGTCAATTTCGGCATGTTAGGATAAGTACAATGACCAGCTGCTTCTATAATTTCCTCGTTAAGCCATGCAGGGTTTCTTCAGGGGTTTCTGTCCTCTTGGCAACAGGGCAGTAATTGGACTCAATGCATGAATCATCGTGAGGCATACTCTCCCATTATAATCATAGTTTATGTAAGTTTATTGTCTCGTCCTGGCGATATATAAAAAGATCTGCTATCGCAATGATTCATCAGTGCTTTTTCAGTTTCCATCTTTTTTCACTGTAGATAAGTCTGGCCTTAGTACAAAGCTGACATTTTCATTAATCAGACTGCGGAGGATGGTGGAAAGAAGCCTCAAAATACTGACGTATTTAGGAAAATCGATTTCTGTTTTTAATACGAAGATAGAACTTTTTTTTTAAATAACGGGACAGAGCTTTTTCCTTGACGGGACAGACAGGACCATGTGTTGTAGAGTCTTTTGTAAAAAGAATTGCTGTGTGAATGTCACAACCATTTACACAGCTGTCACAAATAATCCTTGTATTTTCTTTAATACGGTTATTTCCTATGATTGTTAGCTCCATCAAGTGGCCATAATGCCGTATTTTCCTAATTGAGGTATTTCAGGAAAATATTGCATTATGGCCACTAGATGGAACTGACGATCATGAGAAATAAACAGACAAATTATGAGGAATATTCTCGGCAGCTGTTCGAATGCTTATAACAATCATACAGCACTTTTTTTTATTTTTATAAATAGAGTCTCCAGTTAAGTCTTTCTTTAATGTCGGCTTTACAGAATCACTCCTGACGGTGGTTTCTGGTGGATTGAGCAAGAGGAAACTGTCTTTTGCTGAAGTGTTTACCAGAACTGGTTATTAAAGTGCAAAATTGAGTTTTACAAGGCAAAACTTTTTTCAATATGGGTAGAGTAAAGCTTCATACACACGATCAGATTGTTGGCCAAAAAAGCGCTAGACTTTTGTCTGAAGAGCGTGTGCCAGAAACTTGTCTTGCATACAAACGGTACACATTTGTCGGCCAATAAACACAAACGTAGTGACGTACTACAATGGGTTTCAGCTGTTGAGCACCACCCTTTGGGTGCCTTCTACTAATGTCGTGTTTGGTGAGCATTGATTCTGAGTTGTAATTTCAACTTTTGTGTGATGGACTTGTTTACAGACGATAGGAAAATCTGACAACAGACCGCTGTCCACTGAAAATTTACTAGCCTGCCATCCAACATTTGTTGGCGGAAAGTTGGACAAGAGTTGTCTGATGGAGCGTACTAACGGTCAGATTTTAGGCCAACAGTCTTTCATCACACAATTCACTGCCTCAAATCTGATTGTGTGTACGAGGCTTAAGATGCCATACACACTATTGGATTTTCTGCAGATTTTTTGTCTTCAGATTTACCAAAACCATGTAGTGCAAGGGCCTGCCTGATTGCATACAAATTGAAACTCTTAAGTTTTGACACATATTATATGGTTTTGGTAAATCAGAAGACAAATCCGCAGAGAACCTAATAGCGTGTACGGGGCTTAAGGCTGACCATCCATTACACAATTTTCTTGTACAACTTCCGTTTAGATTGACCAAAACCATATAATATGAGGTCAAACCTAAACACTTTCAATTTGTATGCAATCCGGCAGGCCCTTGCACTATATAGTTGAGGGTAAATCTAAAAGAAATCAAATAAGTAAATTGTATAATTTATAGTCAGATTAAGGGAGGGTCGAACCCCCTGTCAGATTTTTTCGTTGCTCTCTGTGCCCCATTGGAGAGATTTATCTTCACTTCCTGTCCGAAAGCCAAAACAGGAGATGAGAAGAAATCCATCCATCCAAAGTGAGGAAATTCCTGGTTATCTCCAGGGTCACCAGAACTATTGTCCCAATTGGAAGATTTCTCCTCTATTACTGTTCTGGGGACAATCCAAAATCTGGGATTTTCTTTTATTTTCACTTTCAATGATAACGGTAAACAGGACAAATAAAGAGGGTGAATCTCTCTAACTGGGGCACAGACAGCAAATAAAGACTGACAGGTGTTGTAATCCTCCTCCACTCTATCCAAAACTAAAAAAAAAAAAATACAAAAAATAATAAAAATAAATACATTGCATTGCCTTTAGTTGCACTTTAAATTGAAAGTTAACATGTTACTAAACCCACAACAGTAAAATCTGTCTGTATATGCAGCATAGCATGCTTGTTATACTCACTGTGGAACTTAAAGCGTTAATCCTCTGCATTGTGTAAAAAGGCTGTTTATTCCTGTATGCACAGATCCTCCCCTTCCTGCACTGTCTATCTAGGGAAAGCCAACTAACACAGGCAGGGTAGCCAACCTGCACATGCTCAGTTGTGTCTTTTATGCTGGAGAGAATATTTACTTGTTCTCAGAGCTAGCCAGGTCACATGATATTGACATCACGCATGTGGGCGTGTATACAGGCTGAAGTGGAAACCTCCTCCTACCTGAACTCTCAGCACTGGAGAAACTGTGCAGTTTATCATGTAATCATGGTATACAGATCATCCAAAAAGGCATATAGTGGCAATATTTTTTTTTTTTTAGCTTTTCTTTTTTTTTTTTCCCAAAAAAATTCTTTTATTGAAGTTTTCGAAATACAAAAGAAAGGAAGTCGATACAGAATAACCTTAAAACAAAATACACTTGAAAAACAACGGCATTTGAGGTTACAAATGACAGGTAAACATGAAAGCATAACATCTGTACTAATAAGATTAAAATATATCTCAGGCTAAAGCAGACATGTTGACCCGGTTTACGGCTTATGTTGCAAGACTTGAGTAGGGTAGCCAAGGTCAAGGAGACTCAAAAAATGGTTGTACAATTTTGCAATCAAACCATTCAAAAGCCTAGGGAGTATTTTCTCGAGGTCTATCTTACTGGAGGGCTTATCAGGAGATCGTATTAAAGGGATATGTTTAACTATAATGAAACACACGTTAGACAGTAGGGGTCCATGTTGATATGGAAAGGAATGGTTTAACATCGAAGGGGATCAGGTAGGATGTGGATAGAGACTAAATAGAACTGAATAGTAGTTGAGGGCCTAATCAAGTGAGAAGGGAAGGTATCAAGGTCTGGAAGCGGGGGGGACTCCGGTTACCAGTTGACAGCATTCATCCGAAGAGCGGAAATGGAGCCAGCAAGCCCAAGTAGCCCAATATTTGGATGGGGAGTCCTTGGCTTGCGAGATTAAATTTTCCATTTCCGCTACGTTGGAGACTCTTATAATCCAATCTGAGATCGAGGGGGGTGTAGAAGATTTCCATAGGGAGGGAATACACAATTTCGCGGCGTTCAACAAATGTTGCGCTAGCGAGCGGTGATATGTTTTCAGTGGAAGGGTGGAGTGGTGCAGGAGCATCGCGGCTGGGGAGAAGTCAATGGTGAGCGTGGTAATTCGGCATATTAGGCGATGTACTTCTTTCCAGAACGGTTGAATTCGAGAGCAGGCCCACCAAATATGTAAGAATGAACCTACACTGTCTGAACATCTCCAGCAGGAAGGGGAAGTGGTGGGGTAACGTTTGTGGAGTTTAACAGGCGTGAGATACCACTTGGAGAAGATTTTGAAATTGTTTTCCTGAACAGAAACATTAGAGGAGCCTTTATGGATATGTGTAAAAATGTTCATCCACTCCGAATCTGATAAGGTCAGAGATAAGTCAGTTTCCCAGCTGTGAACGGCTAAATTGTCTTTTGGGTTATGAGTCGAGAAAAACAGTGCGTATATACTGGAAATGATGTGACGTTGTGGTTCAGTTTGGTTGCACAAAGATTCAAATGGAGTGAGCTGCCTAGCAAAATCATATTTAGATAGCCTATCCGTCAAGAAGTGTCTGATTTGGAAATACGCCCACAGCGGGAAGGGGCGACCCGAGGGTTGAGAGGGAAGGTCGGTTATAGATCGGAAATGTCGGGAGATTGCCATACTCCAAATAGAAATGTGTCTGATTGTCCTGCTGGGAATTCCGGGTTATGGTTTATTGGGGTCATGATGGGAGGAAATGTGATGGGTATGACATGCCGAGCGGTAGGCTTGCAAAGTACTTGCAATGAGGGGGTGTTGTGTGCATTGTTGAGGAACATGTTCAGGGAGCAGCCATGGTAGGGATTTAATCGAAAAGAAAGAAAAAGCGTTTTCCGTTAGTACCCAAGCTTTAGTATGCAAATGCACATTCCAGTCTACAATTCTAGTTAAGAGACTTGCCCAGTAATATTTTTTGAAGTCGGGTAAGTTAATACCTCCTTTGGATTTCGGAAGAGTTAGCCTGGCAAAGCTTATTCTGGCACGTTTTCCATTCCAAATAAAGTTGGTACAGATAGTCTGGAGAGATTTAAAGAAGGCCGGGGGAGCCTGATTGGGATTGTTTGAAAGAGGTATAACAAACGGGGTAGGACATTCATTTTAATAATGGAGGCCCTACCGAACCAGGAGAATAGTCTGGTAGACCAGGCTTTGAGGTCGTTTTGGATGGTCTGGAGAATGGGGAGGAAGTTAAGGGAATATAAGTTTCCCAATTTAGACGGTAATTTGATACCTAAATAGGTGATTGCTGATGTGTTCCAGTGAAAGGGAAAGTTTTTTTGGCACAACGCTATAGTATCATTATTCAGGGAGATATTCAAGGCTTCCGATTTGGAGAAATTGATTTGTAGGTTGGATAGTGTTTTAAAGGCATCTAGATCTGTAAGGAGATTGGGAATGGAGATAAGAGGGTCCGTAAAGAAAAAGCAATATATCGTCAGCGAAGGCAGCAATTTTCTGAATCTTGGATCCGATCTGTATCCCCCTAATATCAGGATTGGAATGTAATCTGCGGAGGAGGGGTTCCAAGATAAGGATGAATAAAAGGGGTGAAAGTGGGCATCCCTGACGGGTCCCATTGGATACGGAGAAAGCGCCTGACAGTTGGCCATTAATCCTGACCTGGGCTGTAGGGGAGGCATATAATGCCATAATAAAAGAGAGCAATCGGTCAGGGAGACCTATTTTTCGTAGGACTTCTGCCATGTAGTCCCATGCCACTCTGTCGAACGCCTTCTCCGCATCCAACGAGAGAAAAAATATAGTGGCAATATTTTAATGTAAAAAGAAGATTTATAATCTGTGGGCACTGTGGGGGGGCAGATGAACTATTTTCATATTACTGGATTTAGTAACACTTTAAGTTGGGCTTTAAGGTTGGGCCATGGGAACTTAGAATGCAGTACTTGAACTCTTGTGGCAAGCAAGTTGGCAAAAGGTGATGTTTCTCTCAGAAATGGACTCTAGTGCCCTTAGTCAGCCCCTAGCTTCCTAAATATTTTGGATACCCCAGAAACAAGAGCTCTTTGCTATAATTCCCATCTAGTTCTGTCCACATGGGCGTTTTGGGTATTCCCAACCATCTATATGTGTTCCAGCTTGTCCTATTACAGTCGCCATACTAAAAAATAAATATAAAGCATTAAATCGTCAGCATCTACAAAAACACATTGACTCTGATTTAAAACACCTGTTGAAGAAGGAAAACCTGCAAACATGGCCTGTTGGGGGTACTTGAGGACAGGGTTCAGAAACAACAATCTATATAACCCTATAAAGAAGAAATCGATATACTTGCCTGTTCTGCAGCCGCTCTGGTACGGTCCCAGGCTGAGCTGTCAGCATTGGCTTCTGTGTATAGGCATTTGCAGGAGAGGCAACAACGGAATCTCCATAGAAAGTCTATGGGTGAACGTCACTTCCCAGGCATTTCATGAACACTGTCTGTTATCAGCTTCAGAAAAGGTATGTATAGTGATTTTTTTCTTTACAGGGTTAGATGGATTCGTTTTAGAATGTGACTGAGAGTAGACTTAGCGTTAGAAAGTTTTTGGGTGAACTTCTACTTTAACCCTATGTCACTATAAGCGCGGTCAAACTGTTGGCGATATATAAATCCTGTATAATAATGTAGCACCCTGATGTTTAGGCAGGGTTGCTATTAAATTTATTTGCCAAGTGATAGTTGTCTTGGCCAATCGTTAGGAGGTCAATTGATTTCACCATAATTCTGGAATTGCTGCACTTCTCTCTTCTGTCACTAGATGGCTGGGTGTCTGGTGGCATTAGATAACACAAGGGCATTGCAAGGACAGATTAGGAATGAATGGGTGTCTCAGCCAATGGGCAGGGATTTTCTTGGTTACCTTGTTCTGCTGGAGGTGGAGTCAGGTGATCGGGATTCTATGGTACCTGGACAGCTGTCTGGGTGGGTGTGTGGAGTATTGCCCCAGGCTGCCAGAAACCTAAGGCCTATCCCGGGGACATCTGACTGCTAGGCTATCTGAGAGCCTATCCAGAGGTAGGGTTGGGACTGCAGGCTTGTAGTCCAATCATAAGTAACGGTTCCGCTGGCTGGGCAACCAGTCGTGGTCGGAAGTGGAGGGGAAGCTGTCATCACAATGGGACCATCCACCTTGCTACCGGAGACCATTGTGAGTAAGTTGAGGCCAGTACCAGAGCAGACTTCTCGCCAGCCGGGGACGGTGAAGAAGTGGGAAAGCATCAGCAAGTGCCAAGTCAGGGACCCAGCGGGACAGCAGAAGTGACGCTTGCGGAGCATCAGTGGGTGCCAAGCCAAGGACCTAACGTGTCAGCGGGGGTGAAGCTTGAGGAGTATCTGTGAGTGCCAAGCCAGGGACCCAGCAGTGAAGCAGGGGTGACGCTTGAAGAAGATATAGAGTGCTACAATGAAAGAGCTCATGGGAACCAGTGGCTTGTGGATCTGAAGTCTAGTGAGAGAGACTGGGAGCTTGTTGAGTGAAGACTCACAGTGAGTGAGCATGGGGTAAAGAGAACTGTTTGTGTTGCAGATAGTTGAATACCTTTACTGTTAGTAGAAGCTACAAGATTGTTGCCATAGGAGACAGCGGTCCTACCTATACAGAAGTGGTGTCTGGCTGGATGCCTTCACCTGTATAACTTACTACCTATAGAAGTCTCGGAGTCTGACAATTAACATTGCATTTACTTAAGGGTGTCCAGGCCCTAACTCTCTCTCCCACAGTTCTGTTTAAGAGATAATAAATCTCTTTGCATTCAAAAAGTGTTTGGCGCCCACCTTTTCATCTTGCTTTACACCCACCATGCTTTTTAACCCACTCTACACTGAAAGATGTCAGCTGTCCTTAACTCTGGAGGTCACCATTAGGCTTCAGGGACCCTGGGACTTTGCTATAGTAATAATACTAATACAGGACACAGCAGTATTGTAGGGGTCAGAAGATGAAACCACAGCAAGCAGCAGGGGACACAACTATTTGACACTTTGGAAGTATCCGACATTTTGGGGCTGATTTACTAAAACTGGAGAGTGCAAACTCTGGTGCAGCTGTGCATGGTAGCCAATCAGCTTCTAACTTCAGCTTGTTCAATTAAGTTTTGACAATAAAATAAACTGGAAGCTGATTGGTTTCTGTGCAGAACAGCAACAGATTTTGCACTCTCCAGTTTTAGTAAATCAATCTCTTAGTGTCCGACACCTAGGCTTAATAATAGCATGGAATGCCAAGCTGCGATTTCCAAAGCAGGCAAAGTCCTTTCTTGTATTAAAAGAGGTATGGACTCCAGAGAGAGAGATATCATTCGCCCTATTAGTAAGACCTCATCTGGATAATGCAGTTCAGTTTTGGGCACTAGTTTAAAAAAAGGATATGGGGGAACTGGAGAAAATGCAGAGATGAGCAACCCAAGTAATAAGAGTCATGGAGGAACTCAGCTATGAGGAACGATTAGCTGAACTGAATTTATTCTCTTTTGACAAGAGGCTATTAGGGGGGATATGATCAACATGTATAAATATATAAGTGGTCCATATAGTAAACTTGGTGTAGAGTTATTCCCTATAAGATCAATAGAGAAGATAAGGGGGCACTCCTTACGTCTGGAAGGAAAGAGATTTAACCTCCAAATATGGAAGGGCTTCTTCACAGTAGGAGCTGTGATAAGGTGTCATAGACTCTCCAAAGATCTAGTTCTGACTAGCTCAGCAGATTGTTTTAAAAAAAAGGCCTGGATTCCCTCCTAAATGCACAAAATTAAACTGATTACTAACATTTATAGGTAAAGTTGGGATCAGGAAGGATTCCCCCCCACTGAAGCAAATTTTATCATGCTTTATTGGTATTTTTTTTGCCTTCCTCTGGATCAACTGTGGGTATAGGAATGTGTATATGGAGGTTTTCTATTTGTGTGTGTGTGTTTTCCCTCTTGTGGGTAAAACTGAATGTGTATTTTTTCAAGCAGACTAGCTATGTAACAGCCAACGTTCCTATAGCAGCGAATTATATATCCATTTCCTGAAGTTATATGTGTTACGAGATGAATCCTGACTGGTACCTTTGAATTTTGGTGGACTCCCGCTGAATCAGTTGGAATCTGTTTTGTGGGTGCCTTTTTTTGTGGGTCAGCTGAACATTGACTGTAGCCAATCAGCTGCCGTCACTATTTGGATAATTTGACATAGTTTGGGTACTGCCTATCAGAATACAATGGCAAACATTGGGAGATTTGTCCAAATTTGTTAACTTGGATGGAGAAGTCTTTGCACTAAAGGCTAGTTTTATGCCCTGTACACACCACCGAACTTTCCGGCACAAAAGTTCAGACAGAATCATTATAACGGACATTCCGATCGTGTGTGGGCTTCATCTGACTTTTTCTTTATAAAATTCTGACAGACCTAGAAATAGAACATGTTTCAAATCTTTCCGCTGGAACCAGTTCCTATTGAGAAAACTGCTAGTTTTATATGCTGTTCCGATGGACCAAAAACGACGCAAGGGCAGCTATTGGCTACTGGCTATTGAACTTCCTTTTTCTAGTCCCGTCGTACGTCATTGCGTTCTAAACGATTGGACTTTGGTGTGATCGTGTGTAGGCATGTCCGTTTCGGCGGAACTCCATCGAAAAGTCCTTCAGTCCGTCGGGGAGTCCACTCGTGTGTACGTGGCATTAGTCTGTGCACTTTGCAATACTGCGCCAAATAAGCCCAATTGTTCCTGCAAACATACTTTTCACATCTGCTTAAAAAAGAAGCTCTGATAAAGCTGCTTAATGATCACTTGTTTAGAGATTTAAATGATTTATTACAGATTTGGGTGTTCATCATGGATCTTATGAAAGTTTTATCCATTGTTAATTCTCTTTCCAGAGGAAGTAGGTCAGGCTGATGCTTATTACTATTGGAGTCCTGGGAATTGCAGAGATAGGACACCTTACAGATGAAGGGAGTAAACAACATGTATTGTTGTTGGATTAAAGTATACCAGCCAAGCAACCTTAATTCGTTTTTATTCACATTTCAGCTACCTAAATCTAAACCATGATACAGTATGTGTTATTAACAACAAGCAGTTGTCTTTCTCCACTAATCTCTGCCTGTCCTACTCTACAAGCGATTCTTGCTGTCCAAAATATTTATTGCCCCATAAGGTATCTCTGAAAGACCCTTCCCTCTCCTGAGCATTAGATGAGGTAAGCAATTGGGCTCTTTATAGTCCCCCCTATTATATATTATGTTGTTCTCAACCTCTGAAGGAAGGTGTGTTCAGGCTTATTCCATAAGACATAGAGCCATGACCCATAGAAATAAATGTATTTTTGTAGGAGACAAATGCTGAAAGATGTGCTCTGATTGTGTGCCAATTGGGTCTCCAATGAACTTTGGCTTGTTGAATAGGTCTGATGGTGTTCAACCTTTTTCATCACATTTCCTCTCCTTTTGGTATAATAAAGCGTTTCTACAAGTGAGTGTCCAATACTGCAGGATAATTGAGGCAGTGTAACAGGAAGTGGTTTTCATTATGCCATGTTTCCTTGCACAGCTCATTTCAGGTTAGTCCAGTCTCCCAGATCTCGTAGGACTTTCTATGCCAGCCTTTCTCAATCTTTTCAACACAGAGGAACCCTTGAAATAGTTCTCCAGTCTCGGGGAACCGCTGCTAAAAATGAGAAATCTACAACTCATGATACATTAGTGTGATGGTCAGTGGGAAGAATGGTCCTTACACTTGTGGCCATTGGGAAGAATTACCTCCTTACAGATAGCTAAAAAGATCAATGGTGTCGGTGGGAACTTATCCGAGAGGCAGAAATGGCCCAATGCTGAAGGAACCCCTAGCAACTTCTGGAGGAACCCTAGTTGAGAATCACTGTTCTATGCCTTTAAATCATAAATTAGCACCTACTCCCTAGGGAGCTGCTGAGATGTTTGGTTCTTCTATTGCTCCCAGTGGTGACTTGCCCTGAACTGAACCTAGACTCACCAACATGCCAGTAATGTAAAGTGGGCTTTATTTTAGAAATATGGAAGGAAAGCCCCGCAGAGGAAGTTTGGTTCGGACAATGCCGCATTAACAAGGCAAACTGGCATCTGTAATTCTGAGGCTCTAACTATACCAATGAGTCTACCCCACGGTCTGCCAGGAGTGGGGCCCATGAACTCTCATTAGGACACTCTCTCTTTCTTGAGAGTGTACTTATATACTGTTTTTCTCCCTGGAGGTCAGATGAGAGGTCATGCAACACATGAGGTTGCCCTCTTAAGCCTGCATTAGCTAGATCCTTGGGTTTCTCGATCTCCGGAGTTCGCAGACCACAGTCCTGGCAGGCCCTCTGGGGTTCTTTCCTCCACTGTCTCTGGCAGCACAGTCTCTCTTGACTCACAGCTCAGCACAGTATAGCAGCCCTAATTCACAGCAATCTCTGGCCAAGCTAGCACAGCAGCAACCCTTGGGGTACTAATTTTCTCTTGGCTCTCTTGGCTCTCTCTTGTGTTACAGCTCTAATTAATCTGTTACACGTTTCTTTACTGCTCTAGCCATTTGTGCTGCTCTCCCTTTGAGCTGAGTGGGTGAGTCTTTAGACACAGATGCCAAAGCAGCCAATCCAGATCCACCTCTACCTGCAGCACTGTCCTATTACAGTGGAAGAGAGACAAGCTGTGGTGGATTGCCCCAGGCATGAGCCAAGTAGCTATAAGTTAAAGGAGCCACTGTCCAATACTACACTACAATGTGAGAAATTTGGGGTCTTCCATTGCCAATCTTCTTTTGAAATAGCCAGATTTCTGGCTGTCATGTTGACCTTATGTTAAATGCTTTCTAAGTAACTGATGCAAAGTTTGCAGATCAGAAAAAATTAGATGTGCTTATCTAAGTGACTCATAATACTAAAGCAAGAGCGTGAGCAAAAGAGTCAGGCATCCAGAATTTTCTCGAAGGAGAGGTTAGCAAGTGAATTCATCATAAGTGGCTTTACCCATAGACTTGCTATGGTGCTTCCATTGTCGGCTGCCTCTCCTACATATTGAAGCCACCGCTGACAGCTAGACAGAGTTAGTTAGGTTTTGCCATTACTTCCACTTTAAAAATATTTTCCAGTTCCAGAGTTTAGTAAATGAGGCAATGCTTCACTTTGCAAAGAATACCCAATCACATTTAAGGAAAATACAAAAAAAATGGAAGTTAGCAGAGCTTCTCCTAATTTATTAACCACCTCCTATCCGGCCACTGCACATAAATGGCTGGGTTGTCATTTCCTCGATTCTGAGTGGACGTTCAGGAAGTCCCTCGGAATGAGTGCTTGCCGTTCAGGCACGAGGCGCGCCGCGGCTCAATCCTGTGATCGTTATGATCACAGAATCCAGCTGATCAGAGATCGAGATATGGGCGCTGTCCCTATACACATTTCAGTGTCCCCATAAAACATCTGTCTTTCCCCCATTACTGCCAACACCAAATAAACACTGATTTGGGTTATTTTTACCAAAGAAATGTAGCAGCACCATGTTTGGTCAAAATGTATGAAGAGCAAAATTTTATAACAGAAACGAAGAAACTAAGAAAAATTTTTTTTTTTACATTTTCAGTCTTTTTTATTTATAGCGCAAAAAAATAAAAACCACCAAAAAAAGCTCTATTTGTGTGAAAAAAAATTATAAAAATGTAATTTGGGTACAGTGTTACATGACTGCGAAATTCTAAATGTGACAGCGCTGAAAGCTGAAAATTGGTCTGGGAAGGAGGGGGGTAAAAGTGCCCAGTATTAAAGTGGTACCCTCTGGAGCAACTGCACTTTGGTATTTGCCTTTAGTAAATCAACCCCACTGTCATCTGCTGATTCAGGGCAAAGGGATAGTGTCTCATAGTAGGCCACCCTCACAGCATGGTATACTCACCGTTACTGCATTCCTGTACCTCCTCTTTGCTGTGACAGAGCATGTCTCTCTAACAGGACTGGGGCTTCCTGGTATGGGGGAGCATGTGGTAGCACTTGGGCATAAACAGCTAGTCATCAGGTCTAAACACTCTCCTGCCAGAGTAGCAATGATGTCATCTACCAAGGTAAACTCTGACCATCTGACACCTGAGATTACCCATCCTGTAATGGAGGAGAGGTGAAGGGGCATTGTAAGGGAAGGGAGGATTGGCTATTAGGAAACACCTAAATGGCAAGTATAATTGTACATCAAAGTTTTGAGACTGGCTCCAGACCCTAGAGCAAACTGTTGTTACTTAAGAGAATTTTGTTAAAATACATATGAAAGCCCAACTCCACATTTAAAGTGGAAGTAAACCCTGACGGGTTTACTTCCTCTTTGTCTCCCTGCAAAGGTAAAGCATAATGGGCTACTATGCATCGCATAGTAGCCCATTATGTGTAACTTACCTGACACAGGAGCCAGCGAAGTCACCGCTAACCCTGTAGTCCGGAGCGTCCATCTTCCTTCAGGGTATCGCTGCTCCGACCACTCATAGCGCCGGAGCAGCGATGACGTCACTCCTGCGCATGCGCATGGGAGCCGACACTAACGGCATATTGCCGTTAGCAGCAGCATGCGCCGTAGACAGCTGTGCCTGTCTTTTAGTAAATATCTTCTAAACCGTGTAGGTTTAGGAGATATTTCTTGGACCTACAGGTAAGCCTTAATCTAGGCTTACCTGTAGGTCAAAGTGGTTTGTAAGGGTTTACAACCACTTTAACCACTTCCCGACCAGCGCACGACGATGTACGTCGACAGAATGGCACGGTACAGGTACGTCCAATATTCAATGCCGCCCTGCCATCGGGAGCGCTGGTCGGGAGCGCTGGTCGGGACCCCCGTGAGTCCGGTCGTGGGACCCGCGGACTCGATCGCCGCGGGCATCCCCGCGATCGTCTCACGGAGCGGCCGAATGGAGGAAATGCAGAGTAAACAGCATTTCTCCATTCTGCCTAGCAACTAGTGACGCTGATCTCTGCTCCATGTGATTGGAGCAGAGATCAGTGTTCACTAAATGAAAGCCCAACCCCCCCACAGTTAGTAACACACCCCTAGGAACACTTAACCCCTACACTGCCACCCACTGGTTAACCCCTTCACTGCCAGTGTCATTTACACAGGAATCACTGCATTTATATAGCAGTGATTACTGTATAAATGACAATGGTCCCAAAAATGTGTCAAAAATGTCCGATGGGTCCCCCGCAATGTCACAGTCACAATAAAAATCGCTGATCGCCGCCATTACTAGTAAAAAAAAAAATAATAAAAAATTATTAATAAAAATGCTATAAAACTATCCCTATTTTGTAAACGCTATAACTTTTGCGCAAACCAATCAATAATCGCATATTGCGATTTTTTTTACCAAAAATATGTAGAAGAATACGTATCGGCCTAAACTGAGGGAAAATTTTTTTTTTTTATATATTTTTGGGGGATACTTATTATAACAAAAAGTAAAAAATAATGCGTTTTTTTAAAAATTGGCGCTCTATTTTTGTTTATAGCGCAAAAAATAAAACCCGCAGAGGTGATCAAATACCACCAAAAGAAAGCTCTATTTGTGGGAAAAAAAGGACGTCAATTTTGTTTGGGAGCCACGTCGCACGACCGCGCAATTGTCAGTTAAAGCGATGCAGTGCCGAATCGCAAAAAGTGGTCTGGTCTTTGACCAGCAAAATGGTCCGGTCTGCAAGTGGTTAATGTCCCTTTAAACAGTTTGTTTGGACCAGGTGAAGGTAAGGAAATGCTTCTCAGCATGCCCTCTGACACATTTCACCCCACCCACCATGGCTTAATCATAGGCATGACTAAGCCCCATGGGTATGGGGGAAATGCGTCAGCGGGGGTGGTTTGCAGAGAAGCGTAGGCTAGGACTGTTTCTTTACTTTCATCTCACATGGGCTAGCTGGGAGAGTGGTGTTCATCCCACTCCAGTGCATGTGATTTCATGGATGAATACAGTGTAATGCTGGCATCCGGTCTCCTACAATCAAAGGGAAGACATTCTCCTCTAGCTTGAGCAGAGCTCTTAGCTTTACATTTAGTTCATTTAGGCAAGCTTGGCCCAAACAAAAAATTAAAAGGGACATCAAACATAGAATTATGCCCCGTACACACGATCAGACATTGATCGTGCATTCCGACAACAAAATCCATGGATTTTTTCTGACGGATGTTGGCTCAAACTTGTCTTGCATACACACGGTCACACAAAATGGGTCAGAAATTGCGACCGTCAAGAACGCAGTGACGTATACGCCAAACTGAGAAAAATGAATTTCAATAGCCAGTGCGGCACTTCTGCTTGATTCTGAGCAATGCTTGGAACTTTGTGCGTCGGAATTGTGTACACACGATCGGAATTTCCGACAACGGATTTTGTTGTCGGAAAATTTGAGAACCAGATGGAAGTTCCGATGGAAAATGTCCGATGGAGCCTACACACCTACACACTGTCGGAATTTCCAACAAAAAGCTCCCATCGAACATTTTCCATCGGAAAATCCGACCGTGTGTACGGGGCATTAGCCTTTAAGGGTAACCTGTTGTAAGAGAATTTGAGAAATATAGAAGATGCCACTGCTCACTTTCTTCTGCATCACAGATCTGGAACAAGCATGCAAAAACAGAAATCAAAGTATGGTTGGAACACCTGATTTACATACTGGGTCAGTCACTCAGAATATATGGAATCCTTTGGATCAGAATGACATCCCATCTAGTATTGTCAAAGGGAAAGCAATATCGTCCTACATGCAGAATATTCTTGTCTATAGGTTTACTATCATGAAAACACACCACATTATAACATGACATTAAAAAAAATAAAAAATTAAGATTCTGTGTGCAGAATCTGACTCCAGGGAGCAATAGGTAGGGTAGTGTAAAATAGGATTCAGCAAAAAATGTATGGTTTGGTGTATTTTTTATTGGCATATGTATATGAACTTGCTGTAGCTGTCATGCTGAAATGACAAGACAGGAAAAATTAACAGACTACTGTAAATCCTCATTGAAATGCAGTGACTGTCAAAACTGTCACTTGGTAATTTCCCTGTGGACAAAAAAAAAAAATCAATGTGTGGTGGAGAAAAGCCGCAGAAGGCTGAGAGTTTAACCCATTAGTGGCATCTGTAATAGTTGATGTCGTCATATGTTAATGTTCTTGTGTGTCCTGTTCCCTGCCAAAGCCCAGGGGAATTCATCTGCTTTTTAGGATTACTCAATACAAGTTCTAGTCATTGGTAGACCTAAAGGAACGGCAGGGGCGGACTGACCATTTGGATACTCGGGCACTGCCCGAGGGCCCCGGGCCACTAGGGGGCCCTATCAGGGTTGCCAGCCTCAGTAAAACCAGGGACAGTATGTAAAAATCTGTGTTTTTTTTTACATCTGTCTCTGAAATGTCCCTTACTGACATACCTTTTGGTCTAAAAATCCAGAGATTATAGCTGCCCCACCTCTCCAGTACCTTCTCAGCCAATAGAAACATGTTTGTGTATACTGGGTGTACATGTATGTGTATACTGTGTGGCCCCATAATCTCTGATTGCCTGGGGGGTCCATAATCTCCTAACGTCCGGGGGCTCCATGAGTTGTCAGTCCGCCCCTGAAGAACGGGAAGTTTTTTCATAAATAATTGTGCCCAGCAGAGAACCGTCATTATGCTGTACCATGTTTAACATTAATCAGTTTTGACTATGAATAACATTACTGTATGTCCTGTGATGTCACAGTAATCCTTTGCCTCTAAGCAACATCCAACTTGTTATAGTCAGATTATGGATAGGCACTATGAGATGATAACAGTATTATAGGTAAATAAATAATGACAATACCACAGGATATTATCAAGCTTTGTTTTTGAAGCTTTGTTAAACATCGTTGCTTGTTCCTACCTGCTGCAAGTATTCTACACTTTCCATGAATGCTATACTGACTCCCCTGCCGCATGCTGTGGTTCTTCCTGCTGGCTCATACTTCCTGTAGCGATGTATGAACTGGTGGGCGAAACCATAGCAGGTAGCAGGGGAGCTGGTATTCTACACAAGTGTGAAAATCTTGCAGCCACCAGACAGCGGTGAAAAGGCAACATTTCACTGGCTGCTAGTAAAGTAATAGCAGTGCCTTGAAAAAGTATTCATAACCCTTGAAATTTTATTGGAATTTTACGTGATAGACTAACACAAAGTGGCACATAATTGTAAAGTGGAAGGAAAATGATAAATGGTTTTCAACATTTTTTACAAATAAATAACTGAAAAGTGTGGCGTGCATTTGTATTCAGCCCCCTTTACTCTGATACCCCCAACTAAAATCTCGTGGAACCAATTGCCTTCAGAAGTCACCTAATTAATAAATAGAGTCCACCTGTGTGCGATTTAATCTCAGTATAAATACAGCTGTTCTGTAAAGCCCTCAGAGGTTTGTTAGAGAACCGTAGTGAACAAACAGCATCATATAGGCCAAGGACCACACCAGACATCTCAGGGTTAAAGTTGTGGAGAAGTTTAAAGCAGGGTTAGGTTATAAAAAAATATCACAAGCTTTGAACATCTCACAGAGAACTGTTCAATCCATCATCCGAAAATGGAAAGAGTATGGCACAACTGCAAACCTACCAAGACATGGCCGTCCACCTAAACAAACAAGCTGGGCAAGGAGAGCATTTATGAGAGAAGCAGCCAAGAGGCCCATGGGAACTCTGGAGGAGCTGCAGAGATCCACAGCTCAGGTGGGAGAATCTGTCCACAGGACAACTATTAGTCATACACTCTACAAATCTGACCTTTATGGAAGAGGAAGAAATCCATTGTTGAAAGAAAGCCATACAAAGTCCCGTTTGCAGTTTGCAAGAAACCATGTGGGGAACATAGTTTGAACTTATTTTTTAAACTTTTTTGCCTAAAAGCAAAACGTTATGTGTGGCGGAAACTAACACTGCACATCACCCTAAACACGCCATCCTCACCATGAAACATGGTGGCAGCATCATATTGTGGAGATGCTTTTCTTCAGCAGGGCCAGGGAAGCTGGTCAGAGTTAATGGGAAGATGGATGGAGCCAAATACAGGACAATATCAGAAGAAAACCTGTTAAGCCCCGTACACACGAGCGGACTTTTCAACATCCAAAGTCCGTCAGACCGAGTCCGTCAGACTATCCGATCGTGTGTGGGCTGCAACGGACTTTAGCTTCGCAAAAGTCTGACGGACTTTAGAAATGAAGCATGCTTCAAATTTTCCCGACGGAACTCCGCCGGACCCGGTCCCCTTCGAAAAATCCGCTCGTGTGTATGCTACTCCGACGGACTAAAACCGACGCTAGGGCAGCTATTGGCTACTGGCTATGAACTTCCTTATTCGAGTCGGGTCTTACGTCATCACGTTCGAATCCGTCGGAGTTTAGTGTGATCGTGTGTGGCCAAGTCCGTTCGGCCGAAAAGTCTGTCAGAACTCCGTCGGAACTCCGGCAGAACTCCGGCGGAACTCCTTTGGAAGTCTGTCGGACATAAGTCCTCTCGTGTGTACGGGGCATTAGAGTCTGCAAAAGAGGTTCACCTTCCAGCAGGACAACGACCCTAAACATACCCAGAGCTACAATGGCATAGTTTAGATCAAAGCATATTTATGTGTTAGAATGGCCCAGTCAAAATCAAGACCTAAATCCAATTGAGAATCTCGGGCAAGACTTGAAAATTGCTGTTCACAGACACTCTCCATCCAATGTGACAGAGCTTGAACTATTTTGCAAAGAAGAATGGGCAAAAATGTCACTCTCTAAAAGTACAAAGCTGGTAGAGACATCCCCAAAAAAGACTTGCAACTGTAATTGCTGTGAAAGGGGGTTCTACAAAGTATTTATTCGGGGGGCTGAATACAAAGGCACGCCACATTTTTCAGCTATTTATTTGTAAAAAAAAAATTGAAAACCATTTATAATATTCCTTCCACTTCACAATTATGTGCCACTTTGTGTTGGTCTATCACAAAAAAAATTCCAGTTAAAGACATTTACATATTTGGTTGTAACCTTACTAAATGTGGAAAATTTTAAGCGGTATGAATACTGTTTCAAGGCACTATATATCTCTTAGACCAGATATATACAGATAATGTGTAGCGCCATAATGAAATAAAATGCAAATAATTCCTAAAAGGTAATAATATTACATTTTATGAATTATTTATTTAATTTTGGCGCTCTCCATTTGGTTTCTGACTCTATGCCATGATCTACCCCTACATTCCGATTCCATTCTATCATCCCAAAAAATTTTTGGTACAACATTCATATGTATACACATTAGGAAAAATGTCTTGGTAGGTTTGCAGTTGTGCCATACTCTTTTCATTTTCGGATTATGAATTGAACAGTGCTCTGTGAGATGTTCAAAGCTTGGGAAAGTTTTTTTTATAACCTAACCCTGCTTTAAACTTCTCCACAACTTTATCCCTGAACTGTCTGGTGTGTTCCTTAGCCTTCATGATGCTGTTTGTTCACTAAGTTTCTCTAACAAACCTCTGAGGGCTTCACAGAACAGCTGTATTCATACTGAATTTAAATTACACACAGGTGGACTCTATATACTAATTAGGTTATTTTAGGGGTATCAGAGTAAAGGGGAGTGAATACAAATGCACGCCACACTTTTCAAATATTTATTTGTATAAAAAATTGAAAACCATTTATCATTTTCCTTCCACTTTTCACAATTATGTGACACTTTGTGTTGATCTATCACATAAAATCCCAATAAAATACATTAACGTTTTTGGCTGTAACATGACAAAATGTGAACAATTTCAATGGGTATAAATACTTTTTTCAAGGCACTGTAAAGCATGTCATGTGCATATAAGCATACTCTTTTTTTCCAATGGGCCATTCTGGACACCCCTAAGCCCTTGTACACACGGTCGGACATTCTGACAACCAAATCCGTTGTATTTTGTCCGACGGATTTTGTCAGACGGATTTTGTCTGAAACTGTTGCATACACACGGTCAGACAAAGTTGTGAGAAAATCCGATCGTTCAGAACGTGATGACGTAATTTCGTTACGATGGGACTACGTTCAGCCTAGTAGCCAATAGCTTTGGTCTAGGAATTTGATCTGAGCATTCGTGGCACTTTGTCCGATCGGAATTCTCTACACACAATCGGACAAAGTTCGATCGGATCATGTTGTCGGAAAATTTTATAGCCCAGCTGGAAAACTTGGTCCGTCGGATACTCCAACGGAAACAGTCTGATGGAGCCCACACACTGTCGGATTATCCGTCAACACGGTCCTATCAGACATTGTTCATCGGAATATCCGACCGTGTGTACAAGGGCTTACAAAGGGCGAAAGAGCAGTTCCCCCGAAGGTTCAATTGCAAAAGCAAACAGCAGGGGCGACAGTGGGCACCCCCACATGATGACCCTCTGGATAGAAAAGGTGGATTTTAAGCCTAGTACACATGATGAGATTATCGGACAAATGATCGTCATTTTTTTTAATGCTAATCTCCATATTGAAAACAAATAGGTTACTAAAGTACAAAAATTCTATGACAGAATAAAAAATTCAGACGTGATGTAATGTGTTATAGTGTATCTGGTATTGTAAGAAAAATTTTTGTGTTTGTCCCTTCGGAAAATTTTGGATGACTGCTGTGTACTAACGATCAGATTATCGTACATTTGCTTCGAAATCGGTAATTTTTGTACGATATTCATGTGTACGGGGCTATAAGATCAGTATTAACCAAGGAGATAGGTTGGTAAGACTCACCATAAATAAGATCTTTATTAAGTTTGGGGATCAGTATGATGAGGGCTTCCAGATTCCACCTTTTTAATTGATCGTTCATGGGTAGCCATTGATTAACCAGTGAGAGGAAGCCGTGGAAAGACTGCTTATAAACGTATATTTTTCCTAAACAAATATAGGGATATCATACAACCTCCATGCAGTTTGTATCACTGTGGAGATTGGACCTAGGAGGACCTCAGCACTGCGAGCTGCTTGGCCACTGTTCTGCCTATAGCCTCTGTCCTTGTTGCATATCTACTTCAGAAAGATGTCTATGTACAATATCTGGTGGCTGATTTGTGTTTAATAAGGATATCCTTGTGCAAACACATTTAAAGTGGTTTCTGTTTATCTATAGATTTATTGTTGGCATTTCTAGCTCATAGTAGAGGGTGGGGTCACCTCAGCCCATCATGCCATGAATTATGACTAGTAAGAGACCTGGCTCTTGAGAAACCGAATAGCTGCAAGGCGATAGATTTTTCGTTTGGCTATGCTATAACCTTTCAGAGAATGCAAACTAACCAATAACTTGCCCAAGAGTGATTTGTATAGCGTTTGAAGATCAGATGTTGTTTGAATAAAGAAATAATATGGAAAAAGCCCATCAAGCTCCAGTACTGCAGAAATGGCTGCATGTTAAAGTAAAACTAAAGGCGTTTTTTTAGTTTTGAATAGAGTGGATAGGGATTGGGATACCTTAAAAACCCTCCATTGTAGTGGGGCTATGGTTCAGGCTAGATCAGTGGTGCTCAGTCCCATTGAGACCAGGACCTTGTTAAAGAGGAAGTAAAAGCAACATTTTTTTTTTTTTTTAAAACACACCCTGTAAGGCAAAGGCATAATGAGCTAGTATGCATAGCATACTAGCTCATTATGAATAACTTATCTGAGAATGAAGCCCCCGAAGCGGTCCTCCGTCTTCCTCTTCGCCGCTGCCATGGATCTCGGAGCGACTTCCGAATCACAGCGCTGGAGCCGCGATGACGTCTCTCCCACGCATGCACACGGGAGCCGACATTTGCGGCATATCGCCGCGATCTGCGGTCTGCCCAGTGCGCCGTAGACAGCGGTGGCTGTCTTCAGGCAAATATTTCCTAAACCGTATAGGTTTAGGAGATATTTCTTGGACCTACAGGTAAGCCTTAATCTAGGTTTACCTGTAGGTCAAAGTTGGTTGTAAGGGTTTACAACCACTTTAATTTATTCCAAAATCTTCCGTCCCCCAATGATAAAAACATAACAAAAAAAACAAAAAAAAGTTACATACTCACACAATAAAAGTATGGTAATGCAAAATATGTATTGAAATGTTGGAAGGCTCTGGATGTGGCTGGGGGCCAGTGTTGGGGGGAATAAGGGGTCTGAAGGGGGTTAGGAGATTTAAGCCTTGTATACACAATGAAAATATCAGGCGAATGATCATCTGCTTTTTTTAAGAGGTTACTAAAGTTGCAAAAATTCTCGTATGACAGAATACAACTTCGGAAGTGATGTAATGTGTTGTATTGTATTGTAATGTATTCTGATGTTTCTGAGCATGCGTGGTCTTGGTCTTACAATTTTTGTTTTGGATGAAGAATGTACTGATTAAAAAAAAAATGTTTTGCTCTGTTGTCGTACAAGAAACATTTTCGTGTTTGTCCCTTCAGATAATTTTGCATGAACCATGTACTAACGATTAGATTATTGTTTAATCACTTTGAATGGCATTTTTTTCATCTGATTTTCTAATCGTGTGTACTAGGCATTAGTGGCCCTGTAGGGAATGAGGTTTCTGGAGGGGGCTGGAAGAAACTGTGGTGTATGGGTCTCTGTAGAGTGCTGGTGGTCTTTCCAGGAAGCTGGGGATTTTGCAAGGGCATTGTGTGGGAGATTGGAGGATGCTGAAAGGGCTGGAGCACTGTGCAAAGTTTGAGGGCAGTGTGGGATACTGTTGGAGGTTGGGGCCACTACGGGGGGGCTGGAGGCTGTGCAGAAGACTAATGGGCACCACAGAGGGCTTATTGGAAGGTTGGAGAGCACTATGGGAGGTTAGGGGGCATTATTGGAGCTGAGGGGCACTGCAGTCCACTATGAAAGGTTGGAGGGGGCTATGGGAGCTGGGAGACACTGTTGGAGATTAGGAGATCGGCAGCTGGCTGGAAGCCCACTATGAGGGAGGCTGACGCCTGGCAGCAGGATATGGCCCAGTGACTGAGACTCACTGGTCTAAGGGACAATAAAATCAGTTTTACTTACCTGAGCCTCAAGTTCCCCAGCAGATGGTCCCCCACCGGTGCTCCAGCGGTGGACTGTTCCTTAGCGTTTGGACCCTGCATTAGTCTTGATGAGGCCAGGGGACATTAGACCATCAAGGTGCAAGTGACAAGAGGCTGCAGGAACTCATCTAGCAGTGTGGAGGAGCCTGCAGGCGCGGAGGGCTAGCTAAGTAAAACTGATTTGTTAAGTCCCCTAGACCTAAATAAGCAGTTAATGAGGATGTTTTATGTTCCTGGAGTTCAGATTTAAGGTGAAATCACTCAGCTTTTACATGTGTGTCCTGACAGTTTGTTACATCCATGTAAACTTTATGCAAACCAAAAATAAACATTTAAAACTAAAAAATCTCTCAGTTCATTGCAAGCCTCCAGATTGAAATATTGCAAGGAAGTGACATTTGATTTTTTGATTTTGATTTTTTAAATGTTTAAAAATGACGGCAACTCAAATGGACAATATCAAATTAGAAAATGACTGGTGTATCAGTTATTTATGCCATATAAATTTTTTCAGCAAAAGTGGAGTTTGCCTTTAATGGTGTCATAATATAAATCTACTACAGCATAATATGTGTCATTTTTCTTACTTAGACCGAACCTGAAATTATTGAAGAAACGAATATCGATCGGGTAAAACAAGCCAGAACGTATATTAAATCTCGTCAAGGTAAAGGTCATTCTGAGACGTCTACGCTGAGCTCTCAGCCTTCGATTGATGAAGTCAGGCAGCAGATGCACATGCTGCTAGAAGAGGCGTTCAGCCTGGCATCTGCGGGGCACGGAGGACCCAAGCGACAAGCAGATCCATATGCTTCAGTGCAGCATATGCCCTATTCAGAAGTTGTCACTAGTGCTCCTGGCACAATGTCTCGACCTCGGATGCAGTGGGTGCCAACGTATGGGCCTGAGATGTATCAGTATAGCCTTCCCAGACCGGTAAGATTGTATGAAGCTTGCATTTTTTGCTTGCCTAATACATGAATGAAGCATCACGCAAATGTTGAGAATATCAAACTCACTTGCTATCCTTCATTTTTGTAAACATTTTATTTTATCTTTTTTTATGTGACAACACTGAAGAAATTACACTTTGCTACAATGTAAAGTAGTGAGTGTACAGCTTGTATAACAGTATAAATTTGCTGCCCCCTCAAAATAACTCAATACACAGCCATTAATGTCTAAACCGCTGGCAACAAAAGTGAGTACACCCCTAAGTGAAAATGTTCAAATTGGGCCCAATTAGCCAGTTTTCCTCCCCAGTGTCATGTGACTTGTTAGTGTTACAAGGTCTCAGGTGTGAATGGGGAGCAGGTGTGGTAAATTTGGTGTTATCACTTTCACTTTCTCATACTGGTCACTGGAAGTTTAACATGACACCTCATGGCAAAGATCTCACTGAGTATCTAAAAAAAAGTATTGTTGCTCTACATAAAGATGGCCTAGGCTATAACAAGATTGCCAAGACCCTGAAACTGAGCTGCAGCACGGTGGCCAAGACCAAACAGTGGTTTAAGAAAGACAGGTTCCATTTAGAACAGGCCTTGCCTCGCAAAGAAATTGTGTGCACACACTCAGCATCATATCCAGAGGTTGTCTTTGGGAAATACACATATGAGTGCTGCCAGCATTTATGCAGAGGTTGAAGGAATGGGGGGTCAGCCTGTCAGTGCTCAGACCATACGCCGCACACTGCATCAAATTGGTCTGCATGGCTGTCATCCTAGAAGGAAGTCTCTTCTAAAGATGATGCACAAGAAAGCCCGGAAGCAGTTTTCTGAAGACAAGCAGAATAAGGACATGGATTGCTGGAACCATGTCCTGGGGTCTGATGAGACCAAAAGAAACGTATTTGGTTCAGATGGTGCCAAGCATATGTGGCGGCAACCAGGTGAGCAGTACAAAGACAAGTGTGACTTGCCTACAGTCAAGCATGGTGGTGGGAGTGTCATGGTCTGGGGCTGCATGAATGCTGCCGGCACTGGGGAGCTACAGTTCATTGAGGGAACCATGAATGACAAGATGTACTGTGACATATTGAAGCAGATCATGATCCCCTCCCTTCAGAGACTGGGCCGCAGGGCAGTTTTCCTACATGATAACAACCCCAAACACACCTCCAAGACAACCACTGCCTTGCTAAAGAAGCTGAGGGCTAAATGGACCAGTGCTGCCACCAATGCAGTAACAATGCACATTTTGTGGCACTAGCTGGGCATGGCAAGTGACAATCCACAAATAGTGGCAGGAAACGTGGCAAGTGACAATCTGCATCTGGTGGCAGACAACGTGGCAAGTGACAATCTGCATCTGGTGGCAGGCAACGTGGCAAGTGACAATCTGCAAATTGTGGCAGGCGACGTGGCAAGTGACAATCCACAAATGGTGGCAGGCAACGTGGCAAGTGACATTCCGCAAATGGTGGCAAGCAACGTGACAAGTGACAATCCGCAAATGGTGGCAGGCGATGTGGCAATCCACATCTGGTAGCAGATGACATGGCAAGTGACAATCCACATCAGATGGCAGGCGACAGTGGCACGTGACAGTGGCAAGTGACAATCCACATCTGGTGGCAGGCGACATGGCAAGTGACAAACACATCTGGTGGAAGGTGACAGTGGCAAGTGACAATCCGCATCTGGTGGCAGGTGACGTATGGTGAGTTTAACTGTATATATATATATATATATATATTATATATATACCTACACACTACATTACCAAAAGTATTGGTGCACCTTTACACACTTTAATGGCATCACAGTCTCGGTCCATAGGGTTCAATATTGAGTTGGCCCACCTTTTGCAGCTATAACAGCTCCAACTCTTCTGAGAAGGCTGTCCACAAGGTTTAGGAGTGTGTCTATGGGAATGTTTAATCATTCTTCCAGAATCGCATTTGGGGGGTCAGGCACTGATTTTGGACGAGAAGGCCGGGCTCGCAGTCTCTGCTCTAATTCATTCCAAAGGTGTTCTATCGTGTTGAGGTCAGGACTCTGCTTTGTGCACTGGTCCAAATCATTTGGTGGAGGGGATTATGGTGTGGGGTTGTTCACAGCTGTGACGGCTCTGATCATCTGCACAATACACGGCGCCACATCCATTGAGGTACACAGCTCTATTTGGGAACTTATTATACTATATATTCCCTGAGCCCATTTGCACACAGTGGATGCGCCCTTCTTGTGCGGTGATACTCCTGACCTACCCTATTTCTAAATCCTCTGATCTGATTGAAGCCCCTGGTTTTCTGTGTTGACCTTCGCTGGGGGATATGTGATATAAGTGTGCCATGCTCATCCTCATTTGGTGGAATTTAGTTCAATTTAACTATGTAACTACTATATATTTCTTATCGTACATCACGGGACACAGAGCCATAGTAGTTACTATGTGGGTTATAGGCCACCTTCAGGTGATGGACACTGGCACACGCTAAGACAAAAAGTGCACTCCCTATATAACCCCTCTCACTACTGGGAGTACCTCATTTTTTTCCTGAGTGTCTAAGGTGTTGGTCATGAGTAAAGATGTGCTGTGCTGAGCTCCACTGGAGCAATCCTTGCTGGGGCTAGCCATGCAGACCGGATCCATTCAAAGTGTCTTTTTGGCCGAATTGAATGGTACCCCGCCTTGGATCTGAAGAAACGAGGTCTTGCCTGTAACGCTTCTTTTTTTAGAGAGCTGGACCCGGGATCCAGTACTTTTTGGTAGTAAGGCCATAAAGTTTTACTGGTGGAGGTGCTATTACAGGTCCAGGATAGTGGGTTTCCTGGAGGATCCCCAGCTCCTGAAAGTTTAATGGAACCCACCATGAAGGGTGAAGATTGGGTCTGTTGGTTTACCACAGAAAACCCTGTGGCGGGAAAGGTAAGTGGAGTTTTCTAAGAAATTTTTAGAATTTTTCTTATGAATGTCTCCTTTAAGATCAGTAAATGCTGTCATGCCTGTGTCACCACTGGGGGCTATATTGAGCACTCATCGCCTCACGCTCAGAAAACACGCTGTGTCAGGAGAACTGAGATGCTTCTTCCTCCAGCAGACAACAGGACCTCCGGTAAATTTGGGGGGGGGGGGTTCTTCTCCCCACCAGTCGCCCCCCTGTGCTGATTGTCTTCCCCTCTTCTTGGGGGAAGAAGCTCTGTAGATTTAAAAAAAAAAAAAAAAACTGGCATGAATGGCAGGCTGCTTGGCAGCTTACAGACCCTCCCGCGCCATTCTGCTCCATCCCGTGGGTCCCATAGGACCTGTAGACAACCGCTCGCATGGGAAAAGGCTTCTTTTTAAAAGTAAGGGGAAGAGCTGTAGGCAACTTGGGGGGGGGGGGGGAGCAGGGCTTATCGCGGCGTTGGCGTCCTCTGACGTCCAACACGACGAGGCATGGTTTAAAAGGCACCATTTGTGTTGTTGCAGGCTGTGGAGGGACACAAGAGCAAAGGAGGCATTAGGAGGTTTGGTGGCACAGGCACCTCCTTTGAGACATTTTACCGTTGCATCAGGCTGGGCATGTTAGGTGTGACCTCAACAAGTCACCTATTTGTCAGGTTATGTTACCGTTTCCCAATTGTTAGTTAGAGTTCTTATCCAAGCAAAGAGACACGGAGATATTATTCAGTATTTCTGCTCAGAAGTCCGTCGTTAACTCTGACTGTCTCTGACTGACTCTGGCTCTGAGGCTTCTTTATTACATCTTTTATAGACAGAAAAGGGCAAACATCAGCAAATGTAAAAAAAACAACATTTTCAAAGTAAAGACAATTCTCCGGGTGTTATCAGCTGATAAGACAATCTTCTGGGCGTAGACTGCTTTTTAGGGCTGATGCGGCCTCTTCTTGATGAGTACGTGACAATAGATGACGAATCCTTATTTTACAGAGAAGGATAGAAAAATACAAGTATTTAGTATGACATAAGGTCAACCATTTTGTTTAGACACCCCTTAATCCTTACATTTCCCCCTTTGACATCACCCCTCCCTCTTGCCCTGGGTCCACCTGAACAAGTTCTAGTCAGCCTATATCCAGAGTACTCTCCCTGACCGCGAGTTGTCAGAGGGGTATACACCCATCCCCCTGGACAGTACCAACATCTAAAATTCAGGAAGAGTGGCTTTTCTGACAGATGGGTGATGTCAAGAAACTAAATCTACCTATCTTCACAAAAGTTCCATCTTTTCCGCATCATTTACCTTGGCTTTCTTGCAAAAGCACATAAACAACTTAAAGCATGCATAAAAGAAAAATACGAATAAGAGCACCACTATAATCGTCATTGCTGCCTTCTTAACCCAAGAGAATAACCCTGAGAAACGAAAAGTTCCACCAAACGGATCCCAGTCGCGACCAATATTTCGGGCCTTCTCTTGTAAATTCTTTACTTCCGTACGGTGTTGTGCAATGATGTCATAATAATCAGGTACCTCAATGCTGGTGTTATGTATCCAAGTACAGCACTCATAGTCCTCAGTAGTTTCACAGAGTCCTGTCAGTGCTGCACTCATACTTTCAATTGCTAATTCATGTAATTCTAATTGTTGTCTGATGGCTCTGGTCTCCAGATTTAACTTAGTAATGTCATCAGAGTTTTTCTCCAAAACATCATTAATAATTCCTGTATAGTTATTTAGTCTTTTCATTAAGTCTATACCCCATCCTGTCCAGGACGGGAACCAAGCCCATACCATGTCCTTCTTCAGGAATATTTCTCTTTTACTACGATACCTGAGGGGATATCTAGGATGCATGCTAGCTTCTAATAGGTGATCACCTCGTTCATCACCTACTACTCCCATTACTGGTACTAAACTTGCGAGGTAGCACCATCCCTGAGCTCTTCTAGGTATCCAAGTATAACATTTATCCTCACAACAGATGTATATATTATTTCCTAGAGCTACTGATCTTGAACTGATATCATTTCTATAACGAGAGGTGTATCCATAGAGGGATAAGTTGGATACTAACCACCTAACATTATTATCCACAATGTTAGTGAGGAAGTCAGATAATGTCTGGTGTGTGCTGGAATTACTGGGATAGAAGCTTCCATTTAATACGACAATGGACAAATTAAACTTGCTGTCTTGGCATTCTCCATTTCCTCCCGTTGTGTTCCCTAAGTTGAAACACCAATCAGGGAAAAAGGCGAGACCATTTGACTTAAACATTACTGTCTCGCTGGTATTTGTTCTAATTATGTTAATGCTACTGTTAGCAAGATCAGTATAGTTTATAGGAACTGCCATCAGTGGTATACTTGCTGTGCTGGGGTGTAATTTGCTACAAATCCAACATTTCTCATATCCTGACTTCTGGGCATAAGCATATTTAAACTTCAGTAATAACATTTTTTTAGAAAATCCTTCATCCTTGTGTATTTTATTCTGTGAGGTAACCAAACTATTAGCCAGAATTACTGAAACAATAAAAAGATACATGTTGTCATTTGCCAACTGGCTCCTTTTTACAATGAGAAGCGTGGATCCAGGTAGGTTTCCCTTCCAATTTCACTGAGGTTGCTGTAATCAATAGCACCTGGAAAGGACCTTCAAACCTTGGTTCCAGTGTCTTTCTGGTATGTTTCTTTACATACACATAGTCTCCTGGTTGTAGATCGTGTGTACCTGTGACAGAATTAGGGTCTGGAAGAGAAGAATACACACTCTTGTGGATTTTAGTCAGACGCTGTTGCAACTGTATTACATACGTAGTTAAACTATCACATTGTAATTGCATACTTTGAGGAAAATATAAACCTAATCTAGGTGCACTTCCAAACAGTATTTCATATGGGGATAACCCTGTTTTTCCTGTTGGGGTGTACCTAATAGAGAACAAAGCTAAGGGTAGGCACTCAAGCCATGGTTTATTTAACTCTTGCATAGCTTTTTGTATTTTCAGCTTGATTGTACCATTTACTCTTTCTACTGATCCTGAACTCTGTGGGTGGTAAGGAGTATGAAAACTTTGTTGAACCCCTACCATTGCCATCACATTTTGCATTATTTCTCCCGTGAAATGTGTCCCCCTATCTGATTCTATTGTTTCTGGGAGACCAAACCTAGGTATCAGCTCAGTAATCAGTTTCTTGGCGGTGGCTTTTGCCGTAGCTGATTTCACAAGATAACTTTCGGGGCCAGCCTGAAAATAGGCAGATGCACACGAGAACAAATTCAAAGGGGCCGCTCTTAGGCATTTGTATGTAGTCAATCTGCAGTCTCTGAAAGGGATATTGGGCCCGGACCTGATGTTTACGTGGGGTTTTTACTCTCTGTCCTGGGTTATTAATCAGACAGATTTGGCATGCAGCACAGTAGTTCCTTGCAGTACTACTGAATCCAGGGGCTAGCCATCCTTGGCTTACAATCCTATACATAGAATTGGAGCTGACATGAGTGGGTAAGTGAACAGCCGCTGCCATTGCGGGGTATAGAGAACCGGGTAGACATATTTTGTCTCCTTCTCTCCATACATTGTCAAGGCCTGGTGCAGCTCCCTCTTTAACCCAACGGTCCTTCTCAATAGCCCCTGCTTGTTCCTGTAGTTCCATTAGCTGCTGCCATGTGGTTTCGGGCATACTCACCTGTACCGTGGCTAAGGTCTCAGGGCTTACTTCCCCTAGAGCTGCCTTCTTTGCAGTTAAATCTGCAAATGCGTTTCCTTTTGCCTCAGTTGTTTTTGCGCTCGTGTGTGCCGCTATCTTCATGATGGCTACTCTTATAACCTTTTGAAGATTGTTCAGGACTCTTTTGATTCCTTCACCATGTTTAACAGGTGTGCCTGCTGCTGTAAGGTAACCTCTAGCTTTCCATATGTGGCCATAATCATGTGCAACACCGTAGGCGTATGCGGAATCAGTGTAAATGTTCCCTTCTTGTCCCTCCAAGTGTTCTAGGGCTTTCTCTAGAGCGGTTAGTTCCGCTTCTTGTGCCGACATGTGTGCTGGTAGTGACTTTGCCTCAATTACCTGTGTGTCCGTTACCACAGCATAACCTGTGTGATATTTACCTTTGTCATCGGCAAATCTACTACCATCTATGTACAGTGTGTGTTCTGCATTTGCAATGGGTATGTCTGTGACATGTGGGAACCCCGTGATCTCTTGTTCCATAAGTTGGAAACAATCGTGTTCATCAGATGTTATGTCCTGAAACGAAAGTGTGTCAGAATCCTGAGTTTCTTGTGCTGTATCTACACCATTATCATCATTACTCCCCCCTGTCAAATCTGTCTGTAATGGTAAAAGCTGTGCTAAGTTAAAAGAAGTGCATCGCTGAAAGGTAACATTGGGGGGTAGGAGCAAAGTGCATTGTAGACGCAGCTGCCTTGCCATTGATATGTGTTTTGGTTGGACCTGTGATAAGATGGCGTGTATGTCATGTGTGGTATGTACCACTACAGGATTGTCTAAGACAATTTCTGAGGATTTGTCAATGATAATTGACACTGCTGCAACTGCTCGTACACAGGACGGTGATCCTCTAGAGACAGGATCGAGAGCCGCCGAGAAGTATGCTACCGGCCTTTGTTTGATGTGTTGTTGTGTCAACACCCCTGTTGCGTGTCCCGTGATTTCAGCAATGTACAAATGAAATGTTTTGGTATAATCAGGGATCCCGATCGCAGGTGCCGAAATCAGTAACCTTTTTAAGGTGCTAAAAGATTCATGACCTGCTTCTGTGAGTACATAGGGTACTATTTTCAAGCAATCATATAATGGCTGCATCAGAGAACTGGCATGTGGTATCCATTGTCTACAATATGATACCATTCCCAGAAACATACGAAGTTGCTTAAATTTGCGTGGGATATTCATTTGTCTTATGGCCTGGACTCGGTCTTCAGTGAGGTGTCGAGTACCCTGGGATATACAGTGGCCCAAAAAGACAACCTTTTTCTGACATACCTGTAACTTAGTTCTATTCACCTTGCACCCTTTTTCAGCCAGGAATTGTAACAATGAGAGAGTGGCTTTTAAACAAGTATCGTTATCCGGACAACATAACAATAGGTCATCTACATATTGCAACAATACACAAGTGTCAGGCGGTTGCCATTCCCCCTATTTTTACTTTTTAAGGTTTAGTCAGTGGGGCATCGGACAAAAGACCGTCATAACCACTTATGGGTATGGTGTCACGGGACGTCATGTGTGGAGGGACTACTGAATCAGACAACAGACTGCGTGACGCTCCTGTGTCAACCAAACAAGGAATATGTTTACCTTCCACCTTCATCAACATGTGGAGCATTTTGTTCTCTGATTCAGCTAGGACTGGGGCAAGTCATGCGGTCGGATCGTCCCTATCATTGGTACGCCCCTGTCTGTAGTCCCTCGTGTCTCTGTCCGTGTTTCCTTCCTGTTCGTCTTTTATCCTTTTCCTACAGTCTCTTTTTATATGTCCCACCTTGTTGCAGTAATAACAGGTAAGAGGTTTACGGGAGGAATTCCCTCCTTCATTGACCCGGGCAACAGTGTTAACTCCCGGTGTCCTTCTGGGTTTAGTTTCTGCTAAATCAGCCTCTATGCCTTGTGCTTTCTGCAACAATGTTCCTCTGTCCCGTATGGCTCTCCATTCGGGAGTACATGCTTTCAGTTTGTCACCTATTTGGGGTACTAGTCCTTCCATAAACTGTCGATTGAAAGCCCTAATGGTGACGGGTAAGGCTAAATCTAGACCTTCGTCAGCCATCATGCTTTCCATGTTGAGGTAAAATTCTGTAACAGTCTGACCTGGGGCCTGTTTTATGGGCGCTGTCGAACCCCTTTCCTGCTGTTTCCCTTGGCAAAATTCTCGTAACTGAGCAATAAACAGGGGTCTAGAGTCTATATGACGAGGGTGTATTCCTGGTGGATCTGTGGTAGGATCCCCATTCGGTCTAAGTGGGGTAAGTTTAGTCATGAATTGATTAAACATTGTCAGTGTCATTTTATGTCTACATATATCTTCCCCATCTTGCCAAGTTGCTTCATGTGTGTCTAGTAATTGTGTCACGAATCTACAGAATGCGGCAGGTTTTGCTACGGGATCAGGAGCATTCTGTATTAATGCCATAAGAGTGTCAGCCGACCAAGGTGTCCATGTCCTCAGAACGACTTGTCGGGTCACTGTAGGTGGCTGTCCTGCTTGACCCGCATTTGGATTATTTACTTGTATTACCCTAGTCCGACTATGGACTGGAGCTACGGGCTCTGCTCTTTGAGCGCCGCAATGTACACATTCCTGTGCCCAGTCTGGGTTCTGGATACCGCATACTCGGCATACCCATCCTCTTCCTCTTAAGGAAGGATAAAGTTTTGGTCTTTCATTACCTGGTGTGGTAGTGTTATAAGGAGGTGGAGTATCTCCCGTATTAACCCTATCGCCGGGAGCAGAAGGAAGACTTTTGTGTCGGACCTTCATATCCCATCCACCCTTTTCCTGACAATACTCCCATCCCTCCTCTTCAGCCCTGTTGGAAACCTTAATTAAACATTGTATTTGTGATACCCATCTGTTCTGCAATATCTCTCCCTGTCTGTCTCTCTTTATTTCTTCCCAACCTTCTACACTTAATCCATTTTCTCCATCCATCCCCAATTTCTTGAGAATCCTATTTGTGCCCTGTGCCTTATCCTTCCCATACAACATTGTAATTATGTCTTTAACAGCATAACATTTCTGAGATTCCTCCTGGGGTTTACCATGTGTCTGGCCCATTTTGACAGTCCTGCCTAGGTGGCGTTTGGATCACTTACTAAGTGTCTCGTTGCCTTCTCCTCCTAGGGTGCCAAAATACTAAAAACCCTCTCCTAGATGAGATTTCTGAAATCGAATTACCTTATATGCTAGCCAACTGACAAATATTATGACCAGACTGACAGCTACAACATATACAAGCATTCCCTTTTGGTGGCCAAACACATATGACTAGGTCTCCGGGACTTTGTGGAGACCTTATTTCCGTCCCATTACCATGGAATCTCTCAGCATTCGTTTCTTATTCCTGCTTTATTGAGGCAGTCAGGACTTATACTTTCAACCCGTTTTTAGGCTCATGAATCAAAAAGCGTATATCAAACTTAAGTGTCGGACCCCCAAAGTACTCTTACGAGTTAAGGGCGCATTCCGTTACCCATTGGGATGATATATGTTTCAATTCACACCATACAAACAGGGCTTATCTCATTCACAACAGACAGATGACAAGTAGACAGACAAGAAACAACGGTAACATAAGCCAAAATATTAAGTTCAAGACCCGCTTACTACAGAGGTTGGTGTTTACCTGAAGAACAATTCAGACAGATCAGGTGGGCACAAATCTAAGAAGCACAGAGTTTATAAGAAAATAAAGCTTTTCTTACCTGCGCAGGATTTGTCTGTGGTTCTTTGATGTGCCCAGCCTCTTTGTTCCGTCCTTATGTTCGTTCGCCTCTTGTAGTTTCTTCAGCGAGTCCGTGTTCGCGGCGCCAGAAATGTTAGGTGTGACCTCAACAAGTCACCTATTTGTCAGGTTATGTTACCGTTTCCCAATTGTTAGTTAGAGTTCTTATCCAAGCAAAGAGACACGGAGATATTATTCAGTATTTCTGCTCAGAAGTCCGTCGTTAACTCTGACTGTCTCTGACTGACTCTGGCTCTGAGGCTTCTTTATTACATCTTTTATAGACAGAAAAGGGCAAACATCAGCAAATGTAAAAAAAACAACATTTTCAAAGTAAAGACAATTCTCCGGGTGTTATCAGCTGATAAGACAATCTTCTGGGCGTAGACTGCTTTTTAGGGCTGATGCGGCCTCTTCTTGATGAGTACGTGACAATAGATGACGAATCCTTATTTTACAGAGAAGGATAGAAAAATACAAGTATTTAGTATGACATAAGGTCAACCATTTTGTTTAGACACCCCTTAATCCTTACAGGCATTAATAGCAGCAACTGTGCTGGACTATCGCTCAAGCAGTGAATGCATTCCTTCTGATAGTACCTCTGCTTTGTGCATCAGGCTGTGAGCGGAAGGGGGGTAAAAAACACCTGAAAGGGCTCTAGAGGGTCTGTTGTCACACGACAGCCTAGATTCATCTCAAAAAAGATGGCATCCTCCTCTGAGAGTGATGTGGCCAGTCAGAGTGAGCCATCAGGAGGGGCTGGTGTTGCGGCTGCTCTTGACACTGCAGCCCCTGTGTATATTACTAAGGAGGTTTTTTTCTTCTACCATTTTAAGTTTGGCGCAAAAGATTGAAGCTTTAATCGTGTCCCAGAGTGTACCTAAGCGTAGCAGATCCCCGTGCACTGCTCAGGATCCTCATGCTGAGGAACAAGGGGCGAGAGATTATTAATTTCTCTCAAAAGATCAGGAAGAGGCTGATGACTCCTGATGATCCTAATATGGAAGGATCGGCCTCACAGGAGAGACTGTTGTACACTCTCTCATTAATTGGTCCGCTCAACTCTTTTACTGCCTGTAATGCAGTCAGTCGATGAGCCCACCTCTGGGAGGCTTTAATGACCCAAACCAATCTGTTGATGCCTTTCCTATCCATTCATGACTAAAGAAGCTTATGTATTCTGAGTGGGAGCACCCAGATAAACAGTTTTTTCCTCCTAAAAAAGTTTTCTATACTTTATCTTATGGAGGAAGAATTCTATAAGAAATGGGAGAGTCCAACAATTGACGCTACTATATCCTCTATGAACAAGAACCTGACTTTTCCTGTAGACAATGCTGAAATGTTGAAGGATCAAACAAATAAGAAGTTGGAATTTCTCTTTAAAAACAACATTTCTCTCGCAGTCATTCAGCCTGCTTTGGCAGTGATTGGGGTATCTCAGTCCTTAAAGGACAAGTTTGCAGAGGTACTCAAATGTATTCCTGATCAGCAGGCCCAGGAGTTGGCTGGTAGATCAGAAGCATTGTTTTTCACGGTAGACATTATGAAAGATTACATTCTTCAAGCTCATGCTAGGGCTGGTGCATGTGCATAGAATCCTATGGTTGAAAAATTGGTCAGCCGAAGCGCAATGTAAAAAGCTCTTGGCCAGTTTCCCATTTCATGGTGAACGGTTATTTGAAGACGATCTGGATAAGTATATCCAAAGAATTTCTAATGGGAAAAGTTCTCTTTTACCAGTTAAGAAGAAGTTTAAGTGTTTTTCCTTTAAATGTGTGTCTTCTCCAGTGCCAGGGGCATCAGCCTCCAGGCAGTCTCGACAGCCTCCACCGTCAGGTTCAAGAGGTAGACCTCAGGGTCAGTCCCAGAGCCAAAAGAGGACCTGGGGCAGGAAACCCGCAAAACAAAATACTAAAGCCTCCTTATGAAGGCACGCCCCCGCTCGCTTGAGTGGGCGGAAGGCTCCTACACAGTTTTCAAAGATCTGGCAGGAACAATATCAAGACAGATGGGTGGCTTCCTCCATTTCTCTAGGTTACAAACTAGAGTTCCGAGAATTCCCGTCTCCTTGTTTTCTCAGATCAAATGTTCCCAGAGACCCAGGGAAGAGGAAGTCTCTCTTTCTGGCTTTGGATCATCTCTTGTCTCAAAAGGTGATATCAGTGGTTCCCATAGAAGAGCAAGGGGCGGGGTTTTATTCAAAAATTCCTAACGGTACCAAAACCAAACGGGGAGGTCAGACCCATTTTAGATCTCAAGGATTTAAACCAGTGCTTCAATATCCGTTCCTTTCGCATGGAGTCAATCCGGTTAGTAGTCTCCATCCTACAAGGAGGAGAATTTCTGGCATCAATCGACATCAAGGATGCTTATCTCCATGTGCCAGTTTTCCTCGTTCACCAGAAATTTATGCGCTTCCAGGTAGAAAATCTTAATTTTCAGTTTGTAGCTCTGCCTTTCGGTCTACCTACTGCACCTCAAGTGTTCACAAAGATCCTGGCCTCTCCTTTAGCTAGGTTAAGGGCTCAGGGTATAACGTCTAGTTAGCCTACTTAGACAATCTACTCTTGGTAGATCGGTTGGTAACCCGCCTAAACCAAAGTTTAGTCTCAGCAGTGAGTTACCTAGAATTCCTAGACTGGATTCTGAATCTAGAGAAATCCTCCTTAAAACCATCAAGGTGATTGCAGTACTTGGGGCTGACCATAGATACAGTTCAGAAGAGGGTGTTCTTACCCCAGGAAAGGATCAGTTCCATAAGAGAACCGATTCAGCTTGTCAAAACAATGACAAGTCCTTCTATTTGGCTTTGCATGAAGTTGTTAGGAAAGATGGTGGCTTCTTTCGAGGCCGTTCCTTATGCACAGTTTCATTCAAGACTGCTGCAAAACAGTATTCTGCCAACTTGGAACAAGAAAATCCGAGGTTTGGATCTTCCAATGCGCTTATCCCCCGAAGTGCGTCAGCGTCTCAATTGGTGGTTGATATCCAGGAATCTCCAACAAGGAAATGTCTTCTGGAGGGAAGAAGCATCTGTCCAAGGGAAGTGATCCAAATCAGAGAGGACTTTTTCCATCAATATTCTAGAGATTCGGGCAGTACGTCTGGCCCTAGAGGCCTGGACACTCAGACTACGGAATTGTCCTGTCAGGATCCAATCCAACAATGCCACGGCTGTGGCTTACATCAATCACCAAGAGGGCACGAGAAGCCATGCAGCCCAAAGAGGTGTGAATCGTGTTCTATCTTGGACAGAAAACAACATTCCTTGCCTATTGGTGATTTTGAATTTGAATCGCCCACAACTGTTTCCAGGAGAATGGTCCCTTCACCTCAACATCTTTCTGTTGATATGTCAAAGATGGGGTGTTTCAGGTGTGGATCTGTTTGCGTTCAAATTCAACAACAAGGTCGACAACTTTGTGTCAAGGACAAGGGATCCGCTGGCTTATGGAACAGACGCCTTGGTTTTTCCATGGGATCAGTTTTCACTGATCTATGCGTTCCCTTTTGTTCTGCTGCTTCCGTGTCTTCTTCGCAGGATCAAGCAGGAAGGGAAGGAGGTGATTCTTGCGGCTCAGGAGATCTTGGTTTTTCGAGATCATAAAGATGGCGGTAGGGGACCCATGGACCCTACCACTATGGCCAGACCTTCTATTGCAAGGTCTGGTATTTCATCCTACCTTACAAACATTAAATTGAATGGTTTGGCTATTGAGTCCCACATTCTAAAAGATCGTTGGCTGTCAGCTTTAGTAGTCTCTACCTTGGTTAATGCTAGGAAACCGGCCTCCAGGGTCATATACTATAGACTCTGGAAGGCATATGTCTCCTGGTGTGAATCCAGGGGTTGGCACCCCAGGAAATATGTCATAGGTAGGATCCTTGAATTCCTACAGATGGGATTAGAAATGAAGCTGGCCCTGAGTACTATCAAAGGCCAGGTATCAGCCTTATCTGTGGTTTTTCAACGACCACATGCTTCTCACTCTCTGGTTCGTAACTTTATTCAGGGGGTAATACGGATTATTCCTCCAGTTAGGACACCCCTGAACCCTTGGGACTTGACTTTAGTCCTGTTGGCATTACAGAAACAGCCTTTTGAGCCTATATGGGATATTCCCTTAGTCCTTTTAAAAAGAAAAATAATTTTTTGGTTACCATATCCTCTGCTAGAAGAGTATCGGAGTTGGCAGCTCTTTCTTGTAATGAACCATATTTGATCATCCATAAGGATAAGGTGGTATTGCGGCCTCATCCTAAATTCCTACCAAAGGTGGTGACAAGTTTTCATTTAAACCAGGATATTGTTCTGACTTCTTTTTTTCCAGAACCTTGATCTGTGGAAGAGAGGTCACTATGTTCTCTTGATGCAGTGAGAGCGGTCAACGTCTATTTAAAGATTCGCAAAACAGATGTTTTATTTGTATTGCCAGATGGTCCTAGAAAAATGACAGACAGCACAGACAGCATCAAAAGCTACTATTTCCAAATAAATTTGTCAAGTGATTGTTCAGGCTTATGGTTTAAAGAGGAAAATTCCTCCTTTTCATGTTAAAGCACACTCCACCAGGGCTGTTAATGCTTCTTGGTCAGTACATCACCAGGCCTCCATGGCTCAGATCTGCAAGGCCGCAACTTGGTCTTCAGTCCATACATTTACCAGATTCTACTAAATTGATGTAAATGGTCATGAGGATATCGCCTTTTGGCACAGTGTACTGCAGGCTGCAGTATGATCCTCTTGTTTCTTGGTGCCCTACTTTTGTTGTGTCTCCCACCCTTCAGTTGCCATTGCTATGGGACATCCCACATAGTAACTACTTTGGCTCTGTGTCCCGTGATGTACGATAAGAAAACAGGATTTTTATAACAGCTTACCTGTAAAATCCTTTTCTTTGAAGTACATCATGGGACACAGAGGTCCCTCCCTTCTTTGGTACTCCCAGTAGTGGGCGGGGTTATATAGGGAGTGCACTTTTTTTCTTGCCAGTGTCCATCACCTGAAAGTGGCCTATAACCCACATAATAACTACTATGGCTCTGTGTCCCGTGATGTACTTCACAGAAAAGGATTTTACAGGTAAGCTGTTATAAAAATCCTGTTTTTTAACCAAGTAACTTACATAAAGAAGGATACAGTATGTGAAAATGAATCATAAAGAAAACACAATCCCCTAAAATATTTCTCTAATTCTCTAGAGTGGGGTTTCCAAACTTTCTAAACAAAGGGCCAGTTTACTGTCATTCAGACTGTAGGGGGCGGAATATGGCCAGTGGAAGTAGGAATTGTTCTGACATCAATGGGAGTAAAAATTGCACCCTTGACATCAGGGGAAGCAATAGTGCACCATCATTGGCATCAGTGGGAGGAATAGTGCTCCATCATTGGTGTCAATGAGAGAAAAAGTGCCCCAATGTTGGTGTCAATGATAGAAATAGTGCCCTGTTGTTGGTGTCAGTAACACTAATTATGCACCATTGTTGGTGTCAGTGGCAGAAATAGTGACTTGCATCTTTGAAAGTAAACGTGCCCCAAGGGCCCAATAAAGGCAACCAAATGGCCACATCCAGCCACATCCAGCCCCCAGGCTGCAGTTTGCAGGCCACTGCTCTAGAAGCCTTCTGAAAATATGGGCCATTCATTGCTGATTGGTTGACTTACTCTCTACTCTTGTGGTTCTCTCTGTGTTTTGCCTAGTGAACAGCATGTGACTGGCTTGTTGAGTTTGAAACGGAACCTAAGAAGCTTGTGTTAATTAAAACTCCCAAGAGGGTGGATTTTGACCCCCATTTCAGCCGTGATGATCTAGTTATCATGCAAGACATTTATAATAGACTAGCACCCCTAGTGGATTTGTTATATCCATGAAAATAAGGCCTTTTCCTCTTTTTCATCTCTGATCGCTTTTCAGAGAGTGAGGGCTCCCTACCTCTTTCATCTCTTATCTTCAGTTAGGAAGTTATAGCTTCCAAGCAATATTTTCCTTTAGTTACAGAATAAGGGCTCACCCCCTTTTTCATCTCTAACCTCTATTCAAAGAGTGAGGGCTCTCGAACACTTTCATCACTGCTCACCCCTTTCATACCTAACCTCCAGTTAGAGATGGGGAACTCCACACCTTTTGGACTTCACACCTTGAATCAAAGATTTAGAACCCTCCTTCTCTTTTAGCCCTTACTAGTCAGAGAGTGAGAGCTCACCACCTCTTTCATCTTTGGCCTTCCATCAGACAGTGAGGACTTCTTATTGCTTTTATGTCTGATTTCAGAGAGTGAAAGCTACCCACTGCTTTATTCTCTGACCTTACGAATTGAAAACCAAATTGTCTCATCTGGGATAAGGACTTTCAAAAGGGCTGGGAGGCCAAAAAAGTGTACAAGGTATAATAAAACATATAATTTTTAATAATGATACTAAAATGATATCAGCACATACAAAATTGGCATAAACAATACAATAAAAAAATTCATATATTTACAAAAAGTGTCAAAAGAGACACAATTAAATACAATATTTGTTCCTAAGTCTCATGCATTTTACCTAAACTCCACTGTATTACAGCATATTGCAGTGGACATAGAAAAAAAACCCAACGTGTTTCGAGATCTTGTATAAATTCTCTTCATCAGGGGTGTGTGTGATTCACATAAGACAGTAACAGAAAAATAGGAAACTATATATCTGAAATTAAAACAAAGTCAATTTGTATTAATATATCAACATACCAAAAATAAATCATCTAATGGCACTTAGTATTTTCTATTATCCGTGAATGAAAAAGAAAATACTAACCATATTCTCTGACCTTGAGCCAGAGAGTAATGCCTAGTTCACAGGATGAGAAAATCTGACAAAAAATATAACTTTCTGAGCAATGTCCAATATTATGAGTAATAGTACACAGCTTTCGAAAGCCGATCACGACAGTTCATGCGAAAATATCTGAAGGGACAAACACAAAAAATGTTCTCGTACGATACCAGAAGGAACGATTTTCGTGCAATGAGTATATTAGTTGTACAAAAAAAAAATCGTGTGACCAAGACCACGCATGCTTGAAAACGAAAAAATACATTACAATACAATTCAAAATGTTATGTCACTTCTGTATTCCATTGTACTAGAATTTTCGTAACTTTAGTAACTTATTTGTTTTCAAAATGTGACTAGCATGCAAAAAAACGGACGATCATTTGTCCGATATTCTTATTGTGTGTACTAGGCTTAAAGGCTTCCCGTGTATTTTCCATCTAATTTGATTGATGGTGGTGTGTAATTATGACATTAACTAGTTAAAGCGGGAGTCCGCCGTTTTTTTTTTTTTTAAAGCCAGCAGCTACAAATACTGCAGCTGCTGACTTTTAAAATAATGACACTTACCCTCCCAGCGCACCCGCGATGTCGGCACCCGAAGCCGATCTCTCGATCGTCTCTCATCTTGGGTATGGGAATCAGGAAGTGGAGCCTTGCGGCTTAATTTCCCGGTTCCCTACTGCGCATGCCCGAGTCACGCTGCACAATAAGGATGGTCCCCGCTGTCTCTGGGATCTGTGTGTTTCCCAGCAGACAGCGGGGGACCTTCGGAAAGGGGCGTACCTTCTGCAGATATCTATGGCGGAAGTGGGTGCAGATACCTTTACTGTACAGGTACCTGCACCCCCCTCCCCCCTGAAAGGTGCCAATTGTGGCGCCAGAGGGGGGGAGGGTTCCAATGAGCGGAAGCTCCACTTTAGGGTGGACCTCCGCTTTAAAGAAACAGCTATTATTCCCCGTTGACTAAACCATTGTTTCTCAACTCCAGTCCTCAAGGCACCCCAACAGGTCATGTTTTCAGGATTTCCCTCAGATGAACCGGCTGTGGTAATTACTAAGGCATTGAAACTGATCAAATCACCTGTGCAAAATAATGGTAAGCCTGAAAACATGACCTGTTGGGGCGCCTTGAGGACTGGAGTTGAGAAACACTGGACTAAACTATATAATTTTGTTATTATAATAGTGTCACCAGTCATGAATCAACTATGGAGTTCCCTTTGGATTTCTTTTCAGTCAGGGAATAAGGTGAGGGTTGTGAGATCAAGGGTGCACTGGTAAGGGGTTACAGGGACTTCTTTACTAGTTCCCCTTCATAAAGAGTTAAGGACATCTTATTTCTTATGGTCCAATGGTCCAGGCCATACCATGTAAGGCCAATATATATATACTTGAGAAGTTATTTAAATACAGGCTGAATGTGCCTCGATAAAAATCAGTGTTTCTAACTGCTTATGACACACAGAAAGAGTGTTAAATGCATGAATGAACTTTCATATCACATCTATGATTACACCAAAGTTTCTACTTGGCTGTGTAAAATGAGATGTGGATGGTTCATAACTGAAGATAATTATAACAGACAGATTTTAGGACTAGAAAGCAGCAGAAGTTGTGTGAAAGTAGACCTCCAGCCTGGAGCTGATTAGAGCAGTTTCAGAAAGCCCATCCACATATGTTACATAAACAGCAGGCTTCTGTGTTACTCACCATGCAACACATCCGTTTATTTTATAAGGGATGCTTTATTCAATTACCTTTTCTAAATTTAAATACCGTATATACTCGAGTATAGGCCGACCCGAATATAAGCCGAGGCCCCCAATTTACCCCCAAAAAAACTGGCAAACTTATTGACTCGTGTATAAGCCGAGGGTGAGACATGCCTGTCCATCCCTGTGTGTGTGTCCGTCCATCCCTGTGTGTCCGTCCATCCCTGTGTGTCCGTCCATCCCTGTGTGTCCGTCCATCCATCCCTGTGTGTGTGTGTGTCCATCCATCCATCCATCCCTGTGTGTGTGTCCGTCCATCCCTGTGTGTCCGTCCATCCCTGTGTGTCCGTCCATCCCTGTGTGTCCGTCCATCCATCCATCCATCCATCCCTGTGTGTGTGTGTCTCCATCCATCCATCCATCCATCCCTGTGTGTGTGTGTCTCCATCCATCCATCCCTGTGTGTGTGTGTCTCCATCCATGTGTGTGTGTGTGTGTGTGTGTGTGTGTGTGTGTGTGTGTGTGTGTGTGTGTCCAGCCTACCTGTGTCCCGAGCCTTTGTCCCGAGCCTCCGTCCCGTGCCTTGCCTCCTTGCCTCCGTCCCGTGCCGTGCCTTGCCTCCGTCCCGTGTCGTGCCTTGCCTTGCCTCCGTCCCGTCCCGTCCCGTGCCGTGCCTTGCCTTGCCTCCGTCCCGTGCCCTCTTCGTCGGCGCCTCGGCGGCCATTGTAAAATTCAAAAGCCTCCGCCTGTGATAGGCGGAACACTGAATTTCCCAGCAGCCTGTGTTCCGCCTATCACGGACATCGTATCATCCTCGTCCGTAGTACGAGGATGATACGATGTCCGTGATAGGCGGAACACAGGCTGCTGGGAAATTCAGTGTTCCGCCTATCACAGGCGAAGGCGGAGCCGGAGGCGCGGCTTTTGAATGATAGAATGGCCGCTGTCTGTCTGCTCGACACGCTGATCGAGCGGGCAGACAGCGATGACTCGAGTATAAGCCGAGGGGGGCACTTTCAGCCTCAAAAAAGAGGCTGAAAATCTCGGCTTATACTCGAGTATATACGGTACTTACAATTATTTATGGCTTTGCAAGAGCTCTATCTTTTTGCACACTAAAGTGGTGGTGCTTAGATAAGTGTGTAATAGTATGGACTTTTGTGGATTTGAGTGTGTTTCGGGTGGATTGATGGTAAATGTTTAGTAGTAGACATAGTGCTGTGATGCATTAGGGTAGAGGATGTCTCACTTGGTTCTGGCAATGACCAAGGAGAAAAAAATCCCTTAGGCCCCTTTCACACTGATGTTCCGTTCAGGCCCGCCTGTCAGTTTTTCAGGCGGACCTGAACGGGTGCTCCATAGAGCTCTATGGAGCGTCGGATGTCAGCGGTGAAATGTCCGCTGACATCCGTCCCGAAAAAGTGTAACGGAGGAAAAAGCTATTTTTCCATCCGTCTGCGGATCGGATCGGGTGACGACGGGCACTGCGGTCCGTCGTCATCCGATCTCCCACAGGGGAGAGCGGCGCTGTGACAGGTCTGTCCCTGCGCAGTGTGCAGAGACGGACCTGTCATCTCCCTGCTCAGCAGGGATCAATGGAGTGATCCCCGCTGTGCAAACGGATATCCACGGGGCGGATCAGAATTGATCCGCCCCATGTGAAAGGACCCTTACACACGATCGGAATTTTGGTCGGAAAAAGCTCTGATGGTTTTCCTGACGGAATTCTGATGGGATTTCGCTCAAGCTGTCTTGCATACACACGGTCATACCAAATTCCGACCGTCAAGAACATGGTGACGTACAAAACGTACAACGGGACTAGAAAAAGGAAGTTCAATACCCAGTAGCCAATAGCTTCCATCTCCTAGTTGAATCTGAGCATGCGTGAGTTTTTGCGTGTCGGAATTGCATACACACGATCGGAATTTCTGACAGAAAGTTTTTCCATCGGAAAATTGAGAACATGCTCTCAAATTTTTGCTGGCGGGAATTCGAGCAGCTAAATGAAGCATACACATGGTCGCATTTTCCGATGAAAGACTCTCATTGGTCTTTTGCTGGCCGAAATTCCGATCGTGTGTATGCGGCATTAGATTTTTCCAACTATGTAGTATGAAGACCTACCCAAACTATGCATTTGATTTGTATCCAACCAGACATGCCATGGTACTACATACTGTAGTTATACCAGGACTACAATTGTAGAAAAAAAAATGGTGGGACTTTTGAGGCACAGCGTATTCATAACAAAATATAACATTTTATTTAATTTCTTACAGTTTTTTAGACATGTAATAACAGACTTATAATAAAATTGCAATTGTAAAACAGTCATTTCCAACCACTGCATTAATTCATACAACATCGTCTTTCTGCTCAATGCGTTTCATGGACATAGTTCTCTTCATCAGTAGCTAACAGACATTGGTTGTTGCCATCTAAATAGATTGACAATATCATTTTCAAATAAATAATCATATCAATGAAACATATTTCCACACATCATGCCACAATTTCTCCACAGGGATTGCAATGTACACTCGGATATTCTTTATGGTTCCACTGTGCAAGGTGCGGGGATCCCAAGAGGGGCTTCCTCCCTTCTTGGGATCCCCGCACCTTACACAGTCTCCACTGTCTGGTCAGCAGTAGATATACAGTATCTCACAAAAGAGAGTACACCCCTCACATTTTTGTAAATATTTTATTATATCTTTTCATGTGACAACACTGAAGAAATTAAACTTTGCTACAATGTAAAGCAGTGAGTACAGCTACAGTGTAAATTTGTTGTCCCCTCAAAATAACTCAACACACATCCATTAATTCAAGGGGAAAGGAGGTAGATTGAAAATTGTGAAGGTAGGGGAGATGTGATAAAGAGCTCCCTATACCAATTCCAAATTCAATCCATTAATGTCTAAACCACTGGCAACAAAAGTGAGTACACCCCTAAGTGAAAATATCCCATCTGCCACCACGGCAGATGGACTTGTAGTTCTCAATGGAACACAAGTGTGGGGATCAGTGCCTTTGGAGTCCAGGGACAATTTCTCCAGTTCAGTAACTGAAAGCCCCACACATAGGTGTGCACAGCCTATTGAATTAGGGTGTGCACCCCAAAGCTCAGGCAGTATGGAGAATCGGCACTGCACATAGGGATTAGGGTGTACCCAGGCACACCTGGCACACCCCCTGTACATGCCTATGGCCCTACCTCAGTACAGACATAGAGGAAAAGTCTAGCATTGCGTACAGCATCCATAGATGGCGGTTGCACTGCTTTGCAGATTGATTTGCAAAAATAAATGAACTTTTTTTTACCTGCAGATTTATGAGTATTTATTATTTGTTTTTCAAAGGTGGACTTAGTCTTTACTTTATGTAATGTTACATGTAATGTAATTGAAAGAGTGGGAACACCCCTGGAGAATGGGAATACCCACAACAGAAGATACCAGGCCAGGAACAATGAAAGGCAGATCTTTCCACAGGAGTCCATGAAACATATAAGAAGCCAGTTGGGTTATTAGGACCACAAGTCTCCACATTTAATTGGGATATCACTTCGGGGTGATTTCTTTCTTTTTTTGTTAATTAACTGGCAGGCAGTCATTTTATTAGGCTGACATCCTAATACATTATTGTTTCAACTTTTTTCTTGTTCCAACAGACATACCGGTTTTCTCAACTCCCTGAAATGGCTATGGGCTCTCCTCCACCACCGGTGCCACCGAGGACAGGTCCTGTGGCTGTCCCTTCATTAAGGAGGTACATTACACTAGTGTGTTTATTAACTATCTGATCTTGATTTAAAAAGAAAAAGATTGGGTAAAGGAACAACTGTTTCAGATTACTTTTGTTTTGTTTTTTAAGAGCAAATGTTCTTCTTAAAGTGGAAACTTCAGTAATTTTTTCATCTTTCCATCTATTAAATCTTTTGCCCTTGTTGTTTTAACTTTGAATAGTAAAAAAAAAATTTCTGCCAGTAAATACCTTATACAGCCCCTTTCTGATTTCTTGTCTGGTAAAAAGCCTAGGCTTATGACATGATGATGAGTTTGCCTAGGAAGTTGGGGGGGGGGGAGGGTGAGTCATAAGAGGGCCAATAAGAGCTGCAGAGCTGGAGGTGTGCCTCTGTGTAAATCTAGGGAACAGGCAGCAGCTTCAACTGGCCACAGTTAAAATGGTAGCAGCCAGACTTAGTGGAGGAAGATTTCTCCAGCATATTTGGCAAGTACAGAATCACAGTATATATAAAATAATATGCAAAGTGGTTGGAGGGATGCTTCAAAAGATATTGTTGTTACAAATTATGTAAGCAGACTGCAGTTCCTCTTCAAGAATCCATACCCCTTAAATATCACCTACACTTAACACCTAGACACCTTACTACTTAAAGTGTATGTTCAGGCAAGAAAATAAAATTATTACATGCTGTTTTACTAAAGAAGGCATCTACAGCAGGTTTCGAGTGAAGCAATGCAAGCACTGCAGTCATGGCTCAGAATGATATTCCGCATTTTAATTGGCACCTTTGCACAGCTGCCCTTGTTGATTTTGTATTACTCTTCTGCCACCTTGTATACCTTGAATTATTTTAGGTTACTTTTTAGGCTGGGTTCACACTGATGCGATTTGGATGTGGGTTTCCCCACATCCAATTCCCATAACAGGGGACTGTGACCAGCTCTCAATGGAGCCTGTTCACACACCCCCGGGGCAGCCGCGAAACGCACTGGAAAAAGGGTCCTGTGCGTCTTTGGCTCTGTTTCTAGTACAAATTCAGGCAACAATTCAGAGCTGAATCGCACCTGAATTGGTAAATAAGGACACACCGGACCCCATGCTGGGAACTGTGGTTTCACATATGTGAAAACGGCCTAATGAAAACTCTGATGAGGACCCTCATGTAAAGGTGGGCTCAATTATTATTTTTTTCAGCCTTCAAAATATTTGAAAAAGATTTGGCTCTTGTACTGAAAAGTTTGGAGACCCCTAATGTACAGGCCAACAAAGTAGAAATATGGTAAACTGGATTTAAGGAGTTCAGAACAAGGTGACATTTTTTTTTTCTTTTTAACCACTACAATACAGGGCACTTTTGCCCCCTTCCTTCCCAGCCCAATTTTCAGCTTTCATCGCTCTCGCACTTTCAATGACAATTGCGCGGTCATGCTACACTGTACCTAAATGAAATTTTTATCATTTTGTTTGCACAAATAGAGCTTTATTTTGGTGGTATTTATTCACGACGCAAAAAAAGCGGAAATTTGGAAAAAAAAAACAATATTTTCTTTTTTCTATTTTAAAAGAAATCCAATAAAATCAAATTTTGTCATAAATTTAAGCCAAAATGTATTCTGCTACATGTTTTTGGTAAAAAAAAATCAGTTAAGTGTATAATAATTGGTTTGTGTGATCACAGACATATGTACGCAAATGATCATGTACAGATGTGTGCAGGTGATCATGTACATATGTGTGCAGATAATCATTGGAACATGTGATTTTAGTGGGACATATGTGGGGGACATGTGTTTTTTTATATGGGGACATGTCTTTTTATTATTTGGGGACATGTGTGTTTTGGGGACATGTGTGGTGACATGTGTATTGTGGTGACATGTGTGTTTACACTGTGTGTGATGTGTGTATTACACTAGACTGGTGATCAGTTAGTAAAAAGCTGTAAAAAACAGCTCATACTCACTGATCACCAGCCGGCTGCAGCGATCTGCTCTCCTCTCCTCAGCGATGACTTCTGTGTGAGGAGAGGAGGAGCAGATTGCCTAGCAACCGGCTGTTTGTTTACATCACATGACGGCCGTGATTGGACACGGCCATCATGTGATCAGGAGGGCCAATCACAGAGCCCTCCTGCCGATCCGAGATGCGCCGTGTCCGGGTGACACGAGCACATCGGGATCGCGCCGCTGCGCGGGCATGCGTGCGCGCGATCCCCCTCCTTCTGAAGGACGTTCCTGAACGTCCTATCAGAAGTAGAGAGCTCCCACCCGGCCGTATATGTACATTGGCCGGGTGGGAAGTGGTTAAACAAACTCATTACATATGGGGAAACCTTAAAAATGGTGAAACCAAAAAATGCCAAACTTCTTCTTCTAATGCCTAATGTACACACGGTCGGACATTTCGACAACAAAATCCGTCTGATTTTATTCGACAGGTTTTGTCCTAAACTGATGTTGCAAACACGCATTCGGACAAAGCTGTCGGAAAATCTGGTCTTTCAGAACGTGATGACGTTTGTTCGTTATGACAGGACTACGTTGAGGCTAGTAGCCAATAGCTTTGGTCTCAGATTTGATCTGCGCATGCATGGCACTTTGTCCGATCGGAATTCTCTACAAACGATCGGATTATTTTTTCGGAAAAAACAAAAAAAAATACTAATTGATTTGAATAAACACTTTTTTTTTCCAGTACAGTGTGTATGATAATATGGGTTGTTATTATTTAAACAGATCCACATCAGACATGACCAGCAAGAACAGAGTGCCGGAGCCCAGCGGGAATGAGCAAAGTCCAGGTGAGTACATGGGGTGTCTAGTATATTCTACGTTGTCAGTCCCCAGGGACGCAAATGTGTCAGTCTGTATAAAATGAATCAGGTGTATATACTGTACATTCAGGTATCAACAAATCCCAGGAGGGACACCCTGTAATGGTTTAAAGGAAAATCCAACCTAATAACCAGTCTACGTATAAACTTTAAACTGGGACGAAAGGCTATTTTAATTTGTAAACATTCATAAATCCATTCTGTTTAATGTTCTGGCTCTAAGAGAGCTGATGGTATGCACATTACTAGCCCTTGAGTTTTACTATTTCTGTACAAAATATAAATGACTACCAATATTTATAAATGTATTTATAACAATGACACTGATCTCTGCTCCCTCTGATTGGAGCAGAGATCAGTGTTCACTAATACACAGCCATGCCCCCCACAGTTAGTAACACGCCCCCTAGGACACACTTAACCCCTACACTGCCACCCCTTGTTTAACCCCTTCACTGCCAGTGTCATTTACACAGGAATCAGTACATTTGTATAGCACTGATTGCTGTATAAATGACAGTGGTCCCAAAAATGTGTCAAAAATGTCCGACGTGTCTGCCATAATGTTGCAGTCACAATAAAAATTGCTGATCGCCGCCATTATTAGTAAAAAAAAAAATTATTAATAAAAATGCCATAAAATTATCCCCTATTTTGTAAACACTATAAATTTTGAGCAAACCAATCAATAATCGCCTATTTCAATTTTTTTTTTACCAAAAATATGTAGAAGAATACGTATCGGCCTGAGGAAAAAAAAATGTTTTTTTATATATTTTTGGGGGATATTTTTATTATAGCAAAAAGTAAAAAATAATGCGTTTTTTTTCAAAATTGTCGCCCTTTTTTGTTTATAGCGCAAAAAATAAAAACCACAGGGGTGATCAAATACTACCAAAAGAAAGCTCTATCTGTGGGAAAAAAAGGACGTCAATTTTGTTTGGGAGCCACGTCGCACGACCGCGCAATTGTCAGTTAAAACGACGCAGTGCCGAATCGCAAAAAGTGGTCTGGTCTGGTCTTAAGCCAGCAAAATGGTCCGGTCTGAAAGTGGTTAATAGACCTACAATTCAACACTGCCACAAATTTGTGTCAAGTTATCCTTGCTATTTGGGTTGCGGTGCCATCCCATTCATCTTAGTGGGTCACGTTGGCAGCTTTGAGTATTTTTGTGGCATGTGTACGCCCTCTGGCCATTGTGTTAAATTAAGCCCCCCTCCTATGACCACAAGTGTAAATGAGGCCAAAAGGATATGCGTTTGTTTTCAGCCTTATCAATTACTCAATATGTCCACCCACCCATGGCAATATGCACAAAGCCATCCCACTCTCCCCATTTCATTTTGAATATGCTGTACATTATAAAGAATTTATCAGCAGAAGTGAGACCTGTAGGTAGAGAATTAGGCAGTCAGAAGGTGACCTGGCCCACCACCATCCACCTATAACTGGCAGAGATATAGAAAATGGTTTATTTGGACTCTCGACAGCTGACATGAGTTGAAAATCACCTTGAAAATGCAATTAAATTAACTACACATATCCAAAGAGTGACACCTGTGACCTCTACCTACATTGCTTATGATGGCAAGAGCCATCCACTAAGACATGCGTAGTATTTATTTTTTTATGTTTGTACCATGTCCAAATCCCTCTACCCAAGAGGGATCGACTCCGTCTGCTCTGTTAGTCGTCCCTAAGGCCGCGTACACACGCGCGGACTGTTGGCCCAACTTTGTCCGTCCAACAGTTTGAGCGAACAGTCCGCTCAAACTTAGCATGGACGGACATGGCCACACACGACGGACGAACAGTTTGCTGAAACCGTGCGCGATGACGTGAACGGCACGTACGACGGGACGAAAAATACGACGTCCTATACACTGCAATGCAACCTTCCGACGTGGAAATCCTTTCTGAGCATGCGCGAGACTTAGTTGGCCGAACAAGCCTACACACGAGCGAACAGTCCGCTGAAACCTTGTTTCAGCGGACAGTTTTTCGGAATTTCCGTAAGACCTTGTTCGGCCAACTGTCCGCTGAAACTGTCCGCTGAAGCCCCACACACGAGCGGACTGTCCGCCCAAACACTGTTCAGCGGACAAGGTTGGGCGAACAGTCCGCGCGTGTGTACGCGGCCTAAGAGATAACTACTCATTAGCCGAGCTACTGTTTGCAACAGATGATAATGGTAACCTATACGAGATAATTCCTGGGTGACCCATATGCTGCTCCGTACTGTTTGTACATAAACAAAGACCCACTGAACTGTCTGTAACAAAAAAGGCTAATCAATTTGAGGAATTATCTGCCAGGCTAAATCGTGGGTCCTGCACACTGGTACATCAAGTTGTTTTCTGTGTATGCTTGGCAGGCAACAGGGCCAGACTGGATTAGCCAAATCAAAGCTGTTGGATTTTGCAAGAACTAGATAAAGAAAATGAGAATTACAGATAAAATACAAAATACTATAACAAATAAAACATAACGATATTAGTTTACTGGTTTACAGAAAAGTTTAAAAAGGAAACTATAACGATTTGGTGTCAATTTTATATAGATGTTTTTAAAGAATGTTATTTTTTTATTAATATTATTTTAACTATGGATAATGCTAAGTGCTTTAAAATAACCTCTAACTGAAACATCCTAGGGGGATAAGTCACTCTTCTAAACATCAGAGGTTATTTACTAAGACTTGCCATACACTAATGATTTTCTTCTGTTTGACCTGCTGGTTGAACAAAAGAAAATGATTTCATTTCCCCATCCACATACTTGATGTGGATGGGGGAATCCCCCCACTGTGCTATTCTACAGTGGAGAGATTTCCCCGCTGTCAGAATACACTCAGCACCGCTGGCACAGATTGAGAGAACATTTTTTCAACAGGATGGTTGTACACAAGTCCATCAATAGATCAATTTGTGTACAACCAGCCTGCCCATACATGGATCAAAATATGTCTGGTCCCTGCTCAACCAGCTGAATCTTGCTCAATCTATGGCCGGCTTAAAGGAGTAGAGCACGTTGCAATAGGGTGAAACCGTCCTGATTTTGATAATCCAATCAAATTTTTTTCCATTTCCCTTGCACATGATTGGGTATTTTTTGCAAAGTGACATTTTTTATTTAGCTTCACACCATTCACCAAGAGTAGGCATTTTCAAAGCTTTTTCAAAAGTATACATGACTGTCAACTTTTTTTGTATACGTGACATGTCAACTTTTTATTCTACAAAAGAAGCATGAAACATTTGCCATCTTCCTCAATGACTGCTTTGCCTTGTCAGGTAATACCGTTCCTGCTGTGTTTGCCATCCCAGGGAACCGCGCAGAATATACCAGCTATTACATTCCACAGCCACCAGCTGCCTACCGGAACCACGCCTGGATGTCATACTCGGGAGAAAATGATTTGCCGGGACAATGGGCAGACTCGGTAAGCTTGTTACCAAAGCTAAAGAATATTGCATATTGTACTCACAAGTGCAGTTTTGTGCCTTGGAGATCTTCTGAAATGTTCAATCAGATGTGGCTTTCTTAAACGTTCAAAGAATTTGTAAACCTCCAAATTTCCCCAACCAGAAATCTCAAAAAAAAGTCAAAGCAAATCTGAACCAGGCTCCAAAAAGTGTGCATTACAATAACACAAATGATGCAACATTAAGCACAATATATTTGGAAGTTCCTGGCAGCCCTGCCTGATGAGTTATTGGGCCAGAAAACATCCAAAAAAGGAATCTACCAGAATTATTATGATTTGGAAGGGTAAGGCCTAGTGGCATTGGCTTTTTTTTTTAAGGAACTTCTGCTGAGAGAAATATGGAGGCCACTATTGCTGATGTATGTCTAAAAATGCTAATTGCCTAATAGTCACACTTTGACTTGATTACTTGTTAAAGCCCATCTCTGGGAAAAACGTAACCTTCCAGGTTTTGTTCAAATGCCAAAAAAACACCAAAGGAAAAATGCACCCACAAAGGCTATCAATTTCAATATACAATTGTATTAATTGAACATACATGTAAAAAGCAACCGTGGCAAAGATGGGAAATCCTTACCCCACATATACCCCTCCCCCCTGGCCCCCCACCCAACACAACCCAACCCACTCTGATCTCCTCAAGATCCTGGCCCCCAAAATCGCTGCTACCCCTCTATCTCCATACTCCAGTGAATATGCTCCCCCTTGTCTGCCTGCTTATTCACAGGCATATAATAAGCAGGCAGACTTACTTTCATTACAGACATTTAGCCATTCAGTCTACAGATCACATTACAGATAACTGAATCAACCAAACCTGTTACCATCAGAAGGGGGAGCATATTCACTGGAGGGGGAGATAGAGGGGTGCAGTGATTTTGTGGGCCAGGATGGTGGGGTAGGGGTTTCCCATCTTTGCCATGGTTGCTTTTTAAATGTATGTCCAATAAATAACATTTTGTATTGAATTCGATAGCCTTTGTAGGTGCGTTTTTCCTTTGGTGTTTTTTTTTCATGTATATTTTGGAAGCATCTCCCTTTATTTACTAGGGTATAGGCCCCTTTTTCACAACACTCCCAGGATCCATACAATTGTGAGTTTTTTTTTCTTCAGGGTTTGTTTACATACCCTGTGAAGTAGTAGTTTACTGGCCTAAGTCTGCCCTCCGTGTCCCTCACTGTCCTTGTTTCTGGATACACGGGAACTATAAACCAGTGATGCAGATTTGCCTGTGTGGGCTGGTACCCGATGGTTCCCTTTGGTTGGTGGCACTGCTAAGACTCTTCCAATCTTGAGAGGCCCCAAGCATTGGACAGCCAGTAGGCAGTGGACACCAGAAAAAGTGAGATGGCTCGAGGATGAAATGTCTTGTAATCATGGATTTAGGTGAGTTAAAGGGGCATATAGGGGGCTTGTAAGGGGTATATCATGGAGTATCATGAGTATGACAGCATACAAGTTGAGTTGCATGGTATTGCTGCTAAATGTCCAACAGTTTCCAGCACTGATTGCTGGACAGAGTGCAGACAAAACTCAAACATGATGCAATACATTTATCTGAGTTATATGGCTGTTTAATATTCATAGGGTAATTCCAGGGTGAACTTCCACTTTAAATGTGGGTATTGCACAGCAAAATCTTTTTTTTTCTTCGATTACTGGCCTGTTTTATGTTTTATTTAACTGGATATCTGCTTTAAACCTTTCAACTTTAAACCTTTTTTCTTTAACTGCCTAAGGCCCTTACATATACTCAGTGAAGTGACTGGCCTCAGGTGATATACAGAGATTAAACAAATCCTCCTATAGAAATTATACCTGTTTATTTGCAGCCCTTTCCTCGCTACATCTGTCCAAAGTGCCCAAATTTAAAGCTTTTCTTAGAGTTCAGAAAAAAGGGGGTGGAGATCTGAAGTTACACTCTGAAGAGCTCAGTCAGGAGAGCTCTGACAGCTGATTGGAGGGAAAGGACACACCTCCCTATACACAGCACACAGGAAAACAACTGGGGCTGTCAATCAGTTGGAGATCCCTCCCCATCACATTTTTTCTCTTTGTGCCAGGAAAACTTGTCAAAAATGACACTTAGTGCTCTTAAATGAGACAAGTACACAGTATAGAGGGATATGCTTTGTCCATATTTCATGTCTGAGGTTTACAACCACTTTAAGTTTTAATTTGTTTTTATTTTATTTATTTTTTGCTTACTCAATGTTTGTCTAGAAGACATTACAGCTGTCATATATAATCCCCGTAATGTATTTAATAATGTATATGTGTATTTCCTATAATCACCAGCTCCATCTTATGGCCATCATGTGGCATTTCCCTGAAATACATCAATCAGAAAAATACAGCATTATGGCCACTAGATCGAGCTAATGATCATAGAAATACAGACATTAGACACAATAAAGGGATTGTTTGCAAGGACTGTGGCATTTGCATAGCAACAGTTTTATGGGTAGACCCCTAAGACTACCTTGTATATAGTGTGACAACTACATTCATTTTTCTTCAGAGTGAGCAATGTTGTCACCTTATTACAGGAAGTGAAAAATCAGTGGATCAAGTGACTGGATCCACAGGTAATAAATTATATTACGAAAAGAAAAGGTGGGGGGGGGGGTGGGACTTTAAATGAGGTGAGTACACATGGCTAGAAGATTAGTAGAAACATGGAAAAATGACATGATACATGCAGCAACGAATAAAATTGTCAATCGCATATTACAGACCATATAAAGAAACAAACCTTAGTAACAACCAGCCAACCGCTGTGTGGTATGGAATGAATCCTGGATGTAGTAAAAACACTTAAAATTACAACATGATAGTTGGAGAACTCAAGATAATGTATTGAGTAGGGGCGTCTGCATGAGAATAATTGCATCCAAATTAGCCCAACGCGTTTTGTGGATGATACCACTCTTCAGGGGCAGGTGCACGCAAATCTATAAAACACAAAACATGAGTAGACCAGTATAATCCAATTTTGTACCCCTCAACGGGGAGGATATGTACAAGAAGAAAGGGAAAGGGTTACTCATCCCTATGAGTACTTACATCGTAATAAGTCTGGAAAATGGTCCTTTGTTTTCTTGGGGATCATGTTTATGCACCTGCGGGTCCCTTCCACAGCTCCCAATACAGACAATTTGGACAGCCTCTGACTCCTCGTCCCCCATTTTCCAGACTTATTACGAAGTAAGTACTCATAGGAATGGGTAACCCTCTCCCTTTCTTTTTGTACATATGCTCCCTGTTGAGGGGTACAACATTGGATCATACTTGTCTACTCTTTTTTTTTTAGATTTGCGTGCACCTGCCCCTGAAGAGTGGTATTATCCATGAAATGCGTTGGGATAATTTGGATGCAATTATTCTCATGCAGACACCCCTACTCAATTCATTATCTTGAGTTCTCCATCTACCATGTAATTTTAAGTGTTTTTACTACATCCGGGATTCGTTCCATACCACGCAGTGGATGACTGGTTGCTACCAATGTTTGTTTCTTTATATGGTCTGTAATATGTGATTGACAATTTTATTCATTGCTGCATGTATCATGTAATTTTGCTATGTTCCTTGTTTCACCAATAAAAACATGTTTTGGATGTCTACTCATCTTTTAGCCATGTGTACTCACCTCATTTAAAGTCCCACCCCCCCCCCTTTCTTTTCGCAGATCTAGGGATGGAGAGACCCATATGTCTCATTTAAAGTCCCAAACTCCCCCTTTTTAGTTCATAAATTACATTACAGGGGACTAGTAATGCACTGGTAATGGTATTAATAGACTGCTTTATATCTATCATTTTTGCTTTTGACCATAGTTACAATTTAGTTCACCCTCCAAACTTAATTCCTAATTACATGAACTGCTATTTGTCACTGCACAGGCTCCCCTTCCTGGTTACATTGAGGCTTATCCGAGGTCAAGATACCCTCAGAACTCTCCTTCCCGTCTCCCTAGGCAGTTTGGCCAATCTGTCAACCTACACCCGAGCTTGGACCATGCTGCTGGAGCATCAATCGGAGCTTCTCAACAAAGTCTGGCCGATACCGACACTCCAGACGCCTCAATCACCAATTTATCCACAGCTGCTTTGGTAAAAGCCATAAGAGAAGAAGTTGCCAAGCTGGCAAAAAAACAGACGGATATGTTTGAGTTCCAGGTGTGAAGGAAACCATGGATGTAGCGCATCCTTTGTTGTTGAGCGATGGTAACAGTGCCTATAGAAATCTGGACTCACATGGGGATTATATGCTATTTTTATGTATAAAAGACAAAAAGTGACCTGTTACTGATATGCAGTTGTTTTTATTTATATATTTAAAATATAAAGGCATTTTTTTTGTTTTGTTTTTTACCAAATTGATTGATTCATTACATTTTTTTTTGTATATAAAAAAGCAACAGCATTGATAACCAATGGACGGTATTTTCAGATACATAATATCTAATAGATTACCTAGTGCGGAGATGCTCAATGCTTTTGTTGGCTCCAAATGTCAGTGTGCCATTTTTCTACGATTCCCTTTATGATTTTTTGGGGATCCAAAGGAAAAAACAAAACCTTTTTTAACAGAACCATATAGTATGAATGTTATAGTATATGTAAAATCTCATATAAGCCCTACCATGTTGATAATATATCTAAAGTTTTTTTTCAATATTTTAAAATCTGCATCCTTTATTAAATTACCTGGTAATCCTGCCATGAAGGTTCTTGTTCAGGCATTTCCTTTTAAAGGGTTCTTGATTCCCAATTGTACACCTGCTTTGTCAACGTGTCACACATGCTTCCAATGGAGACTACAAGTACAATGTGTTTCAGTACACAGGCATGGTCTGCTGTTGTAACCATCTGGGAACTCCCTCTGAGTATCGCCCAGCTGCCATCACTGGGAACATCCAACATTTGGAGGTGCCACCAGAACAGCAGTAGAGGGGAAAGCTTCCAATGAGAATGCTTGTTCTAGGATTCTTGTGCTAGGAGACAACTTTCTAAGAGGGGATTTTTTTCTCCCTTCCCATTGGGTCTGCAAGACAGAAAGAGATGGGCAATTTCTCAAATGAGACACAAAGGGAAAACAATTACCTGTTTCAATCATTCCCTGTGTTATATATAAAAAAAAGTATGTCATCGGTTCAGGAAGTAATCAGAAATGTTTCCATTAGGGTCAGAGACAATAAATAAATGTTTTCTTATTATTATTAAAGCATGGAATGTTTAGACCCTCTGACAGATTTTTAATTCTCATTTCCCTTCATTTCCTGGTGACCCCCCCCCCCCCATTCCCTACATTCCCTGTCTTGGTGCACGGGGAAATAAATAAAAGCATGAATGATCCAAAGGAGATAAAAAAAACAGTATAAAATAGCTAAACTTTTTGCCCTTGACAAATCAATCCTTTTAGCACCTGTTAATGCAAAACATTAAAGTGAACCCCCCCATTTAAAAAAAAAAATCCTGGTTAACAGGTGGTGACATTCCAGATACTTACCCGCCCAACAAATCCAGTATTTTCCTTCTTAGATCCTCTACTGTTCTGCCATTGCTCTGTCCTGCGCCGCCATGTTTTTGGGTGACATCATTGAGAGGCTGCCAACTCTTCCAAGTTTAGCCGGGGGGAGGGGCTCCCGATGCTGTGCTGCTAGGCCCGCCCCGCACTCTTTACTGAATGACGGGATATGCCTCCTGGGATATGTGACATGCATATCCCACAAGGCACAGGCTGGACAGTGCATGTCATGTGCCTAGGTGAATGACATGCATGTGTGGCGGCCTGAAAACGTTTCTTTAAAAAAGAGGGTAAATAAACTACAACAGAAAAAAGCGCTAATAGTGCAGCACAGGGGAGGAAGGGTGGTGAGGTGGGATGATTATTTTGAGGCTGTAAAGTCTAGTTTACACTTTGTGTTGCCATAGATGGATCAAAATTCAGCCGGTTCGGTAGGGACTGGCTGAATTTCAATCCATCTATGGCCATTCCTGCTTATGAGAAGTTGATCTACTGATCGACTTCTCACAAATGGGTTTGTTGGAAAATGTTTCTCTGATCAATGATGCAGCCAATCAAAGGAGTCCCAAATGTCAGAATACAGGATCACAGCAGGGAGGATTGCTACACCCACCTTGCTTCTATGGATGGGGGGATCTGTTTGGTTTTGTTCAATCAGCTCGCTGGCCGATTGAACAAAAACAATCTATAGCCAGCTTTACTCTTGTCTTCCATATTTTTGGGTGTGATGTCATTGTCCTTCCAGGAAAATTCCTGGCAAAATATGAGAAGACATCTATACCACTGCAAAAGCATCTTCTCCTGAGATATTGGCTGTTCTATAGTCCATATTCTCCACGATCTAGCCTGAAGGACTGTGACATCCTCACCTTCGTGTCGAGGCCAGAAAGGAATGGGGTGTAAAGGAAATATATGACTTCCCTCTTCTTTGAAGGAATAAAATGTACACCTAATAGTCGATTTGTGGGGGAGTGGGCCCGGGTAGTGTAAGCAAAATTTACATTTTACAGCAAGGTCAGCTTTAAAAAAAACTGATTTGTCACTGACATTAGTTTGCAAAATATTTAACGCAAACTAATGTAAAGTAAAGTAAATATCAATTGTAAACTTTTCCACATACTGAATATTAAAAATGAACCATAAAGTCGAAATTCCAAAAATAAATTTGGTGCTACAGAATGTCATAGACCCGAGAGTAAAGATGACTTTAATAAGCTTCCCATCCACTCAATATTGAAAGGGTTTGTTTTTAGACTGGAGCTACGCTGAAGCTGGTAAACTGAGAACGTTGAGTACATTTGGCTTAGAACCTGATCTCTAGTCATCCATACAATCAAGTCTCTGTCTGCCTAAGTGCGCTATTCTTTAGTAAGAATTAATACTAAGCCAGAAAAAGAGAACGAAAGGGGTAATTCTTAGTCTAACTGGAAGAGAAAACTAATAAAAAGTCTCTTTTTTCAACCTAGGAATGTTCGAAGATAGAGCTCTATTATGTAATCTGCTTTGTGTGTTAATTTAAGATGTAAATACAGTGCGTACTTTTATTGAAGATATCTTTCCCCATGGTAAAGAAGCATTTCATTAATCGGGATACATTCTATACAATGGAACCTGATACCCAGGACCATATGGATGAACTCTACAGTTTGGCCATCTATAGTAAGTGCATGCTCAAAAAACGATGTGAGTTCTGTACATTGTTAACAAAAATAATATATTTTATCACATTTAAATGGAATATGTCCCTTGTATCAATGTGTTGCAGTAGTCTTAAAAAAATAAAATAATTTTTGAGTGCCAAAATCCACTTACAAGGCAGGTCTCCCTACTGCTTGAAAATGTTGCATTATTTTGTATGTATAATAGCAAAACCTACCAGGCAATAAGCTGCAGCTAACAAAAAGCTTAAAGCAACCAAATCCATATCATCGGGTCAAAGCAACAGGTTGACTCTAAAGTGCATGTATAGCTAATACTTTTTTTTTTTTTTTTTACTGTTCAGATTGAGTAGCGAAGGGTAGGAACCCCTTGGGAAAATGGACTTATAGCAACCCCAACTCTATTTTTATTTTTATATTATTCTTATCTTATAGTATGGCAGTGGTGTAAATGCAAAGAATCAGAATTTTGGGTGGCAACTTATACGCACCAAAAGATTTCCACCATCATCTTTGTGATAGGGATGAGTAAATCTAACATTGAAATGCCACACTGTGGTATATTTCTGTCCAGGTGCAAGTTTATTCTAAGGGCAGACTGTTTACAAAGCCAACACTTTGCTGGAGCTGAAGCTCTGCCCCCTTCATCATGGCTTCAAAATGAAACAAAATAACAATAATTGTGCACACCATAGTAAATGTATTTGGTGCTTTTTTTTTTGACAATATTGTGGATTTGCCCGCTATTCATCAGCAACTGATTCCGGCAGTCATATTTTGATTGCTGTAATTGTTTCTGCTGGGTATTGCAGAAACAAACAAACCCTTTTTACATGTCCCAGTGGCCATTGTCAGACATAAAGTTATGGAAAATCAAAAATTTTACAGTTGCCACCAGAACAGAAGATGAGGGTACATTTTCCAGTGGGGACATCTGGTGAAAATTGTCTTAGCCCTTGTTCACACGGTCGGACATTCCGACAGAAAATGTCCGATCGGACCGTGTTGTCGCATAATCTGACCATGTGTGGGCTTCATCGGACTTTTTCCGTCAGAATGTCCGACCAACAAAGTTTGAGAGCTGGATATAAAAATTTTCCAACAACATGATCCCATCGGACAAAGTTTGTAGAGAATTCTGATTGGACAAAATGCCACGCATGCTCAGATCAAATTCCTAGACCAAAGCTATTGGCTACTAGCCTGAACGTAGTCCCGTCGTAACGTAATAATGTCATCATGTTACGAACGATCGGATTTTCCGACAACTTTGTCCGACTGTGTGTATGCAACACCAGTTTTGGACAAAATCCGTTGGACAAAATCCAACAGATTTTGTTGTCGGAATGTCCGACCGTGTGTACAAGGGCTAAGAGAAATTTTCAGCACGCTTTGTAGAGCTTTCTTTTCACTTCCTGTTGAGCCTTCTAGTCAAGAAAGTAAAGAAAATCCTCCCAACGGACAAAGACAGTAAAATAAAAAAAATTATGGGTGTTAATGCATCTCTATTTTATCTAAAGTAAAACAGTTTTGACTATACCTGCTAAGGTTTATTTCCCAAGATGTTCATACTTACTGTACCTTCTCTTTACTCCCTCACTGATACTTTTGCCTAAGTTGCTCTGCTTGGGCAGAGCTATGGGCTTTCTCCCACCCCCTTACGACAGCATTAGTGTCTAGTGATTGGACTGTCAACCACACAGTTCTACACCTTGGAAAGAAAAATCACGTGCATTCCCATATATGGAAGTACTAGATATTTATCTTTCCTTCATATGGCTGAAAGAAGTGGTGTTTAAAAGCAAGTATTTTAAAGGGGGTTGATGGGAATTTACGTGAACCCCTTGCTTTTCCCTTTAGTTGTATAGTTCTATTGCTGAACCAAAAGAGCAAAAACAGCAACAGTTTCTTTAAAATATTTTTTCCGATATTTGTAAATTTTGAGACAAGCTGTCTGTCCCCTTCCAGGCATACCACAGCATCCCTTTAACAAAGTCTTTACACCCAAGAGGCAGGAAGGACTGTCCAATCACATGCCCACTGTGATTGGTTGTCACAGTGGACATATGATCAGAAATGTCAGAGGAAAAGATCCATAAGCAGTACATCATGAAGCAGACCCACGTGCAAGAAGTTAGAGGAATGGCAGCCTCAGCCCGGATTCCAGCCAGGCCACGCCCCTGGGCCCCCTGGGGGTGTGGTCTGGCTGGAGTCCGGGCTGAGGCTGCCATTCATCTCACATCATGCACATGGGTCTGCTTCATGATGTGCTGTTCATGGATTTTTTCCTCTGACATTGTTGCAGCCTGAAGCTAGGATGAGCTCCCTGTTCATGCCTGTACTCACAGCGGTCTAGTTGGACTTTACCTCTCTCTGCCTGGGTGGCACCTACATTTTTTTTATTTTTGGGTCACATGATCAGGAGATGGTACCGCTGGCTCCTGATTATTACTAGAGACCAAAGCTGTCTGTGACATCTCAGTCACTGTGCTGGGAGCGTGCAGTGAACATGCTCTTATCACAAATACCTTGGCCATCCATGGTCACACATGTGCAATGTATGGATATTAAAGCCACTGTATTTTTCCACTGTACATATGCGTTACGTGGGTGGTAAGAGGTTAAACTAATTAAAATGGAGTGAAGAGGAAGAAGGGGGATTGATGAGGTGCTTACAGATATTAATGAAAAACATTTAGGAAACTTACCAATTACTTGGGTGTTCTACCTCTAGCTGGACATATTTTACATAATTAGAATGGGCCTACCATCTCCATGTGAATCAGCAAAACACGGGACGTTATTACCAAACATAATTTGATTTATTAAAAACCTTTAATTGTCCATTAAAAATAGTTTCTGTTCCCAAGTTCTGTCATGCAAGCTAAATTCTAAGCAGCCTAGATCGCATGGCCTTTCATATCATTCATGGTGTTTCATATCATCAGAGACTACCTCTTAAACAGAAACCTGCTGTTTTAAATCAGACAGACCCTGTCTGGTAGACGTTCAGTAAGCTCAGACGATTACAAAAGCAAAACATTATGCACTGCTACATGTGTTCACTCGTGTACATATAAAATTACAAATGATACCTAGAAGTTTTTTGACGCAATGACCCACACTGAAAAATGAACTTACAATTAACCAATATTTTTAATTTATACATCTTAAAGACATTAAAAAGACTACGGATTCTGCTTTAATCACAATGAAACGATCTGTGAATACAATATATCAGCATGTTAACAGCATGGTAAAATTTTTACCATAATAAGTTTGCTTGCACCTATCTTCGTATTTTATTTATTACAGCTAAGCATATTTATATACCATATCAAGCTTCCAGCTACCTGTAAACATTATCAAATTTCTATGGCATTATTGCAATTCTTTAACATTGACTGATGGATCCACCCAGCTGCCGAATTCCTGCTTACGGCCAGTCTGTTTCTTGAAGCAGGTACAATTTATCCCTTGACAGCTATTTCTGTGGTTTAGTTAACACAACTCCTTTCCCATTTGTTTTTTGATTGGCCCTCTGCTACCATAAATAGCCAATAAATGAGTTATAAAGGCCAAATTTTCGCCAGTGACCACTACATTCGGTAGGGGTAGATAGAAAATCTCGCCACTACATTTGGTAGGGGTAGATAGAAAATCTCGTCACAATCTGAGTAAGTTGAAATCATCGGAATGTAGTTGTGATCAGTGGTAGGAACATGCGATTGTGTATAGACAGCTACGGAAGTGAAGTATGTGCAGTGTGGAAATTTGCGGTTAATGTGGGTGAATTTTGCTCACAAGACTTGTGCTGCAGAAAATCGCCATAGTTTGGACCTAAATATTTATACTTTTCTCTTACTTTTAAATATTGTCTTCATTTTTTACACATATTTTTGTATGTTCCTTTTTTTTAAAAATTTTTGTTTAGCTTTTCATGTATTTGCGTGATTATGACATTGACATGGTCTTGTAAAAAGTCACATATATGTACAGTTATATAGAAATATATATATATGAAATGTATTTTTGTAATCTTTGTAAATATATATATTGTACATATGTCACAGATATATGCAAATGGCTAAGCTTGAATGATCCTATGACTAACTCGAACTGGCCAATGTTCAGGGCAAAGTGTTTACATCTAATGATACCAATGTAATTGCTTTGATATTAAACAATCGGATGAAAAAACTGCACTGTATATGAGGATCATGTTCCGTATTGGCTGCATTGACATAATCTACAATTGCAAAATGCGATTAATATTGATGTTATGTTTCTCCAGTGACATATACTACTGTTGCTTTCATGCCTGTAATAATGACATTATCATTACATTTATTAAATTCATGAACTTACCTATTTTAAGCAGTACTGTGTTCATTTTGAAAAACTCTAAATGATTTAAGCAGGAACCTTTTATGGAACGTTTTAATGAAGTGCAATTCAAGTCAAGTTTTGGACAGAGTGGGGAAGGATTAGAATCTCTCTTAGGGCCCATTTACCCCACTGTGGTGCATTAATGCGTGTTATGCTGTGCATTCACGTGCATTGTCCTAGGGCAGACCATTTGGTTTTCTAAAATGAACCAAATTGCACCAAAAAAGGTGTGTAGGCAGGTTGTGTTAATGCTGATTTAGTAGGTTAGCAGCTTGCCCAGGCTGGAAGAAAGGGTTACATTGTGTGCTCATTTCCTGGACTTGGTCCCACTCCTGGCTAGTCTCATGGTCTTGGGACTGCTGTGGCTTGCAGTCCACTGAAGGCACCAGGGTTACGGAGGAAATCCAAGTCATGGATAGCACCAGGTATGCCTGGGCAGCCACACAGTTATAGTTAAGGTTAGGGATTGGACTTGTTCATATTGGACTATAATGTTGAAATCTCTCCAGTAAAGTTAGATTAACTGTTCCAAGCCTGGTCTGAAGCTATTCAGAGGGTTGCATGTTGGTTCTGGCTTATCTAAAGAGCCAGGGTCTGTAAAGCACAAAGAGGTATGAAGGGGTAACACCATTATCAAAGTGTTAACTCAGCAAGAAAAGGAAGAGAAATGCCACAGCTATGAGTTACCAAGCACAAGTTCCGATCGGCTGCTCCTCTGACAGGGGGGGTCTGTGTTGATCGATTATCAGCACAGCCCCCGCGAGGGTGCCCACACTGGACCACCAGGGACGTCACTAGACCACCAGGAGATGCCCAGCACCAGGTATGCCCCCTAGACCACCAGGGATGCCAGCCAGTGCCCATAATGAATGCCAATCAGTGCCCATAATGGATGCCAATCAGTGCCCACAATGGGCATCACTGATTGGCATGCATTATTGTTTGGCACTGATTGGCATCCATCCCTACAAAACTTTAAATTACAATGCCGCCTATCAGTGCACATCCATGCCGCCTATCAGTGCCCATCTTAGCCGCCTATCAGTGCCCATCCTAGCCGCCTATCAGTGCCCATCCATGCCCATCCGTGCCACCTATCCATGCCCATCCGTGCCGCCTATCCATGCCGCCCATCTGTGCCAATCCGTGCCACCTATCAGTGCCTATTTGTGCCACCTATCAGTGTCTATCTGTGTCGCATATCAGTGCCACCTATCAGTGCTGCCTATCAGTGCCACTTCATTGGTGCCACCTCATCGGTGCCCATCAGTGCCACCTTATCTGTGCCCATCACTGCAGCCCGTCAGTGCCCATCAGTGAAGGAGAAAACGTACTTATTTACAAAGTTTTGTAACTGAAACAAAAAAAATGTTTTTTTTCAAGATTTTCGGTCTTTTTTTATTTGTTTAGCAGAAAATAAAAATCCCAGAGGCGATAAAATACCACCAAAAGAAAGCTCTATTTGTGGGAACAAAATGATAAAAATTTAGTTTGGGTACAGTGTAGCATGACCGCACAATTGTCATTCAAAGTGCGACAGCGCTGAAAGTTCAAAATTGGTCTGGGCAGGAAGGTGTATAAGTGCCCGGTATTGAAGTGGTTAAAGAGGAAGTAAACCCTGATGGGTTTACTTCCTCTTTTTTTCCCTGCAAAGGTAAAGCATAATGGACTACTATGCATCGCATAGTAGCTCATTATGTGTCACTTACCTGACACAGGAGCCAGCGAAGTCGCCGCTGATCCCTGTAGTCCGCCGCATCCATGTTGCTTGTGGCGTCTCGCAGCTCCGACGAATCACAGCGGCGCAACCGCGATGACGTCACTCCCGCGCATGCGCACGGGAGTCGCGCCTCGCAGCTCCGCCACTGTCATACGGCGAAGCCGCGATGACGTCACTCCCGCGCATGCGCACGGGAGTCGACAAATTTGGCAAATCCATTCTTGGATTTGCCGCATTTAGTGCGCATGCGCGCCGCTGTCTACGGCGCATGCGCCGTAGACAGCGGTGCCCATTTTCGGGCAAATATCTCCTAAACCATATAGGTTTAGGAGATATTGCTTGGACCTACAGGTAAGCCTTAATCTAGGCTTACCTATAGGTCCAAGTTGTTTGGAAGGGTTTACTTCCTCTTTAAGCTAATGCAACATTCACCTGTCCTTTGTGCACAACCAATGTCCTTTATACAAGTTTATCAGCAAAATAATATTTACCTTACATTTATGTATATTTATTTAGTTAATTTGATTTTTTATAACTCTATTCTAAATAAACTCAGGTTTCTAACCGTTTATTGAAATTGAGACCTCCCATCACCTTTACTTATTTAGTTGATTGTGCTATGATCCATATTTAAAATGTAGCATTACATGATTTTCACAAGGACAGTACTACACAAAAATGTCTTATTTTGGATAGAGTAAATTAGGGTGTGACCCTGTCAGGTGTTTTTTTTTGCTACCTGTGGCCCATTGGGGAGATTTCCCTTTACTTCCTGTCCCATAGTCACATCACATAAGAGGAAATCCCTCCAAAGCGAGGGACATCCCTCCAAAGTGAGGGACATCCTTGGTATTTACAACAATCATTAGAAATAGTGTCCCTGTTTGATGATCTCCCCTTTATTCCTGTTCTGTGATCACCTTCATTTTTAATTCTCTTTCAGTTTCATTTTTGATTATAGCAGCCAGTCAGACAAATAGAGAGGGTCAATCTCCATAATGGGGACAGACAGACAGCAACAAAAACCTGATATGTTTTCTAATCCCAGATAGCGAGCAATTGTGCCACAAGTTTTAAAATGACTTGCTAAGCTATTGCTAGACTTGCCAGGTTTCACAAGATTGTTGCACAATTGCAGCAAATCCGCATTGCAAGACTCCAGATCAACTTTCTTTGCAAACATTCTGCAAGTCGGCTCAAAGTTCTGGTTCAGTTATATTGTACAATAGTCATCCCATCACAGGGGTCATTGTGGCTGAATTTTCATGCTGTAGACTTGCAGAGCTCTTGCTGTAGACTCAACACTGCAACTTTGCTCTTGCTAGAGACTTGCCACGCAAATTTGCTACAAATTATAAAAGTGTCAACTAGAACTTGTGCTTCAGGTGCTCTGCAATTGTACAACTTGCCAGTGAAAATGTGCAGCAAGTTAACAGACTTACAATTCAACACTGCCAGAAATTTGTGTTAAGTTATCCTTGCTATCTGGGATCCTACTTCACTCTATCCAAAATGAAAAAAAAAGTTTTGCCTACAGTTAGAATTTATGTTAACCATAAATCAGCAACATTTCATTTGAATGTTTGTACAAAAATTTAGCAAAATCGTTTGTCCGAACATTGGATGGCATCATATTAAACTTTACAAATTTTGCATGATATTTCATTGCCATGCCAATGTGTTGAGTTCTAAAGTGTGGAAATGCTAGATATTTTGAAAAGAATACATATAGTTCATTACACTTAAATATGCCAATACACTATATGAAAAACTTTATTTGCATTGATCTTTAATTCATACCTATAACAATAATTTACACCAGGGGGTCTCCAACCTTTTGGAACAAAGGGCCAGTTTACTGCCCTTTAAACTTTAGGGGGACTGTGGCCAGTGGGAGTAGAAAATGCCCTGGCATCGGTGGGAATAAGCAATGCCATAGGCTTGGTGGTCAGTGAGACTAACAAAAATTAGAATCAGTGTCGTGTTAGAAGTCACAGGGCTATCTATCCTTAGAAGCCTGAATCATGGAGGGAGGAGCCTGATGTGGGCACCACGCAGGTGCAGCTGCTTAGCCCGGAAACCCACGAAGTTCCCCTCGATATGCAGTGGTGAGGGGATGATACCTTCCTCCCTCTGGTTAGCCCCCAGCTAAAGCCCCAACCAAGAGTACTGAGAGCTCTCTTTCTGCCATGTGTTCCCGCCATGCGGATGGCATTGCAGCTAGTTCCTCCACTGGCCATGGTGGAGTGGAGCGGAGTGATTGTCGGCGTGGAACCGGGGTGGGAAGGCAGCATAAGGTGTGCTGATCGAGTTGGGCTCAGGACCAGTAGAGTGCAGTCGTGGAAAGAAGTAACAGAGAGGGGAAGTCCCAGGTCACAGGTCCATGGTCCGTCAGCTGTCTATCTCCCACCCGAACGAAGCAACACTGCTCACAGCCACACAGCTCTGCAGTAAGTGAACGGGCGCAGTGAACAAAGGAGTGCAGCCGCCGCCACACGGAGATAGCTGCCTGACGAGATAGCCAGCCCGGGGAGCTGACAGTTGGGGATTACTGCCCACCTACCTACCACCCACCTCCATACCACCAGATTAAGGTGATAGTCCTCCCACTTGAATAGCAGTGTCTTCCTCGAAGTATAAGGCCTCATACACACGGACGTTATAAAAAAAAGGCCTGTTAAGCTAGTTACAACGTCTGGAAAAAAAAATCAGCATTAAAAACGAGATTTTATTAGCGTTTTGCTCTGGCGTCAATGCACGTTTAATGGCGTTTGTAATCGTTAACGCTAAGGGGCATTTTTTTTTAAATATCCCATCACATTATAAACATTTTTACAGCTCCAAAACGCTGACGCTAAAAAACATCGGTATATAGTTTTAATGCTTGTTAATGCACGATAGCGTCAAAACTGCTCTAACGCTGGAGCCTCTGAAGTCGCTGGTCCTTGGTTTTTTTTTGGAGCTTAAAAACGGCCATGCTTGTTACAGCTCAAAAACGCCATGGTGTGTATGAACCCATTGAATAACAAAAAAGCCGCTGTAAAATCGTCCGTGTGTATAAACCATCCAGGATTGAGTCAAGTGTGTGGACTATGCCAGAAGCACTAGAGGGGTGAGTCAAATTATTAAAATATGTGAAAATGAAATTGAAGTTGAATTTGAACATGTACAAGATCAGGAGGGAGGGATGGAGGGTGGGATATGGGTTTCTCTCCAACCTACATGAAAGGGGATAGTACAAGGGTTTTAATACTAAGGCCTATTGAGTGCCCGCCAAAGATAAAACACACTGAGGGGGACAAAACCACATGCTGGATACATAAAAGTGGGAGTGGGGAGGGCGAGCACCGCGAGACAGGATGTCTACGTTAAAAATTATTTCATACAACGTACACGGGCTTAATTCCCCCACTAAAAGGTTTAACATTTTAAGAGAGCTCAAAACTGATGTAGTCCTATTACAGGAGACGCACATCTATCGGGATAGAGAATGGTAGACCTGGAAGGGTGCTATTTGTTACTAAGGGGTAGAATTAATGAAGTAGAATACTCCATAGCAAATATCTATGCACCCAACAAGAATCCAATAAAATATCTTAAAGGTGTTGTAGAGAAGTTCATGGAGTTCAAGACAGGTGGAGCCATCATGGCTGGGGATATCAATCTGTGTTCAGATTCGGAGGTGGATTGTACTTCCCGGGTACAGCAGATAGGGAACGCACAGCGAAAGTCACTCCAAAAGAAATTATACCAACACCAGCTGATGGATGTATGGAGAATACAACACCCTAAAACACGTGAATACACATTCCACTCTGCTGTTCATGAGACGTACTTGAGAATCAATCTATTTCTGGTAGAGCAAATGATGTTAGAGGCGGTGATAAGCTTGAATATAGAAATTGTTACCTTCTCTGACCATGCCCCAATGACAACAAAATAAAAAATGGAGGGTGTACAAAACAGGAATAATATCTGTAGACTTAACGAAGAACTGATAGAGGATGCAGTGGCTGTGGAGAGTATTAAAAAAAGAGTTAGAGCAGTATTTTAAAATAAATAGCACAAAAGATACATCAGAAGCCACAGTATGGGAGGCCCACAAGGCCTATATTAGGAGAATCCTGATCGCAATAGGAGCAGAGACTAAAAAGAAGAGAAGGAGGAAAGGAGAGCAGCTACATAAAGAAATCTATGACCTGGAACAGCAACATAAAAAAACAGGAGAACATGAAATAGAACTGTGATGCCGCATACACACGACCGTTTTTTCCATCAGAATAAACTCTGACGGTTTAGAACGCGGTGACGTACAACACGTATGACGGGACAAGAAGAAGGAAGTTCAATAGCCAGTAGCCAATAGCTATCCTTGCATCATTTCTGGTCCGTCGCAACAACATACAGACGAACGGTTTTCCCGATAGGAATTGATTCCCATTGGAAAGATTTAAAACATGTTTTATTTCTAGGTCCGTCAGAATTTTTGAAAAAAAAGTCCGCTGAAGCCCACACGCGATCGGAATATGCAATGAAATTATTCTGTCTGACTTTTTCTGCCAGAAAGTCCAACTGTGTGTACACGGCTTTAGTCATTTTAAAAAGAGAAGAATTAAAAGAGCTTATTGAACAGGAGAATAGAAGGGCTTTATACAGATTAAAGAAAGAGAGGTACCATTGGGGAGATATGTCGGGAAAGTATTTAGCAAAATTGTTAAAAAAGAAATCAAGGTCAAATTTCATTGAAAATATACAAACAGATAAGGGGGAAAAGGTATTTACAATCCCAGATATCGCAAGGGCATTTCAAGACTACTATGGGAAATTATACTCAATCACTCAAAAGGAAACCCCAAGTAAGGTAAAAGAGAGGACAGACAACACAAAAGTATTTCTAAATGAATTAGGCCTAAAAAAGATTCCGTTAGATAAACTTAGTACCCTAGAGAACCCTATAACAGTAGCAGAGATTATAAAAATTTTAAAAGAGTCACCAGCTGGAAAAAAGGCCTGGCCCAGATGGGCTGACGACAGTATAGTATAAGAAGTTCAGTGACATCTTAGTCCCTAAGATGTGTTCCTACATGAACGGGACTGGAGATAATTGGCAGTTAAGCCAGAAAGCATTAGAGGCTGCGATTACTATTATTCCAAAGGAAGGAAAGGACCACTCAATGTGTTCACGTTATAGACCCATCTCACTACTAAATGCCGATGTGAAGCTGTTTGCAAAGATACTAGCAGGTAGATTGAAGACAGTAATGAATGACCTGGTGCACACAGACAAAGTGGGTTTTATCCCAGGTAGGGAAAGCAGAGACAACGGAATTAGAACACTCCTATTGGTGCAAAAGATAAAAGAGAGTAAATCACCAGGACTGCTTCTGTCAATAGATTCTGAAAAAGCATTCGACAGAGTAGACTGAGGATTTATGCAGAACACATTGAGGTATTCGGAGGGGGCCCTAAGATGACCCGCTGGATAAACACCCTATACAACCAGCTTACAGCGAGGGTAAACATAAACGGGACAGTATCAGGGCCCTTTGAGATGTTCAATGGGCCCTGTCCCCACTGTTGTTTCTCCTATCATTAGAACTGTTGTTGGCAGGGATAAGACAGAATCCCGATATCAAGGGGATAAAGATAGAAGACGAGGAACATAAAATAGCGGCATATGCCGATTATATTCTGTTCTACATCACTAGCCCTAAGATAACCCTCCCCAACTTACTGAAATCTTTAAAAACATACGGAAACTTAGAAAATGTTAAAATGAACCCTTAAAAATAGGAAATACTTAATATAAGTGTTAAGGCGCAGGAGGAACGGATGTACTAACAGGATTTCCCATTTATATGGCGAGACACTGAATTAAAGTATTTAGGAGTAAAAATAACACCTTCCAGCGAGACCATTTACCACCAAAACTTTTTTTCCACTTTTAAATGAAATTAAAACAGAACTAAATAAAATCACATCCTGACAAAGGTCATGGATAAACAGTTTCAAAATGATAATCCTCTCCAAAATAATGTACAAAATGCAAATGTGATATTACTACCAAAATAATATTTTAACACATTAAATACGTTACTCCGAAGGTATATTTGGCAGAACAAAAAGCCCCGTAAAAGCCTGGCGGTACTAAGAGATAAGGGTCAAGGTGGCCTGGGGGTACCAGATATAAAGAACTATTACAATGCAATTTTAATGTCACGGGTGGTTGAATGGGTAAAAAATAATAAATAAAAAAGGAGGGTTAAAATGGAAAGCACAATTAGTAAGGTCACATTGGGGGAAATCATTTGGATTCTGATACACTTAAGAGAGTTAATCGAGCATACGCACATGATTACACAGACAGCAATGGCAATCTGGGACACGGTACACAAAAAGGAAAAATGGGGATTTAACTACCCCCAGATATCATTAAGAGACACAAATTACTTTGCAGCAGGGAAAGAGCGTGTTTGATATTTGGATCATGTTGAAAGGAAAAATGCACACTTTTCAGGATTTACCAAACAAAAAAGATGTATTGATGTTAGATAGGTGAAGGCATTCACAGTTGAAACAGTTTGTGTTTGAGTCCCTGCCCCAACTGACCAGGTCCGAAGATAGCCTGCTCCCATTAGAATGGTTGTGCTCAGAAGGAGGAGGGGTATCTCCAGGATTTACAAAATACTGATCGGATTAAAAGCAACAGGGCCTCTTCCTTATATTGAAAATGGGTCGAAGAGTTGGGAACAGGAGAAACAGATGTAGATGTTGGAAAAATATTACGGCTGACACATGTCACGTCAACCGATTGTAGCACGTTATAAATGAACTATAAAATGTTTAGTACAATGGTACATAACTCCTGATAAAGTACATCACTACCAAAAAGAGACCTCAAAATTATGTTGGAGTGGCTGCTCGAAAATAGAAACCATGTCCCATATATGGTGGACATGCCCCAAAATAAAATTATTCTCCAAAGAGGTAATAGAGGAAATTATGGGCACCAAAATTTTAGAGGAGCCATGGGTGGGTATGCCTATTGCATGGGGTTAGAAAGCCAATTAAACAATACACAAGAACATTGGTCCCCCAATTATGAAATGCTGTGAAATGCTTAATCCCTAGACAGTGGCAGGATCCAGAGAGTCCTACCCTGAGGAGCTGGTTTTGTAAAATAAACTAAATATGCAATCTGGAGTTTTTAAGGTTTTTTGGGGAGGTAGGAGATGTAGGGTTCAAAGTGAAATGGAGAGACTGGTTAAAGTACAAACAAACAACGAGATTTGCCGAAAAGATGGGAGTATAGCGAGAGAGAAGGAATGGGGACTGTGACGGGTGGTAGGACAGGAGGTGGTGGGTTGAAAAGGAGAGGGGGGGTGGCGGCGGGGAGAAAAAATGTAATCTGCTGTAATATAGATAGAAGGGCTGAATGGGGTAATACGGCCCTGATTGAATATTTAATTTTTTATGTTTATTAAAACTCAATAAAGAAATAAAAAAGAAAAAAATAATCATTAGTGTCAGTGGGAGGAATAGTACCCTATTGTTGCTGTCAGTGGGAGAAGTAGTGCCCCATAATTGGTTCCAGTGGGAGAAATAATGCCCAATAATTGGTGCCAGTGGGAGAAATAATGCCCTTAATTGGTGTCAGTGGGAGAAATAATGCCCATAATTGGTGTTAGTGGGAGAAATAATGCCCATAAATGGTGTTAGTGGGAGAATTAGTTCCCCATCTTTGGTGTCAGTGGGAGATATAGGACCCTATTGTTGGTATCAGTGGAAGGAATATTGCCCCAGGGCCAGATAAAAGTAAGAAAACGGTCACGTTTGGCACGTGGGCCACAGTTTGGAAACTCCAGGTTTTCACAAACAAATGTTGGAAAAATAAAAGATTGTTGTTCAATCTGATAATCAAGAAAAACAATTCCTTCTTTATTCAATTCTTTGGATTAATATGGTAAAAAATGATTCTCGATTTTTCCCCAGTAACTTAAAAAAATGAATATTTTGAAAACAAAACTTTTTAAACAAAATTCTACTGGTTTATTGGCTAGCTTTAGAGTGCAGTCACACCTGTCTCTGATTATACATGAGCATCCCAGCGGGGGTTCCTGTGATAAGCTGGGATAACATGCGAATGATCGGCCCTGGACACACACTGCATTCAGGGCCCATCACTCACATTGGATTGCTGCATGAGTGATTACATGCGGCTGTCCACAATTAGCTGCTGGAGCCGGCAGCCTCTCTTTAATTTCAATGGGACTGCCTCCCGCAGCAAATCGTCAGAACTTTCTCTGGAGTTCTCGCCTCTAATCGGAGGCAGGGTGCATTCGCAGGTGTAAATGCACCCTTAATCCCATTCAGTTATAAACACCTTTAAAGTCCAAGTTCTGGTTGGACAGACACCCCACTGGACCACCCCCCTGCATTCCAGTATGCAGTCATGAAGAGTGGAGATAATGTTCTCTGCTTCACATCCCAGCACATACAACGCATCTTTCACAGCGCTTCACTTTTTCCATATTTTATGTTACAGCCTTATTCCAAAATGGATTAAATTAATTATTTTCCTCAAAATTCTACAAACAATACCCCATAATGACAATGTGAAAGAAGTTTGTTTGAAAATGTATTAAAAGTAAAAAATTTAAATATCACATGTACATAAGCCTTTGCATGACACGGAGGCGAGGGTCGTGGAGAATACCTTTGGGATAATGGCCAGCCGGTTCTGCCTATTTCTAACGGCAATCAACCTGGCGGAGTACAAACTGAACCACATTGTTTTATGTTGCTGCATCCTGCACAACTTTTCAAAATGAAATGCTCCAAATTATATAGCCTCAGGCTGGACTTTGGGAACCAACACTGACGGCCCTGGAAGCTGTCCGTCCTGGCTTGCCCCCCAAAGTCTTGTGCATTTTCTAAAACATTTTGCGGTAAAAAAAAAAACACATCTTTTTTTTTCAAAGTTTTACCTTGAAAATTTTTAACAAATACAGAAACAGGCATGTTTCCAAACATAACATACACAACTCTGGAACTTACAAAGTTCAACATTGCAAAAAAGAAGGCAATATCAGACATTTTATAGTGTGAAAAAGGTCTTGAGCTTGTCTTCATCAGATGGGATGAAGTCACCCCTGTAAAAGCCAAATTTATAAGATGCACACAAATTGTGAGTCAAAATGGGGATTTCCTTTCTGATCCCATACCTAATGTCAACATGTGCTATCTCCCATCATAGGGGATTAATGTACATGTTTTGGGGGTGCAACCACTTCCTCTCACTTACTAGAGTTGGGAGGAAGGGGCTGCACCCACAAAATGCATAAATTGAATTCCCCTGATGGTAGATAACACATGTTGACACACTATGTGCTTCTTCCAAATTTGGCTTTTAAATGGTATTAACAAAAAAACAGGAATCTTTTTAGGATTTATATTCTCCCTAGTACACCAATCATGGTCTTCAGTCTTTGTTCAGTCTCCTTGGTTTTTTCTTTGATAAGGTCCAAATTCTGACTACAAGACATGATTTCCTGGATAAGCCGCTTTGCACTATCACTGGTGAAATTACTGGATTTTGGTACCACAACCTGAACATCACCTTAAAAAAAATACACACCATGTCATAAAAATATGCAGGCAAACATCTATTACCTCAATCTGTGGTGTCCGACACTGACCTGTTGTGGTGCAAAATTCCAGCACTTCTCCCACCTCTCCATCCTCCACATCCTGAGGTACCACACTACTCTGCTCCCCTTCTTGAAGAGATAGGGAGTTCATGTTGTCCTCCGATGGAACAAGTCTTTTCTCCCCTATGAGAATGAAACAAAAGTTATACTTAGCACACAGATAATTGTGGCCAGAAATATGAATGTGAAACATTGCTTGGAAGTGGGGTACAAATGTCTGTTTGGGCAGAGTTCCAAGTTGAAGACATGATTAATTCCCCTTTAACCAAGCTGGAATACTTACCTTTTTTGGACAAGTTTTACACATGGAGACACCCCAAGTATCCACTTGTGGGTCACCCTAAAAAATGTGCTCTGGTGTCCTACACTAGTGCTCCTGAGTACAGATTTGTAAACAGCTGCTGAGTGTCCTCTCCTTAGGGCCGGTTCACACAGGGGGCGATGCGAGGCGACACGACTTGCCTCGCCGCGACCTCAGCGGCGACTTGCAAATGACTTCTGTATAGAAGTCAATGCAAGTCGCCCCGAGGTCGCCCAAAAGTAGTACAGGAACCTTTTTTCTGAGTCGGAGCGACTCGAGTCGCTCCTCTTAGAACGGTTCCATTGTACAGAACGGGGGCGACTTGTCAGGTCGCAGCACGGCAAGTCGTGTCGCCTCGTGTCGCCCCCTGTGTGAACCGGCCCTTACATTCCACTGAATCAAGTTTGCAATTCATTCTAGTTTCAAAGACATCTAGACAACAATGTCCTAAACTTATTTTAATACAAATTAGCATGACCAAATGTAGTTAACCCTGTATCAGCTAAATACATCATATTTAGTTGGCAAGCGAACAATGTTTCCTACGAATGATTACTGTGCCCATGAACATGAAAGTAGCCATTTAAAACTGCACAACAGTAAAGAAAAGCACATGGAGCAGCATGCAAGTTAATAATCATAATAGGAACACACGACAAGTACTTACTTTTTTGAAGCACTTTCTTTATCCTCCTGCTCCCTTAATTTTAGATCTGACCAGCATTTCTTTAATTGCTCCTTTGATCGCCGTATCCCAAATTTCTGCCGCAGACTCTTCACCACTTTCATCATGATTTTGGCCTTTTGCAGATTGGGGTTTGAGTACGGCCCGTTCTTTCCATTATAGTCGGCCCTCTTCAATATGTGGACCATCTCCACCATCTCCTCAAAGTACATATTGGAGGCCTTAAACCTCCTCCTGGATAGGGAAGTTTCAGCCTCCGGGATTTCCTCCTCATTACTACTAGTAGTAATCACCTGCTGTGTCTCCTCCATGCTCCCCTCCCACTGCGGTGAAAAAGACGGGGTGGGGAATCTTCAAGGAAGAATGTCAGGAGAGGATGATGCGGGTGGAGTTTCAGGCAAGCGCAGTGTATATAAAGTTAAAGTGCGTACGTTCAGTGTGCTGAGGAAGGAGAACGAACGTTTTAACAAAGGTAACATCTTAACTTTGGTACATCAGCGGCCTATACTGATTCTAGATTAAGGCCTATATTGGGATAAGATTAGGAGAGATTTAGATTTTTTGTCTTGTGTTTTGTCTTGCAGCAAATATGAAACAATTCAAAGACCCTGAATTCATGGGCCACTTCATAGACAAATACAGGGACGCAGACATTGAGTTTGTGGAGAGGAAAATTGGTAGCTTGAGAAGCACATATAGGGAGGAGCTTAATAAGGTCCAGGCCTCCATGAGATCAGAAGCTGCAGCAGAGGATGTCTATGTACCCAGTCTGTGGTACTACAGCAGGATGTGGTTTCTGGAAGACCAGATAGAAGCCAGGGAATCACTTTCTACACTTCCATCCACCCTTCTCTCAACCCCAGCTGAGGCTTCCGAGGACCAACTTGGGCCTTCCATCCTGGAAGAAGTTGAGGAGACTAACTGGAGCCAGGTATAGTATTTTTTAACATATTTATTGTCCGAAAATGATTGTTGGTAACTAGATGTTATTCTTGCTAACAAATTAATGATTTAACAAAAAGTGTTTGACATATCAATTGACAGTAGGGGCCAAAAATTAGTGTGAAAAGAATAAAAAATACTGGGGTCAGAATGATAGTCTTTTCTATTTATTAAGATTCAATTTGCAACAGTCATGAGCTGAAATTTGGGTGTGATTGATGAAACAAAAACTAAAAGTATGTCCCTTTTTCATACACAGGAAGACCTCAGCCAGTACGAGGCTCTGTAATGTGTCAGCCAGAAGGAGGCGAGGGTAAGTGACAGCCAAGAGGAGGTGGGGGTAAGTGGCAGCCAGAAGGAGCCCTGTAGCCTCACCCAATCCCAGGTGCCTCCCCTCCGCCTTCCAACAAAAAGGGCCAGGAAGGGGAGTAATGTGGAGGAGGCAGCACTGGGCCTCATTAAGGACGCTAATGTGGGCCTGAGAAGCCCCCCAACGCTGAAGAAGCCTATGGCTGCTATGTAGCTGCTAAATTGCAGCAAATTGAGGAGGGCCAATGCCTCAGGTGTGAGAATTTTTTTTTTGAGGCCATTCAGAAGGGGTGGAGTGGCCAAATAAGTGATAACATGCATTTATGTATGCTCGCCCATCCTCCTCCTTCTCCTTCTGCCACAAGTCCACCTCCAGAGCCACAGCCTCCAAGGAAGGTTGCCGGGAAGGCTGCAAGGAAGACAAGAAAGTGATGGCCTGGGTTCAGTCTGGTCTGACAGAAGACACAGGCTGTGGTACCACAACCTGGGGACATATATGTCATCTGCTGCTGTTCATGATCTATGGGAGTCCTAGACCAGATTGTGCTCCCCATTATATGGACTTCTCAAGCTACCAATTTTATTTTCCAAATAGTTGATGATTCCCCTGGGGTAGAAGGGTTTTGCAAACTCCAGCAGTTTCTCCAGCATTGCCTTCTTTTTCTTTTTGTTAACAGCCAGAATAAATGGAGATTTTTTTTATTGAAAATACTTGCCTATGTGTTTTTGTGCCCAGTTTGTTTTTGTGCCCAGTTTGTTTTTGTGAGTAGACGGGTATATTTCAAAAATACAATGTCAAATTAACAAGGGACACCAACCAACCTCCTTGAGCTTTAAAAAGACAAGATAATAATGTTGTTGTATAAACTTGACACACAAAAAAAAAAAAAAATGATGGAGATGACTAGAAAATTATAAAAAAAAAGAAAAAAAAAAGAAAGGAGTTCTTGATTAACCACTACAATACAGGGCACTTTTGCCCCCTTCCTTCCCAGCCCAATTTTCAGCTTTCATCGCTCTAGCGCTTTCAGTGACAATTGCGCGGTCATGCTACACTGTACCCAAATTAAATTTTTATCATTTTGTTCGCACAAATAGAGATTTATTTTGGTGGTATTTATTCACGACTCCGTTTTTTATTTTTTGCGATATAAGCGCAAAAAAGCGGAAATTTGGAAAAAAAAACAATATTTTCTTTTTTCTATTTTAAAAGAAATCCAATAAAATCAAATTTTGTCATAAATTTAAGCCAAAATGTATTCTGCTACATGTTTTTGGTAAAAAAAATTCCGTTAAGTGTATAATAATTGGTTTGTGTGATCACGGACATATGTACGCAAATGATCATGTACATATGTGTGCAGGTGATCACGTACATATGTGTGCACATAATCATTGGGACAAGTGATTTTAGTGGGACATATGTGGGGGACATGTTTTTATTATTAGGGACATGTGCTTTTATTTTTTGGGGACATGTATGTTTTGGGGACATGTGTGTTATGGGGACATATGTGGGGACTGTGTTTACACTGTGTGGTGTGTTGTGTGTTTACACTAGACTGAAGATCAGTGAGTAAAAAGCTGTAAAAAACAGCTCATACTCACTGATCATCAGCCGGCTGCAGCAATCTGCTCTCCTCTCCTCAGCGATGACTTCTGTGTGAGGAGAGGAGGAGCCGATTGCCTAGCAACCGGCTGTTTGTTTACATCACATGACGGCCGTGATTGGACACGGCCGTCATGTGATCAGGAGGGCCAATCACAGAGCCCTCCTGCCGATCTGAGATGCGCCGTGTCCCGGTGACACGGGCGCATCGGGATCGCGCCGCTGCGCGGGCACACGCGCGCGCGATCCCGCTCCTCCTGATGGACGTTCCTGAACGTCCTATCAGGAGTAGACGGCTCCCACCCGGCCGTATATGTGCATTGGCCGGGTGGGAAGTGGTTAAAAAAAAATAACACTAGAAAAAAATCCAAACATTATTATGGAGATCTGGCTTGAAAAACAAAAAAGATTATTAATGAGATCAGGAGAAATAATGAAGAAAGAAGTTTGTGAGAACTCTGTGTGAATATGAGCAGCAAAACAACTTCATTCTTCTAGCATTGTAAAGAATAAGAGAATGCGTTGCATTAAACTATTAAAACTAATTCAGCATGACGAATGTGCTATGTCCATTACGAAAGGTGTGTTTAACAGACCAATTGCTTCCGTCTCGTAGTTGAATCTGAGCATGCGTGAGTTTTTGCGAGTCGGAATTGCATACACACGAACGGATTTTCGGATAGAAACTTTCTTCGAACCGAAAAATTGAGAACATGCTCTCAATCTTTTGCTGGCTGAAATTCGGCCAGCAAAAGTCCGATGGAGCATACACACAATTTTGCTGGCCGACTTTCCGATCGTGTGTACGCGGCATAACAGGTTTTCTTCTAAGATTGCTCAGTATTTGGCTCCATCCATCTTCCCATCCACCCTGACCAGCTTCACTGCCCCTGCTGAAGAAAAGCACCCCCACAGCATGATGCTACCACCACCATGTTTCACGGTGGGGATGGTGTGTTCAGGGTGATGTGCAGTGTTAGTTTTCCGCCACACATAGCATTTTAAACTTCTAAGCCTGAAAGTTCAATTTTAGTTTCATCTGACCAGAGCACCTTATTCCACATGTTTGCTGTGTCTCCCACATGGTTTCTTGCAAACTGCAAACGGGACTTCTTATGGCTTTCTTTCAACAATAGCCTTCTTTTGTTCCATAAAGGTCAGATTTGTGGAGTGCATGACTAATAATTGTCCTGTGGATAGTTTGTCCCCCATGAGCCATGGATCTTTAGAGCTACTGTGGGCCTCATGGCTGCTTTTCTGATTAATGCCCTCCTTGCCAGGCCTGCCAGTTTAGGTGGATGGCCATGCCTCGGTAGGTTTGCAGTTATGCCATACTCTTTGCATTTTCGAATGATGGATTGAACAGTGCTCCGTGAGATGTTCAAAGCTTGTAATATCTTTTTATAACCTAACCCTGCTTTAACCTTCTTCACAACTTTATCCCTGACCTGTCTGGTGTGTTCCTTGGCTTTCATGATGCTGTGTGTTTACTAAGGTTCTCTAATAAACCTCCGAGGGCTTCACAGCACAACTGCATTTATACTGAGATTAAATTACACACAGGGGAACTCTATCTACTAATTTGGCGACTTCTGAAGGCAATTGATTACACTAGATTTTAGTTTGGGGTATCAGAGTAAAAGGGGGACTGAATACAAATACATGCCACACTTTGCACATATTTATTTGGAAACATTTTAAAAACCATTTATCATTTTCCTTCCACTTCACAGTTATGTGCCACTTTGTGTTGGTCTATCACATAAAATCACAATAAAATACATTTACGTTTTTGGTTGTAACATGACAAAATGTGAAAAAGTTCAAGGGGTATGAATCCTTTTTCAAGGCACTGTATATGTACACTGACCCCTATTTACATATAACAATATATCAACAACATAAGATATAATTTAATAGCTGGTTCACTTCATTTAAGGAACATACTAATAGCAGGATTTATATCATAGTAAAGTAAGGGTAGAAGTGCCATAGTAAACCTAGTTTTGAAGTCTATACTCCCAAAGAGGAAGTGAGGTAGGTGGCAGCCATCTTAGGGTGTAAGGCTGATAGGAAAATACAGAGTTAATTCATTTGGGTGTAGTAGGCGGGGAGTGTTGTATAAATAGAGGCTGGAAAACTGGAAATGCCCACCCCTGATGACACTTGATTGGCTGTCGAAACTGAGGACACTGGGCACAGAGCAATGCATGCAGCACTGTTAAGCAGGAATAGCGGCACAGAAGCACTTTCTATTGAAGCACCTTATAAAGTCATATTTTGGAGCACTTTAAGCACAATGACACTTTGCAAGACAGATATATAATGATCTTTAATCTTATAATTTCCTTGCTTTGTGCATTGGTGCGCAGTCATGTTGCTACAGGAAGGGGCCATACCCCAACTGTTGCATGAAATTGTCCAAAATGTTCGGCTCATCCCTACCCCCCTCCATCAAATAATTTGAACCAGTGCACAAAGCATGGTTCATAAAGACATGGATGAGCGAGTTTGGGATGATGGAGGAGCTTGACTGGGCTACACAGAGTCCTGTCCCGATAGAACAGTGGTCATCAATCCTGTCCTCGGGGCCCACTAACAGGCCAGGTTTGCAAGATAACTGAAATATACCACAAGTGATATCATTTGCTGCTCAGTGATTGCAGTATTCTAGTCTGCATCTCCCCAAGGTAATACATAAAACCTGGCCTGTTAGTGGGCCTTGAGGACAGGGTTGATGACCACTGTGATAGAACGCCTTTGCAATGACCGGAGACTGCGAGCCAGGGCTTCTCGTCCAACATCAGTGCCTGACCTCATAAATGTGCTTCTGCAAGAATGGTCAACATTCCCATAGACACACTCCTAAACCTTATGGATAGCCTTCCCAGAAGAGTTAAAATTGTGATAGCTACAAAGGGTGGGCCAACTCAATATTGAACCCTACAGACTGAGATTGGGATGCCATTAAAGTTCATGTGCGTGTAAAGGCAGGTGTCCCAATACTTTTGACAATATAGTGTATGTCTTATGGCTAAATTAAAAGCATCATGTATTAACTTTAATAAACAACTTAAGATACACTCTCAATGACCTACCAATTAGTGTATCATCACAGCGCTCCCACACTCCCTCCCTCCAGCTGCCACTTAAAAAATTAAATATATCTATCAGAAGGTGAAAAGAAAGCAAATCTGTCACTTGAAATGCAAACAAAGGCACCTAGTGGCGCTAAACAAAATCCACACTGTTAAATAACAGTGTGCTATACTACCCGACGTGAAACAAATATGCATAAAAAATGGTCAACAATACAATCAATATTGATAAAATAACAGTAAAAATCAAACAAAAAAATAAATATGCAGTCAAAAAAATATTATAAAAATCATAATGCTGTGAGTAAGTGACAAAGTGAAAAAATAAATAAAAAATGAACACAAGAACAAATAGTGCTCTAATAAAAATGTGTGATTCCAAAGTGAATTCAATAAATCTTCAATCAAGGAAAATTGATGGAAAGCAGTAATCCTAATGGTGGCAATAGTTCAAAAAATTAGTGCATTCAACATGAATATTCTGTAGCCAAGTGTCCATCAAGTGAAACGCCTCCACCGCACCCTTGGTGCTCGTGCCCCCTTTGTATAAAAAAACTCACCAGAGGTATTGCCCAGCACTCTCGTGTCAGGCAAAAGCCTGGATGCAGGCTAGGTAGTGTCACATAGCACCGTCTCTATACAAGGTATCTGTGTGGTACCTGACAGCAGATATCTCAAACTGAAAGCAGCGCCAAATGGTGATGTTCCGTCCTTCAATCTGTATATTCTCCTCCCTCCGCCTTCTAACAACTTGATTACTGTGTGTGCTGGTCGCCGTATAGCCACGCCCCCGACATGTTTCGTCCAATGGACTTCCCCATGAGAAGGACGGAACATCACCATTTGGCGCTGCTTTCAGTTTGAGATATCTGCTGTCAGGTACCACACAGATACCTTGTATAGAGACGGTGCTATGTGACACTACCTAGCCTGCATCCAGTATACTCACCAATGCTTATGAGGGGAGAACCTTTGAATTGACCAGTGATTGTCTATTTGAAGTGCCTGCTTTTAATTGAACCCATGTGAGTGTGATTTTAATACTTTGACGTTTATTAAACTAGCTTTACATTATTGCACTATGGGAAGTTTCTTTTGTCTCCTTGAGGTAATTCTGAGATAATAAGTGACTATCCTTTGCTTGTGAAGTTCTCATAAGAAGTGGCTTGGAGAAAATTATCATCATTTGTATACACTATAAGCGCTTTTGCCTGACACGAGAGTGCTGGGCAATACCTCTGGTGAGTTTTTTTATACAAGGGGGGCAAGGGTGCGGTGGAGGCGTTTCACTTGATGGACACTTGGCTACAGAATATTCATGTTGAATGCACTAATTTTTTAACTATTGCCACCATTAGGATTACTGCTTTCCATCAATTTTCCTTGATTGAAGATTTATTGAATTCACTTTGGAATCACACATTTTTATTAGAGCACTATTTGTTCTTGTGTTCATTTTTTATTTATTTTTTCACTTTGTCACTTACTCACAGCATTATTATTTGTTTGATTTATATAATATTTTTTTGACTGCATATTTCTTTTTTTGTTTGATTTTTACTGTTATTTTATCAATATTGATTGTATTGTTGACCATTTTTTATGCATATTTGTTTCACGTCGGGTAGTATAGCACACTGTTATTTAACAGTGTGGATTTTGTTTAGCGCCACTAGGTGCCTCTGTTTGCATTTCAAGTGACAGATTTGCTTTCTTTTCACCTTCTGATAGATATATTAACTTTAATAGCTGCATATGTATATGAAAAAATAAGTGATCTGTGCAAGCGGTGCCCAAGGGACTTCTACAATGCAAAAACAAAAAAACAAAAATTGCTCTTGTTACTGCCTTTTCAACGGCCTCATTAAAAACGAGGATTATGTCAAATAATTACTTTTTTGGTTCTTTCTGAATCAGAGAGAGCTGGTGGTGCAGAACCAAAATCCCAGCATCCTCTCTGGACGCCAGAGTAAAAACATCTGAACTTTTAATGAGATATTGATCCTTTTTTTCAGGAGGATGGCTTTCTGAAGGCTGGAACATGGCCTTGTGTTGTACAGTACAATGTCTGGAAGGAATGCTGAAGGTGAAATGGTAACCGGAGCATTTTTATCTTTTATCTTATTACAGACCGAGCAGGGAACAGATATCAGTTTGCAAACTCATAAAATTACCTTAAATCTCATTCAGAGGAGGATTTTTATACTATTATGAGCATTGGCAGTGGGCATGTGCTGGCAGAAAGAAAAAGTTGACTTCTATGTTGAGGTAGTTTTCCTTCATTGACTCTTAATATCATTGAATCTTAAAATGTTTGCCATGACCAAGCCAAGATGTAAAAATAAAAAGATTAACTGAATTTGGGTAGCAATGCCCCAAAAGCAGTTAGGGGGCAAAGGAGTAGGCACCAGTGCCTGTGGTTTTCCTGCAGCTGATCTTTTCTTTTTTTTCCTGACTTATGATTGACATACACTGAGCACATTTTTTGCTAGTTCCTTATTAGCCAACTGAAATGTTGGTAGCCCTGTTGGTGTCCTCCTGTCCAACATCCTTAGATTGAAAGGACTGTCAGAATACAAAGGCCAAAGTGGGAGATTCATCCATCTGTGTTGTTTGGCATGGATGGAAAAATCTGTTAAGATTTCTTTCTATCGACCTCCAGGGTGATCAAAAGAAATCTATTGCTCTATGGCCAGCTTACCATGCCTTGTTCTACATTGTGTCTGTGCACAGAGGCAGTTATCTTAGTAGAGGTGACATTTTGCTATCCTCATTTACGAGCCTCCAGCAACATCCTGAGACTAGCAGTTTGGGGCAGCAGTACTTTAGATCTCATACTGCAGATATATAGCTATGAGCTATGAAGCTAAAGGCACCGGATGCTGGGTACATTCACATACCAGAAAGTGCTCTACTATTATATAAGAGGAATTCCAGACATATGGTGAATCGCTCTATGGTACAATTTCCCTCACTCTCATTTTCTCTGGGGGGGGGGGGGGCCCAGGTACCTCTATCAAACACTGCAGCCACCTGCTTTTCAATGCAGAACTGCTTCTAGAAAAGAAGTGTACAGGGCGCTTCCCAGCTGACTTCATCACCCATGCCTCCAATTGTTATGCCTATCTGTCCTATACCTAAAGCACTTTTGTGTTCCATAGAGCACACTTTAGAGCATTTTATATAGTTACATAGTTAAATAGTTACTCAGGTTGAAAAAAGACACACGTCCATCCAGTTCAACCACAAAAAAAAATAAAAATATATCATACAATCCCATATACCCAATTATACCCAAATATACCCAGTCCATCCATTCAGTTCAGATCCAGAGGAAGGCAAAAAAAAAAAAAACAGCAGAGCATGATCCAATTTGCTAAAGCAGGGGAAAAAATTCCTTCCTGATCCCCCGAGAGGCAATCGGATTTTCTCCGGATCAACTTTACCTATAAATTTTAGTACCCAGTTATATTATGTACACTTAGGAAATAATCCAGGCCCTTCTTAAAGTAATCTACTGAGCTGGCCAGAACCACCTCTGCAGGGAGTCTATTCCACATTTTCCCAGCTCTTACTGTGAAGAAACCTTTCCTTATTTGGAGATGAAATCTCTTTTCCTCTAGACGTAAAGAGTGCCCCCTTGTCCTCTTTGTTGACTGTAAAGTGAATAGCTCAACACCAAGTTCACTATATGGACCCCTTATATATTTGTACATGTTGATCATATCCCCCCTCAATCTCCTCTTATCAAGAGTGAATAAATTCAGTTCCTCTAATCTTTCCTCATAGCTGAGTTCCTCCATGCCTCTTATCAGTTTGGTTGCCCTTCTCTGCACTTTCTCCAGTTCCCCAATATCCTTTTTGAGAACTGGTGCCCAAAACTGAACTGCATATTCCAGATGAGGTCTTACTAATGATTTGAACAGGGGTAAAATAATATCCCCCTCTCTGTAGTCAATACCTCTCTTAATACAGGAAAGGACTTTGCTCGCTTTGGAAACCGCAGCTTGGCATTGCATGCCATTATTGAGCTTATGATCTACCAAAACCCCCAGATCCTTCTCCACTATGGATACCCCCAGTTGTACTCCCCCTAGCATGTATGATGCATGCATATTCTTAGCCCCCAAGTGCATAACTTTACATTTCTCAACATTAAACCTCATCTGCCACACAGTCGCCCAATTAGACAGAGCATTGAGGTCGACTTGTAAATTGGAGACATCCTGTAAGGATGTTATTCCACTGCATAGCTTGGTGTCATCTGCAAAGACGGAAATGTTACTTTTGATCCCAGACCCAATATCATTTATAAAGATGTTAAAAAGTAAGGGTCCCAGCACTGAACCTTGGGGTACACCACTGATAACCTTAGACCATTCATAGTAAGAATCATTAACCACTACTCTCTGAATTCTGTCTTTTAGCCAGTTTTCTATCCATTTACAAATTGATATTTCCAAACCTGTAGACTTTACCTTACACATGAGCTGTATGTGCGGAACTGTATCGAACGCTTTTGCAAAATCCAAATATATCACGTCCACCGCCACCCCTCTGTCCAAGGTTTTACTTACCACCTTTTAAAAGGTTTGTCTGACAACTTCTGTCTTTCATGAATCCATGCTGTCTGTTGCTTAAAATATTTTTTTCCTGCAAGAACTCGTCTATGTGGTCTTTTATTAATCCCTCCAGTATCTTCCCAACTATAGAAGTTAAACTAACAGGTCTATAGTTACTTGGTAAAGACTTTGTTCCCTTTTTAAATATAGGCACCACATTGGCCCTGCGCCAATTCAGTGGTACTATTCCTGTCATTAATGAGTCCCTAAAAATTAGATACAATGGCTTTGAAATTACAGAGCTCAATTCTTTTAGGATCCGTGGTTGGATGCCATCAGGTCCAGGTGCTTTATCCACCTTTATTCTGTCCAAATATTTCTGGACCATATCACTTTTGAGCCATTGTGGATTTGGGGCTGCGTCACTACCACCCCCATTATAGACATGAGCTCCCCCATGCTCCTTTGTATACACAGAGCTGAAGAAAGTATTTAATAAATTAGCCTTCTCTTTGTCCCCAGTCACCCACTCCAGATTATTTTGTAAAGGGCCTACATGCTCAGACTTTACCTTTTTACTATTAATTTGAAGAATTTTTGGGGGTTTGTCCTACTATCTTTTGCAATCTGTCTTTCATTTTGAATTTTTGCATCCTTGATTTCCTTTTTACATGTTCTGTTATATTCTTTGTAACATTTAAATGACACTAGCGTTCCTTTATTTTTATATTTTTAATTTTTTTTTATAGTTTATAGCTTTTTTAACTTTGGCCGTGAGCCACATCGGTTTTATTTTTAGCCTTTTAAACTTATTGCCCATGGGAATATACTTTGCCGTGAGATCACAAGCAGTCTTTTTGAATAATTCCCATTTCTGTTCTGTGCACATTGATGCCAATATTCTCTCCCAGTCTAGGTCCTGGAGAGCAGCCCTCATCCTGGGAAAATTTGCTCTCTTGAAATTAAGTGTTTTTATCTTTCCCGTATGTGATTTTTGCTTACAGCTAACATCAAATGAAATCATGTTATGGTCACTGCTACCCAGGTGTTCATTTATCTGAACATTGGTAATACGTTCTGCATGGTTTGAGATTACCAGGTCCAACAGAGCATCATTCCTAGTTGGGGCCTCAATAAACTGGACCATAAAATTGTCCTGTAATAGGTTTATAAATGTTTGCCCTTTAACTGTCCCAGCAGTGCCATTACCCCAGTCAATTTCTGGGTAGTTAAAATCCCCCATTATTATCACTGTCCCAGCCCTTGCAGCCCTTTCTATCTGCGCAAGGAGCTGAGTCCCCACGTCCTCATTAACATTGGGTGGTCTATAACAAACTCCAATGATTAACTTTGAACTACGCAAATCTGTATGCAGTTCCACCCATAATGCTTCAGACTCATCACACTCTCCGTTCCAAAAAAAAAAAAAAAAGTACCCGCCTATTTAAGTTGCAAGGCCCCCTCTTAAGTTAGTGTCTGGAACTGCCTACACTGTTCACTGTCTGTATGTTCACTGGTAAGAGCCTTATGCTACATGCTGGTGACACAGAAGATCCTCCTCATTTTCGGACATGCCTTTGTATGCTGCTTTCCAGCTGCAAGGGTGAACAAACTAGAGAAAGCAAAGATGACTTCATGGTTCCTGGGCTATAAAGAGCCTTCTGACTTCTCTGACCATGGTGGGTTTTCCCATCAGAGGCCCCAGCTCTACCTTTCGAAAAGTTTTGCGTTCAGCTTTATGTCGGGCAATGCAGTAGTGTCACTAAGGCTCTAGTGGATGTTTCATATATGTAGGGTTATATATATAAGTAGCTTTTATGGTCATAGCAAGTGACTAAGCCTATAGGCAGGTGCAGTCTACTTTCTCCTCTGCAGGTGGTACTCTTTTGCAGCAGCACTGTTGTTGGAGAGTACGTCAAGAGGAACATCATTCCTCTATGGTTTCCTGGGTCACTCGGGAAGCTATCCTATTGGATGCTGCCACCCCATGTTGGGTCAGGAAGAGCCTATTTCAGGCCCTGGATGCCAGTTTTGGCATGCATTTGTGAGTTGGTAGAGTAGGGAAAGGCACCCCGCCTGTTAGAGATAGTACTAGGAGTATGGGAAAGTTTCCTGATGAGAAGGGAAAGCATAGGGTTGCAACTTCGTTGGATATCTTCCCGCTTGGGCATTGATCTCTTTACAGATGCTGTCAATTTGGCTGATACCTGCTTGCTTCACATTACTGGAAACCGCGAGTGCACTCTATTGGACAGCCTAACCTCTGGGTTTGTTGTGAACTCTTGCTGTCCTATTTCATTATAAGTTCTCTATTGCAGCTGACTGTGTCAATTACTGCCGCCACACCTCGCTGCACCCCAACTACAAGCATGTTTTTTTGGGAAGTAAGTAGGGGTTACTTTAATTTACATTGTTTTCGGATGATGTGCATCCGACTACTATAAAAATAAAGTCTCTGTTCCAGAGAATGCAGCCAATCAATTCACTGGTGATGTATGGCATCACTCTCCTCATGCAGGGCTATCTAACTGATGAGAACAAGCACAGCCCAAATTTAACCTGCCGTATACATTTTTCTTTCATGAGAACTTTCAATATATCCTCACCCCTAATCAGATGCAAACCAGAACTGGAAAAGGCAAACAATTAATTCACTTTAAAAAAACAGAGAGGCAAAGTTTCATCCTTCACCTAAAAACAGAGATGATATAGGATTTAAATAAAATGGAGCAAGGAAAACTCAGAACAAAAACAATGTAAAGTAAATGGAAAGTGTAAAGCCAATCAACCTTTCACTCGGGCATTTCTAGTTAAAAATACATCTGAATACAAAAAGATGGCTGAGAAGACTAGGTTAGGATCTCCTTTAGTCTTCTCCTCTTAACCTGCTACACTTTCTTTTTCCCAGGCTTTAAAGACTGTTCTGGATTAAAAAGAATACCATTAAAATTGAACTTTTACTGGACAAAGACTTCATTATCAATTTGAACAAATTATACCTGGATGGCCTACCGTTCCACTAACTACTTTGAATTACATTATCTATTGTACAGTGAATCATGCAGTGCCACTTACTCGGAAATCCTTTTTGACATCTTCAATGATCATCTTTCTTCTTAGACAAAGAGTGATTGTTAGCAAGATTCTAGTCTCAGGATGGTTTGAAATTATGGAAAAATTATGGAGGATTCATTTTTATTTTTAAAGGGCAGCTTTATGGGATCCCCCCACCTACTAACTGCTGACAGGCTACAATGGAAGCCAAGGCAAACTTTTTCTTCATCCATAGTAATCCTTATTCCGAATCAATATGGCAGATTTTTTGGACAACTTGACATCTAGTTTGTTTAATGTGTTGCATTTTGTGCAATAAAAAGTGTTACATCTTTTACAATGAGCTGTCTAAAGCAATGGGCATTAACGCATGGCAATGGAACAAAAACCATCAGCACTTTTTTTATAAACTTATATGCAGCTTTTGGCATGGCAATGATAGCCCTAATTAGATAAATTGACCTTTAAGGATAGCAATTACCAAAGACTATTTTGGGTGGATCACATGGAATGCTTAACCACTTGCCGACCGCCGCACGCCGATGTACGTCGGCAGAATGGCACGGGCAGGCATAAGCACATACATGTACGTCCTTTGCCTCCCGCGGGTCGGGGGCCCGATCGGGCCCCCGCCCGGTGCCTGCGGCGGTCGGTTTTCGTTCGGGAGCGATCCCGGACGAGGGGACGGCCATTCATTCATGGCCACCCCCTCGCGATCGCTCCCGACGAATGGAAATCCCCGGTGACATCACTTCCTCTCCTGTAATGTAAACACAGGAGAGGAAGTGATGTATTCTCTCCTCCGTGTCGGTATTTTTCGTTCCGACACGGAGGAGAGCGGATCAGTGAGTTGCACCAACACATCCCACACACAGTAGAACATGCCAGGCACACTCACACCCCCCCTTTACCCCCCGATCACCCCCCCAATTACCCCTGCCCCCCAGTCACAGTGACACCAATGTCATTTTTTTTTTTTTTTTTTTTTTTTTTTGCATTGGTGTCATTTGTGACTGTAATAACTGTTAGGGCAGTTAGGGTTAGCCCCCTTTAGTTCTAATGTACCCCCCTAACCCCCCCAATAAAGGTTTAACCCCGTGATCACCCCCCGTCGCCAGTGTCACTAAGGCTGGGTTCACATTGCAGCGGTTTATGAGAACGAATGTGATTCGCACCGCACTGCAGTGCAAATCACATCCGATCTCTGTGCGATTCGAGTTCAGCCATTCGCCGCACCCGCCGCACCTGCCACACCCGCCGCACCCGCCGCAAATTCGCACGGGACCCTTTTTTTGGCCCGCAGCAGAATCGGATCGCATGGGTGTTCACACCATGCGATCCGAGTTTGCAGATCGCACTGCGATATGCGAACTGATCTGGGGGTGTCAGTAACATTTCACTGACACTCCCAGCAGTTCGCATAGGGCAGTGTGAACTGCCGCCGGGAGGCATGCGATGCGGGAACCCGCCGCGGATTCGCGGCGTTTCCGCATCGCTCCAGTGTGAACCCAGCCTAATAAGCGATCATTTTTCTGATCGCCGTATTAGTGTCACAGGTGACGCTAGTTAGGCAGGTAGGTATTTAGGTTCGCCGCAGCTTTTTATAGCGCTAGGGACCCCCATATACTACCGCATAAAGCCCCCTGATTGCCCCCTAGTTAACCCTTTCACCAGTGATCACCATATAACTGTTACAGGTGACGCTGGTTGGTTAGTTATTTTTTTATAGTTTCAGGGCACCCGCCATTTATTACCTAATAAAGGTTTAACCCCCTGATCACCCGGCAGGTGTCATTTGTGACTAATAACTGTTAGGGCAGTTAGGGTTAGCCCCCTTTAGTTCTAAGGTACCCCCCTAACCCCCCCAATAAAGGTTTAACCCCGTGATCACCCCCCGTCGCCAGTGTCACTAAGGCTGGGTTCACATTGCAGCGGTTTATGAGAACGGATGTGATTCGCACCGCACTGCAGTGCAAATCACATCCGATCTCTGTGCGATTCGAGTTCAGCTATACAGATAGTATGGCTGAATTCGTGTCGCACCCGCCGCAAACTCGCACGGGACCCTTTTTTTGGTCCGCAGCAGAATCGGATCGCATGGGTGTTCACACCATGCGATCCAAGTTTGCAGATCGCACTGCGATATGCGAACTGATCTGGGGGTGTCATTAACATTTCACTGACACTCCCAGCAGTTCGCATAGGGCAGTGTGAACTGCCGCCGGGAGGCATGCGATGCGGGAACCCGCCGCGCATTCGTGGCGTTCCCGCATCGCTCCAGTGTGAACCCAGCCTAATAAGCGATCGTTTTTCTGATCGCTGTATTAGTGTCACAGGTGACGCTAGTTAGGCAGGTAGGTATTTAGGTTCGCCGCAGCTTTTTATAGCGCCAGGGACCCCCATATACTACCGCATAAAGCCCCCTGATTGCCCCCTAGTTAACCCTTTCACCAGTGATCACCATATAACTGTTACAGGTGACGCTGGTTGGTTAGTTATTTTTTTATAGTTTCAGGGCACCCGCCATTTATTACCTAGTCTCACTAGTGTACCCCTAAATTTAGGGGTGTCTACTTTCTAAAATGGGGTCATTTGGGGGGGGGGGGGGTTTGTGCCATCTTGGCATTTTATGGCCTTCAAAACTGTAACGCCCTTAGAAAGCCTGAAGGCGGTGCTTGGTTTTTGGGGCCCCGTACGCGGCTAGGCTCCCAAAAAGTCCCACATATGTGGTATCCCCGTACTCAGGAGAAGCAGCAGAATTTATTTTGGGGTGTCATTTCACATATGCCCATGGCATGCGTGAGCAATATATCATTTAGTGACAACTTTGTGAAAAAAAAAAAAAGTTTGTAATTTTCCCGCAACTTGTGGCAAAATATAAAATATTCCATGGACTCAACATGCCTCTCAGCAAATAGCTTGGGGTGTCTACTTTCTAAAATGGGGTCATTTGTGGGGGTTTTGTGCCATCTTGGCATTTTATGGCCTTCAAAACTGTAATAGGTAGTGAGAAGTGAACTCAAAAAATTACGCCCTTAGAAAGCCTGAAGGCGGTGCTTGGTTTTCGGGGCCCCGTACGCGGCTAGGCTCCCAAAAAGTCCCACATATGTGGTATCCCCGTACTCAGGAGAAGCAGCAGAATTTATTTTGGGGTGTCATTTCACATATGCCCATGGCATGCATGAGCAATATATCATTTAGTGACAACTTTGTGAAAAAAAAAAAAAAAATAAAAAAGTTTGTAATTTTCCCGCAACTTGTGGCAAAATATAAAATATTCCATGGACTCAACATGCCTCTCAGCAAATAGCTTGGGGTGTCTACTTTCTAAAATGGGGTCATTTGTGGGGGTTTTGTGCCATCTTGGCATTTTATGGCCTTCAAAACTGTAATAGGTAGTGAGGCGTGAAATCAAAAATTTACGCCCTTAGAAAGCCTGAAGGCGGTGCTTGGTTTTCGGGGCCCTGTACGCGGCTAGGCTCCCAAAAAGTCCCACATATGTGGTATCCCCGTACTCAGGAGAAGCAGCAGAATTTATTTTGGGGTGTCATTTCACATACGCCCATAGCATGTGTGAGCAATATATCATTTAGTGACAACTTTGTGTAAAAAAAAAAAAAAAAATTTTTTTTTGTCATTATTCAATCGCTTGAGGCAAAAAAATAAAATATTCAATGGGCTCAACATGCCTCTTATCAATTTCCTTAGGGGGTCTACTTTCCAAAATGGGGTCATTTGGGGGGGTTTTGTACTGCCCTGTCATTTTAGCACCTCAAGAAATGAGATAGGCAGTCGTAAACTAAAAGCTGCGTAAATTCCAGAAAACGTACCTTAGTTTGTAGATGTGACAACTTTTGCGCAAACCAATAAATATACAATTATTGACTTTTTTTTTACCAAAGACATGTGGCTGAATACATTTTGGCCTAAATGTATGACTAAAATTGAGTTTATTGGATTTTTCTAATAACAAAAAGTAGAAAATATCATTTTTTTTCAAAATTTGCGGTCTTTTTACGTTTATATCGCAAAAAATAAAAATCGCAGAGGCAATCAAATACCATCAAAAGAAAGCTCTATTTGTGGGAAGAAAAGGACGCAAATTTTGTTTGGGTACAACATTGCATGACCGCGCAATTACCAGTTAAAGCAGCGCAGTGCCAAAGTGTAAAAAGACCTCTGGTCATTTACCAGCAAAATGGTCCGGTCTGAAAGTGAGAAATACTATAATGTTTTTTGATTTTCAAAAGTAGCAGTCATAGTTTTCTACCAACAACTGGTTGGCAGGGAATGCTAGTGCTTATAGTTCTCCAGCACTTTACTAATTAGTCTACAAGCCCCCTTCTCTGTTTTGCTTTGAGGATATACAGCAATATAGAACAGCAATTCCTAGCTTGATTTTGAATGTAATATGGTTAACTCATGACTGTGTCAACCCCCTACTAAACAGGCACTATAAGATACCACATGGTGATTTCATCTTCACAGGTATCCTTCAGGGCCAACTGACTATCACCAGGTACTGAGGCATGAGGGTAGAAGTATGAACCCTTACCCATGCAAATAAAGTCTTAGTCAAAGACTGTTTTTGCACAGCAACTTCTGCAAGATCTAGCAATGCAGGGGAACTGATGTCTGTGTTGGACTGAATGACACCTTATTATGTTTACTGCATGGGTAGCCAATTATCCCAACCACGGCAAGACCATACGACTCAATGACACACATGTACACCAGCTCCATAATGTAATTAAAACAGACAAGGCTTGGCAGTTGGCAGTTGACAGAGCAGCAACTCGCAAACTTTGGACTCTGAATTTGCCTGGAATATGTCTACAGAAGATATTAAACTGGTGACAGAGTGACAGCTGCACAAGCCTGTGCAGGAAGGACATGATGGGGAGTGACTTGGATCTACCTTTGTTGATAATGCCGGCCATAGCCTGATTGTCCGTGGTGAGGAGCACCGTCTGCCTTGTCCAAATGTGGCCCCAGACCTGGGCAGCTGCCATGATTGGATACAGCTCAAAGAGTAATGAAGACTGGGTGAAAACAGAAATTTAAGAAAATTTCTGGGGGCCAAGGTTCGGCGAACCAGTGGTTGCCGGAAATAGCCGCAAAGCCGGTGGAGGCTGCGGCATCAGTGACCACCCTTGGTGGCTTGGCTACCACTGCCAGAATGAACATTACATTTCCATTCCAGCTGGTGAGGAACTTGTCCCACATAGCTAAGTCTGCTATTGCTGTTTGGTCTAGTTTGGATCTTGCACTGGTATGAGAAAAACTAAAAGCTGTGATATAAAGGACCGTCCTTGAGGAATAATCCTCACCGCAAAGTTCAGCTTCTCTAGTAAGGATTGTGAATGCCTCATGGTGCACCCTTGTGACTAGGTGAAGTCATGGATAATTGTCCTGGTACGGGCTAATTTGTCGGGAGGCACACTAGCCTGTATGTCAAGCGTGTCCGGAGTGACACCTAAGAAGGTAATAGAGTGTGCCGGGACTTCCAGTTTATGGTTGGCTATGGGCACATTGAGTTTGCTGAACACTATTATCAACCTGTCAAATCTGCTGGTGTTGTGCCTTGTTGTTCGATGAGCAGAAAGTCATCAAGGTAGTGGATAACTGTCTGACGGTGGGCCTGGTCTGATTTTACCTGAAATGAACTGGCTCACCCCTGTCATGCGACTGACCCTGGTGAAGATGCGAACTGTACCTTCTGTCCCTCCTATTTTCAGTTTTTTTTACCTGCGGAGATAAAGTCCAACCTGATTCCAGATGGAAACCTGAACCAACCTCAGGGAGAAAGACAGAGAAAATATGAGTGGCCCACGTGCCACTGGAGATGGATGGCCAACTGGGTGCCGCTGCGTATTTGTGTGGCTGATTGTTCGCCACTGAGGTGTGTTTGTAAGTTAGTTTGTATGCGGGTTGCACGTAGATGCGTGCCGCAAAGTGTTTTATACTACTGGAGACGATATTGCGTGGTTGCAAGGGTCTCAGTCTGGTTTGCTGAGATGATATTACGTGGTCACAAAGGTCTCAGTCCGGTTTGCTAAGATGGCGTTGCTTGGGTCTCAGTGAGTGTCTCAGTGAGTGTCAGGCTGCTGAGACGATATTGCGTGATAGCAAGGGTCTCCATGAGCATGAGGTTTTTTGTTTTTCTTTATGATGATATTGCGTGGTTGCAAGGGTCTCGAGAAGTGAGGGGTTGCTGAGACAATATTGCATTTTGCAAGGGTCTCAAATGAGTGTCAGGCTGCTGAGACTATTGGTATGGCTGCAAGGGTCTGAACGGGTGTCAGGTTGCTGAGACGAGATTGCGTGGTCACAAAGGTCTAGACGAGTGTGAGGTTTCTGAGATGATATTGCGTTCTGCAAGGGTTTCAAATGAGTGTCAAGCTGCTGAGACATTATTGCATGACTGCAAGGGTCTCAATGGGTGTCGGGTTTGCAGAGACAATATTGTATTTGCAAGAGTCTCGATGAGTGTGAGGCTGTTGAGACGATATTGCGTTTCCAAGGGTCTCAAACAAGAGTGTCAGGCTGCTAAGATGATTTTTCTGGCTGCAAGGGTCTCAATGAATGTAAGGTTGCCGGGGCAAAACTGCTTGGTCACAAAGGTCTTGATGAGTGTGAGGTTGCTCGAGACGGTATTGCGTGGTTGCAAGGGTCTTGATGAGTGTTAGGCTGCTGAGACCATATTGCATTTGCAAGGGTTTTAATAAGAGTGTCAAGCTACTTAGACAATTTTGTGTGGTTGCAAGGGTCTCAACGGGTGTCAGTTTGCTGGGCCGAGATTGTGTGGTGACAAAGGGTGTTTTATTTATTATTTATTTATTTTTATCTATTTATTTTTTATTTATTTTTTGACAAGTGAGAGGTTGCTGAGACGATGTTGCGTTTTGCAAGGGTCTTAACAAGGGTGACAGGCTACTGAGACGATTTGCATGGTTGCAAGGGTCTCAACAGGTGTCAGGTTGCTGGGCAGAGGTTGCGTGGTGGTAAAGGTTTATTATTATTATTTTAATTTTTTTTATGAGTGAGGGGTGGCTGAGACGATGTTGCATTTTGCAAGGTCTCAACAAGAGTGACAGGCTGCTGAGACGGTTTTGCATGGCTGCAAGGGTATCAATGAATGAGAATTGCGTTACTGAGAAAAGGATAGAAACACCTGGTTTATTTGGCGGCCTACCATACCCTTAAGTGAGCAGTATAAGGGATAAAGACAATGGTCGTTTGATTTGTAGGTTCTGTAGGGGGAACTAACAAACGATATGGGAGACAACGAATGGTAACGAATTGATAGGACATAAAGAATGTGGTAACAAATCTTACTTGTAAAAGTGGGCAATGCGAGTGAGTTCGCGGCGGACTGTGGCTGGAGTGCAACATATCGGGAAGGTGTGGCATAATGCCGTGCATGAGGCAAAACAACAAGGTTTGGTGTAGAAAATAGAAAGTGAGAAGTGCGTATGAATGATTCGGAAGTTCCACTGCGGGAACTGAACACATGGTACGGACGACACCGCGAGTGGCCACGAATTTTGACATGACAAACACGGTAACAAATCCAACCTGCGACAGTGACCATGCAACTATAAATGAGAGAAGAACCGTGTACAAATGATTCGTAAGTTCCGTTGTGGGAACTAAAACACAAGGCATGGGGGAAACAACGTATGGCAATGGTAGAAAATATGCAATGTATCTGAAACGAATCGGTTGTAAATAGAAATTACTCTGATACAAATCGCTTTGTAAAATGTATGAAATGAATCCAGTAAGAATCGGTAGTAAAGAGTATTAAATAAATCTGATACGAATTGGTTGTAGAGTGTATGCCACCCCTTGCTCTGAAACCGAACACCTACCAACCACCCAGCCCCCCCAGGCTAATCAAGTGCAGACAAGGCACCAGGTGGGTCTAATTACCACCTCAATCAGCCACAGAACCCATACAAACAATAAATACTCATTTCCAAATGGATGAGACGGCAACCCCATGGACAGTGAATCTTATAACCAGTGAAGCTTATGGATGAGTGATATCGGGCAACGACCGACAGCGGCTCGAAGGCTTGGATTTACAAATGAATTGTATATTTGGCAGAAGGAACTTACAAATGTACTACCCCTGTCCCGAATGATGTAGGGACATGAGCGACAACAACTCAGGAGACAGGGATGCAGGATAGGAAACATAACGTATCACAAGATTGCACATGACACGAAAAGGTTTGAATACTCACTGTGACAGTGAGCGGGAACCGCCGATGAAGACCACAAACGGAGAAGCCGCAATGTACTTGCAATCGAATGCACAGACTCACAAACATGAAGTGAGCTGGGAAGAGTCGGCCCAGCGACGTGTAGTATTGTGCACTGAACTGACAAATGGAAGGGGTATGGAGCAGAAGAGAATTCATGGGAGCCCGAAGGTAATATCCACACCAAGAGACACTATAAGAGGCATGGAGGAGCTCAGCTATCAGATACTATTACTGATCCTGCTCTGTTTCCTATGTGTGATGCTGTCATCGAGTTAGCCCCGTCCCATATGCGTGTGTCATGTGACTTCATTAGGGGGAATTACCCCCTAATGCATATGCATATGCAGAGGCTATAGCAGAGGTAGGCAAGCTTGGTACTCCAGCTGTTTTGACAGCAAAGGTCGGATGGAATGAGTCCGTCGGACAATACGATCGCGTGTGGGCTCCATCGGACCTTTGCTTGCCAAAAATCTGGCGGACTTTAGAAATAGAACATGTTTTAAATTTTCCCGCCGGGACTCCGTCGGAAAGAGAAATCCGTTCGTATGTATGCTAGTCCGACGGACAGAAAACGACGCTAGGGCAGCTACTGGCTACGAACTTCCTTATTCTAGTCCGGTCATACATCATCACGTTCATATCCGTTGGACTTTGGTGTGATTGTGTGTGCCCAAGTCCGTTCATTCAGAAAGTCAGTCGGGAAGACTGTCGGACCTAGTCCGTCGAAAAGTCCGGTCATGTGTACACGGCATTAGAGTCATGCCTGTGTTTGTCAGGGTCTTGCAATGTTTCATGGGACCCCAGCTGGAGGGCCAGGGTTGCCTACCCCTGGGCTATAGCATATTATGGATTTAATCTGCAAAGGATCATTCCATATTTTCTGTGTTTGCTACTGCTTCAGCTAAAGGAGATGATGATCGGGTCACCAGGCTGGCTGTGCTTTCTGCCATGGCTGTGTAAATCTCAGGGCTGCATGGACAAAATGTAGATTCCCTTGGTAGGGAAAAACAGCTCCCGTATATATTGTATATTTCAGTGGTGTATTCGATATTTGCCTGGAGTTCACATTTAATTGTTAATCGGCAAAAGTTCTTTCCTTTCAAAAGTCTTTCTCTCTTTTCATGTTTTAAATCCAAGCTGATTTATTTATTCAGTAGTTGTCTCTATAAGGAACATTTTAATTTACTGGCAGCGTTGACAGAAGAAAATGTAGGGCCCAATTTTTATCCTTCCAGATCTGCTTCTCATTAAAACCTGCTGAGATGTGATCACACTGCAGCCTGTCTGTATCTCTCGCAGTTCATAAATCTCTTCAGTTCTCCAGCCTTTTGTGCGAAATCTCTTTATTTTCTTGTGGATAGAATGACCCTGGCACATCATTCATGTCAGTTCATCTTCTTCTTCTGAAATGTAACCCTTCCGGTTCATTGTCCTTTCTGTAAGACCAATAGAGCCGCTACAGTAAACCAGTGCAGCAGAGGCGGCTCTAGACTTTCTGAGGCCTTAGGCAAAACTTAGACATGAGGCCCCACTCACGCCCATAATGGGAAAAATATTATAAAAATTATAAAAATTAACTGTATGAATGCATATATTAACTTAAATCCTATGAACTATGAATTCACAGTTTCTATAAATTTCTCTAGCCAATTATTCTTTAATCACATATCATTAAACATAGGGTGGGTATATATGTTACACGCACACAGATATAGATCAAATTGTGCAGCTGCCTAGCTGCCTGATGAGTTTACTTCCTCTTTCATTCCCTGCAAAGGCAAAGCATAATGGACTACTATGCATCGCATAGTAGCCCATTATGTGTCACTTACCTCACACAGGAGCCAGCGAAGTTGCCGCTGTCCCCTGTAGTCCGCTGCATCCATCTTGTTGGTGGGGTCTCGCAGCTCCGCCGCTGTCATTCGGCGAAGCCGCAATGACGTCACTCCCGCACATGCGCACGGGAGCCTACACGCGCGGCAGCTCCGTCGCTGAGAATGGCGCGCTCAGTGCGCCTGCGCGCCACTGTCTACGCCGCATGCGCCGTAGACAGCGGTGCCCGTTTTCGGGCAAATATCTCCTAAACCATATAGGTTTAGGAGATATTGCTTGGACCTACAGGTAAGCCTTAATCTAGGCTTACCTGTAGGTCAAAGTGGTTTGTAAGGGTTTACAACCACTTTAAGTATGTTTTTATTCATTTTAGTTTTGAAAAGCTCCTCTCAGCTGATGCAACAGTAACTGGAATTGTTAAGAGGACTCTTAATGCAACATAGATGTTTGGATAAACGTCAGTTAAATTGTTATCAATGAGGTATTTCAAGGAGCCGGACATATCCAATTTTGGAGGTACAGTACGCATACACATTCGTAGCTCTTCATACAATTCCAGACCTCTTATGTCAGAATCAGAAGAATTGGGTAAAGTAAGTAGGGCTTCAAGTTCTTTGCAGTTTTCTAATAGATCTTTCTCAGATTTTATGCATAAAGAGGAGATATCATATAAAAACCCAAAATTGCTGACATAGCTTTTTAAACCTTCAAAGCGAGGCTCAGCACTAGCACGAATCTTGTCGACAATAACATTGAAATATTCTGCTCTAAACCTGTCTGCAGGGTTAACAACTGCTTCATCTGGACACTCATAATCAAACATTCTTTTGGTCCTGGGTATCCTGCACTGTCGAAATTCCCTTGGAATGTCCATTTCTTCAGCAATTTCTCTGGCAGTAACAATGGCAGAATTAAAGCCATTTTGGCGATATTCTTTCAGCCAGCACAGGAATGCCTCCAAATGTTTTACTGCGGTGTCCAGCTGCATACAAGCCTTTTGCCACACCAGCTAAGGGACAGTCCGACCCAGCTAAGGGACAGACAGTCCGACCCAGCTGAGGGACAGACAGTCCGACCCAGCTGAGGGACAGACAGTCCGACCCAGCTGAGGGACAGACAGTCCGACCCAGCTGAGGGACAGTCCAATCAGATGAGGGACAGGCCAATCAGATGAGGGACAGGCCAATCCAGCTATGGGACTGTGACATTCCAATCCACCTAAGAGACAGTCCGACCCAGCTAAGGGATGGCCCAATCAATCTGAGGGACAGCCTAATACAGCTGAGAGACAGCCCAATCCAGCTATAGGAGTGTGACAGTCCAATTCAGCTATGGGACTGCGACAATCCAATCCACCTAAGGCACAGTCCAATCCAGCTAAGGGGCAGTCCCAGCTGAGGGATATAGTCATAGTCCAGCCCAGCTGAGGGACATAGTCCGACCCATCCAATCCAGCTAAGGGACAGTCCTAGATAAGAGACAGTCCAGCTAAGGGACAGTCCAACCCAGCTAAATGACAGTCACTGACCTCACATCCATGATACAAGAGATGGTCAGAGACTGTGTGTGGACAATGATACAGGAGATGGTCACAGAGTCTATGCAGACAATTATACAGGAGACGGTCAGAGACAGTGCAGACAATGATACAGGCAATGGTCAGAGACTGTGCAGACAATGATACAGGCAATGGTCAGAGACTGTGCAGACAATGATACAGGCAATGGTCAGAGACTGTGCAGACAATGATACAGGCAATGGTCAGAGACTGTGCAGACAATGATACAGGCAATGGTCAGAGACTGTGCAGACAATGATACAGGAGATGGTTTTATTATGGTAATGACAAGCAAACTCTTACCTGGCTAACACGGTATCAAACGTTGAAGCCACTGACAGGGTGCTGACAGACAATCATACAGGAGATGGTCATAGACTGCGGAAAATGATACAGGAGATGGTCAGAGACTGTGTGTGGACAATGAATCAGGAGACGGTCAGAGACTGTGTGTGGACAATGAATCAGGAGACGGTCAGAGTCTATGCAGACAATTATACAGGAGACAGTCAGAGTCTATGCAGACAATTATACAGGAGACGGTCAGAGACTGTGTGTGGACAATGAATCAGGAGATGGTCAGAGACTGTGTGTGGACAATGAATCAGGAGACGGTCAGAGTCTATGCAGACAATTATACAGGAGACGGTCAGAGACTGTGTGTGGACAATGATACAGGAGATGGTCAGAGACTGTACGGACAATAATACAGGAGATGGTCCGAGACTGTGTGTGGACAATGATACAGGAGATGGTCAGAGACTGTGTGTGGACAATGAATCAGGAGATGGTCAGAGACTGTGTGTGGACAATGAATCAGGAGATGGTCAGAGACTGTGTGTGGACAATGATACAGGAGATGGTCAGAGACTGTGTGTGGACAATGATACAGGAGATGGTCAGAGACTGTGTGTGGACAATGATACAGGAGACTGTCAGAGACTTGCAGACAATGATACAGGAGACGGTCAGAGTCTATGCAGACAATTATACAGGAGACAGTCAGAGTCTATGCAGACAATTATACAGGAGACGGTCAGAGTCTATGCAGACAATTATACAGGAGACGGACAGAGTCTATGCAGACAATTATACAGGAGACGGTCAGAGACTGTGTGTGGACAATGATACAGGAGATGGTCAGACTGTACAGACAATAATACAGGAGATGGTCAGAGACTGTGTGTGGACAATGATACAGGAGACGGTCAGAGACTTGCAGACAATGATACAGGAGATGGTTTTATTATGGTAATGACAAGCAAACTCTTACCTGGCTAACACGGTATGAAAAGTTGGAGCCACTGACAGGGTGCTGACAGACAATCATGCCACAAAGATGCAGGAGATGGTCAGAGACTGTGTGCGGACAATGATACAGGAGCCACTGTGCCATGATACAGGAGCCACTGTGCCATCAAAAGCAGCCACCGTGCCATTAATCGCAGCCACTGTGTCATCAAACGCAGCCACTGTGCCATCAAACGCAGCCACCGTGCCATCAAACGCAGCCACTGTGCCATCAAAAGCAGCCACCGTGCCATTAATCGCAGCCACTGTGTCATCAAACGCAGCCACTGTGCCATTAATCACAGCCACTGTGTCATCAAACGCAGCCACTGTGCCATCAAACGCAGCCACCGTGCCATCAAACGCAGCCACCGTGCCCATCAAACGCAGCCACCGTGCCCATCAAACGCAGCCACCGTGCCCATCAAACGCAGCCACCGTGCCCATCAAACGCAGCCACCGCACCATCAAAAGCAGCCACGTGCCATCAAAAGCAGCCACGTGCCATCAAAAGCAGCCACGTGCCATCAAACGCAGCCACCGCGCCATCAAAAGCAGCCACGTGCCATCAAAAGCAGCCACGTGCCATCAAACGCAGCCACCGTGCCATCAAACGCAGCCACTGCGCCATCAAAAGCAGCCACTGCGCCATCAAACGCAGCCACCGTGCCATCAAACGCAGCCACCGTGCCATCAAACGCAGCCACCGTGCCCTCAAACGCAGCCACCGCGCCATCAAACGCAGCCACTGCCTTCATCAAACGCAGCCACTGCGCCATCAAACGCAGCCACCGTGCCCATCAATTGCAGCCACCGTGCCATCAAACTCAGCCACCGTGCCCATCAAACGCAGCCACCGTGCCCATCAATTGCAGCCACTGCGCCATCAAACGCAGCCACTGCGCCATCAAACGCAGCCACTGCGCCATCAAAAGCAGCCACTGCGCCATCAAAAGCAGCCACTGCGCCATCAAACACAGCCACTGCGCCATCAAACACAGCCACTGCGCCATCAAAAGCAGCCACTGTGCCATCAAACGCAGCTACTGTAAAGCATCCTCAGTAAAGCAGATGAAAAGTTATTTTTAGAATGTGTGAAAATAAAACTGTCTTGTCAATGCAAGTTAATATGGCCTTTGGACTCTTAGATTTGGTGGGGGTGCATTGTTGTTAGGTTTTTATATATATATATATATATATATATATATATATATATATATATATATATATTATAGTTATAAACTGTACCTGATCCTGCTCCTCGCCTTGGTGACAAATGGGCAGCAGGACTCAGTTGGAGAAGCAACACATGATGTTCTAGCTCTGCCCTGCAGTGCAATCTGGGAGTTGTAGTCTCTGCAGAGCACAGGCACCAGACGGCCATGTTGAAGTCTATGTGCCTGTGCTCTGTGGGAGAACTACAATTCCCGGCATGCAATGGGGCCGCCGTCTTGGGAAGGAAGGGCTAGGACTCGGAGGACGGCGCTGCTGCTATTGGACACGCAGGCAGCCTAAGCCATGCAGCAGCATATTACACAGACAGTCTCAGACATACGATACTCTTATCACCCACCTCGTCCACCGCCGCGGAGCTCACTCTGCACTGTCTGCAGCGCGCCCGCCGCCCCCTCACCCCGCCGCTTGAAAGTCTGTCCCACACTCCACACCGCAGCAGACAGTGCAGCACAAGACCTCAGAGGCAAATTAGGCAATCGCTCGATGGCGAGGCCCTTCCTGATGGCGAGGCCTAAGGCAATCGCCTAATTTGCCTAATTAAAGAGCCGCCTCTGCAGTGCAGAAGATGTGCAAGGAAGAGAAACTTAGGGCAACCAATCAGAAATTGCCATAACGTTTTTGATCAGAGTAACGTTACACCTGATTGGTTGCTTTGGACGAGCACTTTTCACACATGCTTGTTTAATCTGGTCATACACTGTTTTTTTCAGGGGACTGAATAAATGACAAAACTAACATATGTCCCGGTGGGGGAAGTTCCCCCATCCACCTTGCTTGTGTGGCTGGAGGACCTTCCCTCCATCGGCTCATTGTATTTTGACAGTGGGACCTACCTGAAAAGATTTCTAGCATCTCCCTTTTTTCGAGCGTGGACGGACACACACTGATCGAAATTCATCTGGTTCCTCCTGAACCAGTTACAATCAGGCTCGAAGTGATTGTAAAGTCTACTTTTTTTCCTATAAAAATAACAAACATGTAATACATACTTGCTCTGTTGCAGTGGATTTGCACAGAGCAGCCCAAATCCTCCTCTTCTCTTCTCCCTCTTCGGTGCTCCTGGCCCCTCCCTCCTGTTCAGTGCCCCCACAGCAAGCAGCTTGCTATGAGGGCACCTGAGCGGAGTCACAGCTCCCTCCCCCAGCCTAGCCCCTTTCTCCCCTGATTGGCTAGCTGACTTTGACAGCAGTGGCAGCCTATGGCACTGCTGTGCATCAGCCAATCAGGAGGGAGAATCTCGGACGGCTGAGACAGTCATGGACAGAGAGGGACCTCAGGTAAGTGTAAGGCCGCGTACACACGGGCGGACTGTTCGCTCAACTTTGTCCGCTGAACAGTGTTTCAGCGGACAGTCCGCCCGTGTGTGGGCTTTCAGCGGACAGTTTCAGCGAACAGTCTGCTGAACAAAGTTTTTCGGAATTTCCGAAAAACTGTCCGCTGAAACTTGGTTTGAGCGGACAGTCCCCGCGTGTGTAGGCTTGTTCGTCAAACTAAGTTCCGCGCATGCTCAGAAAGAATTTATACGCCGAAGGTTGCATTGCAGTGTATAGGACGTCGTTTTCTAGTCCCGTCGTACGTGCCGTTCACGTCAGCAGGAGAGATAGCTGTACTAACATCAGATTGTTAGCACAGCGGCTCCGACCCGGTCAGAGCTGTCACAACTTGTGGTGTGTACTAGGCTTTAAAGTGGAATTCCAGCTACAGTTGCCACCCGTCTGGGATTCCCCCAGAGAGTCTGGGTTTTTCAATTATTTGAAACAAGTATATGCCGTGCCTGCACCTAGGTTTCTCCATTCCTGGAGGGGCTGCTTTCTTGGATTTGTGGAATTGCCTGGAGCGGTGGTTCTCTCACATTTGGATTTATGGATTTGCAGACCAACAGAAGCTGTCAAACATAAAAAAGTGTTTCCACACAAAAAGCAATCAAATAAAGATAAATATGTGGCGCAAACTGCAGTGAGGAAAGGTGAGTGGTCAAGCTGAATAAAATAAATAAACAAAAGAATCAGCAGTGTAACATCACCAGACTGACTAAATCCATATAATAAAAGAAACCAATAATCAAACGTGAACAATAGAGCTCTAGAAATGCATAGGCGTGGATAGCAATCACAAAGCAAAATAATTAACCAAAAATTGCATAAAATCGCATATAATGCCAAAGTATTCATATAAAGTGCAAGGAATGGATAACAATCACATAGAATGCATGGGAGTGGATAACAATCAAAAAACGGAACAATTAACCAAAAAATTGCATAAAGTGAAAAAAATTGCATAACATCGCATAAAAACGCATAAAACGCTTCACATAAAGTGCAAGAAGGATCCAATAGGAATGCGAACGTTTAAAGTGCATAAAGGTGCAAACAAAACCATAAATAACATAAAAAAACATAAAATGCACAGAAATCGTCAAAGTGCAAGAAATTGCATGGTATGCAAAATAATAAAAGTCAATGTAAAAAAGGAAAAGGTGCAAAGTCCAATCAGTGCAGTAAAGTGCAAACGTGAATGTACTGAATCTTCATGAAAAAGTTCATATAAAAGATGTAAAGTGCATGTGTAGGAATGGATTGATTTCAGATTCCTCCAATCCAATCGGCAGCAATCCATGGAGTGTCACACGTTTCCCCCAGCAGCACTGAACACAGTACTTCCTAGTCTCAGCCGTGACAGGAAGTGATAATACCTGACTCCCCCTGACGCGTTGCATCACTGCTCACGGAGCTGTGAGAACAGAGTGATCGATGGTGTTTAATCTCTCAGTTCTCCGTGTTAGAGCTGGCGGGGGACTGATTTTTTTCCTTCAGATTTACCAAAAACCATGTAGTGCAAGGGCCTGCCTGATTGCATACAAATTGAAACTCCTAAGGTTTGACCTCATATTATATGGTTTTGGTAAAGTAGTTGGTGTCGGGAGGAATAGTGCCCCATTTTTGGTATCAGTGGAAGGAATTCTGCCCCATTATTGGTGTCGGTGGCAGGAAAACTGCCTTGTCATTGGTGTCAGTGGCAGGAATTTTGCTTCAGGGGCCAGATAAAGGCAAGTACCGGAGCCACAGTTTGGAGACCACTGTAATAGAGGGTTTATAGCAATAATGGCGAACCTTTGCACCCCAGATGTTTTGGAACTACATTTCCCATGATGCTCATCCACTCTGCAGTGTAGTGGAGCATCATGGGAAATGTAGTTCCAAAACATCTGGGGTGCCAAGGTTCGCCATCACTGGTTTATAGTATCCATGATACCATGTATCCGCTCAGATCAGGACAAGTTTACTTTAAAATTCCTCCACCCCCCAACTTTTTTTGTAATCAAACATGTTATCCTAATAGAAGGTTTTTAGCAGTGATGGCGAACCTTGGCAACCCAGATGTTTTGGCACTACATTTCCCATGATGCTCATGCACTCTGCAGTGTAGTTAAGCATCATGGGAAATGTAGTTTCAAAACATCTGGAGTGCCAAGGTTCACCATCACTGGTTTATAGTATCCATGCAACCATGTATCTGGTGTGTTACATTTATTCAGACAAAACAATTGGTTTGCCAAGTCAAAAGAACTGTGCTGCATATCAGGAAAATAACAATATTTACTGTTAATTGTTCACATGGTGATGCTGTGGCATTTTTTTCACATCTCTGATACTTTGTAGTAAATTTCTTAGTTTTCATTAGTATATCTCCTATTCAGCAATCTTAAGGTTTGAAATATGTTATCCAATGGCGCCATCTTGTGTTGTTTTAGCAGTATTACAGTTAGTATTTTCTTTTATAGTGATTACAACTTTACATTGAGCCTTTCCTTGTATTTCTTGTTTATATGCACTATATTAGCAAAAGTATTGGGACGCCTGCCTTTCCACTAGTACACAGACTTATCATTTTCCTTCCACTTCACAATTATCTACCACTTTGTGTTGGTCTATCAGATAAAATCGCAATAAAATAAATTTACGTTTTTTGGTTGTAATATGACAAAATGTGGAAAAGTTCAAGGGGTATGAATACTTTTTCAAGGCACGAATATATATATATATATATATATATATATATATATATATATATATATATATATATATATATATATATATATATACACACACACACACACATTTTTTTTCTACTGACATATTGAAAATAAACATCTTCAGCTCTTATTATGGTATACTCCATATCGCTTTCATACTGTTACTTATAACAGGCGGGATTCTTTTTAGTATCAAATCGTTTAAAAAAAAGGGGGGGGGAATAAAATGATTTGGGAAAATGTATTTATTTGTTTTTACATTTTTTTTCATTGAAATCTTGAATGGAGAAGTTCAGAAAAAGAAATCGTAGCTTTTTTAGCTTAAGATATAAGTTTTAAAGTTTTATTAAAGCCAGAGACGGCCAGGTAACTAGTATTCTTAGATGGAAGTCAGCAATGGCAACCCCTTTAGGCTCACACTATTTTTGCATGCGGCTCATAGCAGAGGTCTGGTGCAGCCCCCCCACCCAAAAGCACCTTGTCCCCATGTTGATGAGGACAAGGGCCTCTTCCTGACAACCCTGGCTGTTGGTTGTCGGGGTCTGTGGGCGGGGGGCTTATCGGAATCCAGGAGCCCCCTTTAATAAGGGAGCCGCCAGATACTGGCCCCCCACCCTATGTGAATGAGTATGGGGTACAATGTACCCCTACCCATTCACCTGTGAAAAAAATGTAAATAAAACACAACACACAAGGGTTAAAAATAATTTATTGCACAGCTCCGGGGGTCTTCTTCCGTCTTCGGGGGTCATTCTCGCCGGACTCCTCCGCTATCTTCTGCTAGCTCTTTTACTAGCGGAGGAGCCCGACTTTCTTCTTCGTCGCCACCCGGGGGTCTTCTTCCGACTTCGGGGGTCTTGTCCGCGCGGCCCCCCTTTCCCCAAAGCACCCCCCCATGTTGAGGACATGCGGCATGGTACGGCTCAGGAGGGGGGGGGCGCTCGCCCATCCCCACCCCCTTTCCTGACTGGCCGGGCTGCGTCCTCAGATAAGGGTCTGATATGGACTTTGGGGGGACCCCGCAATGTTTTTTTGGCGAAGGGCTTCCCCTTTAAGTTCATACCAGGTGACGGGGCCAGCGACGTGTCAATCTCGCCGCCATAGGCGGTGACATTGACTTCCTTTGCTAGTCCTGGTTACCTGGAGCCGCGTTCAAAATGAACGGACTTTCCTCCGTGTGCGGGAAAGTTCGTTCATTTCAAAAGTACCGTGGACTCCCGCCATAGTCCGGCGGACCAAGTCCGGCGGAAAAGTCCAGTCGTGTGTGGGCAGGTCTGCTCGTTCGGAAAGTCCGCCGGATAGTCTGATCGTGTGTACACGGCATTATATCTTTTAAGGGGTCCAGTAATGAGATCACCCGACCTCTGTTCCAAGCCACCATAGATTGAATATTTTTGGGTTTATTCTCTCCTCTTGTTGCATTCTCCACTATATAAAGCCAACAATTAATTATTCAGGGGTTATAGGACTTTATTATTTTTGATGTGGCAGGTCTCCCGATTGAGTTCTCTAGAAACACTTAAAGGATTTAACTCTCCAGACCCCAGAAAAAAAGGGAAAACAGACCATAGCCAGTCCTTTTTTTGGGGGGGGGGGGGGGTGAATGGTTCTTCCCAAACAGGGTATTGTACCAAATCTGTAGGTAAATAGGAGAACTAGGATCTTTGCTAAGTGGACGAGTGGGTTTGATAGTAAAACTTTTAGTACCTCCACACAGGACGGTCCTCTATGAAGAGAGGGGATTCCTTTCCTGGGAAATGAATCAGTAATCTAATCAAAGTAATTGGAAACAGAATAACTACTGCAACCCGCATATAACATTAACCATAAGCATATTGATGCACATCAGTGTAGAAATATTACAAGCTTTATATAAGAAGAGTACATATTCTACATTCAATATACAAACAGATATTATCAACAAAGGGCCTGGTATGAGTCCTGGTGGAATTGCACACATATACCCTGGTATACATAATACTTTATAGAGATACCTCCAGATGAATGCCGCAGCAAAGACACTGCTGGGGTCCTGAGAATGATGCAGTGTCTGTCTTTGAGTTGGAGACCTGAAAACGAGATCTGCAGTGTTTGACACCCTCCAGCCATTACCCATCCACCCTGGGACACAGTCCTAGTTATCTGGCACTGTGCATGTTAGAGAGTAATAGGACAGACATACTCTGTTTGTCATGAGAATTCAGCAATACAATACAAAGCTATGGGCAGCTGCAGTTAAACTATTAGAACATAGAAATACTTGCATAATCATCTTTTTTTGATTTGGTATTAGTAGCATGGATCGGAGGATGGGCAATCAGACCCGTCCTCCGATGTGAGTCACTGTCTGCTGTGGGTCCACCTGGGGGGGGGGGGTTGTCTGTGTGCAGACAGCCCATAGAAATGGATGCAGATTCAGCGGCTGCATGAAAACAAACGTGTGTCAAAATTTTACATACGGACAGGAGCGGGTGCACGGATCCAAATGCACAGGAGTTGATTTTCTAAGGGCAAATAGACTGTACACTTTGGAAAGTGCAGTTGCTCCAGAGTTTAGTAAATGAGGGGAAGCTCTGCTGACTTCCATCATCCAATCATGTGCAACCAAAAATGTTTTTTTTTTTTTTTCCTTACATATGATTGGGTGTTCTTTGCAAAAAGAAGCTTCGTCTCATGTCATCTCGCTTTCCTATAGACTTCTATTAGAAATGATGGAGTTATGGTGCTCATCAAATTAACCAACACACAAGGAGTGTTTTGAAGGAAATGTTGAGATTGTTTTTATGTTTGGCAACCTTTTTTATTTTTGTATGTTGAACATCTCGACATGTTGTAGGTAACATTTGTTCATACATTGTTTTATGATCAAGCACATCACTGAATTGCTCAGATTAGGATAGGTTTACTATAAAATTTCTCCCCCCCCCCCAGTTTTTTTTAATTTATTTTTTTTATGACCTGTGTTATCCTAATAGAAGGTTTATAGTATCCATGCAACCATGTATCAGATGTGTTACATTTATTCAGACAAGACAATTGGTATGCCGAGTTAAAACAAAAGAACTGTGCTGCATATGAGGAAAATAACAGTATTTACACTGCTAACTGTTCACATGGTGATGCTGCGGCTTTTTTTCCACATCTCTGATAATTTGTACTGAACTTCTTAGTTGTCATAAGTATATCTCCTATTTAGCAATCGTATGAAGGTTTGAAAATGTTATCCAATGGCGCCATCTTGTGTTTTTTTAGCAGTACTAAATTTAGTATTTCCTTTTATCGTGATTACAACTTACATTGAGCCTTTCCTTCTATTTCTTGTTTATATATCTCCTCTGTTACAATATTTAAAAAAAAAAAAAAAATATATATATATATATATAGATGTAGCTAAAAATAATAATAATAATAATAATAATAATACAACTTTACACCTTTGGATATTCGGATAGATAGATAGATAAATCTTATATATATATATATATATATATATATATATATATATATATATATATATATATATATATATATATATATATATATATATATAAAATAATATAATCTCAAAGGGATTGCTGCACATAAAAATGTATTGAACAAAATGTTCACACTTATCAAAAGTGTTCCATAATTACAGTTTTGGGCTCACAAGCTTATGCCCTTCTTCAGATCGGAACACATCTAAAATTACAAAGTACATACTATTTCTTAAATATACTTCAAAACATGTAGGGATCAATTGTTCAATTATCCATTAATTATAGTGACTTCCATTATTGGTTCAATTTTTCTACTAGTCCCCTGCCTCATGGATTAGTGCATATCAGTGGCGGCCGAAGGTTACTTTCTTTGGGGGGCGGCAAACAGTATTCGCTGTTGTAACACCTGGGTGGGCTCATATCACTATGCTCTGCGCCAAGAGTCCACCTTTTAAAAAGCCTATTTGAGCCTATATAATCAGGTGCTTCAAAAATTTGCATTCATTGCATGAATCTATCCATTAGTCATATAGGGGGTGGCTGGAGAGAGGGGGTCGGTGCCCGGATGCCCCTAATGGATGGGCTGTCACTGGTGCATATACTCTTAGAGACCTGGGGGGGGAGCACAACTGAAATGTGGTGGGGACACAGCCCCCACCACAGCACCCCCCTAGATCCCAACCATAAATAAGTGTCTCCCCTTCAGTGTTTTTGTTTAGAGCATACAGTTACAAAACAGATGATCATTAAAGAAACGAAATTGCTTATATAACAAAGTCTGTAAAAGAAAAAACCCCAGGAAAAAAATAATAATAACTAAAATTGTTCAGAGTCCCTTCAAAAGCTTGGAAGCAGAAAATCACATAGCCCATAAAAGGGGCTAGATAAAGTTTTGCTTTATGAATCCAAATATTTTTTATATTGTACATAGTAAAGCAGAGCAGGACTAATGGATTTAGCCTAAAAGCCTCCATCTATATTGTTGTATTCAGCTTAAGCAGGAACCACTGGCTGCCAGATGATGAAAGTTGAATATAATAGAATCTATATATTAATCTATCTATAATATATAATATAACCATAATATGGATAATCAATTGTTGAGCCTAAGGGTGAATCAACTTCCTTCAACTTCCTTGAGTCCACATGGTGATACCAGATATTTGAAAAGTGAACATCTTTACAATTTAGGGCCAATGCGTATCAAATTGTTTAGCACTCCAAGTGGATTTATCTTGAAGTAAGATATATTGAGAGGCAATCCATATAGTTGTAATGAACTTCAGAGACCACTGAGGCATTAGTAACAAAACATGTGTCCTTGACTCACTTACACTTACACTGAAACCCCCAAAGAGTAGTCACCATGTAGGAAAAATAAACTAAGTCACCCACTGCTCCCAGGTTAATCAAACGTATAATCCATCTCCACAGATAGTAGTAGTAGTAGTGGACAAAGACCAAACCAAGTCATGAAAACAGATGCTTTGCCAAAAATTAAAGTGGTTGTAAACCCTTACAACCAACTTTGACCTAAGTCTAGATTAAGGCTTACCTGTAGGTCCAAGAAATATCTCCTAAACCTATACGGTTTAGAAGATATTTACCCGAAGACAGCCACCTCTGTCTACGGGGCATGCTGCTGCTAACGGCGATATGCCGCGAGTGTTGGCTCCCGTGCGCATGCGTGGGAGTGACGTCATCGCGGCTCCGGCGAATCACGCTCCGGGATCCATGGCAGCAGCGAAGAGTAAGATGGACCGCTTTGGGGGCTTCGTTCACAGGTAAGTTATTCATAATGAGCTAGTATGCTATGCATACTAGCTCATTATGTCTTTGTCTTGCAGGATTTTTTTTTCAGTTTTTTTTTAAAAGGGTTAACAACCACTTTAAAATAATCAAGAAGGGGAGACCACAGCCGTTCTGACTGATTTCACTGGTTAAACCAACTTCCTCAGAGGCTCTTGTGGTAGCCCTGTGAGCAGTAATTTCGCAATTGATAGTTGGTTTAGATTTAACTCTTCAGCATTGTCTAAAAACTGAAATATTAGTGTTGGGTGGACTCTCCCTTTTACAATAATTTAAAGCAACTCTGTTGTTAGAATCTAAATATCAGTAAAAGAGTTCTAAATAGATATATAAATACTTACCTCTCCTGCCACATGCATCACTGTAGTGAAAATAATTCCTAAGTCTCTTCAGAAACTGGCACTGTTGGGAGTGTCAATCTTTTGGTCTAAAGGACATGGTCCCTTCAGTCACTTTAGTTTTATCCAAATCAATATAGGAAACTTGGCAGCTTTTATGATGATGCATACATTTCCTGTATGCAATAATGCAGAGACCTGGAGTAAGATTTAAGTAGATTGCCTAAAAAAATGAATGTTCAGGATGTGTACAAGTTCTGGTGAGCTGAACCACCCATCAGATTTTTTAATCTGTCTGGGACGTTGCTGATTATATCTCCACCACTGAACTTCCAGTCAGCCCATCTGTCATAGAAATGCAGTGTCCTGTACCTGTATGCTGAGCCCGAGATGACGGGGGTGGCGATGGCCTCTTGTACAGTTCTCATTCGAGTACCACTAGATGTTGAGACAGGGTATGCAAGGACAATGGGACAAGTGCCAGGATGCAGGCAATGAATACTGGAATTTGGAAGTGCTGGTGTCAGATGAGCATAACCAGCAGCAAGGCCACAGCAGCAGTGAGCGGTAGTAAAGTGATCTACCGATTGATGGAACTAAACTGCCAGAGCACATTTATGGTGGCAATGCTAGTCCTAGACTGACTGGGTATGCACTTTCCAAAATAAAAGGATTGTAGCACCCTCTATTTAGGTAGGTGCTAGAGTAAGGATTTTTCTATAAGGTAGGAAAATTCAGGTAGGTTTATCTGGTGGCTAGGCTTGTTTGTTTTCATTCTGGGCTGGGAGTGGCTCAGGGCAGGGATGGGTGACTCACAGGTAGCATCACTGTCAATTCCCTCTTTTTTCTAGAAGGTGCTAGGAAACGAGGAGGAGAGGAGAGGTGGAATTGCCGGGGGTATTTTTAAGGAGCCTTGACCAATCCCCAACTTGGAGTGGCAGGGGGCAGGTCTCCTTATATACCAAGGGTCTGCCTAGCTGGGGGGGAATTTTCAGATGAGAGAGCTGGCATTAGAGAGTGTGAAGGCTGTCGGGGCCTACAGGAGCTCCCCAGTCTGGGGGGGGGGGGGGGTTGACCTTGGGCCGGGGCTCGGGTGCATCAAGGAGGAGAAGGTGAACCACAACATTCAGCAACCCCTACAGATGGTAGTGGAGGGGGCAGGGAAACAATGGGGTCTTTCAGAATTAAGCCTCTGGTAATCAGTGGTGAGTGGACACTAGCTGTGATGTGGGCAGTGCTGAATTGCCCCCTGGGTGTCCTCAATACCAATCTTAGGCTTGGATCTCAGCTGGTATGATCTTCCTCTGGCAGAAGAATATCCAGACAGAGGTGCTCTCTCTCTCTGACTTCCTTGGTACCAAGGGGATGAGATTTCTTTTGCAGTTTAATAAAAATCATCTCTTCACTCCTTCTGCACAGAGCATATTGGGATTTAGAATTTCAAAATACAACCCCCAGTATTCTCAGCGCTCTGCATAGGAGTCTAGGGTCATGCTTGGTTTAGCTCTCCCCCTGCTGGCCAGAGGAGAATGGAGCCGCATAACATCAGTATCTCATTAGAGGGAGAAAAGAATAAAAGGCAATAGTGTCCTTTTCCATATTGCTGTAGCCCAGCACCTGGCTACACTATCAAAACACAGACAGCACTACTTAAAATAGTAAGACATGATGGAGGGTGAGACTTAAAAAGGAATAGGTTGGGGCTGAAAAGAATTATCTGCAGAAAAGCTAAGACTTTGCTGTTGGGTGGGAAATGGTGGTTCGGATCACTGACTAGCCAATTCATCAATAAAAGCTCAAAGCATGGCATGCCTGACATATACTAGTATAATGGTAAGGTAAGGAGCTCTGGACTTCTTGGCGATGCTCTGTAGCACTGGGAACCGTTTTGAGCAGTCCCTGTGAAATGGTAAATGAAGATTGAAGGATAAAAGCAGCATTCCACTGGTGAAAGTCCAGAATACATTTCATTTGTGGTTAACAAGGTGAGCCTAGGGATTTGTGCTATGATAAGAGTTCCTCTTCATAATGTCCCTCCGTCCCTCATTCCTCCTTATTTGTCCCTCATTTTGGTCTGATCCATATAGTTGCATATAAAATGCACTTTTTATCTTTCAAAAAGTATTTCCCAGTGCTAGTCCTTTCATCCAATTTCTAAATTGCTGCATTTGTAAATTTTTAAAAGCCAATATAACGGAATAGTAGTAGTAAAAAAAAAGCAAATGTGGATTTAATTAACCTTTTTTTTGTTAATTCTCCTTTAAGGGGGTGTGGCAGGCGGTGTGTCCTATGCCTACATACATTTGCAAGTAGGTGTCCCTCATTCCCATCTCAAAATGTTGGGAGATATGCACAACAAAGGGAGGGCACAGGAGGCAGGAAGGCACAGTACAGGGGGTTAGGAGGGTACAGTAAGGGAGTTAGGAGGGCACAGTACGAGAGGTTAGGAGGTCACAGTAAGGTAGTTTGGAGGACACAGTACAGGGAGATAGGAGGGTACATTGGGGGAGGGGGTAGGAGGGCACAGTAAGGGAGTTAGAAGGGCACAGTAAGGGAGTTAGGAGGGCAGAGTACAGGGGGTTAGAAGGGCACGGTACAGGGGGTTAAGAGGGCACAGTACAGGGGTTTAGGAGGGCACAGTACAGGGGGTTAGAAGGGCACAGTACAGGGGGTTAAGAGGGCACAGTACAGGGGTTTAGGAGGGCACAGTACAGGGGGTTAGAAGGGCACAGTACAGGGGGTTAGAAGGGCACAGTACAGGGGGTTTGAAGGGCACAGTACAGGGGGTTTGAAGGGCACAGTACAGGGGGTTTGAAGGGCACAGTGCAGGGGGTTAGGAGGGCACAGTACAGGGGGTTAGGAGGACACAGCAAGGATGGTAGGAGGGCACAGTACAGGGGTCACTGCTGGCAGAGCTCTGTTTCCCATCCCTGCATTGTACACAGCCTGAACACAGGCAGAGCTCTTGCTCCCCACACAGTGCACACTGGAGCTGAAATTCTATTTCCTTACAGCTACAATGATCAGGGCATGATCTTACCTCTGCTACTTGTGCTGGAAGGATGTCTGCTCCGATCCCCACTCGCTCTCCTCTCCAAGCCCTGTGATTGGAGCACTACAGATCCCGCCAACGTAGGCAGTGCCAAGGTTGACCCATGCTTTAAGATGGCCCTGAGCCAGAGGGGAGAGGCAGCCAGAGGGGAGGAGGAGGTGTATCACTCTCAACATGGCGCTACTTCCGGTATCGGCTTCGGGTATCGGAGCATTTTCACGAGTACCGATACTTGCGAGTATGCCTAGTATTAGCAGCGATACTGATACTGGTGCAACCCTAAATGTGAATGGCACCCCCAGGCATGTAAAATTGCAGTGTGTGTGCGGGAACCACAGGGAAATCACACAGTCATAAAGACCATGCAATTTCCCTGCAGCTGCGTTTTTGAAACGGTGCATGCACTTCTTTTTTTGCAGAAACGCAGGCACGGCAGCCCATTCATTTAAATGGGCTGCCGTCCCCACGCAAGCTTGGCCACACAAAATGCAGGAGTGTGACCCTACAGTAAAGCTCTGAACTGGGCTAGGTAACCAGTGAAAGGAATAGTTTGCAGCAGCATTACAATCAGAGCCAGGCAGAGAGCTTGAAGGATGCAACGAGGAAGAGCTGCAGACTATTTGTTTTACTAATTCCTTAGCCCAATCCAGGCCTTAACCCTCTGTTTCTTCAGCCTTGATGAAGGGAGCCCTTATGTTAAGGTGACCAGATTTTTAAAATGAAATCCAGGGACATACTTTTTTTTTTACTAGTAATGGCAGCAATCAGCGACCCATAGCGGAACTGCGATATTGCAGTAGACAAATCGGACACTAATGCCGCGCACACACGACCGGTTTTCCCGTCGGAATAAACTCTGAAGGTTTTTCCGACAGAGTTCCGATGGAGTTCCAACGGAGTTCCACTGAAACTGTCTTGCCTACACACGATCACACCAAAGTCCGACCGTCTAGAACGCGGTGACGTACAACACGTGTGACGGGACTAGAAAAAGGATGTTCAATAGCCAGTAGACAATAGCTTCAGAGCATGTGTCGTTTTTGGTCCGTCGGAACAGCATACAGATGAGCGGTTTTCTTGATAGGAAATGGTTCAGTCAGAAATATTTAGAACATGTTCTATTTCTAGGTCCGTCAGAATTTTTGAAAAAAAAAAAAGTCAGATGAGGCACACACACTATCGGAATATCCAACTTGCTTTGCAGGAACACAGGATCAATGTCTTCCACACTGACAGAATGGCGAACTGCCTTGTTTACATAGGTAGACCACTAGGCCATTCCGCTGGATCCGCTGATTGGCTCTGATACCCAGAAATGCAGGATCACGTATATAAGTGATCCTGTGCAGCGCGACCGCTCTGTAGCAGTAAATTTGCTATTAGGCGATCAGCAACTGGTTAAGATCATCAGCATCATGATAACTCACAGGCAGCAGGCATTCTATCATGGCTCTGGCTGGCTCTGTCAGCATTATGATAACTCACAGGCAGGGGGCACTCTATCATGGCTCTGGCTGGCTCTGTCACAGTGTGTCACATAACATGGCTGCTGGGTGCTGATTTTGTTAAATTCTAACCAATAAGTGCTGCTGCCTGTGAGTTCTGATATCATCCATTATGCCAGAGAGACAAACACAGTGCAATGTAGTCTATTCACAGACACCCCCAAAGCTCACCTGTGTTGAAACCTTGAAGGCACTGGCAGCCTCATGATTGGATCTGCTTCCTCTCTATTCCTGCTGCTGGACAGCTGCCTCTCTCTGCCCACCGCTGCCTCCACCTGCCTCACAGCCTCTCAGGCCTCACTCTTCGGACCCCGGCTACTACTGGGTGGGGAACGGAGGAAAATGACTCTGCCGGGGAAGGCAAGGAGATAAGCAGGTAGACGGCTGGCCGGGATTTGAGCCAAGGCAGAAGAACATGTGAGCGGAGCTGAATGGGCATGTGCCGGAAACTGAAGAAATAGTCCATCCGCTCCAACCAGCACATCATCGTCAGAAAGGGACACAGATAATGGAAAAAAGCTAGTAGGAGTGGGGGGGGGGGGGGGGGGGGGGCGGGGGGTGTAATTCAGATTTTTTTTTCTATTCTGCATTGACTGTCTTTGAAAATTGCCCCAGTTCCTGTTTAAGTCAAATTCGGGGACAAAATCGGGGACAGACATGGTCCGGGGACAGTGTCCTCAATCCGGGACTGTCCCCTGAAACCGTGGACATCTGGTCACCCTACCTTATATATGAGCAGGATCCTGATTCACAGCCAGCAATGGTCCTCCTGCAACAGGAATGACATGGGGTACCATACACCTGAATCATGGAGAACTCCACCATCCTGGATACTCATGTACTCCTGACCCAAGGCCTACCTCGTGAAATAACATTTATCTGCATAAATAGCCTTTTTAACATTTGCGGTAATGATGAACAGGGTGCACAGTACATAACCTCCTTCTCATGAATCGACCACAACACTGTACTTTATAAAGTTAGACTTAACAAGGGAGCCTCAACAAGCTCTTTCTCTGCTATGAGTCCCCAGAGTGGACTCTTCCTCCTTCTCTGTCCCTGGCAGACCTAAAGGAGCAACTTTCAACACTAACCGCCACCTTCATAAAGGCTCCCTGCAGGTTACCACTTCCCATCAACCTCTACAACTAACTCACCCAGACCCTTCTTATAGGGGAAGTAAGGTGGAACTGCCTGGAGTTTTCTGAGGGGCCTGACAAGTCCCCAACCTGCTCCACAGAAGCCCAGCTGGGCTGTGGAGTTCGGGTAGAAGCTGGAGATGAAGTGTTGGGCTTTCGTGACCTTTGAGGGAGCACCCTAATCTGGTGACCTTGGGCATGGGCTGGGTGTAGACAGGACCCTTTTCATGACACATGGAGGTGACCTGGCCAGGAAGCTCAAAAGCAAGGAGTGGACGGCAGGAGAACACTGCCAGGCAAGTCTCCAGAAGGGGCAGCTGCAGCCAGGAGGGCTGGCAGTGCCTGAAGAGGTGGTACTGGGAGCAGTAGCCACAGAAAGGACAGCTAGCACCAAAGATATTTATTTTGTGCGACATCATAGGGCCCCACGGTCCCTCCCTGCAAAGGGCATTCTGATTCTGTTGAGATCCAGCTGAGTCTGTGTTGAATCTAAATCCTGTGCTAGCTGGTCCTGAGAGTTGTTGTTCTGCAAGCAGGCATGTACTGGCCATAGGGACTACAGGGAGTTTCCCGGTGGGCCGATGGCTCAGTGGGCCGGTTTCAGTGACAAAGTAATGGCTGCGCGGCTTGCCTCAACTTCACGCAGTGATGTGAGAAAGATGAGAGAAATACAGAGAACAATAAGTGAAATAATAAAAGAGGTTAGTGAAAACTCCTTATGTTATGCTACTTATGTTTTCTTTGCACAAATATGTATAGTTTTATATACTGTTTTTGTGCTTGTTTGCAAAATTAAAGTGGGCTGGTCTGGATGAAGTCCAGGGCCAAATTTTTGTCCCAGTCCAGCCCTGTCTGCAAGTAAGTGCTGGAGGTAGTAGAGAAGAGTGTGTATATACCGGGTGTATATAATTCAAGACCCTAAAGAGTTCTACTGATCAAATGGGCATCCAATATCAACCCTTCCCTATCCATGTTTAATTCCCCTACTAAAACAATCAAACAAAGCTGCAACGACTGCTTCTTTTCTCTGTGAATGGAAAATGTGTGTGCCTGGCTATGCAGGGTGGGAGACGACCACATTAACCAACGGCCCCTACTGGAGCAGCGCTACACTGGCATTTGTGAGAGTGACGTCATGGCTTCGGTCACTCATGCAGTCAGAGCTCGCAAACCCAACAGGAAGACCAGGGGTGATGGAAGCCCTGTCAGCGGTTTCTGGGCTTTGTTCTAAGGTAAGTATTTCATAATGTGCTAGTATACGATGCACACTAGCACATTATGCCATTGCCTTGCAGGGGATTTTTTTTATATGCTGCAGTTTACTACCATTTTAAAGGGTGCTAACCCCTGCCCTTACATATGACCCCAGAAGTGGATAGGATCACCCTGTTGAACAAAAATTACATTTATTCTGGACTTTTACCAGTGGAGTTGCACTTTTATTCTTCAATCTTCTTCCACAATTCTAAAATTTTTGGGAGACGGTTGTAGGGGGTGAATCTGCCGCTGAGGGACTGCTTAGTTTTGTCACTGTAGTGACCCCTTTTCCTTCTTTACTGGGAACATGCTTGACGCAGCTATACTTGCAATATGCAAAGCAAAACACATACAGTGTACATGCACATATAACTGTTATGTCCTCAGTCAGTGTAGGGAATTAGTAACTTGAAATGGAATAAGATTTTGGAAGACAGCTAGATCTGCAACATTTAATTCTGAAGCAATTCAATTACAGAATTATACAAAAAAAAAAAAATCAATACAATTATGAGCAGTAATACAATGCATGAACGAAAATATGCCATTAACTTAATTGCATGTCCATAAAAAAAGACCCAAAGTGAATTTTGATCGCTAAAATGTAATGTGATATATTCCTTAACCATTGCCATGGGACTTATTTCCTTCCTGAAATGATAGTTTTAAAGAGAGATTTGGACCATTTTAAAATTCATTAGTTTATAATCCCCATTTCTCTTTTAGGGGCCATTGCTGAACATAGAGTAAAATGAAATTGCCTTTATAAAATGTATGTTAGAAGAGTATGAGGGATGAATGTGAGGCAATTTTGACCCTACAAAGGTACCATCCCATATAAAACATTTATGGAATGAGAACAAAAATGGGGTGAGACTTTACATGTACCTTGCAGGTCTAATAAGTACACATACCAAATAAGCTTAAAAATAAAACAAAACTTTAATTTCCATATACAAATGGTTAGCTTTAAAAAAGTTACTGTTATGCCGCATACACACAGTTGGAATTTCGGCTAGCAAAAGGCCGATGAGAGATTTTCGTCGTAAAATGCGGCTGCGTGTATGCTCCATCGGAATTTTGCTGGCCGAATTTCCACCAGCAAAAGATTGAGAGCAAATTCTCAATTTTTCAGACGGAAAAAGTTTCTATTGGAAATTCCGATCCGGTGTATGCAATTCCGACGCACAAAAACTCACGCATGCTCAGATTCAACTACGAGACGGAAGCTACTGGCTATTGAACTTCCTTTTTCTAGTCCCGTCGTACGTGTGTATGTCACCGTGTTCCTGATGGTCGGAATTTGGTGTGTATGCAAGACAGCTTGAGCGAAATCCCGTCGGAATTCCGTCGGGAAAACCATCAGAGATTTTTTCGACCAAAATTCCGATCGTGTGTATGGGGCATAAGTCTTAACCAGGATGTGCTGGTCCTGGCTGAAGAATCAAGAAAACAGACATACGTGTTTCAAACAGAGTAAAATTAAATTACCTTTATAAAATGTAAATATCTGTAAGGAAGTATTCAACTTCAGGTGTTCTACAAGCTTTTTTAATCGTTTATTCAATGCCTAACTCCATATTTTTGTTTAGTTAGGACAGAATGAGGAAGAGATTGGCAAGTTTTATTTTTGTCTGTGACCCCACTATGGAGCTTTTCTCTAATTTTCTGTCCCTTTGGCACAAGGATAGGAAATGAGGGGTATGGCTTTCACCAGGATAAGAAGGGACAGAAAGAAATAAAAGATTGTTAGCAGGGCCATCTTATTGTAAGGGCACTCCTGGGCACTGCCCAGGGGCCCCAGGTACATGGGGGCCCCATAATAATCTTGCATTACATCATACTTGCCAACTGTCCCAGATTTGCTGGGACAGTCATGCTTTTTACTAAACTGTCCCCATATGGTCATGTCCCAGGAAGTGTCCCAGAACATATACTATGGCCTCCTGAACCCAATATTGTGCCCTCCTGACCCCCCCTGTACTGTGCCCTTTGTGTTGACTAGTCTTTGATTTATGGAATATTTTCCTTTTGTAAAATCGATTTTATTGAAAGTACTAATGAATACATTTTTAATTCTATCTATTTATACTTTATTTCTTGAAATTATGTGCGTAAATTGGGACAAGCTGGTAGGGGCCCCAGTGCATTACTTTGCCCAGGGAACCATGATGCTATTAAGACGGCCCTGATTGTCAGTAGTATAAACCCTTCATCACTCTCATATGCTATCATTTTGTGTCCTGAAATCTTGGCAATAGGGACACAGAGAGCAAAAAAAACCCCAAGGATCTTACCTTTCCTCACTCTAACAAAAACGGAAAATTGTATCAAATACTTACCATAATTTTCCCTTTCTGACGCCAATGGCAGCATACATGTGATATAGTTCTGCCCCTACATCCACCCACAGGACCTGTTTAAATCTCTAAAAAAAATAGCTAGAGCAACCTCCCTGGTTGTCCGTAAAAATAACAAGATCAAAAAAGGGAAGGCTCGTACGCTGCCATGGATTGGCATCAGGAACGGAAAATTATGGAAAGTATTTGATACATTTTTCTGTTTTCCTGACGCCAACATGGCAGCATACATTTCATATATAACATACATTTCATAAGGAAGGTGCTCTGGTTAGATGAGACCAAAACTTGACATTTTGGCCTAAAAGCAAAAGCTATGTTTGTCAGAAAGCTAACACTGCACATCACCCTGAACACACCATCCCCACCCTGAAACATGGTGGTGGCAGCATCATGTTGTGGGGATGCTTTTCTTCAGCAGGGACAGGGAAGCTGGTCAGAGTTAATGGGAAGATGGATTGAACCAAATACAGGGCAATCTTAAAAGAAGCCCTGTCTGCAAAAGACTTGAGACTGGAGCGGAGGTTCAACTTCCAGCAGGACAACGGCCCTAAACATACTGCCAGAGCTACAATGGAATGGTTTAGATCAAAGCATAGTCATGTATTAGAATAGCCAAGTCAAAGTCCAGACCTAAATCCAATTGACAATCTGTGGCAAGACTTGAAAATTACTGTTCACAGACGCTCTCCATCCAATCTGACAGACCTTAAAGCTATTTTGCAATGAACAATTTCACTTTCTAGAGGTGCAAAACTGGTAGAGACATTCCCAAAAAGTCTTGCAGCTGTAATTGCAGTGAAAGGTGGTTCTACAAAGTATTGACACCGGGGGGCTGAATTTAAATGCACGCCACACTATTCAGATATTTATTTGTAAAAAATGTGGAAAACCATTTATCACTTTCCTTCCACTTCACAATTATGTGCCACTTTGTGTTGGTCTATCACATAAAATCACAATAAAATACAATTACGTTTTTGTTTGTAACATGACAAAATGTGGAAAATTTCAAAGGGCATGAATACTGTTTAAAGGCACTGTAACTCACTACAACAACTCTTCTTCTAGGAGTGGAGACTGATGATCAACCAGTACAGTCTGGGACAGGCGCCGCCCGTCCATAGGGGGTGCCTGGGTGCCGTCCCCCCTCCAGATAGTCAAAGAAAATGTCAAAAGAATTTTTTTTTTTTTTAAAGCTGGTACTTTTAAAAAAAAGGTCCTTAAGTGCACTGTTTGGACACCAGACACAGTCCGACGCCAGACACAGTGCACCTATGAGAAGCGCCACATCTATGCAATCACGAGAGTGCAGACGTGGAGCTTCATTTGCGGGAGCTTAGCCTGCCTTGTGGCGCTTTCTGAATCGCCGAGTAGCTTCCGCCCATTTGTAGTATATATTATTACGGCCGGGTGGTTTGATTGACATCTGAGTTTGATGTCACTTCCTGTTTTCTCTCTCCAGTTGTGCCCAGGATAGAGGAAACACCGCTGGAGAGGACACCACACTGCAAGGTAAGTAAGGTGGGTTTGATGTGAGGCTGCTGCAACTTGGTGGGACATATGCTTCTGCAACTTGGTGGGACGCATGATGCCGCAACTTGGTGGGACGCATGATGCTGCAACTTGGTGGGACACATGATGCTGCAACTTGGTGGGACACATGCTGCTGCAACTTTGTGGGACGCATGATGCTGCAACTTGGTGGGACGCATGATGCTGCAACTTGGTGGGAGGCATGATGCTGCAACTTGGTGGGAAGCATGCTGCTGCAACTTGGTGGGACACATGATGCTGCAACTTGGTGGGACACATGCTGCTGCAATTTGGTGGGACACATGCTGCTGCAATTTGGTGGTGACACATGCTGCTGCAACTTGGTGGTGACACATGCTGCTGCAACTTGGTGGGACACATGCTGCTGCAACTTGGTGGGACACATGCTGCTGCAATTTGGTGGTGACACATGCTGCTGCAATTTGGAGGTGACACATGCTGCTGCAATTGATGGGGACACATGCTGCTGCAATTTGGTGGTGACACATGCTGCTGCAATTGATGGTGACACAAGCTGCTGCAATTTGGTGGGACACAGGCTGCATGTAAGGAGGGACTCTGCTTGGGGCACCAGATGTAAGGATGGACTCCACTGGGGACACCTGATGACATCTGCTGGCAGGCGACGTGGCTAGTGACACGCTCGGGGCTTCCACTGATTCTGCATTATGGTGAGTTGAATGATTTCATTTTATATTACAATGTTATATTAGAAATAATGTGCTTCAATCATCCTGACACCATAACAACCATGGTGCCAGGATGATTGAAGTGCTAACACCAGGTGTTTGGAATATCTTTATCTGCTGATTGTTAAACTTTCTAGAATACACATATTTTTATTGTTGTGTAGGATCTGGGTCCGCTGTCCCTCCATCCCTCTCTCCCTCTCCCTCCGGCCCTCGTTCATCTCAGACACTAACACGCTACCTTAGAGCCACACCTACTATTTCAATTAAACCATGCCCATTTTCACCAAGTGCGAGGGGTCAAAAAGGAAGGGTGGGGTCTGGTGCCCCCCATCCTAAAACTTCATCAGCAGCCACTGGTCTGGGGCTTAGCTCTGACTGGTCTTGTCACTGCACATTGGCATAACTTCACAGTCTTCTGGAGCCTGGGAGAACCACAAGGCTGGATAGTCAATGGGAAGTTAAAAAGTGAGAGAATTAAATAAACAATAAATATATACTTTAAGAGAAAACATTTTTAAGTAATGTGCTCCAAAAAGATGTGATGCAAAAAAAAAAAAATTCTCATCAAAATATTAATCCATAAACCTGCACTCTTCATCCATTAACAAAATTGTGCCAATAAATGTGCCATCTATGCTTCACATGTGCAAAAGCCTATTCTCCTAATGCCATCCAATGCTAATTTCCCTGAAGCAAACGAGATCAGACATTAGATTCCAGTGTCCAAAGGATTAGACCGATCTTAACCTATAGACATCAAAAATACATACCTCATATAAAGGTTAAAAAAGAGGCAAAGAACCCATAGTACAAAAGATTTATTACAATGTATAAAAACAACCAGAGAAACTCAGAGGAGGTTATTTATAAAAGGGGTTCGGCGCCACTGTAAATTTGCTCAAATGGGGTGTGTACATAAAATAGAGGTACGCCTCCACCATTAGCCTATCACAGAACCACAAGAGGTGTCATATAGATATCAGATCCTATCCAGAGGAGTGTATATATGAATTACACAGGAGGAGAGAGGGAAGGGAAGTACATATATAACCCCCCCAAAGCTAACTACTACTAATATGCAGAATATAGAAAAATAGAGACACACTGCCAACAATATTATACAACAATTCCTGAACACAGCCAATCAGGTACCACAAAAGATGGCTATAAATTAGACCAAGCTTGACTACGTAGACACAAAACTAGACAACTACGTAAGCAGCGGGAATTAGTAATATGGTAATAACATATGCATAGCGTGCAGCAGTGATAAATACGTGGTAAATAATACGATATTAATATGCCACTAAATTGATAAGTGTGTTGAAAAAATTAACACAGTGAAGTTAATTGCATGAATAAAAATAAATAAAGTAAAAATACGGTTACCATACAGTGTAATATACCCTCAAATAAATATGTGATAATACCAGGAATGTAAATCCATAAAATAGGAAATATTACATAAATAAATAAATATTAAATAAATCAATGTGATAATTATTACCCAAGAAAATGCATATAAATCTCAAAGTTAGCCCCAGATAATCTATTAAGAGCTATAAATACAGTCCAAAAAGTGAAAAAATATATTACTAGTAAAAATTAAAAAATTAGTAATTAATAAATCTTCACAGCAAAAAGAGTGGAAAAGTGACTGGTGCCCAGGAACAGATTTTCAGGTGACTTTCGTGCTAGCCCCCTTTAGCTCCCCACTCACCGAAACTATGAGCCCACACAGGGCAGTCAGGCCCGTAGATATCACACTGCTGACGTAGATGCGCTGATGAGAGATTATTTGCAGAGATTGTAGTCCACTCAAGTCCTGATGAGCAGGTGAGACTGATATTGGTATTCAAAGTTTCCTCAAGGAAAAAAGAAGGGGGGGGGATTCCATAGTGTAGTAATTCCAACAAAGGTGTGTAGTTTTAAAAAACCATAAACTTTTATTCACACATCGGTATTCAGACAGAGATGTGTTTTGCAAAAATAAAAATATAATAACAAAAAATGTAATAACAGAAGGTAAATATATAAAATGAGCTAAACTACAAAAAACATTTTTTTTAGGCATTCACAGAAAATACCACACAGAAAACCCTTTGGGGGGTATATAATGTACCACCCCAGTATGACACAAAGGGTAAGTATCGGTACCAAGGAATAAAAAATATATATGATTAAAAAAACCAAAAATCTATATAATAAATTTGAAAAATAAAGCTGAAAATAAAAGTCAAAAATGCAGAAAAAATGCAAAATGTAAAATATAAGTCTATATATATGAAAGACTCATACTGTGCACAGAGTGTAGGTGGCTAAACGTATATGCACCTCTCCAAAACCATAAGCCCTATAGCGAGCCCTGGTGAGAAGCTTTTTAAGGCGCTGATATTAGAGGATGTTAAATATAATCCTAGGCAGCAGGGTTGGATGGACAGGGGGATTCAGTGCATCTGACCAGTCCCCAAGTCAACAGTCCACTCCGTTCAAACAGGCTAACAACAGGCTAACAAGCACGTGCGTGATTGCGTCATACGCGTTTCATCATAAGACGTCCTCAGTGACGATAACACGCACCCACACAGCCACACTTTATGAATCCTAGAACAGACCCGGCGGCGTATGACGCAATCACGCACGCCACTTCCGCATTGTCACGTGTGTTAGGTGGAACGCAGGACGGAACGCACGCTAGGTACGGTTGCCTACGTGCTTGCTCCCGTGCTAAAGCTGGGCATTGTGAGCCTTCATACAGGTGGTAGCGCTACACCCCCATGTGAGGATCGACGGCGGAGCTATCTCCATCCCCCCAGTTGTTAGCCTGTTTGAACGGAGTGGACTGTTGACTTGGGGACTGGTCGGATGCACTGAATCCCCCTGTCCATCCAACCCTGCTGCCTAGGATTATATTTAACATCCTCTAATATCAGCGCCTTAAAAAGCCTCTCACCAGGGCTCGCTATAGGGCTTATGGTTTTGGAGAGGTGCATATACGTTTAGCCACCTACACTCTGTGCACAGTATGAGTCTTTCATATATATAGACTTATATTTTACATTTTGCATTTTTTCTGCATTTTTGACTTTTATTTTCAGCTTTATTTTTCAAATTTATTATATAGATTTTTGTTTTTTTTAATCATATATATTTTTTATTCCTTGGTACCGATACTTACCCTTTGTGTCATACTGGGGTGGTACATTATATACCCCCCAAAGGGTTTTCTGTGTGGTATTTTCTGTGAATGCCTAAAAAAATTTTTTTTTGTAGTTTAGCTCATTTTATATATTTACCTTCTGTTATTACATTTTTTGTTATTATATTTTTATTTTTGCAAAACACATCTCTGTCTGAATACCGATGTGTGAATAAAAGTTTATGTTTTTTTAAAACTACACACCTTTGTTGGAATTACTACACTATGGAATCCCCCCCCCCTTCTTTTTTCCTTGAGGAAACTTTGAATACCAATATCAGTCTCACCTGCTCATCAGGACTTGAGTGGACTACAATCTCTGCAAATAATCTCTCATCAGCGCATCTACGTCAGCAGTGTGATATCTACGGGCCTGACTGCCCTGTGTGGGCTCATAGTTTCGGTGAGTGGGGAGCTAAAGGGGGTGAGCACGAAAGTCACCTGAAAATCTGTTCCTGGGCACCAGTCACTTTTCCACTCTTTTTGCTGTGAAGATTTTGTCGACTTATTAATTACTAATTTTTGAATTTTTACTAGTAATATATTTTTTCACTTTTTGGACTGTATTTATAGCTCTTAATAGATTATCTGGGGCTAACTTTGAGATTTATATGCATTTTCTTGGGTAATAATTATCACATTGATTTATTTAATATTTATTTATTTATGTAATATTTCCTATTTTATGGATTTACATTCCTGGTATTATCACATATTTATTTGAGGGTATATTAAACTGTATGGTCACCGTATTTTTACTTTATTTATTTTTATTCATGCAATTAACTTCACTGTGTTAATTTTTTCAACACACTTATCAATTTAGTGGCATATTACCACGTATTTATCACTGCTGCACGCTATGCATATGTTATTTACCATATTACTAATTCCCGCTGCTTACGTAGTTGTCTAGTTTTGTGTCTACGTAGTCAAGCTTGGTCTAATTTATAGCCATCTTTTGTGGTACCTGATTGGCTGTGTTCAGGAATTGTTGTATAATATTGTTGGCAGTGTGTCTCTATTTTCTATATTCTGCATATTAGTAGTAGTTAGCTTTGGGGGGGGGGGGGGGGGTTATATATGTACTTCCCTTCCCTCTCTCCTCCTGTGTAATTCATATATACACTCCTCTGGATAGGATCTGATATCTATATGACACCTCTTGTGGTTCTGTGATAGGCTAATGGTGGAGGCGTACCTCTATTTTATGTACATACCCCATTTGAGCAAATTTACAGTGGCGCCGAACCCCTTTTATAAATAACCTCCTCTGATTCTGGTTGCATCCCCTTAGGGGGTAGTAACTTTTAGGGTTGGCGACATTGGTTGTGAGTCCTTCTATTTACGCCTACATCTCATTTGAGCCTCCGTAGCGCGGCCTGGGATCTGTAAGGTCTGAGCACACATTCTTTTGAACCAGAGAAACTCGCAAAGATAGGGCTCAGTCCAGCACTCAGATAATTTGGTTATTGAATGAAATGTACCATTTTGATAAGATCATTTTTTTGCATCACATCATTTTGGAACACCTTTCATTTATTGGTTTTCCATGTATTTTTTGTTTATTTATTTATGTATTTATTCTCAAATTTTAGTGCTGCATTTGTTGATCTTTGACTTTGCTTCATTTATTTTAGATCTTTTTTTTTTACAATAGCTTATTTATTTGTGTATTAGTATAACACAGGTAATTTATATTTATTGACTTCCCCAATGGGAATTGTCTGTGTCTACCAAGCAACAACGAGGACACCCAAAGAAGTACCCCCTCACTCAGTACAGATGATTGAAGCCTTGGAACCTGGCATGTCACACAACCATGGATTGGGGTAAGTATCTGGGGGGATATTGTTTGTGTGGCGGTGCTTCGTCTTTAAAGCGGGATTCCACCCTAAAGTGGAACCTCCGCTGATCGGAACCCCCCCCCCCCTCCGGTGTCACAATTGACACCTTTCAGGGGGGAGGGGGTGGAGATACCTGTCAAAGACAGGTATTTTCACCCACTTCCGGGCATAGACTCCCACGGGAGTCTACGCCATTTCCTGCCCTGCCGCGCTGTCTGCTTGGACACACACGGGTCCCAGTGACAGCGCGGAGATTTCCTATTGCGTGGCGCGACTCGCGCATGCGCAGTAGGGAACCGGGAAGTGAAGCCGATTCGCTTCACTTCCTGATTCCCTCACCTAGAATGGCGGCGGCAGCAGCCGAGGCCCGAGCGGTCGATCGGCCTCGGCTGCCGGCATCGCTGGAACCCGGGACAGGTGAGTGTCCATTTATTAAAAGTCAGCAGCTGTAGTATTTATAGCTGCTGGCTTTTAATATTTTTTTTTTTGGCGGAATCCCTCTTTAAGTTCACACTGAGATAGATGTGATTCCTGTACAATAAGACTCAGGTCTGATTCAAATAAAGTGCACAGAACACCCGTAGATTACAACGTGTACAAAGTTCAAAAACTTATATTAGTTAGATATATGAATGCTGCCATTTCTGACCTCTTTTTCTGAAAAATGTTTCTAAAATTTTGTGCTAATTTCTTAAATACTTTCTGAGGGATTGACCTAGAGGAAGAGGGTAGGAAAGGACTCCTGAATTTATTCTGACTTGCAGGACAGTAACTCAGAGAGTACTAAAGTCAGGAATAGCCAGACAACATTTATTCTTAGAATGAAGTCACCAATGGCAGCCTCCATTTTCTTTCAGTGCAGATTTTATTTCAAGTAGACTATGTATATATATATATATATATATATATATATATATATATATATATATACACACACACACACACACACACACACACACACACAATCTCAAATACACTGCTATTAACTAACCTGCCTGCCTAATCTAGCTAAATCTATCTCCGCCCACACACTATACATGGCCGCAATGTAATCAGCCTTATATAGTGTGGGGAGTGGGCATAGTCCCCCTGAGCCATGATTGCCCAAAAGCACCCTGCCTTGGCCAATTATGGCTCTCTCAGCAGAGCGTGATGTGATTGAGATCAGGTCAGGTGCATGCTTTGGCCAATCATCATACAGCAATGCACTGCGATCTATTTGCTGTTCGGCAAACGGCAAACACCCAATGTTTGAGTTGAACGTAACATCAAGCTCATATCTACAGGTCAGCCCCAGTCCCATCCTCCATAGCTATATTAAATAAATATGTAGCCTTGTCAGCAGCGTTGGCAGGAGAGGAGTGGCTAAATGGACCTGACTATAAGTTAGCTGTTTCTACATGCCCTTGTTCAGGTTTGAGGCAAGGATTCTGTGTCTGATCAGTGACAGGGACTATTCACAGGCAGAGCTGCCAGGATAGGCTGTTATTACAGAACTGAGAGCAGCCAGTGTTAAGCCTGCCCGCTACCCCAAAATGTTGACTGCTAGGAACACTGGGAGGATTGAGGACTGTGTGAGGTGTACTGACTAAGCTGGCTTGGAAACCTGGGTGGAGAAACTTCAGATCCCTAGGGACAATGAGGCTCAAAGGAAAGGGGGTGTGTGTCTCTTTACCAGGCAGAGGATAAGGCATGTCGCTCAGAGGGACTAAGTGTGCCTCAGACTGCGAGTGAACTGTTCGTCACCACATATGGGAGGGAAGGGGAGTACTAGCTGACATTCTGGGGTGCTGGAGCATGCCACAGATGCTGACTGAGCCTGCTGCTTTATAGAGGGGGAGGACAGTGTGGTCACTGACTGGTTGCCCTGCCAACAGGAGATAAAGGGAGATCACCTGCAACTCCAAGAGTTGGTAAGAGGCCAGTGGCCAAACTCCACTACAGTTTGACTGCCTGCAAGTATCCCAGAGCCAGCGACTTTGTCAGTGCTTTAAGAGACATATCTTGAGTATTCAGACATAAGACTTGGGACCCAATGAGCTGGCCAGCAAAAGAGAGAGTACAGTATAGACTGCTGAACTGCTATAATATAGGGTTTAGGAGAGTTTGCTCTCTATGCCAATTGGTGTTTTCTGTAGTATATTTCTTGCTTCCATTCACTAATTTGCATATTTCTTCTACTGTTCATTATTTGTTGTATCCTTACTGTTGTTCATACCCCATTAGTCATTGGGGTATTACATAAATGAAAAATAAAATAAAATAATAAAATATATATATATATATATATATATAATCTGCAACAAATATTCCCCATGCAGCAGATGTGTGAGGGTGCGTGGTGCTATTTACAGAGTGGTGGGCGCAGGAACTGGGGACCCGAGAAACAGCGACTCCTTTGGAGGTAAGCGCCACAAAAATGTTTGCATTTTATTAATTCAACAGATTGGGCATGGATCAAAATCTAGCAAATGACTGAATGGTGCAGGAAACCACTTCTCTGATAAATGAAAATAAACAATAACTATTTTTATTTTATTTTTATTGTATAGTATTATTATTTTATTGTGTCTTCACTGTTAACAATCATTACTTTGATTGTGGGGTTGGTTAGCTAAGGGCAAAGGGGCAAAAGGATAAGTGTACTTTATTCCTCTAATCCTGGGGCATTGAATTAAAATTCACAGAGGTCTAGACAGTAAAATTTACTTCCAGCAGAGGTTCATATCTCATGTCTGTGCTATGATTACTTTACAGCAGGTATTTTTGTTTTGTTTTTTGTTTATTCGGGAGTTAAACATGGATCGAGAATAGAAGCATGGGATACCCAGAACTGTAGAACTTGAATGTAACCTTGAGGACTTGCTAATCTCTCTGGCTGCTAGATATTAACCTCAGAAATGCTGTCATCCAATGGAATTGCTGGCATAGCTAAACTGATAGCAAAAAGTTCTAACTGACAAATGAGGTGCTACTTCTTAGAGAATTGCTCATGCATCTCGCTGCTTTGAACTAAAGATAGAGGTGTAGGATGGCTTTGATGGCTATGGACTAGCATTAAATGGTCCCTTGGATATGGACATGCAAATATTGCATCTTGTTGCCCCCTCTATCCAGGCTTGGGGTGGGGTGAAAATAATTTACTCATTCAGTCCTTCTTTCCTGAGGTCCAAGAGGCTGCTGCACAGGCTATACAGGACAAAATCTTGACTGTCAGGATGGTTTCAGCTATGCCTAGCTGAGGCTGGAAAGGGAGTGAGACTTCAGCTGCTCCTTTTTTCTTCCACTAGCTCTCTCCTGTAATTCCTCCTGCCCAGGAGCAGAGCCCCCCTCCCCCCACCAAGCACAGGGGTCCCCTACAGGCAACAGGACTCACTGCCAGGCTCCTGAACATTTATGGCCTATCTCCCCACCTTCTGGGCCTTGCCTACCCAGGGATTGGGGGAGACTCCATAAATATTCAGGCTTTACCTCTTTTACCCAACCCTCTAAGTTCCAGAAGCAAGTTCTAGAAGCCAGGGGGAGGTAAGAGACCCTGCCCTTGGAGCTCTGCACAGCCATCACAAACAAATTAACCCCAGCATCTCTGCCTACAGAGGAGGAAACCACATTTACTGACTTTGTACACCGAGGGTACTACACCCCCTTTACATCACAATCATCCCTTTTACACCAAAGCCCTCCCTTTACATGACTGTCCCCCTTTACAGCAGAGTTCCCAGCCCCCCTCTAACATCACAGTTGACCCTCTTTACATCATGCTATCCTCCCCCCCATTACATCAGTGTGCACAGTCCCACCTTCAACCCTCTTTACCCCAGTGCCCCCACCCTTTACATCACATTCCCCCTTCACATTACAAATCTCCTTTTACATGATAGACCCCTTTTTGCAGGGCATTATTGTGGGTAAAATGCTTTGCAGGCTCCTGTAAAAAAATGTATACATTTTCCTGCCAAAATATGGGCCTTATTGAATATTTTCTTTAAAGGTGAACTTACAAAGTGGTTAAAGAACAAAAATGACAGCAATAGAAATAACCTTACTCTACCACTTAGCTGTTTTTTTTTTTTTTGCTAGAAATTACATATCCTTTTTAAGTAATGTAAAAACCCCAATGCAAACATTTTCTACCTATTATCCAATACGAGGACTTTGCAGGATTTGGGTTCAGAGCACAGTTCCCACCAGGAAAACTAAATGCATAGAGTTTTTGTCTTCTCCCTGTGCTGTGTGTGCTCCACAACCAAAATTCATAGATGTAGTCATCTTCCACCAAGGTCGTGTGCTTGTATTGTTACATGAATGTGCCCAGAAGGGTGAGTACAAGTGAGGAAGAGTAAGGGAGGGTTATAACCCCTATCAGATTTTTTTTTTGCCATCTATGTCCCATTGCGGAGATTTCCCATCAATTCCTATGCCATCGTCAAACAGGAAGTGAGGGGAAATCCCTGCAAATTAAGGGAATTTCTTGGGGACCCCAAGGTCACCAGAACTAATGTGCCCCATTTTAAAATTTGTGATTTTCTTTTACCGTCACTTTCAATAATAATGGTAAACAGGATAAATAGAGAGGTTGAATCTCCAAACAGCAATGAAAACTGGGGTTCTAATCCCTCTCAACTCTATCCAAAACTAAAAAAGGTTTTGCCTTTAGTTATACTTTAAAGCAACCTTTCTCAACCTTTTTAACACAGAGGAACCTTTGAAATAGTTCTCCGGTCTCGGGGGAACCCCTGCTAAAAATTAGAAATCTACAACTCATGATACATTAGTGTGATGATCAGTGGGAAGAATGGTCCTTACACTTGTGGTTATTGGGAAGAATTACCTCCTTACAGATAGCTTAAAAGTTCAATGGTGTCGGTGGGAACTTATCCGAGAGGCAGAAATTACCCAATGCTGAAGGAGCCCCTTTGGAGGAACCCTGGTTGAGAATCACTGCTTTAAAGTGTAAGCTTCTTCAAAGATAGGAACTACAAATGGTTAATTATTCTTATAAATACAAAAAACACCAGTGGACACATATGCCGCAATCAAAATTTGTATTTAAATTTAGTAGAGTAAAAGACAATGGAGAAGGTGCTAAGCCCAGCGAAGCTGGAATAAAACCATAACTGACAGATATGGACCAAGCAATCAAAAACACACAACTCTCTATATATAGAAAAAACTCACTATATGGCATATACACAAATTACCAGATCTATAAGCTGCTAGTTGAAGACCAGAGGAGCATACAATATAAATACAAAAAACACCAGTGCTAAACAGTGGACACATGTACCGCAATAACTAATATCTTTGTGTGTTTTTGGTTAATTATTTTTAGCAATACCTTGCAGATTATGCGGATACTTATGGCGCTATGAATTGGTGACAAGCTGTCTTTTCACTGTCTATCCAGCAGATGTCTCTCCTGTACATAAGATTACACACAGGCGACTTTTTCATTAAATAAATAAAAAAAAATGGACAGTTGAAAAGATGACTTAAACACTGACTGAGTAGTTAGAACTGTCACCTTAAGCTAGCTGATTCTCAAGTGGATCAATAGAAACACATGAATGCACATGAGAAGCTAAATCAGTATCATCCAACCTCCCTTTCCATGGCCTGGCAGTCACAGTAATTATTAGACTACTCAGTCAATGAGCCTTAATCAAAATAAAGCACAATAATCTAGTTTACTGTTTCCCCAAGTGCACACCTCAGAATAATAATGCACACTTGTATAAAATGACTTGGCTCTAACTTACTTTAATGATTTTTAGATGGTCCTTTAGCCCTGAAAAATACTTATTTGCTCTCGGGTATATTATACTCGTGTGTTCAGCTATTAGTAAAGGAAAGCTACACCCAGATCTGAAATTTCAGTTTTGGGTAAGCATCAATGGAATTATGGCTCCTTGGATTCTTTGTATACGCCATTGGTGAGATTAACTTGTGGTAGTTTGTTTCTCCGCCCCCCTCACAAGGTCTAAACAGATGTGTGTCTTGCTTTCGGGCTCAATAATTTGTTTAGTCTTCAGTAAACTGGCCACATTACCATGTGAAAGCGCAATGTACTTTAGGTTTACAAACCACTATGTAGTGTGATGGCCTACCTGACTGGATATAAACCGAACGTATTGTTTAGGCAGGCCTGCTCGTCGCAAAGATGGGAGCTCTTAAGGAGATTGCGCAATAACTGTTCAACCAAATTGTAACATAGACATAAAGAGGGGGGAAGGGGAAATTGGGACTTTATATGAGGCAAAGAATGTATAAATTCATCTACCTCCATCCCTGATCAAGTATTGTAGGAAAAATAGGGTAGGACTTTGAATGAAGCATAGCTGCAAGGTAGTTATGTAAGGACATATCTGAAATTCATTGGCTAGGTATAAGATTTGAGGGTAAACTATAATAACATGGGTAACAATAATATGAATTGATTATATTTCATATACGTGTATACACAAGTACATATTATAACAAGATTTACAATGATAATCAACATCTCAAAAAAATGCATGATTAAAAAAGACAGAAATAATCTTGAATAGATTGAAGCATGAGACATTATAAATAAAGTCAGGGAGAATTTCAGACACATGCTTGCAAATGGTAGCATAAAAGCGCTCTACGCGTTTCGTGGAGTTCATCCACTCATCAGGAGCAGTTCCAAGGTTAAAATTATCTACAAAGAGATAAGTGAATGCATGAAGATCAGACAAAATCAGCACAAAGGGCAAAGGAACAGAGAGAGGGAGGGAGACTCAGCTCCCCCAAACACTCTTACTTACAATATGATTATTTCTTAGGAAAGAAACTGTTGACAAATAGAGGCGCTGTGAAAAACAAATCTCCACCAGAGCTGAGGCAAAAATCTCAACGACCACAGAGCACCACAGTTGATTGGGAGTGACACATCTAGGGCCCTGTAATCCCAGAATAACCATATATAAAAAGTTTTTCCAAAGAACCTCTGTAGAGGATTAGATTAAGAAAGTGTATAATTATATCTGTACAGGGACAAGTGAAACGAAGTTACAGTCCAAGAGGTAGTGGAGCCAGTGAATAAAATCATTAAGATGAAAGGAGGCATATAGCTAAGCCAAGTAGGTTGGATATAATTGGTGTGAATGATGAATAAAGAGATATATAGTGTGAACAGAGAAAAACAAAAAATAATCCAAAAAATCTATAATTACCATAACTGAGGTGAGTGAGTGTCAAACAGGATACATTAAAATTGTGAGGAATTGTGAGAAATTGTAACATATTCCGTCAGCTATATGGAGAGTCCACCAAGGGGAAGAGGGCACCATAATTTATACAAAAACTATTCTGTGGTCTGGTAATGGCCATAACAGTTCAATGTCACTAAGTGAGAAAATCTAAGTACTGAATTCTACAATACACACACAAACACACACACACACACACATCCACACATATAAATGTAGCACCCTCTACTAGAAGGTAGATGGTAGAATAGCATTTTTTTGGGTTCAAGATATCAGTGTAGGCAAATTTAGACAGGCCTGTGCTGTAAGTTAGGCCTGTTTGTTTTGATTTGAGATTGGGAGTGTTAAGTGTAGTGGTGGGTGCGACCACATGAGCTCTGACTCCCCTGCTTTCAGGAAGATTGTTCTGGAACAGGGTTTGGACCTGAGGTTTGAGTGGCAGGCAGCTCATGTGAGGAGCTCTGACCAATTACCATTTGGTATTGGCAGGGGGCAGGCCTCCCATATAAGCTGGGGTCACATGCTACCAGAGAGTTCTGACGGTGCAGGAGAATGGAGAATTAGGTAGCTGCCGCAGGGCATCTCCAAGTAGGGGGCACGCAGAGTGTGGAGGGGGGATGGAGGAGCTGCTAGGATGTATTCCTGGATAAAGATCTTCACCATGGAGTTTGGTGTCAAGCTGCTGTGACCAGGAAACACAGGACTTGTACAGATGGAGAAGAGTGGTGAAGAAGAGGCAACAGTAGGACTGAGGAGAATAGACCCAAAGTTCTGTGACCGGGGAACATAGAACTTGTCCTTTGGAGAAGGTCAGTGTGAAAGAAGCAAGAGGAGAATTGTTGAGAGTAGTGCAGAATGCTGTGGCTAGGGAACACAGCATTTGCAGTTATGGACTGGCTGGGAACAGTAGTCTGTTCAATACCATGTGCTAGGCCATCGGGGAGAGGTATTGAGTATCTCTGGCCTGGTAAAGCATTCTGGTAATACCTTTCAAGAGACTGCCAAATTCACTGAGCCACCGGGGAGAGGTATTACTTATTTGTAGACATGTGCGCCGTCAATAAATTTGTTTTTTTTCGTATGAAAACGAATTCGTATTTCGTAATTCGTGTCCGAAATTCAATATGGATTCGTACAAGATACGAATTTTCGTTAGATTCGTAAACTTTTCGCAAAATATGAGGGGCTCCCATCATCCCTGTACTGTGCTGACTTCCTGGGCTTTTAACCTTTAAGTACGTTAATTTTCGTAAAAATATTGAATGTTCCCCATGATGAATTTATCATTATGAGTGGTTCCCACCATCCCTGTACTGTGCTGACTTCCTCTGATTGCTGAACAAAACACCAGTCACGTTTCTGTTCATTTGGATCCGAAAATTCCAAAATTCATGAACGAAATTTCATATTTCGTATAAAATTCGTAAGCATAGAAATTCCCATAGGGTTCCCACCATCCCTGTGCTGAGTTCCCAGGTCTGTACGCCTGCTGTGTGTCCATTATGAGGGGTTCCCACCAGCCCTGTGCTGTGCTGACTTCCTGGGGTTTTAAATTTTAGGTTTGTTAACTTTTCACAACAATTACGAATTTTCGTTATGATGAATTTATCATTATGAGGGGTTCCCACCATCCCTGTGCTGTGCTGACTTCCTGGGTTTTGAACTTTCGTTAACTTTTGGTAACAATTACGAATTTTCATTATGAATTTGGATACGAAATTTGTAAACGAAATTTCGTATTTCATACAGAATTCATATGCATAAAAATTCGTATTTCGGATTCGTACGAATTTCCGGAAATTCGTACGAATTTTCGAGTCGTAGGAAACTAATCACACATGTCTACTTATTTGCTGAAGCAACACCACTAAAGTACAGCCAGCAAACTGGGGTTATTCAGAGTGATCCCTTTTTGTATTACTGGAAGTGAAGCAACAGGAATCTAACAGTTTTGCAGCAGAGGATTTTCACAAGAAAAGAGGAGTCTAGAGGAGTGATAACCTGCAGGAGTGAGTGCAGAGGAAGAGGACCAATAGCCTGCAATGGAGCAGGGATGAGCCCGATGTTCGAGTCGAATGTAGTCAGATGTTTGCAGGATAGCGAACAATTTGGGGTGTTCGCAGCAAATTCGAAAGTGTCTGGGGACCCGGGTCCTGCCCCAGGGGACATGTATCAATGCAAAAAAAAGTTTTAAAAACAGCCATTTTTTCGGGAGCAGTGATTTTAATAATGCTTAAAGTGAAACAATAAAAGTGAAATATTCCTTTAAATTTCACACCTGGGGGGTATCTATAGTATGCCTGTAAAGTGGCACATGTTTCCAGTGTTCACAACAGTCCCTGCACAAAATGACATTTCTAAAGGAAAAAAAGTCATTTAAAACCACTTGCAGCTGTATTGAATTGTCGGTCCCGGCAATACACATAAAAGTCATTGAAAAAAACGGCATGGGATTCCCCACAGTCCATTACCAGGCCATTTGGGTCTGGTATGAATATTAAGGGGAACCCCAAACCAAAATTAAAATAAAATTGCGTGGGGGTCCCCCCAAATTCCATTCCGGGCCCTTCAGGTCTGGTATGGATATTAAGGGAAACCCCAAGCCAAACATTTTTTAAAAATGGCGTGGGGTCCCCCTCAAAATCCATGGATTCTAAGGGGAACCCCGCGCTAAAATAAAAAAAAAGCAGCAACAGCAAAACCAGCAACAATAGCTCCCCCCCCCAGCAACAATATATCCGATTCTCAAAGTATGCAGACTGGGAACTAACCTGTACTAACGACAGAGACAGCCTTTGGTTGCTTCCATGCATTTCTTGTTTCCTTTTAAGGAACCTAAAACCTGTTTGGTTACTACATTTTGCTCAGAATCAATGTTCTCTGCACTGAAACCTGAACGTACCTCATTAACATAGACTCAAAGGTGTTGATTTACTAAGAACGGAGAGTGCAAAATTTGGTGCAGCTGTGCATGGTAGCCAACCAGCTTCTAAATTCAGCTTGTTTAATTAAGTTTACAAAAAAAAAACTAAAAGCTGGAAGCTGATTGGTTTCGGTGCAGAGCTGCACCAGATTTTGCATGCTCCAGTTTTAGTAAATCAACCCCAAAGTGTTAGCCTGATGTTTATATTCTGTTTATAGAAAAGATTATAAGATTGAAGAGTTGACTTTTGGTAATTACTCGTTTAGCTTTTCTACAATGATTTTTATCTTTAATGCTCATTCTGTAAAAAAAAATATAACATTTTTAAGCTTTATTTTTATTTTATAGATTTTTTATTACAGTCCATCCTTTCTTTAAGAAAAGAGAGATATATAGGCTTGAATCACAGCATATTTTCATAATCTGAACAGGGGAAATATATATAAATCTCAGGAGCGTGAAAATTAATGCGCCTCATATTTCATAAATAGAAATGGTAGCCAAAATGCAGATGATGGATTAGTCAATTTTCATACTCAGGTAAAATACAATAACAATGAAAGAGATATTATATGTGAGAAATATGAAGGAGCAGTCACCTGCCTGGTGCAATCCTTCACCCTGGGATGCTGATAAAACATTTGCTGAAACACTTGATGCAATTATTATGATGGTATAAATCAAATCTGCCCATCCAATGCGTGCAGAATAGGAAGATAAACACCTCTTTTGCAAACCTTCTTCTGAATTCATAATAAAAGCAGAGGTCTCAACTGTAGAGAATTGCAAATATATTATGAAGCTGTACACCATAATCAAGATGCTTCCGTGTTAATCATTAAGAGTAACCGCAAATGGACCATATTAAGAGAATATTATATAGAAGGTAAAATCTACCCAAAAGTTACTCAGACAATCCTAAATGCACAGTCACCAGTGAGCAGACCAGACCTGCCATGAATACAATTCACTTACTATAAAGACAAACAGATCATCAGTTTATTAGTTTGATAAAAGTGCATTTGGGTACAGTTTGCTTTATAGTCAGAAGACCAGTGTATGATGTAGCCCAGTGTCCAAACAAGTTCACCCAATGCTCAGGGAAAAGATGCCAAAGTGCACATCATGCCAAACTTCTCCCCATTGGGCGAGTAGGGCTAAGAGCAACACACGCCGTGCTGTGTCAAACCGTATATTTTGGTTGTGGCATGTACCAAAATGTATGGCACATAACAGAGATCTTAAGAGTTTAACAGCGGTCCTGCAATAAAATATGGGGCTAACAGTGGTGAAAGAAGAAATACCCAGATACTGTGTCCTGTTGTGTTGGTGGTGGCAATGGAAGGAGAACAATGCCCCTGTGCTGGTGGTGTTACTGGAATTAAAAAATGCCCCTGTGTTAGTGGTGTTACTGGAAGGGAAAAAATGCTCCTGTGCTGGTGGTATTACTGGAAGGAAATAAATGCCCCTCATTGATGGTGTTACTGAATGGGTAAAATGGCCCTTTGGCGATGGTGTTACTAAAAGTAAACAAAATCCCCTCATTGATGGTGTTACTGAAAGTAAAAAAAGCCACTTTGTTGGTGGTGTTACTGAAAGGGAAAAATGGCCCTTTGTCGGTGGTGTTACTGAAAGTAAAAAAAGCCCCTCATTGGTGATGTTACTGAAAGGAAAAAAAGACCCTCATTGGTGGTATTACTGGGAGAAAAAAAAATGCTCCTCATTGATGATCTTACTGGAAGGAATAAAATGCCCCTGTGTTGGTGGCGTTACTGAAAGGGAAAAAAACCACCTCGTTGGTGGTGCTATTGGAAGAAAAAAAATGCCCCTCATTGATAGTATTACTGGAAGGAAAAAAAGAAGGAGCAAATCACCCTGCCTGGATGGTGTCACTGGAAGGAAAAATGCCACTGCACAAGCATCAGTGGAAAAAATAAAATGCTGCTGCATCTAAATCTGAATTCAAGGGCAGTTAATAGCATTGTGCAATATAGTAAGGCCTGGCTGGCTCACATTTTATTATCCTCCATCTCCCAGTATTTTTTCATTGAACAAACATCTAAATTTCATTTTTTTTTTTTTTTTTTAAGTTTTAACCCAATCACAGCATATTTATTACAAGACACCCTCACATTTTTTTGAACCGGTTGTAAACCAGTATAGTCCCTCTTCTCTGCACAGTGCTCACCTGGGAAGGAAGGCAGCTTCTTCTTCTTCCCATCTCTGATAATGTGAAATGTCACACATAAAGGGGAGACAGGAAGAAGGGCAGTCCGCCTTCCCTCCCTGTGGGTGTCCATACTGAGATAAAGGACTATTCTCATATCATTTCTTTCTTCCACTCACAGTAAGCTGCCATTGGAAGGAGGAGAAAGCAAAATCTTCCCTCTAGAAGCTATTGCAGCCCTTGCTCTGAGGAGATCGAAGCCACCATCACTCCTGACAATCAGCAGGCAGCCAGAAAATGGAATTCCTGCATACTCCTAATATTAGTGAAGGGGATGCAGCTTGCCATGTGCCCACCCACAAACCCCAACATGAAAACACTACACCCAAGGCAGTTGTCCCTCCTAGCCACAGCCATTTAGGGCAAAAGTGACTGGTTCTCTTGACCTTCCCTGCTTCTTGTTAATACACTGGCTCTTACATTTTCTGTGGGAGTGCACTGTCGGTATTGTCAGTAGCTTACACAGTAGCCCGCATAAACCTTCAGCGCTACCCCAACTGGTCCTAACACCTACTGTATATGGGAAAGAGATAACCCAACCCACATTACACACCCAGGGTGTGGGTTACCCATAAAGGGGTAGTAACCCCCATTTACAAATATGTACAGTGGATATACAGGAGAAACAAGAAGCAAAATCATTCAGGGCTTGGGATGTTTCCATTTTCTCCTCCACCTACACTGTCCCTGCTAGGCCACTAAGGGCATGGAGATAGAATCTCAACTGCATTAGGTCATTGCATTCCACAGTTCCCATAGCAGTCACTGCAACAAGATGGTGACACCCCAGCCACTGTTTTACATCCATCTTACACGCTAGTTTTGCACATTATATAGCAGACTCGTAAGCATGGTAGTGTCCTCTTGATCTCAAGAAGAGTTTCCATTAAGGGTGAATACATAACTCACTTTAGAAGGAGGTATACACTCAACATTGAAAGTGGCCTAAAGACCATCCCCAGGTTAGGGAGAAAACTCACCCCCTGACCCCTTTTCTTGGGCTGCCCCTCTACTGACCACATTTTTTCAAGTTATTTTATTGGTGTGCAAACCTATTTTCTGTCCTTGCAGTAAAACATTCTAAAAGGCGGATTGCATATACAGTCATTTATTGGGACACTAGTGGAGAGTGAGCTTAAGGCCAAAAGAAAGTGAGTAACCGAGATGGTGGAGTCATCTCCTGTTAGGGTGCGTTGATACCCTAGCCTAGTCAAGTCATGTGAGCATGATCCTTACAAATGGCCAACCAGGGGCCTCCTTGCATGTTTAAAACAAATTAGTTCCCATAGTGATAGATGCTTATGGGGCTGTGGTCAGCAAGATGAAACCCATATTTGATGGTCCTGCCCCCACTATGTGGGATTTTGGTTGAGGGTCTTCGGACTGTTCACCCTCTTTCATGTATCTATCCCTAAGGACGCCATTGCTTCATGGTCCAATCCTAGGCCTCATCTCCTACCAGCAGAAATTGGTCACTTACCGATTTATTGCAGCCAAGCATGCAATAGCTAGGGCCTGGAAAAGGCCGGCTACTTTGTTTGCAGAGTTGAAGAGCATCCTGACAACCCTTATGATCAAAGAAAACATGACCATTATCCTCCGCAACACTCATGCTAAGTTTCTCAAGGTGTGGGCCCTGTGGCGGTCTTATGATCTTTCAACCTTGCACCCGACCAGCCTAGGCCTTTCTAATTAACCATCTTCACCTCCCACCCTGGGGGAACTTCCCTTCCTTTCCTTGCTTTCATCCCTCTTTCTTCTCCTACTGCTCTTCCCCTCTTTCCTCACTCCTCTTCCTGTCACCCTGCCCCACCTTCCTTTTTATCACCCCTTCCTCAATGAATTACCTTTTTTTTCCTTTTTTTGTGTGTTCAGTTCAGGTTTTGTTCACCCCCATATTTAAATGGACAGCTCCCCTCACCCACCTCAGCCCCTAGGGCTCAGGCACTCTGTGCTAACCCCTGGCCCCCGGGCGGAGGATCATTGTTGGTTATTAGTTTACATTCTATGGCAAAATTATTCTGTATTTTTGTGTGAAATCCTACCTTGTGTCTCTTGCTCATATCCCCTGCATGGGAATTTTATAACTGTTCTCTCTTTTATATTTCAATAAAATGATTATGCCAGAAAACAAATTAGTTTAATTGGTCACTAACTGTTACGGTCTGAAGTTTATTGGTGCCATATACGTAATATCCAAATGAAAATTGTACACTGTGCAGTACATGTCGCATATTACAGCAATCTTGTGCTATTGCCAGACCACTGCATGGTGGAAGGGAGGGACTGAAGGAGGCTGCTGTGGAACTGCAAAACTTTTAATCCTGTTCAAATGTAATAAGGAGGAGATATCATGGAGCTCTTTTTGACACTTTGGAGCACCTCTTGCAAGAGGAGACCATGCAAACTCCATGAACAGCTGTTCTTATGGCAATCAGACCCAGGACAGCAGCTCTGCAAGACTTGAATGGTAATCACTGAACCTAGCCTTTAGCATTCATAGAAAATTGGGGACAACATATAAAACAGTGGCATTGCCAAGATGTGACCCAGACTTTGCTAAGCCTTGTCAATCATGGTAAATAATCTGAGCATTATCTAGGAAATGTAGTTACTATGTCACTATACATATTCATTGTTTCCATAACAACTACTCAGTTCAAACAGAAGTCTTGGTCTGGAACCAGACACCATCAGCTTTAAAATAAAAGGTATTGTTGGTCTCCATTTATGTTGGGCTCCTATTGGATTGTCCTTTGGCCCCAATCTGTAATTGGCCTGAGAAACATAGCTGGTTTCTGTGGAAATGAATAGGAGGCTAAGCTTTCTGTAGGATACGTTCTCTTTTATTTTTCAGTTTCTGGCTTTGTCTAGGCTGTGGCTTTTTTTTTTTCTCTAGGGTCCATGACCTCCAACCTTACGGTTGAAGATACCAGGAGTTGACAAAAAGAGGAAGACTCATTATTCAGCACTCACAACACAAACATTGTATCCACAGAAAGGCTCACGATGCATAGAGAGCACAGGGATCCATGCATTATTCAGCCAAGCAATCCCCTAAAAAGCTACGTAATTCTTACAGGCTGCCACTAAATAAAAAGGGAAAGGAAATGTTTGTGTGTTAAACTTGATGAGTGATTTTTTTTTTCCAAGCATGGTGTAACATAAATCAGCACCGTGCTCACAAGCATTATACCGCCGGAGGACAGATCACTCTGTTTCGTACAGTAACTTCAAGAATATTTATTATTTTACAAACAAGTTAGGAATATGATCTGAATAACAAAAAATAGGCTGTGGTAGAATTATACTGACAAAATTACTTACAGATGTAGCGCTGCCCTTGTGAGGGTCGCTGGGTAAATCGGCACCCCTCTTGTTTTCCTGACTGTGCAAATCATCCGCGACCTCTGACACCCTGAGTTCATACATTTTCTCTTGTAGTGATGATAACAATAAAACAGATACAATAGAATTAATGAAACCAATTCATTTGTTTACTTAGTGAAGTGAAAATTATTGGGAAAAGACCAATACAAGTTTACAGTTTATGCCCCATACACACGAGCGGATTTTTCGGCGGAAAAAACTTGGATGGTTTTTCCGACGGAATTCCGCTCAAGCTTGGCTTGCATACACACGGTCACACAATAGTTCTCTGAACTTTCGACCGCCAAGAACGTGGTGACGTACAACACTACGACAAGCCAAGAAAATGAAGTTCGAAGTGTCGAATTGTTTCCAAGCATGCGTATGAATTTTTTCATGTCGGAATTTGTACAGACGATCTGAAATTTTTCCGACCGAAAAATAGAGAACCTGCTCAATCTTTTGCTGGCTGGAATTCTGCCAGCAAAAGTCAGATGGAGCATACACACGGTTGGAATTTCTGACCAAAAGCTCACATCTGACTTTTGCTGGCAGAATTTCTGATCGTGTGTATGGGGGCATTAGAATGATATTTAATATGTGAGCCTTATCAGTAACTAAATGGCAATCACATATCAGTACAAACATTCAACAGTGAGAACTATAATCTCTGTACAAAGCAAGGCACATACAGTGCCTAAGTGAATAGGTTACAGGAGGGCAGAGGAATGGCTCTTATTGGTGTCAGACCCCTCTCTTCTGTTCCTCAACACACAGGTGCAGCACAGTAAATACAAAATTAGAACCTAAGAAACTGTATTGAAATTCAACTTGCTCTTTAAGAGAGTTCTTGGTGAATTGTAGCTATGTGAACTATAGAAACAGATCCCCGAGGTGGGGAGGGAGGTAAGAAGTAGTCCAGAATTACTGTGAGGCAATCTGGTTGATCTTTAGCTAGCCCTTGAAAACAATTGCATGCAAATAATTTCTGACTGGCAGAGAAAAACAAATTGATTGTAATGAATCAAGAAGCAGATCCTCCTGTGTTGAACAAACTGCAGCTCAAATCACAGTGATCACTGACTGAAAGATGTTGCTCTCTGTAGAACTACAAGTAGCAGCGGCAATAGAAAGTAAAGATATCCGTATATAGTGTCTATGATGTTTGATATAGATCCTTGGCACTAGGGATGATAGATGATGCAAGAGACAATGGTGTCTATATACAGTGTCTATAATGCCCGTACACACAAACTGAAATTCCGCCAGCAAAAGTCCAAAAAATGTGAGGTTTTGGTCGGAAATTCCGACCGTGTGCATGCTCCAAAATGTTTACACCTTTAACATATATTTACACGTTTCACACGTTGCAAAAAAATAAAAAATAAAAATGTATTTCATTTGTAAATACCTTTTCAATGCTTTGTGCCATTGCTGACAGATGCAGTGTAAACAAAACAGTTCCCATAGGCATTGGTAATTGGTATGGGCAATTATTAAAAAAAAAAGCATTGGTACTCATACTTGTAAAAAGAATGGTATCAGTGTATCCTTAATATATAGGTATTAATAAAGATAACTGCAGAGGAATGTTGCAGCAAAGACCATTTGAAGGCCCCTGAGGATCATCACGATGCAGCTTAAGGCTAGGTTCACATTGCTGCGATGCGGGAACGCCGCGAATACGCGGCGTTTTCCCGCATCGCATACCTCCCGCCGGCAGTTCACACTGCCCTATGCGGACGGCTGGGGGTGTCAATGTTATGTTAATGACACCCCCAGATCCGTCGGCATATCGCAGTGCGATCTGCCGACTCGCACAGGAATCGGATCGCATGGTGTGAACCCCCATGCGATCCGATTCCGTTGCGGACCCAAAAAAGGGTCCCGTGCGAGTTTGCTGCGGGACCGCTGCGAGTTCAGCCATACTATCTGTATGGCTGAACTCGCAGCGCTACGGAGATCGGATGTGATTTGCTGTGCGAATCACATCCGGTTCTCCCCCCGCAGCGGTGTGAACCCAGCCTAAAGCTGCAACATTCCTCTGCAGTTATCTTTATTAATACAGTGGTGTGAAAAAGTGTTTGCCCCCTTCCTCATTTCCTGTTCCTTTGCATGTTTGTCACACTTAAGTGTTTCGGAACATCAAACCAATTTAAACAATAGTCAAGGACAACACAAGTAAACACAAAATGCAATTTGTAAATGAAGGTGTTTATTATTAAAGGTGAAAAAAAATCCAAACCATCATGGCCCTGTGTGAAAAAGTGATTGCCCCCTAAACCTAATAACTGGTTGGGCCACCCTTAGCAGCAACAACTGCAACCAAGCATTTGCGATAACGTGCAATGAGGCTTTTACAGCGTCCTGGAGGAATTTTGGCCCACTCATCTTTGCAGAATTGTCCTAATTCAGTTACATTAGAGGGTTTTCGAGCATGAACGGCCTTTTTAAGGTTATACCACAACATCTCAATAGGATTCAGGTCAGGACTTTGGCTAGGCCACTCCAAAGTCTTCATTTTGTTTTTCTTCAGCCATTCGGTGGTGGACTTGCTGGTGTGTTTAGGATCATTGTCCTGCTGCAGAACCCAAGTTCGTTTCAGCTTGAGTACACAAACAGATGGTCGGACATTCTCCTTCAGGATCTCTTGGTAGACAGCAGAATTCATAGTTCCTTTTATCACAGCAAGTCTTCCAGGTCCTGAAGCAGCAAAACAGCCCCAGACCATCACACTACCACCACCATATTTTACTGTTGGTATAATGTTCTTTTTATGAAATGCAGTGTTCCTTCTACGCCAGATATACTTGGACACACACCTTCAAAAGAGTTCCACTTTTGTCTCATCGGTCCACAGAATGTTGTCCCAAAAGTCTTGGGGATCATCAAGATGTGTTGTGGAGAAATTGAGACGAGCTTTGATGTTCTTTTTGCTCAGCAGTGGTTTTCTCCTTGGAACTCTGCCATGCAGGCCATTTTTGCCCAGTCTTTTCCTGATGGTGGAGGCATGAACGCTGACCTTAACTGAGGCAAGTGAGGCCTGCAGTTCCTTGGACGTTGTTGTGGGGTCTTTTGTGACCTCTTGGATGAGTCGTCGCTGCACTCTTGGGGTAATTTTGGGCGGCCGGCCACTCCTGGGAAGGTTCACCACTGTTCCATGTCTTCGCCATTTGTGGATAATGGCTCTCACTGTGGTTCGCTGGATTCCCAAAGCTTTGGAAATGGCTTTATAACCCTTTCCAGACTGATAGATCTCAATTACTTTCTTTCTCAATTGTTCCTGAATTTCTTTGGGTCTCGGCATGATGTGTAGCTTTTAAGGATCTTCTGGTGGACCTTACTGTGTCAAGCAGCTCCTATTTAAGTGATGCCTTGATCTGCATGCCTAATCTGGCTGTAGCCTAAGTTGGTTATAGAGCCCTAAACTATAACTAGCTATAGAATCCCAGAGCAGAAGGGTCGGGGTTAACTAAAATAATGGGAGCTGCATATACACCCTATTGCAATAAGCAGGTTCACCTAACAACATACAACAAGGTGACCACTACACACATACTGCAACACAGACCTAGCTATCTAGCCCTGGGCATCTTAGATAATAACAATAGGACAGAGATAAGTTTGCAACAAGGATTTATATACATGCTAAAAAAGCTATGACCAGCTGCAATTGAACTATTAGAATAGGAGCACTTGGCTAATAGTCTCTGTTTCTTGTATGGGTGAAAATACAGCAGCAGCAACAGCCTCTTTGTATAAGGACATATGCCTCACTTTTGAGTTTACTTCCCGGAAACTCCCCTTTATACAACATCTCAGTCCTCCACTCAGGGTTTCTGACCCAACTTGTAGGGTGAAGAAGTACCTGTCTGTAATCAAATAACTCTGTGGTAAGTATTGAGCAAATGCTAATTACAAATAATGACAGTAGAGGGCAGCAGATCACTACAATAACAAAATCCGAACCGAAACTTCCTCTGTGCATGCACAGATTGTAAATAATTTTCCACTGTTCAATTTTTCTCAAAATGCCTTTTTTTTTTTTTGATGTGACTATTTTTTTATTTTAATTTTTTCTGAGTGCTGCTAACCTCTTCCAGCTTCTTCGAACTACAGTCGGTCTACTTGCACTTGATTTAGCACCAATTGCATATCATTGCTCTGTAAAGCGACACATGTGGACTATGGCTTGGCAATATGCGTCAGAACATTCACTTGTATTCTTCATTAGTGATGGACGAACTTCCGACGGGACGTTTCGCGAAAGCGAAATGCGAACGGACCCAAACGTTCGCGAAACCGAACGTTCGCCGCGGGCCCCATTGACTTCAATGGGAGGCGAACTTTGCAAACCTTCATGTCGAATTTGCGGCCACGTGGTAATTATTAGGGGGTAAAACGTAGTCCCACCATCTGGACAATGACATAATACATGTATGAGGTGAATTTGGGATCGATAACTACAAGCATTTTTATTTTATTTGGGAAATTGTTCTAACAATTCAGGACTATGGAGCTAATGAAGGCAATGGAGGAGAGGGAAGGTCAGGGACCAGGGTAGGCAAAGAAGAGGGTGCAGGAGATGATCACCAGCAGCGTGACATACCGGAATGACACATGCACCGTGATAGAGGCATCTGACAGCAGCACCGTAATACAGAGCACTGACAGCAGCACCGTGACATACAGCGCTGACAGCAGCACCGTGACATACAGCGCTGACAGCAGCACCGTGACATACAGCGCTGACAGCAGCACCGTGACATACAGCGCTGACAGCAGCACCGTGACATACAGCGCTGACAGCAGCACCGTGACATACAGCGCTGACAGCAGCACCGTGACATACAGCGCTGACAGCAGCACCGTGACATACAGCGCTGACAGCAGCACCGTGACATACAGCGCTGACAGCAGCACCGTGACATACAGCACTGACAGCAGCACCGTAAGCAGCCCCAGGAGGAAGTCAGCACAGCACAGGGATGGTGTGATCCCCTCATAATAAGAACCCCCAGGAGGAAGTCAGCACAGCACAGGGATAGTGTGATCCCTTCATAATAAGAACCCCCAGGAGGAAGTCAGCACAGCACAGGGATATCATAAGCAGCCCCAGTAGAAATATGACACCGCTCAACCTCTTCAAAGAGGAGGGTAGGGGCATATAGTACGGTGTGCTTTTTTGGGTCAAGGAAGTGAGCCAAATGAATTAAGAAGGTCTGTGTGCTCGATTAAAAAAATAGTTTATAGACATATACATGGTCTACTGGTCACATGTGTTGAATTCCTCCGAGATCCATGCCTCATTCATTTTTAGAAATGTGAGGTAGTTAACACTGTCGTGAGCTAGGCGAGTACGCTTATCGGTCACAATCCCCCCTGCTGCGCTGAACGTCCTTTCGGACAGGACACTGGATGAGGGGCAAGCCAACAGTTCGATTGCAAATTGGGCAAGCTCTGGCCAGAGGTCAAGCCTGCCCACCCAGTAGTCTAGGGGTTCATCACTCCTCAGAGCGTCCACATCGGCCGTTAACCCAATGTAGTCGGACACCTGACGGTCTAGGCGTTCCCTGATGCTGGATCCGGATGACACCTGTCGATGGGTCGGCTGAAAGAATGACCTCATATCCGAAGTCACCAACACATCTTCAAACCGGCCTCTTCTTGCAGGCGCTGTTGGATTGGTACCCGCAAATCCTTCTCTGGGAGTGGGAATTGCTCCTCTGCCAGCGCACGCAAAAGCAGAATGCAGCATTTCTCGAAGCAAGGCCTGGAAGTGCTGCATTCTGACAGCCCTCTGCGACGGCGGTAACATTTCCGCCATTTTGTGTTTGTACCGGGGGTCTAAGTACGTTGCCACCCAGTACTGGTCCTTGACCCTCATGCTTTTTATACGGGGGTCCCTATTAAAACACTGGAGCATGAAGGCCCCCATTTGCACTAAAGTGGAAGCGGTGTGGTGGCCTGGCTCCTGCTCATCATCCAGGATAATGTCGTCCTCTTCATTCTCCTCTCCCCATCCTCGCACAACAGGGATCCCAGAAAGGTTTAAAGCATGCTCTTCTTGCTCCTGCTCATCCGCCCCGGCACCATCCTCCTCTGACTCCTCATCAGACTCCTGTTGTTGACTTGTCTCAGATAGAGTAGCCCCCCCTGGGAATTCATCCAGCATTGCGACTTCCTCATCTTCCCGCTCCTGCTCCTCCACAGCCTGATCAATGACACGACGCAATGCACGCTCCAGAAAGAAGGCATAAGGTACCATGTCACTGATGGCGCCATGGCTGCGACTGACCAGTTTGGTGATCTCCTCAAATGGCCGCAGAAGTCTGCATGTGTCGCGCATGAGCAGCCACTGGCGCGGTGAAAAAAAACCCAGCTCCCCAGAACCGTTTCTTTCGCAGAGTTCATACAGGTAGACGTTAACTGCACGTTTCTGCTGGAGCAGCCTATCAAGCATATAGAAGGTTGAGTTCCATCGCGTCGGGCAATCGCAAATAAGACGTCTGACCGGCAGATGGTGTCGCCGCTGAATGTCAGCAAGGCGAGCCATGGCCGTGTAAGATCTTCTGAAATGGGCCGAGATTTTCCTTGCCTGCCGCAAGATGTCCTGGACCCCAGGGTATTTGACAAGGAATCGCTGCACGACCAAGTTTAAGACGTGTGCCATGCACGGCACGTGCGTGATTTTGCCCTGTTTCAATGCGCTAAGCAGATTGGCACCGTTGTCACACACCACTTTACCAACTGTCAAATTGAGCGGTGTTAGCCACTCATCTGCCTGTGAACGCAAAGCTGAAAGGAGTGCCGGGCCAGTGTGGCTCTTTGCTTCCAGGCACAACAGACGCAGCACGGCATGGCAACGTCTCACCTGGCATGTGGAATAGGTTCTGGGGAGCTTGGGCGGTGCAGCGGAAGAGACGCTAGCAGCGGAAAAGGAGGAGGCAGCTGAGGAGGAGAGGGAGGAGGATGGAGTAGGAGGAGGAGAAGAAGAGTCAGGCCTGCATGCAATCCGTGGCGGTAAAACCAAATCTACACGGGTGCCACGGGTTACATGCTTGACGGCCGTCAGAAGGTTCACCCAGTGGGCAGTAAAACTGATATACCTTCCCTGCCCGTGTTTGCTAGACCACGTGTCTGTGGTCAGATGTATCTTGGCACCGACACTGTGTGCCAGAGATACATTCACTTGCCGCTGAACATGGCCATATAGCTCTGGGATGCCCTTCTCTGAGAAATACTTCCTTCCTGGGACCTTCCATTGTGGTGTTCCAATGGCCACAAATTTGCGAAAGGCCTCCGAGTCCACCAGTTTATATGGCAGTAGTTGGCGGGCTATGAGTTCTGACAAGCCAGCCGCCAACCGTTGGGCAAGAGGGTTATCCGGCGTCATCATTTTTTTACGCTCAAACATTAGGCCCACGGAAGCCTGCCTTTTTGCAGAAAAATGTGAGCTTGGCGTGATGGAAGGTGGAGTGGAGGACAATTGTGAGGAGAGAGGAGAAGGAGAAGTAGAAGACGAGGCTGGACGGTGAGAGCCTGCAGTGTGGCTTTGTGTGTTCCGTTGCTCCCACTGGGCTCGGTGATGGCTGCTCATGTGCCTTCTTAAGGCGGTCGTCCCTAGGTGAGTATTGGGCTTACCGCGACTAACGCGTTGACTGCAAAGATTGCAGATGGCAACGCTATTGTCAGCAGCGGACACGTTAAAAAAAGCCCACACTGCGGAGCCATGTGCCGTGTCCTGGGAGCGCCAGATGTGACCGTACATGGTCGATGACTCGCTCCTGATACATTTGCAGTCTGCTTTGTCCCTCCTGTGCAATGTAAGTTATTCCTGCTTCTCCTCCCTATCTGCTGGTCCATATCTCCCTCTGAACTCCCCTCCTCTTCCTCTCTTGTGGGCACCCACGTGACATCACTAGACACGTCATCATCAACGTCACCTTCCCCACCGCTATAAGTAGAGATCTCGGAGTAGGCAGCAACACCGGGGACCAACCTCCTCCTTGGGCTGATCTGGGTACTGTCGTCAGACTGCTGAGTAGCGCTTGTTGCTACCTCCTCTTCCTGATCCAATACCAAGAGTGGCTGCGCATCAGAAATGTCCTCTTGATATGGATCGGAAAATAATTCCAGTGACTCAAGCGGAAGGTATGTGGTGGTGGTGGTGGTGGTCGTGTTGTTGGTGGTAGTGTCTTTGGGGGTGCACATAGCAGAGAGTGAAGAAGAGGGTGCAGATCGAGAGGATGAGGAGGGTGCAGAAGAGTAAGGCTGAGCGAGCCACTCAACCAAGTCTGGTGCATCCTTTAAAGTAATTGAACGCACCTTCTGCAACTTCCCACTTTGGCTCAAGCCTGTTGCTCCTGCCCTACCCCTACCACCCCTGCGGAAGGGCCTGCCTCTTCCTCTGCCTGTCATTTTTTAAATGACCCTGTGACAAAACTCTTAGTCCCTATACCGATGAAGGACTGCTGCAGTATAGGGCAGCAGTCAGCAGTGGTGCACGTCAACCCTATCTATTGTGGACCGATAGCGGTCCTTACAGAACAGCAGACTGTACCGCACTCAAGCCTATGTACCGTAGCACCCTATACCAAGTTACCAGTCCTTATAAGAACTTTTGTGGACCAAGCAGGTTGTGTATTAGTGTTTAGCAGACTGTACGTCAGTCCCTATACCGCTGAAGGACTGCTGCAGTATAGGGCAGCGGTCAGCAGTGGTGCACGTCAACCCTATCTATTGTGGACCGATAGCGGTCCTTACAGAACAGCAGACTGTACCGCACTCAAGCCTATGTACCGTAGCACCCTATACCAAGTTACCAGTCCTTATAAGAACTTTTGTGGAACAAGCAGGTTGTGTGTTAGTGATTAGCAGACTGTACGTCAGTCCCTATACCGCTGAAGGACTGCTGCAGTATAGGTGAGCGGTCAGCAGTGGTGCACGTCAACCCTATCTATTGTGGACCTATAGCGGTCCTTACAGAACAGCAGACTGTACCGCACTCAAGCCTATGTACCGTAGCACCCTATACCAAGTTACCAGTCCTTATAAGAACTTTTGTGGACCAAGCAGGTTGTGTATTAGTGTTTAGCAGACTGTACGTCAGTCCCTATACCGCTGAAGGACTGCTGCAGTATAGGGCAGCGGTCAGCAGTGGTGCACGTCAACCCTATCTATTGTGGACCGATAGCGGTCCTTACAGAACAGCAGACTGTACCGCACTCAAGCCTATGTACCGTAGCACCCTATACCAAGTTACCAGTCCTTATAAGAACTTTTGTGGAACAAGTGAGTTGTGAATGTTTAGCAGACTGCAGCAGAAGGGCAGCAGTCAAGTATAATATCCTTTCTATATTTGGAAGAAAGAATATTATACATGTACAAGCCTATTACTGTACCACTGATACCAGTCCTGAAAAGAACCTTTGTGGAACTAATAATAACAGCAAGTCTTTAAAATTACCCTCACTGCCTGACAACACTGCTTCCTTCCTGTCCCTATACAAATTGGCAAAAAAAGAGAACGATTAGTGGTTACTGGAACAGCTCTTTTGTGGACCTTGATAGTAACAGCTAATGATGATGATGATGATGATGATGATGAAAGACTAATCTGGCTGTCCCTGTAGCATACACCGTCCTTTCCCTTTCTCTAAACTAACAAAAGACACTCAGGCTGCTGCAAGAATCAGCAGCACAGCAAACCTATCAACACCTAACACCTATACCAGTCCTGAAAAGAACTTTTGTGTACCAAATAGCTAGTGGTTTATCTCTCCCTACTCCACACAGGAACCTGTCCCTATCGTAACAGAAGAAAGAATGTAAAATGGCCACCGGATCGGGTGTATTTATAGGTTAGGGGGAATGTCCAAGTGTCCATGTGCTGTCATGTCTCAATTGGCTGTCCTGTATCACATGATAAACGTGTCACCAAAGGTTAAAGTTCTTGTATACATTAAACACGTAAGTCCGCCGCGGCGAACGACGGAAAAAGGCGTTCGAACGTGCGGACCGCGAATGTCGGAAATTCGCCGCGAAACGACCGCCGGGCGAAACGTTCGTCCATCACTATTCTTCATCAAGGTTTTATGGGACAGGGTGACAGCACAGATCCACGACTGGGAGAAAATTTTTACCCTATGACTGGAATTTCTTAAACAAGGACCTTAATGGCAGAATCACCAGGTATATTTTTAATGAAAGCTTCAGACTTAAAAAAAAAACATAAAACACATTTTGAAAAGACACACCATGTTCAAACTAATGTGAAATTTTATTGATTGGGTTTAGATATACTTTTATGTAGGGACCCCTTCAGCAGGCAAGAGAACCCCAGCACCAGGGCGGGTTGACATTACCTTGGGGTGGATCCATAGCTGAAATTTTTGAACAGATTTTATTGTTCCGGCCCATAGGGAGAGAGGGTCTCTAACATTTTTTTTAGACTCTGACCACACTCTTGCTGTCACAGTGCAAAAACAAAAAATGGACAATAGAGCAGTACAAAATGAAGGACCATTAGCACACAGTCTCCAAAACTCCACAGGCAGGTAGTGGGTGCTTCATGCTTTTCCAAGGAAGTAACAGATTCCTCTTATGCTGCATACACATAATCGGAATTTCGGCCCGCAAAAGACCGATGAGAGTTTTTCATCGGAAAATGCGACCGTGTGTATGCTCCATTGGCATTTAGCTGACCAAATTCCCACCAGCAAAAATTTGAGAGCATGTTCTCTATTCTTCAGACGGAAAAACGTTCTTTTGGAAATTCTAAACGTGTGTATGCATTTCCGAAGTGCAAAAACTCACGCATGCTCAGATTCAACTACAGGATGGAAGCTATTGGCTACTGGGTATTGAACTTCCTTTTTCTAGTCCCGTCGTACGTGTTGTACGTCACCAAGTTCTTGATGGTCGGAATTTGGTGTAACCATGTGTATGCAAGACAGCTTGAGCGGAATCCATCAGTCTTTTACTGTTGGAATTCATTGAACTTCATTTTCTCAGCTTGTCGTAGTGTTTTACATCACTGCGTTCTTGGCGGTTGTAATTTCAGCTAACTTTTGCGTGACCACGTGTATGCAAGGCAAATTTGAGCGTAATCCCGTCGGAAAAGCCGTCATATCTTTTTCCGACAAGAAATCCGATCGTGTGTCTAACTCATTCCCCCTCAAGCAGGGCATTTTCCCCAGGCTCTCCACCAAATATTTTTATCTTCCCCAGCATGGACTACTGGCAATAAACCTGGTGGTTGGCCAGGGTAGACATAAATATTCATAATTCTGAATTGCTGCAGCTCCCCCATTTATTGCTAAAGGTGTCAGTTACATCTGTGTAGGCAGGTTGTAATGTGTTTGCCTTACTGAGTTAGAGGCTTCCCCAGGCTGGGAGAGGGATAGGGTATGTGTGCTTAGTTCCAGGATTTTTGGTACCAGCCAGCCCACCAGCCATATAAAAAGGGGAAAGGCTGAGGTCCAAGGGCTGGTTGTCTGCTCTTGGATCAGCTCAACTTGTGGTGCTGGGCCTGCTGTAAGTAGAGAGGGGAGTGCCCACACTGATGGTATAATAATAATAAAGCTAGAAACTGCTGCCTTCACCAGAACACCTACCTAAGTAATGTCTGAAAGTGATATAAAAATATGTGGTATTGGCGCTGCTCAAAATAATGCAATAGACTGAATAAGGAGCCACGTGATATACTATAGTGTAATAAAAGATGCAGGATTTCTAATCAACTTAAAGTGACATGTGCAGAAATACTAGTGACATAATGTAAAATATATATACAGTATGTCACAAAAGTGAGTACACCCCTCACATGTGACAACACAGAAGAAATTACACTTTGCTACAATGTAAAGTAGTAAGTGCACAGCTTGTATAACAGTGTCAATTTGCTGTCCCCTCAAAATAACTGAACACACAGTGAAAATGTCCAAATTGGGCCCAATTAGCCATTTTCCCTCCTCTGTGTCATGTGACTTGTTAGAGTTACAAGGTCTAAGGTGTGAATGGGGAGCAGGCGTGTTAAACTTGGTGTTATGGCTCTCACTCTCTCATACTGGTCACTGGAAGTTCAGCTTGGCACCTCTGAGGATCTGAAAAAAAAAACTTGTTGCTCTACATAAAGATGTCCTAGGCTATAAGAAGATTGCCAAGACCCTGAAACTGAGTTGCAGCACAGTGGCCAAGACCATACAGCGGTTTAAAAGAACAAGTTCCACTCAGAACAGGCTTTGCCATGGTTGACCAAAGAAGTTGAGTGCACATGCTCAGCATCATATCCAGAGGTTGTCTTTGGGAAATAAACATATGAGAGGTTGAAGGGGTAGAGGGTTAACCTGTCAGTGCTTAGACCATACGCCTCATGCTGCATCAAATTGGACTGCATGGCTGTAATCCCAGAAGGAAGCTTCTTCTAAAGATCTTGCACAAGAAAGCCCACAAACAGTTTGCTGAAGACAAGCAGACTAAGGACAAGGATTACTTGAACCGTGTCCTGTGGTCTGATGAGACCAAGATAAACCTATTTTGGTTCCGATGGTGTCAAGCATGTGGCGGCAACAAGTTGAGGAGTATAAAGACAAGTGTGTCTTTCCTACAGTCAAGCATGGTGGTGGGAGTGTCATGGTCTGGGGCTGCATGAGTGCTGCTGGCAGTGGGGAGCTACAGTTCATTGAGGGAACCAGAAATGCCAATATATATTGTGAGATATTGAAGCAGAGCGTGATCCCCCTCTATTTGAGACTAGGCCGCAGGGCAGTATTCTAACATAACGACCCCAAACACAGCTCCAAGGCGACGACTGCCTTGCTAAAGTAGCTGTGGATAAGGTTGATGGACTGGCCAAGCATGTCTCCAGACCTAACACTATTGAGCATCTGTGGGGCATCCTCAAATGGAAGGTGGAGGAGCACAAGGTCTCTAACATGCACCAGCCCCGTGATGACATCATGGAGAAGTGGAAGAGGATGCCAGTGGCAACCTGTGAAGCTCTGGTGAACTCCATGTCCAAGAGGGTTAAGGCAGTGCTGGAAAAAAATGGTGGTCACACAAAATATTGACACTTTGGGCTCAATTTGTACATTTTCACTTAGGGGTGTACTCACTTTTGTTGCCAGCACTTTAGACATTAATGGCTGTTTTGAGGGGACAGCAAATTTACACTGCTATACAAGCCGTACACTCACTACTTAACATTGTAGCAAAGGGTCATTTCTTCAGTGTTGTCACATGAAAAGGTATAATAAAACATTTACAAAAAAGTGAGGGTGTACTCACTTTTGTGAGATACTGTGTGTGTGTGCATATATATATATATATATATATATATATATATATATATATATAGTGGAAATAAACCAATAAGTTCTTTGCTATATCAATATAAAGTGACTAGTGCGATAAAATGTGGGCACTCCAGATGATGTCTTGATGACAAAACACCTAGGGTGGAATCACAGCATCATTGCGTCACTTCCGGTTTTCACTCGTGGAATGCAGAGGAAGCTCAATACTTCCGGTTCCTAACTGCAACGCGATTTTAACCTAATGGAAGGGCATAACTACCCTTGTAAGGAAATAAAGGTGTTATAAACGTTATTTGCACTACAAAGTGTTGCTTTCTCTCTACACACATGGCATACTAACATGGAGAAAGGGCTAACAAGAGGCATTTCTTTGAGAGATCTGTTCCAATAGCAAAGCAGGGTGGCTGTAAAGGCATGATACCCCCCTAGAGGGGAGAGTTTTCTGGTAAGTGCATATACATAAGAAAAGCACTGAGTGGAGCACCTGCACAGCTTCATTAACATATTTGTAAAGCACGGAAAGGATTTTTCACCAGCCACTATTTTGAAGAAATTCCAGAGTTATGCAGAGTATCAGCATAGACTGCCACCTTGCAGAGGTATGCCTGGACAGCCACACAACTATAGTAATGCCGCATACACACGACTGGACTTTTCGACAGCAAAGGTCTGACGGAACGAATCCATGAGACAATTTGATCGTGTGTGGGCTCCATCGGACCTTTGCTGTCCAAAAATCTGACAGACTTTAGAAATAGAACATGTTTCAAATTTTTTCGCTGGAACTCCGCCGAGTTCCTATCGAGAAATCCACTCGTGTGTATGCTAGTCCAACGAACAAAAAACTATGTTAGGGCAGCTATTGGCTACTGGCTATGAACTTCCTTATTCTGGTCTGGTCATACGTCATCACGTTAGAATCCGTCAGACTTTGGTGTGATTGTGTGTGGCCAAGTCCGTTCATCGGAAAGACCATCGGAACTCTGCCGAAAGTCCATCAGGAAGACCGTCAGAAAGTCTGGTCGTGTGTACGCGGCATTAGGGATAGCAATTGGACTCTGTTCAAATTGGACTGTAATGTTGAAATTTTTTCAGTAAAGTTACATTAATTGTTCCAAGCCTGGTCTAAAGTTATTCAAAGGGGTGCATTGATTCTGGCGTATCAAGGCTGTAAAACACAACGGGTATGAAGTAACACCACTACAAAAGGGTCAACTCAGTAAGGCTATGAAGTTGCAATGAGTTACCAAGCGCAAGTTCAAGATACAGAGCAACCAGTCATTAGGCATGGTACCTGGAAAGGTAGCAGGTCCTCTGGTAGCTAGGGGGGTCATTGTCTGGCTTTGGTTCGGTTGTCTGGCTCTGGTTTGCTCTGGTTTCCAACAGCAACCAGAACCAAACCCACATTACGGAGACCATGACCTGGTCATAAGGAACGGGAAGTAATAGAGTTAATATTGACCATGCAGGAAGCCCGCAATAGTGCTAGTCGAGACCCTATTCTGTTACTGGGAGTGCGGTAACAGGGGTAATCTGGACTGGTGGAGTGTAAGCAGGCTCAGCATATCCCTCCTAATGCAATGAAGAACTTACAGTGTGTAGTAACATGGAACACCACGTTTTCAGATGAATTCTGTGTTTCTACTGCACGCAGTGTGAAGGCTCATTTGTAAGTTGAGGAACTGCCTTAATGTTAGATCTTTTTAAAAGACCGCAGTCTCCGCCTGGTCCCCAAGGCATTGATAAACATGCGCTGAGTTTGGAGGAAAGTGAGATGCTACAAATTAGTTTGGACTGAATATCACCCAATACAACTACATTTGGCTAGTCATCACTGCCTATGGCAGGGTGGCTACACTCAGAAGGTTAGTAATATGAGACATATTAAGCCCCTACATTTGTAACTACGTGTTTGTCAATAGTAAAACTTTAATCTTAAAAAAAATGACAGTTTGCTAAAACTTTTTATCTGTCAAAGTTTTCTTCTGTGATGAAATCAAACAGACACCCATGTGGAAACTAGAAAGGATTAAGTGTTTCAAAGAATAAAAGAGCCTAAATAAAATTCTCCTTGGGGAATGTGCCAAAATAAAGCAGCAAAAAACAGAAGAAAATTTTAATCTCCTCTGAATGATTTAGGCTAGGGAACGATGCCTTGTTTAAGTTTTGTAAATATTTCATGCTGTCAGATGTCTCATTTTAACAAGGTCTTTGTAATCCACTCCTTGTTAGCCCCACATCTTTTTTAATGTTCTCCCTCCAAGAGTTTGCGGTTCTCAGCAAAACTGGAAATGTCAAAGAATTTTAAGATTTCTTTGCATTCCTTTTTAAGGCTGTCACAGATCCTAAATGTATGTATTCCCCAAACACTGCAGACTGTATTAGAAGCAGATGGTGCGGCTTGTAAAATCGCTTCTGATATGTTTGATAGCAACTTTTGTTAAATGTGTCTGGGCAAAAAGAGTCCCTGGTCTATGACTGCTTAGTGATACGGTAGAACAGCCAATTACTGGACTCAGAAGTGGGAATTAAACACAGATATATTCCAAAGCTTCACTTACCCATGTACAAACAGCAAGATCTGATATGGAACATTTGCAGTACAGACCTTATATGCATTGCACAGAGCACTGAAGGTGTACAATACGGATGAGCGAAATTGAAAGTTTTCATTTTCTTGGCAAGTTTGGTGAAAATGGGGAGATTTTTTTCTAAATGTTGGCAATTTTTTAAAAATGTTAGGGCCTGCTGTGTGAATGGGAATACATATCAGATATATAATGACGTTTTCACAAATTTGACTAAAAAAGTGCTTTAATATGAAAATGAAAATACGAAATATGCTTTAATGTGAAAATGGGGCGAGGAAATACTGCGCTAAACCTGAAATAAAATATGTCTATACAAAAAGCAGCTAACACTGAAACAAAGAAAGTTCAAAGTAATGTGCAAAGATAATGTGTATGTCAGGGCTGGCTTAGCCCTTCCTTCTCTGGGCTGGCTGCTCAGCTGTCGGCTAATTGCCAGCTCTCTTCTCTCTCCACAGTTACCAGCTGTTCCCAATGATGCTCGTCTGACCTGCCTACTTAAAGCTGTCCAGCTCACTTCATATCTGCCTTCGCCTTGGTCACATCACAAGAAACCATCTCCTGCGTAAAGACTGGCTTGCTGACATCCCTTCTGGCTCCTTATCCTGCTTGCTGTTCCTCCACTTGGATCCCTGACTACTGGCCTGGCTGATTACACGATCTGGTTATTGAACGCTGGCCTGGCTGACTATCCGGTTACTGGACTCTGGCTATGCTTTGACTATGCTTACTCTATTTACCTTTTTATTTTTATTTAACCACTTTAAGACCAGGCCTCTTTTTCAGACTTGGTGTTTACATGTTTAAAACAGTTTTTTTTGCTAGAAAATTACTTAGAACCCCCAAACATTTTATATTGTTTTTTTTCTAACACCCTAGAGAATAAAATGGCGGTCATTGAAATACTTTTTTTCACACTGTATTTGCGCAGCGGTCTTACAAGCGCACTTTTTTTGGAAAAAAATCACTTTTTTGAATAAAAAAAATAAGACAACAGTAAAATTAGCCCAATTTTTTTTATATTGTGAAAGATAATGGTACGCCGAGTAAATTGATACCCAACATGTCACGCTTCAAAATTGCGCCCGCTCGTGGCATGGCGTCAAACTTTTAGCCTCAAAAATCTCCATAAGCGAGGAGGTCTAGGGCTAGAATTATTGCTCTCGCTCTACCGATCGTGGCGATACCTCACATGTGTGGTTTGACCACCGTTTTCATATGCGGGCACTACTCACGTATGCGCTCGCTTCTGTGCGCAAGCTCGTTGTGACGGGGTGTTTTTTAAAAAAAAAAAAAATGTTCTTATTTATTTTAATTGATTTTATTTATTTTTACACTGTTTAAAAAAAAAAAAAAAATGGATCACTTTTATTCCTATTACAAGGAATGTAAACATCCCTTGTAATAGAAAAAAGCATGACAGGTCCTCTTAAATATGAGATCTGGGGTCAAAAAGTCCTCAGATCTCATATTTGGGCTAAAATGCAACAAAAAAAAAAAAGAAAAAAAAAAAAAAAGAAAATCTGACATTTAAAAAAAATATACCTTTAAGAGGTATGGGCGGAAGTGACATTTTGACGTCGCTTCCGCCCTCCTATGGTATAGAGACGAGTGGGGGCCATCTTAGCCTCACTTGTCTCTATGCCCAGCAGATGAAAGGACCCGATCGCCTCCGCCGCTACCGACGGCTCCGGTAAGCGGCGGAAGGTGCGGCGGGAGGGGGGGTGGCACCTCTCCCGCCGCCGATAGCGGTGATCTCGCGGCGAATCCGCCGCGGAGACCACCGTTATCGTACAGCCGACCGCCGCCTGAAGAGATGGATATCTCGGTTGTGGCAGCAGCTGCTGCCGTTACCGAGATATCCCTCTTCAAAAATAGGACGTACATCGTCGTGCGGCGGTCGGCAAGTGGTTAATAAACAAGTGTGATTTAACTGTACTTTTGTCTCGGTCTGATTCATGGTTTGTGACAGTGTAGCGCTAAATATTGTGACCTAATAAAGGAAACATGTGTATATATATGTAATAATATAAATATCAAAAACTATCACTCAACACTCAAACAAACAAAGTTCAAAGTAATGTGCAAAGATAATGTGTAGCTCAAAATATTGTGACCTAATAAAGGAAATATATATATATATATATATATATATATATATATAATGTATGTGATAATCTAAATATCAAAAACTAAGGCAGATACCAAAGTTTTAGTGCTTGTGAAAATATCCATGTGAAAAATATCAATACACAGTAATAAAATCAAATAAATCTCTGAAAGTGGTTTAGAATGTACTGAGTACAACACAATGGTGTGTTGGATCAAGTCAAAGAAGCCAAGTCCATAAGAAGTTGAGAGAGCTGGCTTTCCCTCATCCAATTCGAATTACAGGTGAGTGTGACTGGCTCTCAACGGAACTGATTCACACAGGTCTTGGCGGCCACGGTCCAGATTGCAAAAAGGGTTCTGTGCATCTTTGGCTCCAGTTCAGGTGTGAATTCAGGCAATTCAGACCCGAATCGCACGTGAACCAGTGAACAGACACGCACCGGACCCCAGGCACGAATCTGTGTCCGCACATATGTGAACCTTAATAATTTAAAGGAATGCATAACCCAGCCAATTTCTATAAAAGGGGGGCTCACAGCAGCTATATAGTCAGTTGGAACTGTTAGCCCTTGTACACACGGTCGGAGATTCCGACGACCAAATCCGTCTGAGTTATTCCGACGGATTAATTGCGGACGAGGTCCGGAAGTGATGTTGCATACACACGGTCGGACAAAGTTGTCGGAAAATCCGATTGTACATAACGTGATGACGTTATTTCGTTACGATGGGACTATGTCCAGGTTAGTAGCCAATAGCTTTGGTCTAGGAATTTGATCTGAGCATGCGTGGCACTTTGTCCGTCGGATTAGGCTACATATGATCGGAGTATGTCCGATCGGAGCATTTTGTCGGAAAATACAGTGGTGTGAAAAAGTGTTTGCCCCCTTCCTCATTTCCTGTTCCTTTGCATGTTTGTCACACTTAAGTGTTTCGGAACATCAAACCAATTTAAACAATAGTCAAGGACAACACAAGTAAACACAAAATGCAATTTGTAAATTAAGGTGTTTATTATTAAAGGTGAAAAAAAATCCAAACCATCATGGCCCTGTGTGAAAAAGTGATTGCCCCCTAAACCTAATAACTGGTTGGGCCACCCTTAGCAGCAACAACTGCAACCAAGCGTTTGCGATAACGTGCAATGAGGCTTTTACAGCGTCCTGGAGGAATTTTGGCCCACTCATCTTTGCAGAATTGTCCTAATATAGTTACATTAGAGGGTTTTCGAGCATGAACGGCCTTTTTAAGGTCATACCACAACATCTCAATAGGATTCAGGTCAGGACTTTGGCTAGGCCACTCCAAAGTCTTCATTTTGTTTTTCTTCAGCCATTCGGTGGTGGACTTGCTGGTGTGTTTAGGATCATTGTCCTGCTGCAGAACCCAAGTTCGTTTCAGCTTGAGTACACGAACAGATGGTCGGACATTCTCCTTCAGGATCTCTTGGTAGACAGCAGAATTCATAGTTCCTTTTATCACGGCAAGTCTTCCAGGTCCTGAAGCAGCAAAACAGCCCCAGACCATCACACTACCACCACCATATTTTACTGTTGGTATAATGTTCTTTTTATGAAATGCAGTGTTCCTTCTACGCCAGATATACTTGGACGCACACCTTCCAAAGAGTTCCACTTTTGTCTCATCGGTCCACAGAATGTTGTCCCAAAAGTCTTGGGGATCATCAAGATGTGTTGTGGAGAAATTGAGACGAGCTTTGATGTTCTTTTTGCTCAGCAGTGGTTTTCTCCTTGGAACTCTGCCATGCAGGCCATTTTTGCCCAGTCTTTTCCTGATGGTGGAGGCATGAACGCTGACCTTAACTGAGGCAAGTGAGGCCTGCAGTTCCTTGGACGTTGTTGTGGGGTCTTTTGTGACCTCTTGGATGAGTCGTCGCTGCGCTCTTGGGGTAATTTTGGACGGCCAGCCACTCCTGGGAAGGTTCACCACTGTTCCATGTCTTCGCCATTTGTGGATAATGGCTCTCACTGTGGTTCGCTGGATTCCCAAAGCTTTGGAAATGGCTTTATAACCCTTTCCAGACTGATAGATCTCAATTACTTTCTTTCTCAATTGTTCCTGAATTTCTTTGGGTCTCGGCATGATGTGTAGCTTTTAAGGATCTTCTGGTGGACCTTACTGTGTCAAGCAGCTCCTATTTAAGTGATGCCTTGATTGTGAACAGGTGTGGCAATAATCAGGCCTGGGTGTGGCTAGAGAAATTGAACTCAGGTGTGGACAACCACAGTTATAGTATGTTTTAACAAGGGGGGCAATCACTTTTTCACACAGGGCCATGATGGTTTGAATTTTTTTTCACCTTTAATAATAAACACCTTCATTTACAAATTGCATTTTGTGTTTACTTGTGTTGTCCTTGACTATTGTTTAAATTGGTTTGATGTTCCGAAACACTTAAGTGTGACAAACATGCAAAGGAACAGGAAATGAGGAAGGGGGCAAACACTTTTTCACACCACTGTATTTCCGGCAAGTTGGAAAAGTTGGTCCGACGGATATTCCGACGGAAACAGTCCGATGCAGACCACACACAGTCAGAATATCCAACAAAACGCTCCGATCGGAAACATTCCGACGGAATCTCCGACCGTGTGTACAAGGGCTTAGGGAGTACTGACAATCCTGTGTAGGAAGATAATTTTTTTTTGCTTATTTATTTACTTATTTTTTACATTTTGACACTGATAAATGTCCCCCGTGGCAGTGCCCAACTTCCCGTGCTTTTTGTTTGACAATAGTTTGCTTATTAGTCCTGCTAATGGTCAATTGAAATATAAAATTTCTCTCTCCCCCTCCACCCATAGCCATCAATTAGGTTCGCTGCAGAGTTGCAAACGTATAACTTCAAGCAACGTTGTGAATCAAACCCAGGCAGATTCGCTCATTCCTTATTACAAATTACATATAGAAGCCATGTCTAGGGGGGATCCAGAGTCTCATTTAAAGATATGTTTGTGAATGTTATCATCTTGTGCAATGCTTTAGTTATGTTGTGATTTTATTACTTTTACATCCATTTATAGGCAGTGGGTGCACCTTCTGGCACCCCCATCCGACTCTATCAGAACATTAGTGTGGAAATGAGCCCAAACCTGCACTTTATCAAAGTACTTAGCGGAAGCCAATGTTGTGTGTGACTCCTGGCGCAGCCATGCTTCAAAGGAAATGATCTTCAGTCCGTGAAAAGGAAGTGAAGCAAGAGTTTTCCATTAATAGTGACCTGGAGCAGAACAGCAGAAAATGTACCAATAAAGCCTACAGTTGGCAAAACATTGCAGATGGAATCCCTGTCTTTCCTGACTCTTTAATAACTTGGAGTTGTGCTTTTATTTCTTTTCTTTCATTTGAAATGGCTATAGGAGGCATACAGCTCTTTCATTCAAGATTTAACCCCTTCACGCCTAGTGCCCCATACACACGATCGTAAATTCGGTCAGCAAAAGACCGATGAGAGCTTTTGGTCGGAAAATGCGACCGTGTGTATGCTCCATCTGACTTGTGCTGTCCGAATTCCCGCCAGCAAAAGATTGAGAGCAGGTTCTCAATTTTTCGGTTCCGATCGTCTGTACAAGTTCCGATATGCAAAATTCCTACGCATGCTCAGAAACAATTAGACGCATGCTCGCAAGCATTGAACTTAATTTTCTCGGCTCGTCGTAGTATTGTATGTCACCGCGTTCTTGGCGGTCGAAGGTTCAGCGACTGTGTGTATGCAGGCCAGGCTTGAGCGGAACCATCCAAGTTTTTTCCGACCGAAAATCCGCTTCTGTGTAGGGGCCATAAGCCTATTTCTGACATTTGTTGCTTAGAAGTTAAAATCTGTATTTTTTGCTACAAAATTACTTAGAACCCCAAAACATTATATATTTTTTAAAGCAGAGACCAAAGAGAATAAAATGGTGTTCATTGCAATATTTTATGTCACACGGTATTTGCGTAGTGGTCTTTCAAACACACTTTTTTTTGGAAAAAATACACTTTCGTGAATAATAAAAAAAAAAAAAACAGTAAGTTAGCCCAATTTTTTTTTGTACAAAGATATATGAAAGTTTATGTTATGCCGAGTAAATAGATAGCTAACATGTCATGTTTTGCAATTGCGCCCGTTTGTGGAATGGAAAAAAACGACAGTACCTAAATATCTCCATAGGCGATGGTTTAAAAAAAAAGTAATGATTACCAGGTTAGCGTTACAGAGGAGGTCTTTTGCTAGAATTATTGCTCTCGCTCTAAAGATCGCGGCAATACCTCGCATGTGTGATTTGAACACCGTTTACATATGCGGGCGTGACTTGTGTATGTGTTTTCTTTGCTGTGCGAGTTCATGGGGACGGGGGGGGGGGGGGGCTTTAAATCTTTTTTTTTTCTTATTTATTTTCTTTCTTTTTTTTTTCTACATTGTCCCTTGTGACAGCAATAGGTGGTGACAGATACTCTTTATGGATGGATTGGGGGTCTAAAAGACCCCTAATCCTTCCTTTGCACTTCAAAGTATGAAGATCGCCAAAAAACGGCAAATGGTAAATGGTAAATCTGAAGGAAAAAATCAGCAGAAAATCTGATAGTGTGTATGGGGCTTAAGACTGGGAAGTGTTTGAAGTTCATGTGTGTGTAAACGCAGGTGTCCCTATACTTTTGACAATATAGTGTATGTTTTATTATAGGACAACATATATGTGAATAGGTTTTAAAAGCTTGGACTCCATCCTAACATTGTACCTATGTAACACTAAAGCCCCATACACACCATCAGATTTTTTTGCAGATTTTTTCCTTCAGATTTACCAAAACCATATAATATGAGGTCAAACCTTAAGAGTTTCAGTTTGTATGCAATCAGGCAGGCCCTTCCACTACATGGTTTTGGAAAATTCGAAGACAAAAATCAGCTGAAAATCTGATAGTGTGTATGGGGCTTTAGGCCGGGTTCACACCGCTGCGATGCGGGAACGCCGCAAATCCGCGGCGTTTTCCCGCATCGCATTACTCCCGCCGGCAGTTCACACTGCCCTATGCGGACGGCTGGGAGTGTCAATGATATGTTAATGACACCCCCAGATCCGTCCGCATATCGCAGTGCGATCTGCCGACTCGCACAGGAATTGGATCGCATGGTGTGAACCCCCATGCGATCCGATTCTGTTGCGGACCAAAAAAAGGGTCCCGTGCGAGTTTGCTGCGGGAGCGATGCGAATTCAGCCATACTATCTGTATGGCTGAACTCGCATCGCTACGGAGATCAGATGTGATTTGCACTGCAGTGCGGGTGCGAATCACATCCGGATCTCCCCCCGCAGCAGTGTGAACCCAGCCTTAGGGGTGTATTTATATAAAAAATTTATTTGCATAATAATTCACCCAGTGAAAGGGAATATGTGCAAATGGGGCAAAAAACTAACAAGATTAGACTATTTACTGTGCATAATGAATGCTTTTCTTTGATTTAAAATAGAAAATACCCAACCACTTGTATCGCCTCCCCTTACCATTACCACTGCGTTTAACCCCCCTGGCTCTTGTAACAGCTAGACTGTGTACAACAGACTCTTATGTGATTGTCCACTAACCCCTCTTTCTCCTTCAGACCTGATACACAGGACGGTCGATGTGGTCTCCCTCTCCCTCCAGTGGTAAAGTACCCATAATCCGCTCCTACTAGATGGTAAGGAACAGACACTATCGTTGTTGTTTATGACGGGTACCCCTCCTTCTCCCCATCGAACTTGAGGGATTCCGACAGCAGTCTTTGAATGTTGATACATGAAGGCACGAGATAGTGGCGATATCGCTTTAAAATTCAATATGAGCCATCTCTAAGGGCTTGTTACTTCCCCTTAGCCTTCTCCAGAACATGGATGGAAGATTACTACGGCACTGTCTGTTTTCAATAGATGTGAGGGGTGATTTACATGTTGAAAAGACTTTACCCCTTTTGGTTTATGACTTGTTCGTCATGTTTGTTACTTTGTGTTTTTAGGGTACAGGGAAGTGAGAGGGGGGCTTCAATAATTTTAGGGCAGGGAAAATCTAGGCCCAGCAGCTATGCCCTCATAGTTGAGCCTACTTGACGCATCACATTGTCTTCGAGGCTCGAACTAAAGTTATTTTCTTGTTAACGGCCTCTTGGCCCATTAATTTGGTGCTAACCTCCCTCCCCCTAGGCAGGTTCCCCGCTACCATGAGGGGGTAAGGCACAACATTCAATTATCTACCCCTTTGCTGCTTTTAGGACCCTAGATGCTTTTTGGGAAACCGGGGTGGAGGCCCATCTGCTGCCTCGATTCCCTCCTCCCAACCCTCTAGCATTCTCATCCCCCTTGCCCTTCTCTTACTCTCCAGTTCATTTGGGTTATGTAGGAAACTGTCCTCAATTTTATCACCCTGAGAAAGCTCAGAAGCGGGTACTTGCAATTTGCTAGCATCTATTTTAAGCTATGTTATCTTAGTTAGACCAAAGTTCCTACTACAGTATTTGTGGCCTGACATGTGTTGAAGTATTCTATTGTTTGGTAGAAAACCTCTCCTCTCCATACTTACTCGTTTATTTTTCCCCCTACTACAGTATGCACGTAACTCTTGAGAATGTACAGCTTCATTTGGTCTCGACACTGACTGGACTTCGCATGCACACACTTCGGACGACCTTCCACTCCTCCACAAAACGACAAAGAATTTCTTTTCGTTGACATACACCGGACGCTAAGGTACATTTGGGTAAGGTAGCGGGTCTACACACCCCCGGTACTGTATATTGTCCCCTTCCTTTCCTGTCCCTTTTCCCCCCTACCCGCCTTCCTTTATCCCTAAACCCTCTTTCTGATTTCCTCCTCTCCCCCTCCCCCCACACCCCCCCCCCCGAACCGGTAAACAGTTTGCCGTACATTTCCCGCATTGCCTCTCTGGCTCCCCCGGACGTGCATTTCGTTGTTCCCTGTCAGAAATCTCCAATTCCTGGCAATCGGGAAAGGGCCAAACAAATTCATAGTTTAAGGGTGCCTCGAGCATCCAGGCCACAGAGGTTAAGGTTTGATTTTTCTGAGCATTAACCATCTCAACTGAAATACGAGATCATGCCGACTAATACTTCCTCCACTCAGGCTGTCACGCTGAAAGTAGTCTCTCATAACGTTAAGGGACTAAACATTCCAGAAAAGAGATCCCAAATTCTGAATATGCTATCGAAACTAAGAGCGGATGTGGCATTCCTGCAGGAAACGCATTTCCACTCAAACAAAATTCCAAAAATGTTCAACCACCGCTTTCCCACCGCCTTCCATGCCACAAACCCTCTAGCCAAAACGAAGGGGGTATCCATTCTCTTAGCGAGAAATCTTCATTGGCAGCTGGAAGATACCCTGATAGACCCGGAAGGCAGATATGTCTTTGTAAAAGGAAGTATTAATGGCCATAAGTGCACACTAGCAAACATCTATAGTCCTAACACAGCCCAGGTAAGCTTCTTTCGCACAATAACAGAACTTTTAACAGAATTCCAGGCGGGTATTACTATACTGGGAGGAGATTTTAATGTTGCACTCCAGCCCCTGTTAGACTCTTCTTCAGGCACCTCATCATTACCCTACAGATCTCTGAGCAAAATCAACTCCCAGTTACAAGCTCTATGTCTTCACGACTCATGGCGTATAGCACACCCAAACGAAAAAGACTACACTTTCTTCTCGGCCCCTCATACGAAATACTCACGCCTAGACTACCTCTTTCTCTCCCAAAAGGATCTACCTCTCTTAAAATCAGCAACTATCGAACCTCTTGTACATTCGGACCATCACCCGATCACGATTACCTTGACGCTCCCACAGACGAAAACAACCACCAAAATATGGCGCTTGGACTCCACCCTATTGTCCTCTGAGACTGACATAAATTACATAAAATCGAGTCTTATCAATTACTTTAGGGAAAACACTGACCCGGATCTCTCCCCCTTTACAGTCTGGGAGGCACATAAATGTGTGATCAGGGGTGAGTTTATGACTCTCAAGGCTATCCGAAAAAAAGCTCATACAGGCACTATTAATGACCTGATTAGTCAGATCAAACAACTTGAACGGGCACATAAACATTCACGAGCCCAGGAAACACTCCTGACACTTACAGACACGAGGAAACAACTCCTTGACCTTCTTAACTGCAAAACTAGGCGCAAATTTATCTTGTCCCAGAAACTCTTCTATGAGCAGGGAAATAAATGTGGGCGGCTTCTAGCTAGAGCTCTTCAGTCAAAGAAAACCAACACAACTGTACACTCCATAAAAGATCAAGCGGGGGCCTCGCACACGTCATCTACAGATATAGCGGCCCAATTCGAAAAATACTATAGGAAACTTTATCATATATCAGGACAACAAGACAGCGCCCCAGGAAACCATTCCAGAGCAACCCTGATTCGGAAATTCCTACAAGAGTTCGGCCCTTCCCCTATGTCAATCGAAACAGCTAATGATCTCAACAATTACATAACAGGGGAGGAACTGAAAAGGGCAATCAAACAGCTGAAACCGGGCAAAAGCCCCGGCCCAGATGGTTTGTCAGCCCCGTACTATACTGCTTTTTCAGAAATTCTCACATCCCCGCTTCTAGCAGCTCTCAACTCACTAGCCAATTCTCCCACCCCGCCCACCAACACACTGGCAGCACATATAACGGTCATACACAAGGAAGGTAAAGACGCCACCTCAGTTCAGAACTATAGGCCAATTTCTCTATTGAATGTAGATTTAAAGCTCTTCTCTAAAATCATAGCTAACCGTCTCCTCCCCCTCCTACCCTTCTGGATTGAGAAAGACCAGGTTGGTTTTGTCCCTGGCCGAGAGGCCAGGGACAACACTATCAAGGCAATTAACATTCACCACTGGCTGTCCTCCAAAAAGATGAAAGGCTTCTTCCTTTCCTTGGACGCGGAGAAGGCGTTTGACAGGCTGGCCTGGGACTATCTGGAAGCGACATTACGTCATCTGGGTATACCCCATCGTATGTTAAACTATATCTTATCTTTATATTCCTCGCCAACAGCAAGAATCAGGGTCAACGGCCACCTGTCAGACGCCTTCCCAGTCCGGAACGGAACGCGGCAGGGATGTCCCCTATCCCCTATATTGTTTATACTTACGCTAGAACCCCTCCTGAATAGCTTGCGGGCAAATGTTAACATCAAAGGCATAACCATCGCTGACCACTCATACAAATTAGCAGCTTTTGCGGACGACATACTGTTGTTCCTCAGAGACCCCCTGATCTCAATTCCAAATCTACTGAAAGAATTCGACAAGTTCCATTATATTTCTAACTTAAAGATTAATTTTTCCAAATCTCACGCCCTTAATATATCTCTCCCACAAGAGGTAGTCACACTCTGTCAAAACAATTTTCCATTTATTTGGAAACACGACTCAATCAAATATCTAGGGATAATGCTCCCTGCGTGCCTGTCAGATCTTTACTCGAAGAATTTCGGTCCGCTCACTCAGGCAATTGCGTCAGACTTGCGCAATTGGGACAAATCACATTTCTCATGGTTTGGCCGCGCGGCTATATTAAAAATGAATATCCTTCCTCGCGTCTTATACTTGTTCCAAACAATACCCATCAGACTCCCTCCTTCCTTTTTTCAAATAATGAAGAGAGTAACCCAAAACTTCCTCTGGAACCATAAACGCCCCAGAATAAGTTACTTTCAACTCACTAAACCAAAATCAAAAGGGGGCATTGGTCTACCAGATCTCACAAAATACTCACAGGCCTGTCATCTATGCAGAGTAGTGGATTGGGCGGTTCACAGTAGCACTAAAGACTGGGTGAATCTAGAAGACTCCCTAACGGAACTCCAAATCAAAAACACCCCTTGGATAGCCCCACACCGTATCCCTAGTTCACTGAAGGAACATCCACTTATAAGCGCAACCTTACACAGCTTCCGAGAAGCAGCAACACGGCACAACATCTCCTCTAACCCTGGACCACTCACCCCTATCAGACTCAACCCGGACTTCCAACCGGGAATGTCCACACACTTTCTCAGGAATAGATGGCCGTTTACTGAAGTACAAGCCCACCAATTTTTCCAAAGAGGTCTACTACTAGATCGCGATGCTTTGCCCAGATCACCCGACTCAGACACCCTTCCTCATTGGGTCTACCTTCAAATTCGGCACTTCCTCCAGACGATAAACACGGACACCTCACTCGACCGCTCACTCACCCCATTCGAGAGTCTCTGCTCCCAAACCTCGCCGCAACAACATGTCATCTCAGTCACATATGCTCTTCTCTTCTCCTCAATATCACCGAAAGAGGGGACTGCATGCAGAGCCTGGGAGAGGGACCTACAGACAGAATTAACAGAGGAAAATTGGGAAAAGATATTCACACTTGCACATAAAGCGTCATTAAATGTCACGACACAAGAAAACAACTATAAAACAATCTCAAGATGGTACAGAACACCATCATTGGTCCATAAGTACAACAAAGAGACCTCAGACAGGTGCTGGAGATGCAACATTGACGTAGGCACATTCCTCCATGTTTGGTGGTCTTGCCCCAGCTTACAGAGTTTTTGGACACAAGTACACAACATCATTTCCCAGGTCACGAATGACCAGCTAGACTACTCGCCTGCGAGATTTCTGCTTCACCACTCTGATATTCCTACTCCAGTTTATAAAAAATCGCTGTCTATGCACATGCTTAACGCAGCCAAATTATGTGTACCAGTTCATTGGGGATCCCCAGACATCCCCTCTATATCAGAGTGGTTCAAACGTATTGAGAAGATAGCAGAAATGGAGGAATTAATACATATTGCGAAAGACACCCCACATAAGTTTGCCAAAACTTGGGGACACTGGAATGAATTTAAAGATTCAGAGAATTATAAACTGTTCCTAAGGCCCCATCAGGTAGGAACACCAGTGAATCAAACTGGTTGAGCTCGACCACTGCGGGCGGTGGAAGCCGGAGAGGCAAACATACCTGTTACTCCCCCACTTCCTTCTTACTCTTTCTCATTCTGTACCCCCCACCCCCCCTCCCTTTGCCCCCCCCCCTCTCTACCTTCCTATACTTACCCACACAAATATCCCCCCTTTAATACACAGCCACGCATTTGGCACCCTCAGCGACCATTGACACTTTAGACAGTATAGTAATTTACTCCCAACCCACCTCATACTTGATGACCGACCTACCTTAGGACAAAACCCGGTATCATTTCATGGACATGACAAAGGACCTCTTACTCAGACCTACTCCGACGCAACATGTCAACGCTACTTCAGACATCTAAACGGTTGGGAAGGAATTTGCTACATGATATGTTGTAGAAGAATATGTAACTTTCCTACCTGGTGTACGAGTTTTGTCCCAGAATCTCGATCGCAATCCCGAGACGAAGTTGGAGATATTCTGAATGTGCTTCATTTCAATTTATGTTATGTACTGTACTGTAATGTGTATGCACGCATGTTACGTGCACTTTCGCTGTAATCATTGCACTTTTCTTTTCTAATAAAAAATTTTGAATGGAAAAAAAAAAAAAAAAAAAAAAAGAAAATACCATGTTTGGCCACTAGACGGAGCTAAGCATTATAAGAATAGGAAAAGTGGCCAAATGCAGTAAATTCCATTTTAAAGCAACCAAACAGTCCAGAAAATAGCCTACAAAAAACAAAAAAACATTCTTTGGTCCATTTGCATAAAAAAACAAATGTACATGCACGTTCACTGGGTGAATTTATGTGCAATTGTGTATATAAATACACCACTAAAACTCAATAAGGATAATATATAAAAACAATATAATATTATTCTACACCAGTGGGAAAATAAATCAAATCTGTATATGAAAAAGCTCAAAAACTGTCTTCCTAGTGTGTAAAATTACAATGTGACACCCCCCCCAAAAAAAAAAAAAAAAAAAAAAATTAGAGGGGTACTAAGCTCAATATACTGCAATCGCCAAATCCCTTTACACAGATATATATAACCAGTAGCACTGGGAATTGGTGAGTGCAAAACTAGTATATAGCATTATTAAGCCTGTGCAAAATGCCATTTTAATAACATCTTTATCATACTCTCAATGGTAATGAAGTACATTAGGAAATTGCATCTCTGGTAATGCAGCATTGCATTCTGCCCGTCTTGCCATCACATTTTCCAATCTTGCGGTTTGTCACAGAACTGTGCTGTTTATTAGGAAATTAATGGATGGGTCCTAAAGAGTCAGAGGTCCTGTGCCCACAGGCGTCTGAGCTATAAATTCAGCTCTTCTCTTTCCTTAGGACAATCATTGTACAGCTATAGTGAACAGGCAGGCTCCTGTGAAGTTCAATTACACTCCGACACATTGCGTTCTGTCTCCTATTGTTCCGTACAGTACAATGAAAATACTTTAAAAGTTTTGGCCATAGGCGAGCCAGAGGGAGCGATATTCAAATGATGAAGAGCTCTTTCTGTGAGTTCATTTCTAGTGTGATTTTCTTTAAAATCATCAAGGAGAAATGGATTATTTGAAATAAAATATGAACATGGCATGCAGTTGAACTCCATAATGGGGAAATAACACAACATGTCCTACTTTTTAGCACAATGAAAAGTAAAAACTAATTGCAGAGATTACAATGTTCAATTGGAACAATGCATTAAAAGTTCTTTGGCTACATGAAGATTTTCCATTACAAATGTATTAAACAGTACTAGGCACAGTGTCTTGCAAAAGTATTCACCCCCCTTGGATTTTTACCTATTTTGTTACATTACAGCCTTTAGTTCAATGTTTTTTTTTTTTTTATCTGAATTATATGTGACGGATTAGAACACAATAGTCTAAGTTGGTGAAGTAAAATTAGAAAAACATACACATAAAACTATTTTTCAGAAATAAAATACTGAAAATGTGCGTATTTATTCACCCCCTTTGTTATGAAGCCCATAAAAAGCTCTGGTGCAACCAATTACCTTCAGAAGTCACATAATTAGTGTAATGATGTCCACCTGTGTGCAATTTAAGTGTCACATGATCTGTCATTACATATACACACCTTTTTGAAAGGCCCCAGAGGCTGCAACACCTAAGCAAGAGGCACCACTAACTAAACACTGCCGGGAAGACCAAGGAACTCTCCAAACAAGTAAGGGACAATGTTGTTGAGAAGTACAAGTCAGGGTTAGGTTATAAAAAAATATCCAAATCTTTGATGATCCCTAGGAGCACCATCAAATCTATCATAACCAAATGGAAAGAACATGGTACAACAGCAAACCTGCCAAGAGACGACCGCACACCAAAACTCACGGACCGGGCAAGGAGGGCATTAATCAGAGAGGCAGCACAGAGACCTAAGGTAACCCTGGAGGAGCTGCAGAGTTCCACAGCAGAGACTGGAGTATCTGTACATAGGGCAACAATAAGCCATATGCTCCATAGAGTTGGGCTTTATAGCAGAGTGGCCAGAAGAAAGCCATTACTTTCAGCAAAAAACAAAATGGAACGTTTTAAGTTTGCAAAAAGGCATGTGGGAGAATCCCAAAATGTATGGAGGAAGGTGCTCTGGTCTGATGAGACTAAAATTTAACTTTTTGCCCATCAAAGAAAATGCTATGTCTGGCGCAAACCCGACACATCACATCACCCAAAGAACACCATCCCCACAGTGAAACATGGTGGTGGCAGCCTCATGCTGTGGGGATGTTTTTCAGCAGTCGGGACTGGGAAACTGGTCAGAGTTGAGGGAAAGATGGATGGTGCTATATACAGGGATATTCTTGAGCAAAACCTGCACCACTCTGTGTGTGATTTGAGGCTGGGATGGAGGTTCACCTTCCAGCAGGACAATGACCCCAAACACACTGCTAAAGCAACACTTGAGTGGTTTAAGGGGAAACCTGTAAATGTGTTTGAATGGTCTAATCAAACAAGCATTATCTTCTTCCAAAGTGTTGGCGTGCAAGAAACGTAAACTCTAAAGTGCTGCAGTGCTCCAAAACACCACACAGTGAAATGTGCTCCACACAACCCACTCTGTGTCTTTACTCACCAAAATGGACCCCCTAGCAATACTGCATGTGGGTTTATTGTGCTTAAGGCTAGTGAGCGGAGAGATGTAATAACCACAGGACCTCCAAATCTTCCTATGTAGGCAGTAGATGTCTATAGGTCTGTACTGTCACCACTCATACATGGAAGGAGAGAATTTGTATAGTGTAGTACCTTGTTTGATAACGCCCTGTGGGAGGGGCGTCAACGGGGATTCCGGTTCTTTAGTGTTGTCACGTCCAGCAAGTGAACCAAGCGAGTTCCTGGAGCTAGACGACTGCCCTCTTTGTATGCAATTTGTAAAGGGTGCATATTCTTTGAAACACTGTAAGGCCGCGTACACACGCGCGGACTGTTCGCCCAACTTTGTCCGTCCAACAGTTTCAGCAAACAGTCCGCTCAAAATTAGCATGGACGGACATGCCCACACACGACGAACGAACAGTTTGCTGAAACCGTGCGCGATGACGTGAACAGCACGTACGACGGGACGAAAAATACGACGTCCTATACACTGCATTATAGCTTTCGGCGTGAAAACCCTTTCTGAGCATGCGCGCAACTTTGTTTGACGAACAAGCCTACACACGAGCGGGCTGTTCGCTGAAACAAGGTTTCAGCGGACAGTTTTTCGGAAATTCCGAAAAACCTTGTCCGTCCAACTGTCCGCTGAAACTGTCCGCTGAAAGCCCACACACGAGCGGACTGTCCGCCCAAACACTGTTCAGCGGACAAAGTTGGGCGAACAGTCCGCCCGTGTGTACGCGGCCTAAGTGTGATTTTAACCTTTTTCATAATAAAAAGAACATACTACACTATACAAATTCTCTCCTTGAATCAGACTGAGACAGAAGTACAGTTCAGTCATACTCGTTTAATAATAATAATAATAATAAAAAGGTAAACAGAGTAAACATAGTCAAAACACAGCGAGAGTACAGGAACCGGAACGGATAGTCAGACAAGCCAAAACGTCAAGGAGCCAGAGATGAGCTTAATAGTACTGCAAGCAGGATCTGGAGCCAGAAGGAATGTCAGTCAAGCAAGTTTTTAACAGGAACACAGGACACCATCTCTAGAGATGTGATCAAGGTGAAGGCAGAGATTGTCTGGGCTGGACGGCTTAAGTAGGCAGAACTGACGAACATCATCAACAGGTGAGTCACTGTAGATAGAAAGCAGCTGACAATTAGCCGACAGCTGAGCGGCCACCTTTGAGAAGAAAGGGCTGAGCCCAGCCCTGACACTCCTTCCATGTATGAGTGGTACACGGTACAGACCTATAGACATCTACTGCCTACATAGGAAGATTTGGAGGACTGGCGGTTATTATATCTTCCGCTCACCAGACTTAAAGAGTAAGTAAAGTTTTCTTTTTTAATTGTACCCACAGGTAAGCATTTAATAATATAGCAGTTTATCCAGGTGTACCAGGAGATACTAAGGCTTATTTTTTGGCCCATTCATGTATATTTCACTGTGGAGAAAGTAAGAAGTGGAGAACCTGGGACAACTTCACTTTCTGAAATCTGCAGAAGCATGAAGATAAGTCCCCAAGCCGATTTCCAATAAGGGAGACTACTAGTGGCAAAAGGAGGAAGCTGTATTGGCATTTTGAAGGCTTGTTGGTTTCATGTGTTTGGTGAGTGCATCCCCATAGGGGGTTGTTTTTTCGTTCCACAAGTGGTGATCTGTATGGTGGAAGCTGTATCTCAATCACAAAACGAGTGGATAGAACAAGCACCCTGCTCTCTGGACACTGAACTGAACTTTACTTAAACGCATGTTTTGTGAAAAAATGTGCATGCGCTGCTATACATGAAAAGTGGACTTTTTTTATTTTAAGTTACATGTTTTGTGTATTTTTTATATGTGTATGTTTTTAAAAAAGCAGCAGCTGAGAAGCGGGTTTCTTACATAGGTGGGGTACCGCATAAATATTGCATTTAAACTTCCAAGAGCGCAGAGCAGTGTGCTATATGGGCTGGCGTATATCATTATTTTAGCACATTTTTTACAAGCATTTAATGAGGCTTACCTGTAGGTACTGTAAATATCTCCTAAACTTGCACCGTTCAGGAGACATTTACTATATACGCCACCGATTACGTCATCGGCGCATTCGCTCTGAAGGAACGCCCGTATTTGCTGTTTCTTCAGAGCCCTGTGCCGTGACCAACTGCTCCCACACACATGCATGGGAATGATGTCATCACGGCTCCGGCCACTCACAGCGCTGGAGCCCACGAACCAGGAGGAAACACCGGGGAAACAGCCGTCTCAGAGGTGTGCAGGCGCTGCTGTGGGGGCTTCATTCTAAGGTAAGTATTTAATAATGAGCTAGTATGCGATGCATACTAGCTCATTATGCCTCTGTCTTACGTTTTTTTTTTGGGGGGTTTACAACCTCTTTATGCGCAATAGACCCACATGCAGTATTGCTAGGGGGTACAGTAAGTCTGGTGAGTAGGGGCACAAAGGGGGTTGCGTGGAGCACATTTCACTGTGGGATTATATGGAGCACTGCAGCACATTAGAGTTTACATTTCTTGCACACCAGTACTTTGGAAGAAGATAAAGTGAGGCCCGGAGTGCAATGACTGCAAGGAAGATAACGGAGGACCGGGCATGACAGGGATGGATAGGGCAGCAGGGGGTTAATTTGCAGGCAGAAGCTGGGAGGAGGAGCTGGGAGTGTCCGTTGCTGTAGGGGGGCGGAGCGGCTTAAAAGGTGGAGGGGGCGGAGCTTTGAGCCAGTTCGTCGGAGGGGAAACAGAGAGGAGGCAGTTGTCCCACCCTCCCTCCCTACTTTTTCAGAGGGGTTTTGGTTCTTGTGTTTGTTTTTTTGTCTTGCAGGTGGCTGTGGATCGCATGTCATGACAGCGGTGGAGTCGGAATTGGATGCTGGCGGTGTGTGTCTGGTGGTCTTTGACGGTTGGCGGTAAAAATCAGAAGTCATCTGATATGGGGTGGGGGGCCCATTGCTAAGATGGGTCCCTCCGGTGTATTCCTGAACGTTGGAGGGAATACCGGTATGGTTGTCACTGCGGAGGTTGTCTCCGAGCGGTCACAGCTCGAGGCCTGGAGAAGTGGGAAGTGGGTACCGCAGTGACTTGTTGGTTGGAAAAGTTATGGGTCACCGTCAGAGATCACCAGACCGGGCATGTTTGTGTGTTATTGGTTATATGTTTATGTTTACAAGTACATTTGATATTGCACATTTTCTTGGTTATATATATATATTTATGGAGATATATATTTATATATATTTATATATATTTTGGTTGGAGTATTTTTGAGGTTTGTAATAAAGGCTGTTGTGGCCATTTTACTCCAAGCAAGGTGTGGTCTCTTACTTATGGAATAACATGGGGGGGTGGAGGTTGGAGTATATGGGCAACAGGTAATAGTGGGGGCCCTTAGACTACCCTGGTCATGCTTATATGAATTGATCCTTCTTTGGGACTATTAAATATACATATTTCATTATCATTAATCATTTTTTGGGCTTATATGATTATAATTTATGCACAGTTCTGGCACTGAAATTGATTATATATTAATGTGATGAGCTTGTTTTAATGAGCAATCGCTGTTTGCTCTGTGGTTTGGTGTATATACTATTTTTTGAAACATCTCCCATTATTTTTATATTATTGCCATTATGGTATCACAGTGCAAGCTGTGTTTTTTTTCCCCCATTGTTAAGAATATAACAGGAATGCCGCGTACACACGGTCGGACTTTTCAGACGGGAAATGTTTGATGTGAGCTTATTGTCGGAAAGTCCGACCGTGTGTATGCTCCATCGAACATTTGCTGTCGGAATTTCCGGCCACAAATGTTTAAGAGCATGTTCTCAAATTTTCTACCAACTTCACTTGTTGGAAAGTCCGATTGTGTGTACACAAGTCCGTCACACAAAAGCTCCCGCATGTTCGGAATCAAGCAGAAGGAGCCGCACTGGCTATTGAACTTCCTTATTCTCGGCTCGGCAAACGTCTTGCACGTCACCACGTTCTCATGTTCAGAATTTCCGACAACATTTGTGCGACCGCGTGTATGCAAGACAAGTTTGAGCCAACATCCTTTGGGAAAAAAAACCTCGCTTTTGTTGACGGAATGTCCGATCGTGTGTACGTGGCAGAAGGCTGAGACTAAATGGACATTTAAGAAGACAATGGTGCAATATTACCAAAAAAACAAGAAGGTGGTGAAGATACAACCAGGACCAGTTCAGAGCTAGAGCATTGGTTTCTGGGCTAACCCTTTAAAGTACACCTGTCACAAAAGTGATAAGAAGTCTCTAGACTTTTTCCAAGTCATTGATACTGAAGCCAAAGAATATTATAACAGCTAGACAAAAGAAAAGTCAACAATGGCAATATACACTCACCAACCACTTTATTAGGTACGCCTTGCTAGTACCGGGTTGAACCCCCTTTTGCCTTCAGCAGATTAGCATCCAATAATACCTATTCAGATTTTTAAAGTAGTCAAAGGATTTTAAGGGAAACTTTTAAAGTTTTTAGGTGAATTTTATTTTACATTTTTAAAGTTTATGAGTTTTTCAACTTTAAAGGAGAAGTCCATCCTGAGTGTTTTAGGCTAGGCTTCTCCTAAGGGTCACAGGAGTGCAATTTGTTTTGTGATCTGGGGACTGTGGAGGCCATTGAAGTACAGCGACCTCATTGTCATGTTCAAGAAACCAGTTTGTGATGACTGGAGCTTTGTGACATGGTGCATTATCCTGCTGGAAGGAGCCATCAGAAGATAGGTGCACTGTAGTCACAAAGGGATGGACATGGTCAGCAACAATACTCAGGTAGGCCATGGTGTTTAAACGATGTTCAATTGGCACTCAGGGGTCCAAAGTGTGCCAAGAAAATATCCCCCACACCATTACACCACCACCACCGCTAGGAGCCTAAACAGTTGATCCACTGCAAACAATTGTTTATGTCAATATCTGACCCTACCATCTGAATGTCGCAGCTGAAATCGAGACTCATCAAACAAGGCAATATTTTTCCAATCTTCTATTGTTCAATTTTGGTGAGCCTGTGCGAATTCTATCCTCAGTTTCCTTAGCTGGCAGGCGTGGCACTCGGTGTGGTCTTCTGCTGCTGTAGCCCATCTGCTTCAAGGTTCAATGTGTTGTGTGTTCAGAGATAGTATTCTGACCTCTGGCATTTTTGTCAACTGCCGCTGACTGGATATTTTCTCTTTTTCTGATCATTCTCTGTAAACCCTAGAGCTGGTTGTGTTAAATACTCAGACCAGCCCGTCTGGCACCAACAACCATGCCATGTTCAAAGTCACTTAAATCCTCTTTCTTCCTGATTCTGATTCTCAGTTTGATCTTCAGCAAGTTGTCTTCACCACATCCAGATGCCTAAATGCATTGAGTTACAGTGTATGCGGGTGCTCTGAGCATAAGGACCATGCAGACAGTATCTCTAAAAATCAGGGGTCTGATGGTATATCTCCAACACTGAGGGCTGCACTCACAATGAGAAGCAATCTCTAAAAGGAAATAAAACAGAAAAGAGAGGCACCTCTAAGTGCAGAACTAGTAGCTATTTATTTTCCCAAAAAGATGGAATGGAACTACCAGTAAGCCAGATGTATTCATCAGTAAGGGACGCATTTCGGAACATTAGTAGGATCCTTTTTCAACCTAATCTGGGTTGAAAAAGGAACTTACTAATGTTCCGAAACGCGTCCCTTATTAATGACTACATTCGGTCTGTGTGTCCACTCATCGGCTTATGCCGCGTACACACGATCGGAATTTCAGCTAGAAAAAGACCGATGAGAGCTTTTCATCGTAAAATGCGACCGTGTGTATGCTCCATCGGAATTTAGCTGTCCGAATTTCCGCCAGGCAAAAATTGATAGCATGTTCTCAATTTTCCTGATGGAAAAACTTTCTATCGGAAATTGTGTATGCAAGTCCGACACGCCAAAAATCAGGCATGCTCAGATTCAACTACGAGACGGAAGCTATTGGCTACTGGCTATTGAACTTCCTTTTTCTAGTCCCGTCTTACGTGTTGTACGTCACCGAGTTCTAAATGATCGGAATTTGGTGTGACCGTGTGTAGGAAAGACAGATTGAGGGGAATTCCGTCGGGAAAATCATCGGAGCTTTTTCCAACGAGAATTCCGATCGTGTGTACGCGGCATTACTGGTAGTTCCATGCTTTTGGCACAGCATATTTTATAATCGTGAGAGCCTTTACATGCTGGGGACCCCTCTGCCTGACCATCTGTAACATTAATGATTATACACTTTTTAATTTGCCAGATTTTTAAGTGTTTTTAATATTTTTGAGAAAATAAATTGCTACTAATTCTGCACTTAGAGGCGCCTCTCTTTTCTGTTTTGTTTCTAAATGCATTGAGTTGCTGCCATGTGATTTGCTGATTAGCAATTTGTGTTACCAAGCAATTCAGCAGGTGTACCTAATAAAGTGGCCGGGGAGTGTATATTTCTCTTCAAAATGGGGGACCAAGCACAGAATGATTCACCGTCATGTTTATTGTGAAGTAAGAGCCAGATGGGGTACAGAAGCACATCACAGCTGGACCTGGTACATGTCACAGACCAACAGCAAATCAACGATGACGACTTATCGAAACTGCAAAATAAACATAATGATGAAGCATTTTATGTAGAAGGTTAAATTGTCCAGTTTATATGTAAGGTTGGATATTTTAATAGGTCTTCATTCACCACACCATGCACTAAACCAGCAGACTTTGACAATGAATCGGCTGAACCTGCACTGGCTTATTCAACTTGCATAATGTAAAAATTAAAGGGGCTCCCAGGGGCGGACTGACCATTCGGGCCCTTGGCACTGCCCGAGGGCCCCATGCCACTAAGGGGCCCCATCAGGGTTGCCAGCCTCAATAAAACCAGGGACAGTATGTAAAAATCTGTGTGTTTTTAAAAAATCCCAAGATTATAGCTGCCCAGCCTCTCCAGTACCTGTATTCTGTGTGTGTATACTATGTGTGTATATTGTGTGTCTGTGTGTGTATACTGTATGTGTGTGTGTATACTGTGTGGCCCCATATTCTATTGCCTGGGGGCCCCATAATCTCCTATTGCCCGGGGGCCCCATAATCTTTTCCTATTGCCTGGGGGCCCCATGAGTCCGCCCCTGGGGGCTCGCTCAAGTTTCTGAGAGCTTCTTTTTGGAATGTGATACATCCCGAGGGCTGTGAGAACACGACTCTACAGGCTCTCATTCCTCCATTGTTTTCATGATCTTTTATTTACAGGACACTAGGATGTATTTGCATTCTTTTTTTTCTTTTTCCACTGCTTTGTCTATACTGCACAGTTTCCTATGGCAGTTTTATAGAACTGCAATGCTCCTAAATATTTGCACTATGTAGTTGGTAGGTTACTGCTTTTTGTAAATATTAAGGTCACCTTTTCTGAATGTGTGCTCTTTTCTTCTTAGGCCAAATGTTTGTATAGAGTGTTTCTTCTCTTAGGCCTTGCTCCAGCCTGGGACATACTGGGCCAAAAGACTTAGGCTACTTGTTATGCCCCGTACACACGATCACATTTTCCGACAACAAATGTTGGATGTGAGCTTGTTGGCTGAAAGTTCAACTATGTGTATGCTCCATCGAACATTTGTTGTCTGACTTTCTACCAACACATGTTGGCTAGCGGGTTCTCAAATTTTCCGTCAACAAAACGTTGTTGTCAGAATTTCCGATCGTGTGTACAGCAGTCCGATGCACAAAAGTTCACGCGTGCTCGGAATCAAGCAGAAGGAGCCGCACTGGCTACTGAACTTCCTTTTTCTAAGCTTGTCGTATGTCTTGTACGTCACCACGTTCCCATGTTCGTAATTGTTGGCCAACATTTGTGTGACCATGTGTACACAAGACAAGTTTAAGCCAACAACCTTCGAACAAAATTCCACGGTTTTGTTGTCGGAACATCCGATCATGTATACGGGCATTAGAGTGGATATCTGAAGGTTATTGGGTTGGAAAATTATCTTCTTGCTAAAGAGTGTTACAGAGGAGCTGGGTAAAAGCTTCCATATGAACATTCTAATGCCACGTACACATCGGAATTTTGATCGGAAAAAGCTCTGATGGTTTCCCAATGGAATTCGGATGGGATTTCACTCAAACTGTCGTGCATACACATGGTCACACCAAATTCCATCTATCAAGAATGCGGTGATGTACAACACGTACGACAGGACTATAAAAAGGAAGTTCAATACCCAGTAGCCAATAGCTTCCATCTCGTATTTGAATCTGAGCATGCATGCGTTTTTGCGCATCCGAATTGCATACACACGATCGAAATTTCCGATTTTTGCTGGCGGGAATTCGGCCAGCTAAATTCCGATGGAGCATACACATGTTTTTTTTTTTTTTCGATGAAAAGCTCTCATCTGTCTTTTGCTGGCTGAAATTCTGATCTTGTGTACGCGGCATAAGAAGGATTGATTATCCACAGGTCAAGGTATCACTGGCGGCATTAAAATCCAGATTTATTAGGGAGAGATCCACTGCAATTTTAGAAAGACTGACCAATCTAACAGGGTCATAGAACTGTCTAGTTGCAATTACAAAGAGACCACTCTTATAGGGTCTCACTGCTACCACTACTAATACTACTGCTACCAAAATATCGGTTCTATTTTCCCATTTGTGTGCTATTTTGGTGTATTGTGCCCCCCCAAACCCTCTCTCCTAGATTTGAGTTCGGTAATACCATAGAAAACTGGTTACAGAGGCAGGTCCATAGGGTGAATAATCCGGAGTGGTAAGTGGGGTACCCCAAGTCTCCTTGGGACTAATTCTGTTGAATTTTTTCATAAACAATATAGAGAATGGGAATCTCAGTGTCTGCGGACGATACAAAGCTAAGTAGGGAAATAATTCACAGCAGGATATAGTAACCCTACAAAAGGACCTCAATAAAATAATGGGATGGGCAACTGCATGGCAAATGAGGTTTATGGTATAAAAATGTAAAGTAATGCAGTTTGGAGCTAAAAATGTGAATGCAAGTTACTCACTAGGGGGAGAACCTCTGGGGGAGTCCAGGATGGAGAAAGATTTGGGGTCCTAGTAGATCACAGACTATTAGCATGTATAAAAAGGGAATTTACTCCAGAGATAAAATGATAATCCTGCCATTTTATAAAACTCTGGTTTGGCCACATCTGGAGTATGTCGCCCAGTTCTGCTCTCCAATCCTCAGGCGGTAGGCACGGGAACTGGAGAAAGTCCAGAGAAGGGCACCAAAGTTAATAAATTGACTGGAGGACCTCAGTTATGAGGAACAACTACAAACATTAAATGTATTCTCTCTGGGGAAGAGAGGCTTGAGCAGTGATATGATAGCGATATACAAATAGCTCAATGGTGATTCTGGCATGGGGATTAAACTATTCAGTCTCAGGGAGTGTAAGAAGACACAGGACTACTCAACGACATTGGAGGAGAAGAGGTTTAAAGCGGAGCTCCACCCTAAAGTGGAATTTCCACTCATTGGAACCCTCCCCCCCTCCGGCGTCACAATTGGCACCTTTCAGCGGGGAGGGGGGTGCAGATACCTGTACAGTACAGGTATCTGCACCCACTTCAGGCATAGATATCCGCAGAATCTGCGGATATTTACGCCACTTCCCGCGGGTCCTCCACTGTCTGCTGGGAAACACACGGATCCCAGAGACAGTGGGGACCATCCTTATTGCGCAGCGCGACTCGCGCAATGCGCAGTAGGGAACCGGGAAATGAAGCTGCAAGGCTCCACTTCCTGATTCCCATACCCAAGATGGCGGCAGCAGCACCCGAGAGATGATCGAGAGATAGGCTTCGGGTGCCGACATCGCGGGCGCACTGGGCGGGTAAGTGTCCTTATTTTAAAAGTCAGCAGCTGCAGTATTTGTAGCTGCTGGCTTTTTTTTTTTTAAACGGCGGAACTCCCGCTTTAACCTTAAACTGCATAGGGTTTTTTTCACTGTCAGGGTGGTATGGATGTGGAATTCACTTCCACAATCAGTGGTGTCAGCAGGAAGTATTGATCATTTTTAAAAACTCTTGGACATGTATCTTAGTGAACACAGTATACAGGGATATGGGAAATGATTAGGAACACACACACCTCCTCCCAAGAGAATGCATTCTACGGTTGTACTGTAAGTTGCCTTATTTTGTAAAAAAGTAATCTAAAGATTGAAATAACAACATTTGTCTGGAAAATATGCTTTTTTTTTTTTACAGTGTTTTTGTTTAACCATTTGGGCTCCAGAAGGTTTTACCCCCTTTATGACTATGTCATTTTTTGCTATTTAACTGGTAATTGCGTGGCCATGTAACACTGTACATAAATTAAGTTTATGTAAATTTTTTAACACAAATAGAGCTTTCTTTGGTGGTATTGGAGCACCACTGTTTTTTTTTTTTATCTTTTATTATACAAATGACTTTTTTTTTTTTAAATAACATTTTTTTTTACTTCCTGTTATAAAACATATCCATGGAATAAAAAAAAAGATCCCAAAAACAAAACAACACATTTCTTCAAAAATGTAGGCTAAAATGTATTCTCCTAAATGTCTTTGGTAAAAAAAAATTCCAATAAGTGTATGTTGATTGGTTTATGTAAAAGCATCTACAAACTATGGTATACATACTGAAATTTCTATTTATTCTTTTTTTTTTATAGTAGTAATGGCGGTGAACAGTGACTTATAGGGGGAGTGCGGTTTACAATCTGACACTGATTGACACTGGGTGGGAACTGACTAACTGACACTGATAATACTATACACTGACACTGTGCTAATGACACTGCCTGGGAAAGGGTTAACATCTCGGGGTAATGGGGTTAAGTGTGACTAACAAGTTTTAATATGGGTATTATGTGCTGCTTTTTGTAAAAAATCGATTTATTCCTTCTCCCTGGCACACCCTGTACCTGGTATAATCCAGCGATATACAGGTACATCGCTGTGCCTGTAGGAGCCGCCCGTCCACAGTACAATGGCGGGCAGTCCTAAAAAGGTTAATTTAGCTATGGGCTCATTAGTTTAACTGCTGCCCACTTGCCGTATAGTAAAATGACGGACGTGCGGGAGCACTCTCATTCATTCACATCATATGATGTCCTCCCATTCTAGATGTACGTTGTATTGACATAGGGTCTTTACCATGTGATCAGCTGTGTTCAATCACAGCTGATCACATGGCACGTATTGGCAGCACTGGTGGACACTGACGGGCAGCACTGATGGGCACTGATGGGGCTTCACTGTTTGTCAGTGCAGATTTCCCCGTTGAGGAATGCCGCTTACCAGCTCTCCTCTCCTCGCACGCTGTTAGCATGAGGAGAGGAATGCCGTTAACCTGCATTTCCTGGTTGCTCTGTGATGCGCTGTGATTGGACACAGTTGGCTTTAAATGTGCCACCCATCAGTGTTCATCAGTGCTGCATATGAGTGCCCATCAGTGTGGCATATTAGTGCCTCCTCATCCGTGCCAATCAGTGCAGCCTATTAGTGCCCATCAGTGCTACATATTTGTGCCTCCTCATCAGTGCTGCATATTTGTGCCTCCTCATCTGTGCTGCATATTAGGGCCTCCTCATCAGTGCCCATCAGTGCAACCTCTTCAGGGCACATCAGTGAATGAGAAAAATTACTTATTTACAAAACTTTATAACAGAAACTAAGAAAAAATGTTTTTATTCAAAATTTTTGGTCTTTTTTTATTTGTTTAGTAAAAAAATAAAAAACCTGGAGGGGATTAACCTCCCTGGCGGTATGATTAGTTCTGATTTTAGGTGCTGAAAGCGGTGCGATTATTTTGCATGGAAATTTGGAGTTTTATATTGTAGACCTGCAATTCTTAGGAATAACTCTCTTAAATCTGTTCAAACCAGAGTCTAGCAGACATCCCGGGTATGATAAAGTTTATAATATAATAAATAATGATAATAAATAATAAAAATTATTCAATAATGTAATCAAATCCAAAAACACTGAAATTTGCTCATTTGCAGAATTGTCACTGTCATTAGATTTAGTGTTTGATGACAAATTTCCCCACAAATCGCTATCGCTCAATTCTGCAAGTGATTCTAATTTATTATCGCTGTTTTCTAGCTGGTCTAAAATCACTTTTGACATAAAGGGACACTTTTTGGTTGCTATGGGCAATCTCCAAATTCCAGGCAGAAAAAACAGTATTTATAATATAAAAGTGCATGCAGGGCACTGGACAGACCACTAGGGACAAAGGGGGTGTGTATTTTTTTTATACAGTACTGTAATCTGTAGGATTACAGTACTGTATGTGTTTTGTGTATTTTAATTTTTTGGAATTTGGCGCCGATCTCCACTCTCATGCGTCGTAACATCGCAGGGAACGGAGCTCAGCGGCACTCGGGCACTGTGTGAGCGAAGGACTGCTCGCACACACAGCGGGGAGGACATCGCTGGATCCAGGGGACAAGGTAAGTAACCTCTCCCTGTATCCAGCGATGCGATCCCAAGTCTGGCTCGGGGTTACCGCTCGTGGTACTGAAATTGCAGCCCGAGCCAGACTCGGGATTACTGCCAGGGAGGTTAAATACCACCAAAAGAAAGCTCTATCTGTCTCAAAAAAATGATAAAAAATGTTGTTTGGGTACACCATTGCATGACCGCACAATTGTCATTCAAAGTGTGACAGCACCGAAACGGAAAATTGGCCTGGGCAGGAAGGGGGTGAAAATGCCCAGTAGGCAAGTGGTTAATCGCAAAATTCTGATGTCGAATTTTCAAAACCTGAAAATTTATGAACCTACTTATAGATTGGTGTAGTAAAGACTGTAACAAAAGGGATGAAGCTGGAAAAGCAGTCAGGAAGTAGTTCAACAGATTACAACCAGCTAAAAATCAAATATCCATTTGAGGTGGACTGATGAAGGATAGCACTTTTTCTAACCCACCCTCCTCCACCTTCCTGCCCTTATTCCATAAATAAACAATACCCAGCAACCTCATCCACCCACTTGTGGCCCACACCAACTCCAGGGTTCTACAGTTCTCTTTACCTAGCCTGCAGATTGTGGTGTACTGTATATGCCTTTCCCTGAAGGCCCTAATGGTGGAGGTGTCTACTTGCAAATCTACAAGGAGGTGGCTTCTCAACTAGGGTCTATAGAGAATAGCAGGAGTAGGTGGCCAACTCAGTGAAGGGGATGGAAAGATCATTGGAGACATTGGAGGGGGTTGCCAGCTGATCTTAAGTAGGTATGAGACTGTGTATGAGTTGGAGAGGGCAAGGGGGCAGTTTGTCTTCTTATCCTTTAGAGTGGCTTCAGGTCTGCTACCTTAGTAAATCTATGCAGCTATGGCATAAAGATGAGGAATAACTTAAAACAAAAGCAAATATTTCAATTTATGCAAATATACACATTCATTTAAAGCATTGATATCCCATTTTTTTTTTTCTTTTGCGGAGAACTTTGTAGATAATCTAAAATGATAATGTGGATATGTGTTTGTTTTAGATGCAAATTATGCTAAAAGTGTTTACATTTCTTTTATTTTCCCATTACTCTTTCAATGAGAAATATTGACAGAGGATTTCTAAAAACTTCAAAATGAATAAAATGAACATGATTGATGCTGCAATAAACGAAAAACAGTCCTTCTAACAAGTCCATGGAGGATTCCTCTGGAGCAGCGGGATATCGCAATAAACGGAACAGAAACAAATGAATCACTGTATTTAATTATGCAAACACTTCATTACTTTTAATTACTCACTTTTTCTGATATAAAATGTTAATAATAATTTTGCCAATTCTTTTACAACACACATAAAGAGAAAGACATTACTCAAAACCTATATATTAATTACAATCTCAATTAATATTTTTTTCCTCTGGAAGTTCAAATATGGCTGCACCTTGGCCATGGTTTATAAAGAAAAGGCTTTTAAAGTGAAATTCTAGGCATATTTTTTTGGAAAGAATGGGGAATAAAAAAGCCTTGGTCGGGTTTTATAGCTGTGGACATTACCATGAAGTAGATTTACCCTCTCTATTTGTCCTGGTGACCACCTCTACCAGAAAAGATAGTAAAAGGAAGTTCAAAACTTAGCAGCTGTAGGGAAAATCTTTTAAAGTTGAAGTTTTTTTTTTAAATCAGAAAACCATTTATTACATCACGCTTATCGTCAAACATTCCATGTAAATATATATCAACATGGAAAAAACAATAGTGAAAACAGTCCACTTTTATGGAGTCCAAAACCCAGGTGTGTAATACAGCCGGGGGCACTTACCTTCACAAACATAAAAAAGACGCCTCTTACCACAGATTAAGACCTCTTGATTATAGAAGGTTTAATGGGTTCTCCAAATAATGGCAACCCCACTTCTCCAGTAAACACCACAACATCAGAATATCCAATAGCCACATTGAGAGAGAAAAAGGCTCCACTAAGGTTTATTTAATTTAACAGATACTCAAGGCCATATATATGCAAGGCAAATGAATAAACATATATGAAAAAGTTGAGTCGCTCATTATGCGCATGTGATGATTTAAATTATATGCTCCGACCGATGCATTTTTTCTGAATGTATATCATCTTGTTCCAGGCCCACCAATGATGCCAATTCTGATTAAGAATGTCGAATGGACCATAAGCTTCAAAGCAGGTGTCATGGTTATGCAATAGAGTTTGTCTGCTTACCTGTTCCATGTGTTCATCTCTAGAGACCAGCTGACCCTCACCTGACTGCTTTTGTAATCCATCCTCTGGCATGACTCCACCCTAGCTCCTATCAGAGAACTCTATATTAACCTGAGCACTGCAGGCCAACCCTGCTGATCAACCATTGTGTATTCCTTTGTGTGTTTAGCTTCCTGTTACCTGCCGTGTGCTCTTCTGTTGTTCTGTTACCGACTTTGGCGTGTCCTTGACTATCCCTGTTTGCCTGTGATCCTGACCTATTGGCATGTCCCTGACTATTCCTGTCTGCTTGTGGCCCCGACCTTGGCTTTATCCCTCACTATCCCTATCCTCCTGTTGCCTACTGTGGGTGCGAGCTGGGGGACCCTTGGGGTCGCGACCTGGAGCCAGTTGCAGCCAAGTCCATCCTCACCACTAGAGGCTCTGGTGAACACCTGCTGGCTCTTAGGCTCCATGCCCCAGGGAACCTTACGCTCTAACCTCGGTGGGATCTGTCTCCGTCCGCAGCAGTCAGCCTTAGGGCCCACAACCTTGCGGTGCGCTCCTGATCCCTACAGTGTGCATCTGTCACCTCGCCTCAAGGTGACCTGACAGTTTGATCAGCCATGGACCCAGCTGATGTGCTGCTATCCGCAGATGACCCATTGCAGGGCTTAGTTCGCAGACTTGAGACCCAAGAATCGCATCAGACCTAGGTGATGCGATTCCTTCAGGATTTGGCATCCTGTGTTGAACAGGTTCAGGCCTCATTAGGACCCCTGGTTCAACAACCTCAACCGCTATCTGCCGCTGCACCTATCGCATCAGTCGCAGCCACACATTCATTACAACTACCAGCTCCGGCCTATTTCTCTGGGGACTCCAAGGCTTGCAGGGGGTTCCTTAGCCAGTGCACAATACATTTTGAACTTCAGCCCCAAAACTTCCTGTCCGATCGGGCAAAAGTAGCATATATTATATCCCTCCTGTCCGGCGAGGCGCTAGCTTGGGCTGCCCCTCTGTGGGAACTGAATGATCCAGTGGTTTCTAGCCTGTCTGATTTCTTGAAACTTTTTCGAAATATCTTCGAGGAACCGGGTCGTGTTTCCTCAGCGGCTAGCGCTCATTTACGTCTCCGTCAAGAGTCTGCTTCTGTGGGACAGTATGCTCTTCAGTTCCGTATCCTTACAGCTGAATTGAGCTGGAATAATGAGGCCCTAGTTGCAACCTTTTTACATGGCCTCTCTGATAGAGTGAAGGATGAATTAGCAGGAAGATCCCTTCCTGCTGATCTGGACAGTGTCATCACCTTGTGTAACCAGATTGATATTCGCTTTCAGGAAAAGGCCTTGGAAAAAAGACGCCTGCTCTCCCCGTCCTTTAGGCAGCCTGAGTCCCCAGTCCCTTCTCTTCGATCCGAGGAGCACCCCTGCCTACTGAGGAACCTATGCAGTTGGGCTGGACTAAGTTATCTCCCGAAGAACGTGCTAGGCGCGGAACTCTGGGCCTATGCCTCTATTGTGGGGCCAAAGGTCATTTCCGTGACACTTGTTCTCTTCGTCCGGAAAAACGCTCAGGGCTAATACATTTGGAAGGTGGAGTATTAAACCCTGAAATATCACCTTCACCTTCTCGGCTTCTCCTTTCTGTGTTGCTTCATGTCGGTTCTTCCTCTCGTTCGGTCTCAGCACATCTGGATTCCGGAGCCGCTGCCAATTTCATGGATTGGGAAACTGCATCCTCAATGAGACTTACCCTTTTGCCCCTTACTACGCCATTGGTGGTCTTGGCGATTGATGGCACTGTTCTCCCAGGGGGCCCTATCCGCTTCCAGACTCTTCCTGTTAAGATGTCAGTAGGGACACTCCACCAGGAGTGGATATCCTTCCTTGTCTTACCTAAGGCTTCATCTCCTATCATATTAGGTCTTCCTTGGTTACGGCTCCATTCTCCACACGTTGACTTGTCTGCTGGACAGATCCTGGCTTGGGGTTCCTCCTGTTCCTCTTCCTGCCTACTCAAGGGTACCCCAAAAGAGAAACTTCCTGTTACCACCATCCCAGTATCTTCTGCTCTTCCCACTGTATATAGCGATCTCTGGGATGCGTCCTGCAATAGTCGGACTGATGCACTCTCTAGGTCATGTGGTACTCTGAATGAAGGGCCCACCTATGAACCTGAGTCGATCATTCACTCCAGTTTGCATAACCATTTACCTTTGCCTGTCCCTAATCTCCCTTGGACGCACAGCCAGGCTAACTTGTCTGCAAATTCCACAGTTGCTATGCCCTATGATGCGATTGAGATGGTCGCTACACCTGACAATACTATTCAGTCGGCCTCTGCACCAGTTATGCCAGTCCAGCCCATGCCCAATGAGCTTCCTGCTTCTTGTTCAGGACTTTCGGTGACCCGGCCTCACCCTACTGCTACTATGTCCGTTCAAACCCGTTTAAGAGGCTCAATCCATCCTTTGGATAGACTGCCTCATTCGGCCAGGTGGGGTTTTCAATCTTTTTCTCAGGGTTCTCTGCATTCTGTTTGTGTTTTAGCTATCCAGCTTGACTCTTGTGACATGTCAACTTCTAAACAACCTGACCTCAGGGATCCACTGACCTCTGCCCAGTCTGGTGGTCCTGTTCTAGATGCCCAGCTCATCTTTAAGGGTCTGGGGGACCCTGCTCAGGCTCCTGATCTTCTCATGCCCTTACCCATTCCTAAAAAGCCTTTAGTCCTCAAGTCCTCTTGTCCTCTCCCTACCTCGGTTCCAGTCTCTGAGGATAATCTAAAATACGAGGTTAGTCAAGTTTTGGATTCCCGGCTCCATAAAGGCATTCTTCAGTACCTCGTACATTGGAAAGGGTTTGGCCATGAGGAGAGGTCTTGGATCACTGCATCTGAGGTCTTTGCTCCTACTCTGTTGAGGAGGTTCCATCTGGAGTTTCCCTTTAAGCCTGGACCTAGGCGGGGGAGGGGGAGGCCTTGTAAGAGGGAGGGTACTGTCATGGTTATGCAATAGAATTTGTCTGCTTACCTGTTCCATGTGTTCATCTCTAGAGACCAGCTGACCCTCACCTGACTGCTTCTGGCATGACTCCACCCTAGCTCCTATCAGAGAACTCTATATTAACCTGAGCACTGCAGGTCAACCCCGCTGATCAACCATTGTGTATTCCTTTGTGTGTTTAGCTTCCGGTTACCTGCCGTGTGCTCTTCTGTTGTTCTGTTACCGACTTTGGCGTGTTCTTGACTATCCCTGTTTGCCTGTGATCCTGACCTATTGGCGTGTCCCTTACTATTCCTGTCTGCTTGTGGCCCCGACCTTAGCTTTATCCCTCACTATCCCTATCCTCCTGTTGCCTACTGTGGGTGCGAGCCGGGGGACCCTGGGGGTTGCGACCCTGGAGCCAGTTGCAGCTAAGTCCATCCTCACCACTAGAGGCTCTGGTGAACACCTGCTGGCTCTTAGACTCCGAGCCCCAGGGAATCTTACGCTCTAACCTCGTGGGATCTGTCTCCGTCCGCAGCAGTCAGCCTTAGGGTCCACAACCTTGCGGTGCACTCCTGATCCCTACAGTGTGCATCTGTCACCTCGCCTCAAGGTGACCTGACAGCAGGGCTCAAAATTGAAAGTCCTGAGCTATTAGCCAGGCCTTAAGAGTTACTTGCTACTGGTTGACCCACCCAAACCCTACCCTGCCCCAATCCTCCCTGAACACGCCCTCGTAAATTATTCTATTTTATCCTTATTTTACTTATTACAGTCAGATCAATAAAATATGATTGCCTATTCATGGTATTTTTGTGTATGTATTCAGCGCTCTCTCAACATAAAAGGATATAAATGTGCAACTTCATAACATGATATAGTATTTATACCATGATTCTACAGCAGTGGTTCTCAACCAGGGTTCCTCCAGCGGTTGCTAGGGGTTCCTTCAACATTGGGCAATTTCTGCCTCTCAGATAAGTTCCCACTGTTCCCAAGATTCCATTGATCTTTTTAGCTATCTGTAAGGAGGTAATTCTTCCCAATGACCACAAGTATAAGGACCATTCTTCCCACTGACCATCACACTAATTTATCATGAATTGCAGATCTCTAATTTTTAGCAGGGGTTCCCCCGAGACCGGAACTATTTCAAGGGTTCCTCTGTGTTGAAAAGGTTGAGAAAGGCTGTTCTACAGAGTTCATACAAGCTTTCATAGCAAAGTGCAATCAGTGTGAAAATGAAGAAAACCGCGCTAAACAACAATGGGGGTTTGAAAACCAAAAAAGGATAAAAATACCAGTGGTTTAAGACAAATCCTATAATATCTTATATCACTAGGTTGCTGCCACCCACAAGGAAAAAAACTCCAATTGGGGTTTCTTCCAAAAAATAAAACAATATGGTGACCGGGGTAATTGGCGCTACCTATTTACCAACATTAATTTTCATTACAAATAAAATGAAGATAAATCCTTCTTCCGGGATTCCTCATATCCTTTAGAGTCCTACTTGTTTCTATTAGAATCAAGAAAAACGGCAACAAGAACAACTCCTGCTAGAATCTAATACAATCACATAGATGGTCTAATGTGTGTCAACCACAGCCCTACAGAGTATGGTCAGTATATATAATGTATAATCCCGAATAAATCATGTATCCATCCTATAAAATAAAATAAAAAAAGGGGTACATGCCAAAAGATGGTGCTATATGCGATTTTCCAAGTTACAAGCTACTCAAAGTATCCCAAAACAATCTTCCTACTGGAAATTAGTTCCTGAAATTGACAGATAGATCCAGTAAACAAAGGAGAGAGGAGAGAACTAAAAACCAAAAAACAACAAATAAAAGACAAAAAAATTATATATATGTATCTATTGCTAGGTGCGATATTGCCTTAAAATCGCATTAATGCCAAGATATAATTAAATTAACAAACTGCCAGTAAAAGGCATATATATATATATGTGTTTGTGAAATTCTAGTTCAAATCCTGGATGTACAAAATATGAAAGTGTGAATGCTATTACAAACATATATATGAAAAAATATATATATATAAAAAGTGCATCAAAAAGTGCAAGTGAAGAAGCAGGAAATCAGAAAATCAATAAACCAACAAATTAAATAACACAATCCATAGTGAAAAAATGTGTATATGCTTAAAGATGTTGATACTTAAATTAAAAAAGTCAAGAGAAAAAAATATAATAATAAATAAAAAATAAAAATTAATAAACAATAAAAATAAAAATAAAAATAAAAATAAAATAAAAATACAAAAATAGTGTCCAATTATCCAAAAAAATCTTCAGTGGTGCAATTGCAAAATGTTCAAAAGTGACTTTAGTGTTTCTTGTGCAATCTTCAACGTGACTTCTGTGTTCCCCCACAAGATACCCCACTCACCAGAAGAATGCACCCCTGCAGGGGTAGTTCGCCTTAAGATCAAAGTCTGCCGATATCCAGCTCTTCAATCGCATCCAGAGGGAGATTCCATATATCCTCATAAGAAAAAAATTGTAGCCTCCATAGTGTAATTTGTATAAAAAATCAATTTATTGCCACAAAAAATATTATAATAAAAAACAATAAAAAACAATAAATTAAAGGGTGGAAAAAACAAATCTCATATAATGAGAAAAAGATGTGGAGACATAGTCCAATAAAAAATCACTCAGCCTCCATATATAAATTAATGGTATCGTTCCAGAAAAACAGATTGTATATCATAGAACCAAGCTGAGGGGAAAAATAATAAACCCCACGCTAATGGCACTCTATCCCAAAAAACAAAAGACTATGAGTGCAAAAACCACTTAAAGGCAATGTCCGGGGATATACCCTGTTACATATGATCACTCCAGTTTTATAAGTCCCCCAGGGATAGAGCCCTTCTAGCGTGAATCTTAATTCAGCGGTGTAAGCCGTTCGGTGGATCCGCAGTTTCAGCTTGCACTCCAACTGCGTTCCAACCAACGTCGGCGACCCGGAACTGACGTAATAGGCGTAACTCCGTCGAACGCGTTTCGTCACTGACGTCTTCAGCGGCGGTCGACGTCAGTGACGAAACGCGTTCGACGGAGTTACGCCTATTACGTCAGTTCCGGGTCGCCGACGTTGGTTCGAACGCAGTTGGAGTGCAAGCTGAAACTGCGGATCCACCGAACGGCTTACACCGCTGAATTAAGATTCACGCTAGAAGGGCTCTATCCCTGGGGGACTTATAAAACTGGAGTGATCATATGTAACAGGGTATATCCTCGGACATTGCCTTTAAGTGGTTTTTGCACTCATAGTCTTTTGTTTTTTGGGATAGAGTGCCATTAGCGTGGGGTTTATTATTTTTCCCCTCAGCTTGGTTCTATGATATACAATCTGTTTTTCTGGAACGATACCATTAATTTATATATGGAGGCTGAGTGATTTTTTAGTGGACTATGTCTCCACATCTTTTTCTCATTATATGAGATTTGTTTTTTCCACCCTTTAATTTATTGTTTTTTATTGTTTTTTATTATAATATTTTTTGTGGCAATAAATTGATTTTTTATACAAATTACACTATGGAGGCTACAATTTTTTTCTTATGAAGATATATGGAATCTCCCTCTGGATGCGATTGAAGAGCTGGATATCGGCAGACTTTGATCTTAAGGCGAACTACCCCTGCATGGGTGCATTCTTCTGGTGAGTGGGGTATCTTGTGGGGGAACACAGAAGTCACGTTGAAGATTGCACAAGAAACACTAAAGTCACTTTTGAACATTTTGCAATTGCACCACTGAAGATTTTTTTTGATAATTGGACACTATTTTTGTATTTTTATTTTATTTTTATTTTTATTTTTATTGTTTATTAATTTTTATTTTTTATTTATTATTATTATATTTTTTTCTCTTGACTTTTTTAATTTAAGTATCATCATCTTTAACCATATACACATTTTTTCACTATGGATTGTGTTATTTAATTTGTTGGTTTATTGATTTTCTGATTTCCTGCTTCTTCACTTGCACTTTTTGATGCACTTTTTATATATATATATATTTTTTCATATATTTTTTCATATATATGTTTGTAATAGCATTCGCACTTTCATATTTTGTACATCCAGGATTTGAACTAGAATTTCACAAACACATATATATATATATGCCTTTTACTGGCAGTTTGTTAATTTAATTATATCTTGGCATTAATGCGATTTTAAGGCAATATCGCACCTAGCAATAGATACATATATACAATTTTTTTGTCTTTTATTTGTTGTTTTTTGGTTTTTAGTTCTCTCCTCTCTCCTTTGTTTACTGGATCTATCTGTCAATTTCAGGAACTAATTTCCAGTAGGAAGATTGTTTTGGGATACTTTGAGTAGCTTGTAACTTGGAAAATCGCATATAGCACCATCTTTTGGCATGTACCCCTTTTTTTATTTTATTTTATAGGATGGATACATGATTTATTCGGGATTATACATTATATATACTGACCATACTCTGTAGGGCTGTGGTTGACACACATTAGACCATCTATGTGATTGTATTAGATTCTAGCAGGAGTTGTTCTTGTTGCCGTTTTTCTTGATTCTAATAGAAACAAGTAGGACTCTAAAGGATTTGAGGAATCCCGGAAGAAGGATTTATCTTCATTTTATTTGTAATGAGAATTAATGTTGGTAAATAGGTAGCGCCAATTACCCCGGTCACCATATTGTTTTAAAGTGCAATCAGTGTTTAGTGCACAAATAAGGCCTTTAAAGTGCAATTTGATAACAGTTTTCCATTGCCGGTGGTATCAAGTGCTTCTGAGGATGCTTTCTGGGTAGAGCAAAATGCATTAAGCGGGTGAATACTTACAGTGATGTCACGTCCCCTCTTTGAAATGCAGATCATGGCTTTGAGTTCCAGAGCAGTGTTTTCACATGCCCACATACAAGAGGAAGGCTTTGTAACTTTTAACACATTTTTACTAATTAAAAAATGTGATTATGCTATGAATTTCTTCTGGTTCTATTTCCCCATACTTATTTGAGGAGTTCTGACCTGCCGACCAGAATACCGAGAGAGAACTTACAACATAGGAATTTAACCCAATACAAGTTGGTGAGTGCGGGCACATAAGGAGGGGAGTACGGCACAGCACTTTAGTGATACCACTGGCACCGAACTTCTTATCAATTGCACTTTAAAGGACTTATTTTTGCACTGAACATTGATTGCACTTTGTTATGAAAGCTTGTATGAACTCTGTAAGTAGAATCATAGTATAAACACTATATCATGTTATAAAGTTGCACATTTATATCCTTTTATGTTGAGACAGACACAAACATACTTGAAAGGAACTTATACCTTTATACTCAGCAGTCTTGTTAGTTTTCTTTACAAATTCCACATATTTATTGTAGCGTGGGGATCACAACACTTAGATGATTGATGGTATTGGTTATTTTTATTTTTTTTCCTTATTCAGTGTAATATTTACACTGAATAAGGGAAAAAATTAAAATATCCCATACCAAAAAACATATTTAAATTATCTGACTGGGATAAATAAAATAAGGATAAAATAATACCGTACTAGAGGGCTCTTTTTGTCTTTCATGCTGTGACGGACGAGAAGAAATGGAGTGGAGACGTGGTTGGTCGGTGGGGCCCGGACAGTGAGACGGCAGGAGCCGAGCAAGCGGCTGCCTGTGTCAAACATCATCACCCACAGCTGGCTGTCCACCACTACATCGTTAGGCACACAGCATTGTGGGGGGAGGGGGGGGGGGCAGCCTCTACTTGTGTACAGTGCTCCATCCATCCAGGCATCTTCCATCCATTATCCATTCCACCACATAAACCCCCCAAGAGCATGCACCGGCAGCTGTGGGCCCACCCACTGTGGACCTGTGGCTGCCTCTCCTTGTCTGCAGTGCTGTGTGCTCCAGTCCATCCATCCATACAGCAGACTCCATCTATTATGATCCAGTCTACCTCCCCGACCACTGGCAGATGGCCTGGCACACTCACCTGGTACTCTGTTACTCCCTCCCTTGCCAGGTGTGACATGAAAGATGTCAGTCAGAGCCAGAGAGAGCCAGCAAGCCCTGACATAGACAGTCACACAAAGCAAGGTGGGCGGCTGGGTGGGAGATGATCTGGCAGATCACTGTGACAGGGCACCCATCACTTGAGTCAGGTCAAGTGGAGAACATTGATTGGAGTAATTGAGCCTTATTCCTGAAGGCAGATTCTCAGCCAGTGGGCCTTTTTCACATACTCCTACGCAGCCCATGCAGACATTACTAAACCCCTGGGTCCTGATGACCTGACGTTGTCAGTTGGGCATTCTTCATCTGACTGCGGGTTCTTCAAGAGTCTGTTCTGGGACATCCTTTCTCCACAAGCCTTGGTATCTCCAGAATTGGTGAGCAGGCAAAACCTTAATAATACATTCAGAAACACTGCAGTCAGACACCTTTAGCCAAACCGTTTGTTCATCAAAGCACCTTGCTTATCCTATGCACCTTTGCAGATACCCGTTGAACAGCAACATCTTTGGGCCCCTTCATAGCTAGCTGAAGATTTCAGACACCCTTGCTTCCAGGACTTCTTCACACAAAGGTAGTAGCCTACAACACCTGTGGCATCATGGTGTAGAGGGAGCTGACTGACAAAAAGTCTTCTCACCCCCCTCTTGTACCTGGGCTCAAAGCTCCCCCTTAAGATATGTTGGCCCCTATTGTCAGGTTCACTGTTAGAGCCGGTTCACACAGCGGGCGATGCGAGGCGACACGACTCGCCTCGCTCTCGCAAGTCGCCCCCGTTCTGTACAATGGAACCGTTCTGAGAGGAGCGACTCGAGTCGCTCCGACTCAGAAAAAAGGTTCCTGTACTACTTTTGGGCGACCTCGGGGCGACTTGCATTGACTTCTATACAGAAGTCATCTGCAAGTTGCCGCTGAGGTCGCGGCAGGTCGCGGCGAGGCAAGTCGGAGTCGCCTCGCCTCGCCTGCAGTGTGAACCGGCCCTTATTGTCATTTCATTGCATATCTCTATAATTTTGTTTTATGCTAATGTTACAATTTAGGGAATACCTACATTCTTCTTACCCTTGTTAACTCAAGAATATCCAGTAGAATTGTTTATTTCTTTGGTGTCTTTAGAATTTGCATTCTATATTTGAATTATCTCAGAACCCAGGGTTTGAGAGGTGACGGGAGGCTTGCAAGGTCAGGGCAACCTCTGGGGACAGTCATCTTCTAGCAGCCCCTATGGGGGTGGAGCAACATACACATTTGATTTGATCTTATTTGATATTATCATTGAGTGCAGAGTTTTTATGTTGTATGAATGAAATGTGTCCCATGGGTTGGTGGCTGCTCTGTTCCTTGAAATCTTCTGTCCTCTGCCCCCACCCCTTCCCCCAGACAGCCATTGCAGCTGTGAGCTTCCAGTGCTGCAGGGGTTTATATGAGAGGCTCCACCTGTCACAGGCACTTGTCAAAAGTGCCAACTCTGCCCACCCTCTCCGACCTCTGCTCAATATAATAGAAGCTGTACTATCTCCTATTCCTGCAATGAAAATAGCTAAAAAAAAGGAGGGCGTGAACCCCATTCATAGAGCGTTTTTAATTTTGGGAACTGCAAAGATCCTTTTGACTATCTTGAACCTGTTCTTGTAGCCGAAATATGGACCATCATTAGCTTCTTTTTTACAGAAAACAAAAAGCAAATTGTGAAAAAAAGGAAAGAAAAACACTGGACAACATTTTTATTTCTAAAGATTTGCTTCCAGAAAAAGTTTTGTTAATTATAATAGACCCCTTCAAACTTTACAAAATAAATTTTAGAATGACCTAGGAATCTTGAAAAAATATGAAAATACCTTTTATTGACTATACTGAATGTAATTGCATAATGCTCCCAACAAGTTGCATAAGTTCAACAGTGCTGATTTTCTGAGTTTTGCTTCTGATTTTCATTAGTACTCAGTGTTTGGTGCAATTTGCTGCAATGTCCATTAATAATCAGCAAATACAAATGGATTCCTCTTTACTGTTGTTTACTCTTGCCGCAATGTCCTGGTGAAACCTTTCACTATGTTCATCATTGGCTACACCTAGATTTTCAGGAAAGACGTCCAAGTGTGAATGCAGAAAACAAATCTAAAGTGACATGTTGCAATTCATGGTCTTTTATGCTGTAAGAAGTTTGTCACTGAGCTTAATGTAGTTTAGTATTTTGTAGTTGCAAAGAAAATTCTCAATAACATCCTTGAATTCTTAACAGGTGGTTTTCTCTGGCCTCAGTAACAGATCTTCGAACTGCTTGTCATTGATGATGTATCTAATCTAAGGACTAATAAAAATGGTATCCTTAACCTTGGCATCAGTAATTGTTGGAAACATCTGTCTCAAATAATGAAAACCTTCACCTTCCTTGTTCATCCATTTCACAAAATTTTTCATCTTTCTGTCAGGTTAATCAGTGGTTTACATGACAGTTTTTTTTTTGTCCTGGAACCAAATTCTTTTGAAGTGTCCATTTTTTAACGTAATACAACTCTCTTACACGACTCTGCCATTTGGATATGTCACAACAGTACTTGGTATGTCCAAGGATCATTCAAAGCAGCATAGCCTCTACTTTTGGATCTCCACAGATATTACAGTTGTACTTGGTGTACTGGATGTGCCTCAATAACAGTTCCATGTTTTTGTATGTTTCTTTCATGTGTGCAGCACAGCCAACAGGTATTGCAAGTTGCAGACATACTGTAAAATTTTCTATAAAAAAGGTATGTAATAGGCTAAATTACAAGTTATTTTCATGACTAGCACCCAAAAATCTATAGGATATATTGTACCAAAAAGTGTTCAGGTAGCAAGGTTTTTGTCCAGTGTAAATAATGTAAAGTGACAGTAAACAAACAACAAATACACACATACTGTAAATGAATCAAATACATTCATAAATTAAAAAAACAAAAAACTCACCCTAAATATAGCCCCCCCCAAATAAAAAGTTAGTTTCTGTTTTGGTAAAATGTACCAACTGTGAATATGGTTTAACAGCACAAACTATTTTGCTAAAATCACTCCTATATACCATCTTTATTTCGACTATATTCAACTTTTTATACTTCCCTGAAATTTTTTATATCTCATTGTTAAAAACTAAAACTATAACTAGCATAATTTATGGTATTTATTTTTAGCGGGTCCTTAACAGCATTTGTTTGCTTTTTTGTGTTAAGTTACAATAAAAACTGCAGATTTATTCCTGTTGTCTGCCCTGAATGACTACCAGAAGGAACAGGTGACTGATTCCTTATCTTCAGCAGTGGCTGAGTGCCCTCTACATGGTGATAAATTGCTGGATTGATGAGCATGCAATAGCTAGCAGTGCTTAAAGCGTGATTCCATTTTTGTTGAGAAAGAAACATTCCCCTCTGGCTGATCTATGTACATTGCAAGGAATATAACAACCTTTGTTGCAGATTCCTACCTTTTGTAATTCTGAAAAAATTCAAGTGTGTTTGTCCGTGCATCTGTTCTAAATGGGTCTAATGGGAGTGGTTTCATAATCATCCATCAGCTGTGGCAGCTGCAGGGCACTAATGAGGAAAGCTGCTGGGCCTGCATCTCTTTAGATGTGTTCCTATTGGAAATATCTCACCAAAAATGACATTTTTGTTGCAGGGGATGCATGAATTTTTATTTGTATCTTAGAGCATACTTCTGGGACAATTGGTGAGCCAATCACACAAGCAGGAAATTATGTTTCTAGGGAGTGGTCAGTATACATTCTGTGTACAGAACAACTCCATGTAGCCATATTGCATTACATTTATAGAAAATTACAGCAGCTGCAGATTGAAAAGGAAAGGTCATTTTTAATAACATTCAATTACAATATGACTTGTATTGCAATTGTACACACTAAATCATTTTTTCTTTAACTGCAATTTTTTTCCCCATGAAAGTGGAGTTACCCTTTAAAGATCACCTTTTGCTGTCCTGAGCTGGAGCAACGCTGTTAGTGATAATGGGCAGGAAACAGAGAGAGGGATGTAAAAATGTCTTTCGTTATGAAATTAATGAAAATAAAACTGCCTTTGTTACTTATAGCAGCTAAATTCTTAATTAATTCATCTGTTTCACTGTGTAGGCCATAAGATGGGGGGACTGCCATACAGCAGAATAAAACTCAGTGATACCTCTCACCCCTGCTTTGGTCCGATGCCCTCAAGGTCCCTCGTCAGCACCACCATATTCTCAGCGGCTTCTTCCAGGTGACGGTCTTCATCCATCTTAAGTGGTCAGTGCAGCATGACATCACAACTATGCATACATCTTTTGATGACAAAACGCATTGGATGGAGCCTCAGCATGTGACGTCCCCACGCAATAGAGCGGAGCAGAGTGTGGCCATCTTTCTGTTTGGAAATGTTTGCTTTTTCATTACAACACTCATCTAAACTGGGAAATCATGTGAGTGTATTATTTTAACTTTAATAAATGATTGGTACCATGGCATACTACAGCATGATAATGTTCTTTCTCTTGAGCTGTGCATATGTGAAGAGTCTATAAAGCCACTCTTACAGGGAGGAGATCTAGCTGAGTCTGTCATTTAATCAATTTTGCTTATCTAAGTTATCATATGCACTGTTGGACAGCCTGTAATAGGGGTCAACTAGAGGCTTTGTGTGTCACTATGAGCAGTGGATGATCTTCCTTTTAATCACACCTGTATTGTATTGCCTATTTCACCCAAATAAAGAATGGACTTTACACTCACTTGGATCTAATCTGCCTCTATTAAGCACTAAACATCCCTGTTTTAATGTATTTGTGCTTGCAACCAGCAGCATTGTGCTTTTTTTTTTACAATTTTTTTTCTATGAATTCTGCAGAAGACTGAGTGGGTAAGTGTATTTTATCAAAGAAGAAACATTGTATGTCTCTGCGACATTAAGGAGCCTGCCTGCTCACAACCATTTATTATAATGCCCCATACACACAATCGGATTTTGCAACAACAAATTTTGGATGGGAGGTTTCTGGCTGAAAGTCCGACGGTGTGTATGCTTCATCAAACATTTGTTGTCAGACTTTCTGCCAACAAATGTTGGCTAGCAGGTTCTCAAATTTTCCACCAGCAAAACTCTATTGTCGGAATTTCCGATTCTGTGTACACAAGTCCGACGCACAAAAGTTCACGCATGCTCAGAATCAAGCAGAAGGAGCTACATTAGCTATTGAACTTCCTATTTCTCAGCTCATCATACATCTTGTATGTCACCACCAGGGCTGGACTTACCATTGGGCTTGACTGGGCTCAAGCCCATGGGCCCCTCCCAATAGGGGGCCCCGCTGAGATACATAGCCGAGTGTACTTGGCTCTGCTCACAGTCATGCCCAGTCCCGCCCTATGATGGACATAACACAGGGACTGGGTGTGACTGTGAGCCGAAGCGAGTACACTCAGCTACTCTTGGCTCCGCTCGGGACTGCAAGAGGACCCGAGATACACAGGACTCTGTATCTCGGCGGCGCCATTTTTAAACTTCAAGACTGCAATGGCAAGGCTGCAGATGGACACTGATAAGGCTGCATTGAAGGGCATTTAAAAGTTTTTTTACCTTAAACTTCTCTCCTAAAAGTTTTTTTCCTTAAAATTCCCACCTAAACTTGGGGTGCGTGTTATATGCTGATAAATATGGTAATGTATAGAAGGTAGGGCCCGAAAGTGACTCAAGCCCATGAGCCCCCATCACCCTAAGTCCTGCCCTGGTCACCACGTTCCCACATCCGTAATTGTGGGCCAACATTTGTGTGACCGTGTGTATGTAAGACAAGTTGAAGCCAACAACCTTTGAACAAAATTCCACTGTTGTTGTCAGAAAGTCCGATCGTGTGTACAGGGCATTAGACTTTAGTTAAACTTTTAGGTTTCTATAGATTAGAGAGGGTGGTTAGACATGCAGGCATACTCTAGGTCAGTTGTTCTCCATCAGGGTTCTGTGGAGCCCTAGAGTAAGAATAAGATTGGAATAAGATTTTCTGCCTCTCAGCTAAGTAAGCACTGACACAATCATCATTTTAGCTGTTTGTAAGGGGGAGATGCTTCCACTGAACATCAATGTAAGTAGCACTGTTTCCGCTGACCATCATGCTTATGTAACATTGGGGATTTCCTAAGACCTGGAACTGTATTTCAAGGGTTCCTCTATATATAAAAAAAAAGGTTTAGAAAGGCTGCTTTAAGTTAAAGTATTTAGGAGTTAAAATAACACCCTCACCTGAGACCATTTACTAACAAGATTTTATTCCTCTGTTGAATGACATCAAAACTGATTTAAATAAAATCTCTTCTTGACAAAGGTCTTGGATTGGTAGTATAAACAGCTTTTAAAATGATAACCCTCCCTAAAATACTATATAAAATGCAAATGTTACCAATCTTAATCCCAGAAACATATTTCAAAATATTAAATACGCAATTACTTAGGTTTATCTGGCAGAACAAAAAGCCACATATAAGTTTGGCGGTACTAACGAGAGATAAGGCACAGGGTGGTTTGGGGCTACCAGATACAAAAACCTATTATATTGCAATTCTTATGTCATGGGTGGTTGAATAGGTAAAAAGCAACAAAGAAAAAAGTGTGTCAAATTGGAAAGTATGATTAGTAAGGTTACTCTAGGGAAAGTGATATGGATTCCGACACAAATAAGAGATTTAGACGAGCACACTCACACGATTACACGGATAGCAATGGCAATATGGGACATGGTATACAAAAGGGAAAGGTGGAGTTATAACTCCCCTCTGATATCACTAAGTGACACAAATTATTTTGCAGGGAATGAGAGTTTGTTTGGTAATCGAATTAAGCAAAAAGACGCACAATTAAAAGATATTACAGTGAATGGTAAAATATGTACTTTTCAGGAATTGACCAGAAAAAAGATGTTTTGGAAACAAATAGGTGGAGGTATGGACAGTTAAAACACTTTGTGGAGTCCCTTCCCCAACCGATCAGGTCAGAGGGCAGCCTGCTCCCATTAGAGTGGTGGTGCTCAGCGACAGATAGATGGAGAGGGATCTCGAGGATTTATAAAATTCTGGATGGATTAAAAATATCGGGGCCCCCGCCATTTATAAAACAATGGGAGGAAGAGTTGGGAACAGGAGATATGGAGGTATGTGTTTGTAAAATATGACACATGCTACATCATTAGATTGTAGCTCGACAGAAATGAATTACAAGTGCTTGGCACGTTGGTATACAACTCCAGATAAATGACACCACTTCCAAAGGGATACCTCTAAATTATGCTGGAGGGGATGTGCGGAAATTGGAACTATGTCCCATATAGGGTGGACATGCCCTAAAATAAAAGTATACTAGAAAGAAGTAATATTAATAATAGCAGAAATTACTGGCACTAAAATACCTGAGGAGCCATGGATTTGTTCTACATGGGTCAGAATGTCCATCAAACAATATAGGAGAACATTGCTGCCCCATCTTCTAAATGCTGCAAAAAGTTTAATCCCCAGACATTGGAAGGATCCCAAGAGCCCTCCATTGAGGAGTTGGTTATATAAAATTAAGAAAAAATATAATCTTGAGTTTCTAAGGTTCAGTGGGGAAGTAGGAGAAGAGGGGTTTGAAAGGAGATGGAAAGACTGGTTAAAGTACAAGCAATCACCGAGATATGCCGAAAGCATGGCGGAGAGAAGGTTGGGGGAATAGTGTGAGGGGGCAGGACTGAAGATAGGCACTTAGAGAGATGAGGGGTTTTGGAGAGGGTGAGTGGTAAAAAAAAGGTTTCGAAAGGTTGCTTTAGGTTTTTGTGGTTACACACATTGCAAACTGATTGATCTGATTGTACAATTACCAATAATAAAAAATGGATCGGTTTGTGGAAAAACCTCACAACCCTTTAACACCTGAACTCACACAACCTCCCTCAGATGCAGCAGCGTCTGAGGTGAATATGAAGCCCGCTCTCAGTCCTGGAGACACAGTGAAAGGCTGGCCGAACCCAGTACATGGGGACTCCTCATCCCCAGAGGGGATAGCACAGGCAGTAGTAGCTTTACTGACACCGGCACTGACTGCCAGCATAGATACCACTGTACACAGGGCATTGGATCAGATTAATAAGGAGATTCAAAACCAAGCACACCGCCTGACAGAATCAGAAGATAGAATCTCTATGCTGGAGGATGATGCTTCGACTCAGGCTGCAGCTTTAGTGCATCTCTCTATCGCTAATAGAAACTTGTGGGATAAACTCCAAGATTTGGAGAACCGCGCACGGAGAAACAATTTGAGGATTATTGGTCTGCCAGAAACTGTACCATCTACTCAGCTCATGGAAATCTGCGCCAAACACATTCCTGAGCAACTGGGTTTGCACACACCATGTGTAGTGGAAAGAGCACATAGGATTGGCAGACAAGAGGAACATAGAACCAAACCCAGAGCAGTGATAGTCAGATACCTCAATTATGCGGACAAAAACACTATTCTTCAGAAATTCCGTACTCAAAAATCTCTCTCCCTTAACGGTGCAAATCTATTGCTGTTTGCCGACTACTCCGCAGAGGTGATGAAACAACGTAAAGCATTTTCAGCGGTCTGCTCCACCCTGTTCAATAAACAGATTAAATTCACCCTGGCATATCCAGCAACTCTTCATGTCACAACCCCCTCAGGAGAACGCCTTTCTTTCATATCCCCAGATGAAGCGGATCAGTACTTCAATAACCCCTCCGAGATGGATACCTCTCAGAAGACCTCGAGTGACCACTCTCCCTCCAGGAAGCCTAAAGACTCCCGTGCGGCACACCACACTCAATCTAAACCAGAAAAGCCCCCGAATAAACGCAGCAGATACAATAGGCAATATAATCGCACCGGGTTTCGTTGAATTGGACAAAAATATGTTCGGGTATTGCATTCTCCTTTTGGGATGTTAACCTAACAATTTTGTTCACAGGTTACATTTACTGTTTTTTCTTCTTGCACAGTTCTTAGACTGGTCCAATAGGGATCTCTCTGTGTTATATATGTTCTATATTTATTCCAATCTGTCATTGTTAGCTATAACATAGATTTTCTTCAGAACAGCGCTAATTTACATTACCTTTCAGTGCTAGTTCTATGCCCCGCAGTTCTGGGGACATACTTATGGTTATTCTTGTGTTAGCCCCTATAGGGGCATTTAGTAATAAATAAATCCTGGTAATGATTATGGGTAATACCCCCATCTTCTAGTCCTTTAACTGCTAGGTTTTCGACAAAATTTACATTAAACCTACTCAATCAGCTTGCGTACACCCCTGGGCCCGCCCACTCCTCTATACTCCTTTCCCTTCTAACCCTTACTCATTCCCCCTTTTCCTCTTCCCATTTCCCCTCCCCCTCTCCCCCCTTCCCCCCCTCTCTCCCCCTCCTTCTCCCTCCCCTAACTTACCTTTCCCCTGTGTCGTTGTGACCACTACTAGATGAGGGAACAGTGCTAAGCGGGGATGATCTCTGATATAGAGGTAACATGAGGAAAAAAGTGAAGTCACCAAAATTTCTAAGTTCACCCCCTCATCTGTTTATCACACCCCAAACCCTCTATTGTTTATTTGGTTTATTTGATACTCTTGAACTGGTTACCCGGTATAGATATGATTATGTTAAGGTTTCTCGACCTATGTGCACCCAATTCAGTGACCGGCATACTCCCTTCATACACCTAAAAGTGAGAACATTCATAGCACTCCCTCCAATCGCAGATTATGGCTAATATAGCTAAGAACTCCCTCACAATTATTTTGTGGAATGTTAAGGGTCTTCGCTCTCCCAACAAGCGAATGCAAATTTTGCGTTATCTAAAAAGGCTTCAAGCTGATGTGGTCCTCCTCCAGGAGACACATCTTCCCATACATGATTTGCCACGATTACAGAAAATGTGAGTAGGGGAAGTTTATGGGTCCCCTGCAGAGGGTCGCAAGGCGGAAGTTGCCATCCTTTTACACAAAAATTTGAAATACACCATTAAAGAAGTTAAAGCAGACTCGGAAGGTCGCAAACTTACATTACCCCTAATGTTGGCGGACAAAGCAATGGCAATAACTAATGTATACGCCCCCAATTCACCGGACAACGCTTTCTTCCAAGGGCTTGTATCTTGGATATAACAGTTCCCTGAGCCGCTTCAATTGGTGGGAGGGGACTTTAATTCAGTTATGAATCCACTGGAGGATCGCACTTCCTCTGTACCACAACGGATCCCACCATCCGATTTATCAATTCAAATGGTGACACCACTTGGCAGAGCTATGTCAGCTATTCAATTCTTAGATGCATGGCGATTGTCACACCCAACGGACCGTGATTTTACATTCTTTTCACCCCCCCCATAAGTCTTTCTCATGCATAGACTATTTTTTTGTTTCCCATAGCCTATTAAAGATAATAAGCGAGGCAGACATACATGATATGGTCATATCCGACCACAACCCCATCTCTATACTCATAACGCTCGACAAACGAACAAATGCCCCCCCCACATGGCGTTTTCCCTCCTATATGGTCAATAGTGAAGACTTTAAGAATACGCTTCGGACCTCCTGGGAGGAATATACCCTGGCAAATGAAGTGCACTTGGACAATCCAAACCTGTTCTGGGAGGCCGGCAAGGCCTTCATGAGAGGTAAGATCATTGCTTATGTCTCACAATTTAAAAAACAAACCAAACAAAATAACATACAGGCTAGTGAACAATTGAGACAAGCGAACGCCAACCTAACATTTTGTCGAAACGCAAAAAATATCAAAACATGGCAACTAGCCAAACAGAACTTTGATTTCTGGTTAGAGCAACAAGAATCCACCAATTCCTCGTACTTTTCACTATGATTACATAAATATGGAAATAAGGCAGGCAAACTCATGTCCCGCTTAATCGGGGGCTCCAGAAAACCCCCGCATATCTCATCCCTTAGGCACACCGACGGACACATAGTCTCTTCTCAGACAGAAATCAATTCTATTCTCACTAATTACTACACTTCCCTCTACACAAAGGACACGACGGACGCTTCCACCGCGGAATCTATCTTAGCTAAAGCTTCCCTCCCCATACTTGATGCGGCCCAATTGGAGTTGCTGAACGCTCCGATAACTTTAAAAGATATTCAAGCAACGATTGCAGCCCTGCCAACTCTGAAAGCGCCAGGACCGGACGGGTACACCGCAGAATTTTACAAATTGACTTCTGATTTTATTGCTAACACGCTGACTCGAGTATTTAACACAATGTGGGAAGGGGGTACTTATCTACCGTCGGGCTCACAAGCATACATCAAATTATTGCCAAAAAAAGGAAAAGATTTGCTCCACCCAGGTTCATACAGGCCGATATCCCTAATTAATGTTGATGCCAAAATTTTGTCTAAAATAATTGCATCACGCCTGGCTATAATCCTTCCCTCATTACTTCACTCAGCTCAATCGGGATTTGTCAAGGGGCGGTCGGCAACTCTGAACATTCGCAAAGTGTTGTTAGCCCTGGAATATGCAAAGGCAAACCCCGACCGAGATATTGCGATCATGTCATTAGACGCCGAGAAGGCTTTTGACAACATAAGCTTCTCATGGCTATTCAAGGTACTCGCCCAATTCGGATTCACAGGCCCATTCATAAAATTCCTACACCAAATGTATGATTCCCCGACGGCACGATTGTCGACCTCAGACTTCATCTCCAACACGATACCTCTCCAAAAAGGGACCAGGCAGGGGTGTCCTCTCTCACCCCTGCTATTTAATCTAGCAATTGAACCGCTTTCCAGAATACTTAATTCCCCAGCAGGTATTAGTGGTGTCACCATAGGAAATCAAACCATGCGCTCCGCCCTATTCGCGGATGATATTTTACTGTTCTCATCTAACCCTACAGCTGATTTTAATAGCCTACAGGAACTCTTAACGGCCTTTCGACTCTGCTCAGGTTTCAGAATTAATTATAATAAAAGCGAGATTCTAACCCTAAACCCCCGCCTTGCCTCCAAATGGAAAACATCTTCACCCTTTGTGATGGCAACCCAGCATATTACTTACTTGGGAATTCATATTGGTCGAGACCCCTCCTCTATATACACCCTGACAGGGGCGGACTGACAACTCATGGGGCCCCCGGGCAATAGAAGATCATGGGGCCCTCTTGATCCCAACATTGAAGCTACACCTGCACAGGGGTACACTGGAGGGAGAACGCACACACACAGGGGGACACTGGGGGGAGAATGCACACACAGGGGGACACTGGCGAGGAGAACGCACACACAGGGGGACACTGGCGAGGAGAACGCACACACAGGGGGACACTGGCGGGGAGAACGCACACACAGGGGGACACTGGCGGGGAGAACGCACACACAGGGGGACACTGGCGGGGAGAACGCACACACAGGGGGACACTGGAGGGAGAACGCACACACAGGGGGACACTGGAGGGAGAACGCACACACAGGGGGACACTGGAGGGAGAACGCACACACACGGGGACACTGGAGGGAGAACGCACACACATGGGGACACTGGAGGGAGAACGCACACACACAGGAACACTGGAGGGAGAATGCACACACACAGGAACACTGGAGGGAGAATGCACACACACAGGAACACTGGAAGGAGAATGCACACACACAGGAACACTGGAAGGAGAATGCACACACACACACAGGGGGACCCTGGAGGGAGCACGCACACACAGGGGGACACTGGGGGGAGAAAACACACACACATGGGGACACTGGAGGGAGAATGCGCAACACACAGGGGGACACTGGAGGGAGAACGCACACACACAGGAACACTGGAAGGAGAATGCACACACACAGGAACACTGGAAGGAGAATGCACACACACACACAGGGGGACCCTGGAGGGAGCACGCACACACAGGGGGACACTGGGGGGAGAAAACACACACACATGGGGACACTGGAGGGAGAATGCGCAACACACAGGGGGACACTGGAGGGAGAACGCACACACGCAGGGGTACACTGGAGGGAGAACGCACACACAGGGGGACACTGGGGGGAGAACGCACACACAGGGGGACACTGGAGGGAGAACGCACACAGGGGGACACTGGAGGGAGAACGCACACACATACACACACACACAAGGGGACACTGGAGGGAGAATGCATACACACGGGGACACTGGAGGGAGAATGCACACACACACAGGGGGACACTGGAGGGAGAACGCACACACAGGGGGACACTGGGGGGAGAACGCACACACAGGGGGACACTGGGGGGAGAACGCACACACAGGGGGACACTGGGGGGAGAACGCACACACAGGGGGACACTGGGGGGAGAAAGCACACACAGGGGGACACTGGAGGGAGAACGCACACACAGGGGGACACTGGAGGGAGATCGCACACACAGGGGGACACTGGAGGGAGAATGCACACACAGGGGGACACTGGAGGAAGAACGCACACACAGGGGGACACTGGATGGAGAATGCACACACACACACACACACAGGTGGACACTGGAGGGAGAATGCACACACACAGGGACACTGGAGGGAGAATGCACACACACACACACACACAGGGGGACACTGGAGGGAGAACGCACACACAGGGGGACAAAGCACACACAGGGGGACCCTGGAGGGAGAACGCACACACAGGGGGACACTGGAGGGAGAACGCACACACAGGGGGACACTGGAGGGAGAACGGACACACAGGGGGACACTGGAGGGAGAACGCACACAGGGGGACACTGGAGGGAGAACGCGCATACAGTGGGACACTGGAGGGAGAACTCGCACACAGTGGGACACTGGAGGGAAAACGCGCACACAGTGGGACACTGGAGGGAAAACGCGCACACAGTGGGACACTGGAGGGAAAACGCGCACACAGTGGGACACTGGAGGGAGAACGCGCACACAGTGGGACACTGGAGGGAGAACGCGCACACAGGGGGACACTGGAGGGAGAACGCGCACACAGGGGGACACTGGAGGGAGAACGCGCACACAGGGGGACACTGGAGGGAGAACGCACACCCAGGGGGACACTGGAGGGAGAACGCACACCCAGGGGGACACTGGAGGGAGAACGCGCACACACAGGGGGACACTGGGGGGAGAGCGCACACACAGGGGGACACTGGGGGGGAGAGCGCACCCACAGGGGGACACTGGGGGGGAGAGCGCACACACAGGGGGACACTGGGGGGGAGAGCGCACACACAGGGGGACACTGGGGGGGGGGGCGCACACACAGGGGGACACTGGGAGGAAGAACGCACACACAGGGGGACACTGGGAGGAAGAACGCACACACAGGGGGACACTGGGAGGAAGAACGCACACACAGGGGGACACTGGGAGGAAGAACGCACACACAGGGGGACACTGGGGGGGGGGAGAAAGCACACACAGGGGGACACTGGGGGGAGAACGCACACACAGGGGGACACTGGAGGGAGAACGCAAACACAAGGGGACACTGGAGGGAGAATGCGCACACATGGGGGACACTGGGGGGAGAACGCACACACAGGGGGACACTGGGGGGGAGAACGCACACACAGGGGGACACTGGGGGGGAGAACGCACACACAGGGGGACACTGGGGGGAGAACGCACACACAGGGGTACACTGGAGGGAGAACGCACACACAGGGGGACACTGGAGGGAGAACGCACACACACAGGGGGACACTGGAGGGAGAATGCACACACACAGGAACACTGGAGGGAGAATGCACACACAGGAACACTGGAGGGAGAATGCACACACACACACAGGGGGACCCTGAAGGGAGAACGCACACACAGGGTGACATTAGGGGGAGAAAACGCACACGCATGGGGACACTGGAGGGAGAACGCGAGCACACACAGGGGGACAGTGGAGGGAGAACGCACACACAGGTGGACACTGGAGGGAGATGCACACACGCAGGGGTACACTAGAGGGAGAACGCACACACAGGGGGACACTGGGGGGAGAACGCACACACAGGGGGACACTGGAGGGAGAACGCACACACAGGGGGACACTGGGGGGAGAACGCACACACAGGGGGACACTGGAGGGAGAACGCACACACAGGGGGACACTGGAGGGAGAACGCACACAGGGGGACACTGGAGGGAGAACGCACACAGGGGGACACTGGAGGGAGAACGCACACAGGGGGACACTGGAGGGAGAACGCACACAAGGGGACACTGGAGGGAGAACGCACACACACACACAGGGGGACACTGGAGGGAGAACGCACACACAGGGGGACACTGGAGGGAGAACGCACACAAGGGGACACTGGAGGGAGAACGCACACACACACACAGGGGGACACTGGAGGGAGAACGCACACACAGGGGGACACTGGAGGGAGAATGTACACACACACACACACACACACACACACACACACACACACACACACACACACACACACACAGGGACACTGGAGGGAGAATGCACACACAGGGGGACACTGGAGGGAAAATGCACACACACACACACACACACACACAGGGGGACACTGGAGGGAGAACGCACACACACACACAGGGGGACACTGGAGGGAGAACGCACACACAGGGGGACACTGGGGGGAGACCGCACACACAGGGGGACACTGGAGGGAGAACGCACACACAGGGGGACACTGGAGGGAGAACGCACACACAGGGGGACACTGGAGGAAGAACGCACACACAGGGGGACACTGGAGGAAGAACGCACACACATGGGGACACTGGAGGGAGAACGCACACACACAGGAACACTGGAGGGAGAACGGACACACACAGGAACACTGGAGGGAGAACGCACACACACAGGGGGACCCTGGAGGGAGAACGCACACACAGGGGGACACTGGGGGGAGAAAACGCGCACACAGGGGGACACTGGAGGGGAAACGCACACACAGGGGGACACTGGAGGGAAAACGCACACACAGGGGGACACTGGAGGGAAAACGCACACACAGGGGGACACTGGAGGGAAAACGCACACACAGGGGGACACTGGAGGGAAAACGCACACACAGGGGGACACTGGAGGGAAAACGCACACACAGGGGGACACTGGAGGGAAAACGCACACACAGGGGGACACTGGAAGGAAAACGCACACACAGGGGGACACTGGAGGGAGAACACACACACAGGGGGACACTGGAGGGAGAATGCACACATACAGGAACACCGGAGGGAGAACGCACACACACACACACAGGGGGAACCCTGGAGGGAGAACGCACACACAGGGGGACACTGGAGGGAGAACGCACACACAGGGGGACACTGGAGGGAGAACGCACACACAGGGGGACACTGGAGGGAGAACGCACACACAGGGGGACACTGGAGGGAGAATGCACACACAGGGGGACACTGGAGGGAGAAAGCACACACGGGGACACTGGAGGGAGAACGCACACACATGGGGACACTGGAGGGAGAACGCACACACAGGGGGACACTGGAGGGAGAACACACACACAGGGGGACACTGGAGGGAGAACGCACATAGGGGGACACTGGAGGGAGAGCGCACACACACACACACACAGGGGGACACTGGAGGAATAACGCACACACAGGGGGACACTGGATGGAAAATGCACACACAGGGGGACACTGGAGGGAAAACGCACACACAGGGGGACACTGGAGGGAAAACGCACACACAGGGGGACACTGGAGGGAGAACGCACACACAGGGGGACACTGGAGGGAAAACGCACACACAGGGGGACACTGGAGGGAAAACGCACACACAGGGGGACACTGGAGGGAAAATGCACACACAGGGGGACACTGGAGGGAGAACGCACATAGGGGGACACTGGAGGGAGAGCGCACACACACACACAGGGGGACACTGGAGGGAAAACGCACACACAGGGGGACACTGGAGGGAAAACGCACACACAGGGGGACACTGGAAGGAAAACGCATACACACAGGGGGACACTGGAGGGAAAACGCACACACAGGGGGACACTGGAGGGAAAACGCACACACAGGGGGACACGCACACAGGAGGACACGCACACAGGGGGACACGCACACAGGGGGACACGCACACAGGGGGACACGCACACAATAGGACATGCACACAGGGGGACACTCACACAGCACAGGAGGACATGCAAATAGGGGGACACACACACACAGCCAGGAGGACACTGTGGGGTGGGGGGACCCGGGGCCCTTACATCTGTACACTCCCCGAGTCCCCCCCATCACGTGTAGCGGCCCTGGTGTCATCTGCTTCACTTACCGAGTCACCGGATGCCGATAATAGTACTTCTAACAGCGTGCTGCTCCTCGCCAGCCGCTCCACTCTTCTCGTCCGTCCCAGGTGATGTCACGACGCATATAGTACAAGCACCTGGGACGGACGGGAGGGAAGGAGGGGCCGGCGGGGAGCAGCGATGAGTTAGCTGTGTTATTTTCGGCATCGCGGCATGTAATTCAGCCGCTGCAAGTGGCCTCTCATGTGGCCAAGTCCGGGCCCCTAATGTCCTCGGGCCCTCGGGCGGCGCCCGAATGACCGACTGGTCAGTCCCCCCCTGCACCCTGAATTTCCCGCCAATAATCACCAAAATTGTAAAGGAGTTGGAGGTTTGGGCAACCCTTCCCCTGTCACTCTTTGGGAGATGCCACCTATTTAAGATGGTATTCTTTGCAAGGCTGCTTTACCCATTACAGACTATTCCACTCTTATTGAAACATAGTGATGTACAAAGGTTACATACTTCACTCACCACCTTTTTGTGGTCTGGTAAAAAACCACGAATAGCCCTCCAGAAGTTATGTTTACCGAAGATAGAGGGAGGGGCAGGGTTGCCCAATCTACGTTTTTACAATATTTCATGTTTACTCAGACAAGGGTTAGATTGGCTGTCGGGAAATTCCCGTTACTCAAATCATGACCTAGAGAAGGCTCTGGTATACCCATATACCCTCTCAGCAGTCTTATATGCCTCAATTAGAATCCTTCCGATGCACTTAAAAACCAGTATCCTCATTAGAGATACAGTAATCGCCTGGAGAGAGACGAGGAAATTACTAGGTTTACCTTCAAATATCTCGAGACACCTTCAGATCCAGGGAAATCCCATGTTTATACCATCCACCACGTACAAAGCATTCAAAACATGGGGATTGCTCGGACTCAATAAAGTAGAGTCACTATTTAAAAACGTCCCAGGGCAGTTCAAATCGTTCCAAGACCTGGCTCAGGAGTACTCCATACCCCCGACCCACCTATTTCACCATCATCAAGTGGTTAGTTTTTTGAAGACATGCTATGGACCCAGAACTGATCCACTTCAAAAATCCTACCTGGACTCCATGATTCAAAACAACACCTACTCCATCTCTATGCTATACTCACAGCTGATCAAGCACCAAGCTACCAAATACCATCTCCAGCCTTTTCGTAAGTGGTCCTCTATACTCAGTGACAGTAACCTTTCAGAAAAAATTATTCAAGGCCATAATCAAATCTTGAAAATCATTACGACTGAAACTTGGAGGGAAACTCACTTCAAAATAATCCATAGGGCATACCTTCCTTTTCGCATGAGTGGATCCGACCGATCACAAGCACAATGCTCTTGGTGCTTCTCTCATCGCCCTACCTTACTTCACCGTCTATGGGAATGCCCAGTGATCACTAAATTCTGGGAAACTGTACTCAAATACATTACCCAAGTCGACAGCAATGTAAAGTTTACCAAAGACCCAATATTATGTCTATTCAGGTACTACTCCCAACACAAAGGATCACTAACAACAAATAAATCAACTCCGACCCAATGGACTCATCTATGCCTTCTGGCAGCCCGGAGGATGGTCATGTCCGACTGGATCGACAAAAATCCACCTTCTTTACGCTCAGTGAAACTCACTCGGCAGTCACTATTTCAACATAGAAAGACTGGATACAATCCTATCGAATTTCCGATCAAATACACGTTTTTTTACCAGATGGAAAAAATGTATTGAATACACCTATGATACCAACGAGATTTCAACAATACTTTACCCATTCAGATACACTGTCTGGTACTTGAAACGTTCAACCACGAACTCCCTGGGAAAACTTAACATACAAGACAGCTCCAACCCTGATTAAATGGTTATATGAGGTATACCTGGGCAATGTATATAAAACATTCCAGCCACCTATTCTCTCTTCTCTTTTTTTTTACTGCATAGGTATATATCAAGAACATTTTGTTCTATTATGCATTTATCTATGGCTCTATCACACAAGCTGGTCACGAATAATATCAATAGTAACACGGCTTAACCAGTTCAAGATTCCTTGCCCTTATCCCTATCCCTCCCCCCCCCCCCCCTTTTTTTTTTTTTTTTTTTTTTTTGTTTTGTTTTGTTTTGTTTTGTTTCTCTCCCCCTTACCTTGACAGTTTCAGAGTACAATGTGCAATATTTATGCTAATTCAAAATTGTTCATATTTGGAAGGAATACCTCCCCTTTTCAAGATTTCCTCTTTGAACCCTGTTGTCTATTTAGGGATATGGCTATTCTCCTTGCTTTGCTTTGTATTCTTTTATTTTAAGACTTTGTACTGTAAACAGTAAAAACTACAATAAAAATTGATTAAAAAAAAAAAAAGAACTACCAACAACCACGTAGAGCAAAGCAACATCCTAATTTCATCGTAGACCTCTCTATCTGATTATAATCACCTTTCCTTCGTTCTGCTCCCTCTTTGTTTATGCCAGTGCTGGTTCTTGGTGGTGGGATCCTGCTAAAAATTTTAACCAGTTACAATAACAGTTTTTATTTTTTCTTGTCAAATTTGTTTATTGAATTTTAACAATTAGTATACATAAGTACATATGGTGGTTTTCTTTAGGAAAACATGCTTAAAACCACACAAGTTTATGCTGATCATTGTAAGTACCCCTGACAGTGATGTATGGTTTATTCTAATCTGTAACTGTCACTTTTTCTGGACAGTGTGGTCTGCATGTAAATATGGAGACAGATATATAGAAAGGCCTATAGAGTAAAAAAAAAAAAATCCATATACTAAATCTGCCATTTTCAAGCAGGGTTCCTCCAGCAATTGCTAAGGGTTCCTTGGGCTATGGCTGAGAAACCTCCAATCTGAGGGTGCCTGTATAATTCTGGAGCCAACCTTACTTGGCATAGCCAGCTGCATAACACCAATAAACATTTTAGCCATATGTAAGGGAAGCATTCTGACCACCTCACTAAGAGGGCCAGTCTACCTGACTCCCAATAAATTGTTTTAAGCAGGGGTTCCCAAGATACAAAACATAAATCAAAGGTTTCATTGGGTAAAATGATTTTGAAAGGCTGTACTAATAGTATCAGTGGTATTGGGTATTAACACCATACAATTACCAGAATACAATTTTTTTTCTCCATAGTGGACCACAGTTTGGAAGAACCTGGTTAGGTCCATTACCAGTTCTCTCTTGCATAAATTGCATCATGTAGGAGCAGGACAAAGAATATATTTATCTGATAAATACTATGCATTTTTGCAACAAAATAGTATGACTAAAATGTTCTACCCTATGAAGAAGTGGTTTTCAGTTTAATTCTGACTTTCATCAAATTACTTTTCTCAAAGAAATCAGTGATCATATGCCTAAGAAAATTGTAAGATGTAATTCAGCAAGATTTCTCTCTATTGTTACATCTTGGGTTCTATCTGTAAAGGTACATAAGAGAATGATCCTTGTTATTTGTTGCATCAGTTGGGTTATGACGGTGGAAAATGTTATAAAGAAGAATGTACTGGTTACTCTGACTGTCAATATAAATGAGCTTTTAAAGACAATTTGATTTTTAATGCGTGAGAGCCAGAACTGATGTGAGCTGAATGTTAAATGGTTTCTAGCAATTTAGAATTGTTATGTATGTATTTTTTTTTCTTTCTTATGCTCAGGACTAAAAAAAATGCATGCTTTTAGATACAAGTGCAATTTCATAAAATTAAAATATCATCAAAAAAGTTAATTTATTTCAGTAATTAAATTCAAAAAGTGAAATTCATATATTTGATATAGATGCATTACACACAGAGTGATATATTTTAAACATTTCTTTATTTTAATTATGATGATTATGGCTTACAGCTATTGAAAACCCAAAATTCAGTATCTCATAAATCTAGAATATTACATAATAATAATAAAAAAAAGTATTTTTAACACAGGAATGTTGGCTTACTGAAAAGTATGTCCATGTACAGTATAGTATGCACACACTTGGTCGAGGCTCCTTTTGCATGAATTACTGCATCAATGTGGCATGGCATGGAGGTGACCCTGACAAAACCCACGATATGGTGGGTGAAACACGTCAGTGCAGTGCCCCCACCTAGCCACACATGCTGAGATGACTCACCATCTAGCCGCCCAGTTTTTTTTTTTTTTTCAATAATTTTTATTAGGTAAACAAAGAAAATACAGAGACATATGTTAAGGCACAAGCATTAAAGACAAGATACATATCCAGGTCATATCCTGGGGCTACAGAGAACCATAAAACATAGAGCGTTTAAAGACATCGAGATTATAGAAACCATAAGCAAGAATGACCAGACTGGATGAATCAGCGACTGTCATTGACCTTAAGTGATGCAGGCAGTAAAAACCGGTTTCCCAGGGGTCAAATGCCTAACTGCAACTTAGAAAGCAATAAATTACTGAAAATAGGGGGGAAAGAAAGAACAGGGAAGGACAAGGATGGGAGGGAGGTGGGGGGGAGGGTTCAATGATAATGTCCATGAGGAAGGTCCTGGCGTGGGAAAGAATTAAGGAGAGAATTGAGGAGAGTCTTGGTGGAGGGGGCGATGCCCTCTGTAGAAAAGTCGCAAAGTGGAATCAGAAGTGGAGCGGATCCTTGTAGATGAAAGAGAGTTGATCCAATTCACGTTGGTCCTGTAAAGACATGGTTGTGGTTATGAACGGCTGCCACCTGGCAAGGAAAGCAGCTTTTCGTTTAGCATGGGAGAAGTCTGTCGTGAGCCTCTCTGTGTGCAAGAGAGATAGAAGGTTTTTGCGGAGTTGGGAAACTGGAGGGCCAGAGGGCAGGAGCCAGAATCGTAGTATGAGGCGGCGGGCCAACAGTAAACACAACAGGGTCCAGTCCACTGTAGCTCGCGTAGGATGAGTTCCTACAGAGGGTCTAGTGCCTGCAGACAGGGCTGGTGCAAGGATTTTTGACACCCTAGGCGAAACCTCATTTTGCCGCCCCCCCCCCCCCCCCCACAGCCTCACCAGCGCCCATCAAATACAAATTCACCAGCACCCATCAAATGCAACGTTGCCAGCGCCCATTAAATACAGCCTCGCCGGCGCCCATCAAATACAGCCTCACCAGCGACCATCAAATAAAGCCTCACCAGCAACCATCAAATACAGCCTCGCCAGCGCCCATCAAATGCAACCTCGCCAGCGCCAATTAAATACAGCCTCGCCAGCGCCAATTAAATACAGCCTCGCCAGTGACCATCAAATACAGCCTTGCCAGTGCCCATCAAATACAGCCAGTGCCCATCAAATACAGCCTCGCCAGCAACCAACAAATACAGCCAGTCCCCATCAAATGCAGCCTCGCCAGTGCCCATCAAATGCAGCCTCACCAGTGCCCATTAAATACAGCCTCGCCAGCGCCCATTAAATACAGCCCCGCCAGCGCCCATTAAATACAGCCTCACCAGCGCCCATCAAATACAGCCAGTGCCCATCAAATACAACCTCGCCAGAGACCATCAAATACAGCCAGTGCCCATCAAATACAGCCTCGCCAGCGACCATCAAATGCAGCCTCGCCAGCGCCCATTAAATACAGCCTCCCCAGCGTCCATCAAATACAGCCTCACCAGAGCCTATTAAATACAGCCCCGCCAGCACCCATCAAATACAGCCTCGCCAGCGACCATTAAATACAGCCTCCCCATCGCCCATCAAATACAGCCTTGCCAGTGCCCATTAAATACAGCCTCCCCAGCGCCCATCAAATACAGCCTCGCCAGCGACCATCAAATACAGCCTCGCCAGCGACCATCAAATACAGCCAGTGCCCATCAAATACAGCCTCGCCAGCGACCATCAAATACAGCCTTGCCAGTGCCCATTAAATACAGCCTCCCCAGCGCCCATCAAATACAGCCTCGCCAGCGACCATCAAATACAGCCTCGCCAGCGACCATCAAATACAGCCAGTGCCCATCAAATACAGCCTCGCCAGCGACCATCAAATACAGCCTTGCCAGCGCCCATTAAATACAGCCTCACCAGTGACCATCAAATGCAGCCTGGGGGGGGGGGGGGACATTTGGCAGAGCAGATCAATCAATATAATACATACACACACACATTTTAAAATTACATTTCATTGTCATCGCATATAAAATCTCATTAACTCAACAGTTCTTATTTAGCACACCAGTAACACCTGTTCCTCGCTTGCAGTTGCACCAACTCTGCTGTACTGCCTGTGTACCTGCCTGCTGCTTCTGTATCGGTGCAGTGCCTGATGCCTCTTCCAGTTCCAGATAGCCAGCCCAAGCTATATTTGTCCCCAAGCCCAGAGAGCCACTGCCACACTATGCTATATCCCATTTCCATCATGAATCATCCATCCATGTACTCCACTCCAGTAGTGATGGCCAGGAGAGTGTGGGGGAGAGCCAAGGGGGGCTGTGCTGCTGGCCTGGACACACACAGGAAATGGAGAGTGTTGCTGTGTGCTCTACGGTGGGACAGTCACATGACATGTCACAGACTGTCTGATAGTGTCAGAAGGAGAGCGGAGAGGGAGAGGGAGGGGGGAAGGGGGCTGCTGCTGCCTGACAGTGACACTGTGATACACAGTGATCAGAGAGCGCCCTGGACGCCGCTTGCTGGACAGACATCTGACACTTGCTGGTAGCTCGTATGATAGAATAGCAGAAATGAGGGATTACTGTGTGGTAACACTGTACTGTAGAGCGGGGAAGAGGGGGGGGGGGGCGGGAGGTTGGTGGCGCTGCTTGACATGGCTCTATGGAGGACATACAGTGCGGGAGTAAAATAGCCAGCGGTCGGGCGCCCTAGGCGGCAGTGCGCCCTAGGCGGTTGCCTAATCCGCCTAGTGGTAGCACCGGCCCTGCCTGCAGAGGTGGACCAAGGTAGCAGAATGGGATCCCAATAACCAAAGATTAGGAGAAGAGGTTCTTTAGGTAGTTTCATCAAGGTTATGTCAAAAATGAAGGCCAAGACCTGGTCCCAGAAAGTAGATATTACAGGACAAGACCAAAAACGATGAGCGAGGGGAGGCTTCGGGTGATGACAACGAGGGCAGGAAGCCCCATCTCGTTTGGATTTGGAGGAAAGAAAAGGAATGTAGGCCCTGTGGGCAATTTTAAGCTGGGTTTCCCTCCAGATTTCATTAGGCGTCAGATTGAGGACTTTGTTGAGACCGAGCAAGATTTTATGAAGAAGATCTGTGTCCGGGAAGGCGGATGACCAATTTGCAATAGAGGTAGAGGAAGCAGGTATCTGTGATCGTCGCAAAAGCGGCTTATAAATATCCGAGATTTTGAAGCATTCGTCGCGTATCAGCTGATCCAGGAAGCTTGGTTGAAATCTACGGGAGTCCTCCTTACAAGTGTGGGTAATGTAGCTGATGCATTGTTGGTAATGGAAGAAATGAGAGGTGGGAATTGCGAAAGAGTCCATCACTTTCTGAAAGGTGAGCGGTTTGCCAGTATGCGGGTCGCATAGGGAGGAAAAAAGGGACAGGCCCCGTGCTGACCAGTCCGAGAAAGCCTTATAGTGGAGACCTGGAGTGAAGCAGGGGTTTCCTTGAATAGGTGAATGAGTGGATAAGTAGGGCGTAAGTCCGGCAAATTTTCTGGATTCTCTCCATGCTATTGCCGTGTCTCTGAAGACAAGATTGTGTTGGTGGGGGGGGGGGTACCGATTTCCAGCGGCAGTGTAGCAGGGCAGACAAAGAGAAAGGGTGAGCCATAGCTGATTCCAAATCAAAGTTAGAGTATCTGGACGATCGTGTGATCCAATCTAGGCTCGTTCTGAGTAAACAGGCTAGATTATACAACCTAATATTAGGTAGACTTATACCCCCGTCGCCCCTAGGAAGGTGCAATTTCTTGAAAGCAATACGTGGTCTTTTGCCGTGCCATAAAAATTTAGAAATAGCAGATTCTAAAGAGGTAACATCTTTGTGCTTGAGCAAAAGAGGGAGAGTTTGCATAGGATATAAAAGTCTGGCAAAACTGACCATTTTTACCAGGTGACACCTTCCCAGGAGCGAGAGGGGCAGATCCATCCAGTTGGTCAATTCTTGGGATATCTTAGTCAACAAAGGTGGATAGTTTAGCTGATACAAAGAAGAAGGCAGTTTACCAATTTTGATCCCCAGGTAGGTGATGTATGAGGGAGCTACAGAGAATAGGGAGTCACTAGCCCAGGAAGGAGTAGAGAGGGAACCAATGGGTAAAATTTCACTTTTAGAATAATTGATGCGTAGCCCTGAGCACATCCTAAACTCATCGAATGTATTTTTAATGGTGTGAATATCGAGGGAGGGGTTTGAGGTGAAAATAAGTATATCGTCTGCGAACAGGGATGTGCGGAGTTCCACTCCTCCAATTTTTATGCCCTGGAGGGGAGCCGAATGGGATAGGAATCTGGAGAGGGGTTCCAAGGCTATGTTAAAAAGAAGAGGGGATAGGGGGCAGCCCTGCCGGGTACCTTTATGCAGGGGGAAATTCGGAGAGAGGAGGCCTGCCGCTACCAGACGGGCGGTGGGAGAGGAGTACATTGAGGTTATAAGGTGACTGAAAGGGCCTGAGAAACCTAATTTAGAAAGGGTCATGGATAACCAGTCGAAACTGACGTTGTCGAAAGCTTTCTCAGCGTCTAAGGTAATGATGGCATAGGTACCATTAGGGTCCTGTTTGGCAGATTCAAGAGCTAGTAAAACTTTACGGATGGTGATAGTGGCTGTCCGACCTTTAACAAATCCCGATTGGGCTGGGTGGATTAGATGGGGGAGAATATCAGCTAGCCTTGTGGCAACTATTTTTGAAAGGATTTTCACATCTAGATTAAGGAGGGAGATAGGCCTGTAAGAACCGGGTTGTAACGGGTCCTTACCTTTTTTAGAGAGAAGCTTAATTACCGCTTGATTCCCAGAGGGAAGGTAGGGACCCCCCTCCCAAATAGAGGAGTAAACTGAGAGGAGTGTGGGTGCTGCGATGTGGATGAGGTTTTTATAAAAGTCGCTAGTGAAGCCGTCAGGGCCTGGTGCCTTATGTGAGTGGAGATGGCGAATGGTAGATTCAATTTCAGATAGAGTGATGGGGGCGTTTAGGGACTCTAAGTGCTGTGCTGATAAGGAGGGAAGGGACACTTGGTCCAAAAAGGACCGAGTCTTATCTCGTACTATGGGGTCTGGAGCGTAAAGATCAGTGTAATATTTTAACATAGTTTCATTTATGGCCTGAGGAGAGGAGTGTGTCCGTCCCATGTGGTCACGTAGGGAGGTGATGTGGGTGGGGCGATGACCCCCTTTACACAGTCTGGAGAGGAGTTTTCCGGCTTTATTGCCGTATTTGTGAAGGGTAGCATCCAAGTAAGCCTTCTTCGAACGTTCAAGAGTGTCAGCCCAAGTATCAAAGGCTGACTTGGCAGATACCCACTCATCATGGTGTAAGGTGGAGGTGGAGGACGAGAGCTACCGTTGGGCAGCATGTAGCCTGGCACTGGCTAATTTGTAATGCTTGAGTGCGTTACGTTTAAAAGACGCGGCATAACAGATAATGCAACCTCTAAGGTATGCTTTCCCTGTATCCCAGAAAAGATTCGGGTCTGCCGCATGTGTGGCGTTTGCGGAGGAGTACTCCACCCAAGCCTTTTCCATGAATGCTATAAAATCTGAGTTATTAGCTAAAAAAGCTGGAAAGCGCCAAAGGTTGGGGTGCGGAGGGAGATCAAGTCTGTCTAGGGAGATAGCCACTGGGGCATGGTCAGAAACCGCTGTGTCATGTCGTGAATTTCAGAGTCGGATACCAAGGTTATGAGATCATCCGTACCAAAAAAGTGGTCAAGTCTGGCCAGGGACTTATGAGGGTTGGAATAGAACGTGAATTCTCTGTCTGTAGGGTGGCTGAGACGCCAAAGGTCCGTCATGTGTAGGGAGTCCATAGTGGAGGCAAAGACAGTAGTAAGCATTATGGTGGCATCCTGCGGTTGATTTTTAGGGGAGGATCTGTCAATCGAGGAGTGCATAACGTCATTAAAGTCGCCCCCTACCAAATGAGGCAAGTGGGTGAATTGGAGTAACCACGATGAAAGTTCGGAGTAAAATTGCTTAGTGGGGTTATTAGGGGCATATATGTTGGAGATAAAAAATTCCTTAGTGCCTATCCGTACCGTAGCGGTGAGGAAACGACCCATGTTATCTGAGAGAGTGGATAGAATTGTGCAGGGAAGATTTTTGTGAATTAGGAGCAGTACCCCGGCTTTCCGACCCACTGACTCAGCTCCATGTACTGATCCCACCCACAGTTTTTGCATGCGTGGAAAATCAGATGCATGTAGGTGGGTCTCCTGCAATAAGGCAATGTCTGCCTTGAGTCTTTTAAGATGACGAAGGATCTTCACTCTCTTTTGGGGAGAGCGAAGACCCTTAACATTCCAGGAGACTACTCTAAGAGGGGCGGAATCTGTGGGTTTGAATGGCAGGATCTGAGATATAGATGGGTGAGGATAGTTAAAATGCTTAGGCCGACCTCAGTGGTGATACAGGCCAAAAGGTGTCGACCAGGGAAACCTGACTGGTAAAGTGGAGAACCCATGGGGTAAGGGGAGATGGAACAGGGGAGGGCAGGAGAAGAGGGTGCTTGGGGGTAGACAATAATAAAAGAATAATAACCAAACAGATAAACAACAGCATGTACTTCTCTTTTTTCCGCATGAGTTCACTGTGCATAGGGGAGGGAGCTCTCCAGCAGAGCCCTGCGAAACGGGGGTAGAGCGCGGACAGTGCCGCAAAACCGCATGAGCCCGCCGGACTGGGGTATGTGTCACAGCGTAATGGCTGGTTGATAAAGAGGGGGAATATTACACAGTGGAGTCATGCCAAGACCTGAACCAAGTGGAAGAAGAACAAAGTAATAGCCGGTGAGGCAATAAAAGCTTAAACAGTAGCTCAATATACGGTGCAAAAACTAAGGTACAAGTGCTATATGTTAGAAACCTGAACATTCGTCCGAGGACTCGGGCGTACCACCGAAAAGAAGAAGGTCATATGTTGAAAGCTCGCGGCGTCCGTAGTCCGGAACCTTCGGGACCGGTAGAGTAACAGCTCCCGGTGATGACTAGCACGAAACTGAATAACCGGAGTGAAGGGGAGATGAGACAAAGTACCCAAGAACATGGGGGAGCGAACAGCCGCTACTCAGCACATCATGGCTTGCAAACCAGGTAGAAGGGGGGGACAAGGAAAAAGACATCAAACCGTGGTGGGAATGACGAAGGGTCTCAGCGAGGAATGTTGCGATGTCGATGATCCGGATCCGAAGCTCGGAAGCGTTTAGGGGAATCCTTCCTGGGGCTCCTCTGGTCCAGGGCTCGGAGAGTTGAGGCGGATTTGGAAGGAGTAGCCAGAGAAGGATCCGATCGAAGAGAGCGTAAAAATGCTTCTGCCTCAGAGGGGTCCTGGAAGGAAAGTTGTTCCCCTAGGGGGGATTTGAGACGAAGTACAGCGGGGAATGCCAGGGAGAACTTTATTTGTAGTTTGAACAGTTCCGAGCAGATCGGTTGGAAGGCTTTCCGTTTTTTGGATACTTCAATAGAATAGTCCGCGAAAATTAGAATCTTGACCCCATCGACCTGCACAGAGGAGATTGCCGGAATGCTTGCAGGACAGCAGCTTTATCCGCATAGTTCAGATATTTGGCAATGATGGGACGGGGAGTTTTGCGGTCCGCATTAAAAGATCCTATGCGGTGGGCCCTTTCCACTGTGAAGGGGCCCGTGAGGCCGAGGGCTTCCGGGATGCATTTCGCACAAAAGTCACTCAAATTAGCATTGGGGAGCGATTCGGGGACACCGACGAAGCGCAAATTGGAGCGTCTGGATCTGTTCTCTAAATCATCCAACTTTTGGAAGACATACTGAAGCGCTTTTTCTTGAGACCGCTCAGTGGCTTGAGACTGATAGAGATCATCCTCCACCTCAGAGATTCTATGTTCAAGATCATCAAGTCTGGTGGCATGCTCTGTAATTTGGGCCTTGAATTGCTGCATCCCAGCCTGTATGGCTTTCTCCACAGAAGCTGTGATCATGGGGGACAGCAGGGCCGCCACAGCTTGTGCTATGCGGTTTGTGTGTCCATCATCCCCTGGGGATGGCTGGTATGTATCCCCATTATGGTTGAGAGAGGGTTTTGCCGTGTGCCCACGGGGGTGTGGAGGTCCTGAGGTGGCTGGGGGTGTTGGGGAGGCGACCCTGCTTACCTCCATGTCTGTGTCCGGTCGATCTAGAGCATAGGCCTGAGAATCTGGAGCGGAGTGGGCCGGAGCCGAGTAGGCCAAAGCCGGGGGCTCAATTAGCGGCCGATCGGCGGGCGCCGCCGCGGCCGCGTACGAGCGGACTCCCATTTTTTCAACGAACCGGTCCATAGGAGCGGGGATCGTGGGGGAGCACCCGGAGCCGGAGTTGAGCGCTGGGGCCGCTGTGGACAGATTTTTAGGCCGGTTTGTGGGGCTCTGCAGCGGGAGCTAGGCGGGAGCGCAGCTAGCTCATGCGGCGCCGGAACCGGAAGTCCGCCCAGTTTTATCCACGGTCGCAGAAAGTGTAACTCCATAAACCAGATACAGGAAGTGAGCAGCCGATTGACACACAGCATGCACCATTCACCTTGTAAGGAGCCAAGGCGAGATGCAGCAGGGACACCATTAGGAAACATCTGCAAGTGGAGACAAGAGGATTGACCCTTCACTACAAGGATATGTGGCTGATCAGCAAAACGTGTGTCCTCAATCACCAATCCAGTGCTCCCCACCACAGCGCTATATGCGCTTGCTCTGGCTATCCAGCCACCAGAGGGAGTAGTGACCAGTGTACTTTCCAGGGGTGGCCACATACAGCTGTAGACTATCCTATACCACAAGAGGACCACTATCCCCAGATCTACTGAGACAATTTACATCGCCCGTCTCACTATCCATCCCCCTTGATGCTGACTGACAGCTCTTTGAGCCTACACAGCCCCATTATCTTGCGGTGTCACTCCAATGTCTGCAGTTTGTGCCAGTGAAGACCGTAGAGACTCTTTGTTCTTCTTCAGAACTATACTGTTCTATTGATATTATTGAATATATTCACATTGGTTCACTCCTGTGTTCTGCACTTGGGGCATATAGTGGGTCTAGATGTCCAAATTCAAAAACATATAGCACAGTGTCTGCAAGAGTCCTAGTGGTTTCCCAGAAACCCTATAGTTACAATTTAAGCCTTCTAGCACATTAGAATACACTAAAAAGTGTGGATGAATGAGAATAGCTGTGAGTGTTGACTGTTTTAACATTGATGCCGGCTATTGTATATTATCTGTGTTTTGTAACTTTGTATACATCAATTTTGAATAAAGATTATTAAGGAGTATCCCGCTGACTGTTCCCATTCCTCTTCTGAGGTAGACACCTTTGGGGAATTCCTCCTGATTCCCCCCTCTCTCCTATCTCCCATGTACTTTTGGTCTTCGATTGGTGAACTCCACCCAAGCCTGGGTGAGTCAGCACTCCAGTTATTTGACCTGACCAGTTGGATTTTGGTCACCAGGTCCATGCCCGTCCCCTTCCCCATTTTCCTCAATTTGTCATGGAGGCGATCAGCCTGTGGCACTACTGAGGTGTTATGGAAGCCCAGGTTTCTTTGGTAGTGGCTCTCAGCTCATCTGCAAAGGATGTGGAATTCCCTTCCACAGGCAGTGGTTTCAGAGGGGGGGCAGTGGTTTCAAAAAACTATTAGCACTTTAATGACTGCAACATACAGGGATATATAATTGTTAGAAGTTTTTGAGTTAATTAATATTTTAAGTGATAAACGGTTCTGAAAATATATGTAAGTTATATGTACGGTAATAAGTGATGGTATCTGAAGGTCACAGAACAACACAGAGTACAGAGAGGAGTGGTTTTGCTGAGTAGGTACATCTATTTTTGAGTTACTATGTCAGGACAATGGGTGGAGTTATGCTACTTACCTTTAGACTGAACCATATTAGGTATACAGTATATGCAAATATGGATGTTATTAGGATATGCTGACATAACATCATGAAACAGTATAAGAATGGAGTTGGATTATGAGAGTTAGGAAAGAGGTGGGAAGAGAAAGAACTCTACACTTTGGAGAATGTAGATCAGATGTCCCTTTCCTCCTTCTGAGGGTATCATCATGCCATATGTTACCAGATGTCAGTCTTGTCTTTGCTTATCTTTCTGAACAATAAAACAACTATTATTGAAGTATTGAACGAACAAAGGATTCTTCAATTTCTACTCCTTAAAGTATGTTGCAAATACGGCCTTGGATAAAGACATACATATCTCCGCTACACACCCTAGGAGAAGGGATACTGATTCACATATTACACAAAGACTTTGCTATTCATTCAGAAACGCCCCTGTGAGTATAGTAGAATACTAGAGTAAAATGTATTTTACTAGGAAGTGTAGAGTATAGAGTTTTTCACTACTACCTACATGCTTGTTTTCTTTTAATAATGTAATACTGACATATAATCACACACATAGGTTGGACTTGAAGTAGAAAAGATGTAGTTGGATAGCCGCACTCCAAATTATTCAACTTTATTTCAAAAATGTAATTAAAATCATAGCATCTAGGCTGGCAAACAGACTAACTGCACAGCCGCTGACATGTTTCACACCGAACACGGTGCTTAGTCATAGCTCATTCAGAAATGCCCCTGTGAGTATAGTAGAATACTAGAGTAAAATGTATTTTACTAGGAAGTGTAGAGTATAGAGTTTTTCACTACTACCTACATGCTTGTTTTCTTTTAATAATGTAATACTGACATATAATCACACACATAGGTTGGACTTGTGTCTTTTTTTCAACCTTGCCTACTATGTAACTATGTACTATGCATTGTTGGGTCTGGTGTCTCTCATCTTCCTCTTGACAATACTGCAAAGACTCTTCATAGTGTTTAGGCACAGGCAAGTTTGCTGGCCAATCAAGCACAGTGATACCATGACCATTAAACCAGGTATTGGTACTTTTGGCAGTGTGAGCAGGTGCCAAGTCCTGCTGGAAAATGAAATCAGCATCTCCCCCAGACACTGTAATTATTTAGGGCGGTAACATGGCTCCCTAAATAATCACAAACTTAGGTCAGGACAGTCAAGTTCCTTCACCCCAAACTCACTCATTCATCTCTTAATAGACATTGTTTTTGCACTGGCCACAATTGTTTGGTGGAGGGGGGATTAAGGTGTGGAGTTGTTTTCCAGAGGTTTGGTCTTGCCCCCTTAGTTACAGTAAGGTGAACTCTTATGCCCTGTACACACGGTCTGACTTTCAGACGGAAAATGTGCGATCGCATCGTGTTGCTGGAAAATCCGATCGTGTGTGTGCTACATCTGACTTTTTCCGTCGGAATTTCCGACACACAAAGTTTGAGAGCCGGATCTAAATTTTTCCGACAACAAAATCCGATCGGATAAATTCTGATCGTGTGTAGACAATTCCGCCACACATGCTCGGAATAAATTACTAGATGAAAGCTATTGGCTATCGACCTCTTTATAGTCCTGTCGTATGTGGTTTATGTCACCTCATTCTGAACGATCGGATTTTCCATAAACTTTGTGCAACCGTGTGTATGCAAGACAAGTTTGTGCCAAAATCCGTCTGAAAAAAATCCAATGGATTAAGGTGTTAACATAACAAGACATTTTGGACAATTTCTTGTGGGAACAGTTTGGGGATGGCCCCTTCCTGTTCCAACATGACTTCGCACCAGTGCACAAACAATGTCCATAAAGACATGGATGAGCGAGTTTGGGGTGGAGAAACTTGACTGGCCTGCACATCCTGACATCAACCTGATAGAACACCTTTGGGATGAATTAGAGCAGAGACTGCGAGCCAGGCCTTCTCGCCTAACATAAGTGCCTGACCTCACAAATGCACTTCTGGAAGAATGGTCAAACATTCCCATAGACACACTCCTAAACCTTGTGGACAGCCTTCCCAGAAGAGTCGAAGCTGTTATAGCTGCAAAGGTTGGGCCAACTCAATATTAAACCCTACAGACTAAGATTGGGATGCCATTAAAGTTCATGTGCGTGTAAAGGCAGGTGAACCAATACTTTTGACAATATAGTGTGCATGCATATCACAAAGGTCTAATCCCTTGTTAGAACATATGTCGTATGTCGTGGGAATACTTTTTCTTTGGAGATATCTTTGGCGCAAATCTTCCCAAGACAGAATCAGATTAGGAATAGACAAGTATTCAGATCGAAGCTCCTGCAGCAGTCCTTATACACAGCTCCAATTGGCAACATCGCTCCCAGAGTTACTTCCAGGTATCACGGGCTCCAGCGATTGGCCAGAGCCCTGATAACGCAACTCCCATGCACGTGCCACTGCTTCAGTGCGTATGTGCCGATGACGTCGGTACATGCAGATACAGGGTATATCAAAAGTAGATTGTAAGGGTTTATAACCACAACCACTTTAAAGCAGTAGATTACGCTTTGTGAATGGAGCCTATCATGCCTAAAAGGAAGTAAGGACTACTATGCTATCTCTTTAGCTAGCCCAAAATGATCTGGGAATCCTTTTCAACATTATCACTTTATTAAAACCATATGTACAGTGCCTTGCGAAAGTATTCGGCCCCCTTGAACTTTTCAACCTTTTGCCACATTTCAGGCTTCAAACATAAAGATATAAAATTTGAATTTTTTGTGAAGAATCACCAACAAGTGGGACACAATTGTGAAGTGGAACAAAATCTATTGGATCATTTAAACTTTTTTAGCAAATAAAAAACTGAAAAGTGGTGCGTGCAAAATTATTCGGCCCCTTTACTTTCAGTGCAGCAAACTCACTTCAGAAGTTCAGCGAGGATCTCTGAATGATCCAATGTTGTCCTAAATGACTGATGGTGATAAATAGAATCCACATGTGTGTAATCAAGTCTCTGTATAAATGCACCTGCTCTGTGATAGTCTCAGGGTTCTGTTGAAAGCGCAGAGAGCATCATGAAGACCAAGGAACACACCAGGCAGGTCCGTAATACTGTTGTGGAGAAGTTTAAAGCCGGATTTGGATACAAAAAGATTTCCCAAGCTTTAAACATCCCAAGGAGCACTGTGCAAGCGATCATTTTGAAATGGAAGGAGTATCAAACCACTGCAAATCTACCAAGACCTGGCTGTCCCTCTAAACTTTCAGCTCAGACAAGGAGAAGACTGATCAGAGATGCAGCCAAGAGGCCCATGATCACTCTGGATGAACTGCAGAGAACTACAGCTGAGGTGGGAGAGTCTGTCCATAGGACAACAATTAGTCGTACACTGCACAAATCTGGCCTTTATGGAAGAGTGGCAAGAAGAAAGCCATTTCTCAAAGATAAAAAGTCTCGTCTAAAGTTTGCCACAAGTCACCTGGGAGACACACCAAACATGTGGAAGAAGGTGCTCTGGTCAGATGAAACCAAAATCAAACTTTTTGCCCACAATGCAAAACGATATGTTTGGCGTAAAAGCAACACAGCTCATTACCCTCAACACACCATGCCCACTGTCAAACATGGTGGTGGCAGCATCATGGTTTGGGCCTGCTTTTCTTCAGCAGGGACAGGGAAGATGGCTAAAATCGAGGGGAAGATGGATGCAGCCAAATACAGGACCATTCTGGATGAAAACCTGTTGGAGTCTGCAAAAGACCTGAAACTGGGACGGAGATTTATCTTCCAACAAGACAATGATCCCAAACATACAGCAAAATCTACAAAGGAATGGTTCACAAATAAACTTATCCAGGTGTTAGAATGGCCAAGTCAAAGTCCAGACCTGAATCCAATCGAGAATCTGTGGAAAGAGCTGAAAACTGCTGTTCACAAACACTCTCCATCCAACCTCACTGAGCTCGAGCTGTTTTGCAAGGAAGAATGGGCAAGAATTTCAGTCTCTCGATGTGCAAAACTGATGAGAGACATACCCCAAGCGACTTGCAGCTGTAATCACAGCAAAAGGTGGCTCTACAAAGTATTAACACAAGGGGGCCGAATAATTTTGCACGCCCCACTTTTCACTTTTTTTATTAGTTAAAAAAATTTCAAAAATCCAATAGATTTCGTTCCACTTCACAATTGTGTCCCACTTGTTGGTGATTCTTCACAAAAAATTAAAATTTTATATCTTTATGTTTGAAGCCTGAAATGTGGCAAAAGGTTGAAAAGTTCAAGGGGGCCGAATACTTTCGCAAGGCACTGTATATGCAGTCTTATATATACACATATTAATCAGTAATATAATTAAATAAAATAGAAGGAAATATGGATGAGCAGAATCGTGTTTCTCTCTGTGCTTCGTCCATAAAAAGCCTGAAGGATCATTTAGAGACAACATGCCTAACACAAAGTAACTACTGCTGTTGTGCTCTTTTTCTAGACAGTCTATTGTGCTCTGACATTCTTTCGTCATTGGTGTAATGTATACTGTATACATTGCATTATACAGTGCGCATGTTTATTCACCAAATTGTGTTGCAAAACAAATGTTAGCTCCAGCTTTTTTAGAGCAACAAACTCACATTTAGTCCCTCAGGTTCCACATACAACTGTATTAAGTGCCTGTCTGTTTAGACCAGTAGCCTACAATATGTGGCCCATCGGTTGGATGTGGCCCTTTGCTTGTCTTTATCTGGCCCTTGGGACACTCTTCCTCCCTCTGGCATCAACAATGGGGTATTATTCTTCCCACTGACACCAATAATGGGTCACTATTTCTACTACTGATATCATCAATAGGGACCCATTCTTCCCCCACTGATACCAATGATAGGACACTAGTCCTCCTACTGATACCAACAATGGGCACTATTCTTCCCCCACTGATACCAATGATAGGGCACTATTCCTCCTACTGATACCAACAATGGAGCACGGTTCCTCACACTGATACCAATGAAGGGACACTATCCCTTCCACTGACATCATCAATGAGGCACTATTCCTTCCACTGATACCAACACTGGGGTACTATTCTTCCACTAGTACCAATGTTTGAGAACTTTTCCTGCTCACCTATCCATAGGGGTGCTATGTAATTTTTTTAATCCCGCTGACCACCAAGCCTGAGGCATTATCTACTCCCACTGTCCATAGCCCGTCTCCCCTAAAGTCAGAAGGACTGTAAACTGGCCATTTGTTTAGAAAGTTTGGAAACCCCTGATTTAAACCAATGGTCCTGGACATACATGTCATTTTCAAACTCTGAAGCAATGTTGGCAGCACTCATATGTCTATTTCTCAAAGACAACTTCTGGATTTGACGCTGAGCACATTCATTCAACTTCTTTAGTCGACCATGGCGAGGCCTGTTCTGAGTGGAACCTGTCATGTTAACCGCTGTATGGTCTTGGCCACTGTGCTGCAGGTCAGTCTCAGGGACTTGGAAATCTTCTTATAGCCTAGGCCATCTTTATGTAGAGCAACAATTCTTTTTTTCAGATCCTCAGAGAGTTCTCTGCCGTGAGGTGCCATGTTGAACTTCCAGTGACCAGTATGGGAGAGTGAGAGCGATAACACCAAATTTAACACACCTGCTCCCCATTCACACCTGAGACCTTATAACACTAATACCGCGTACACACGATCAAATTGTCCGGCGAACTTAGTCCGTCGAAACGCATTTCACCAGACAATTCGATCGCGTGTGGGCTTCAGCGGACTTTCTCAGCGTAAAGTCCGGCGGACTTAGACTTGGACTTGGGTTTCAGCGGACAATACGTTCGTCAGTATGCTAGTCCGGCGGACTAAGAATGACGCATGCTCAGAAGCAAGTACAAAAAGGAAGCTATTGGCCAATGGCTAATGAACTTCCTTTTTCTAGTCCCGTCGTACGTGCTGTACGTCATCGCGCTAGCAAACGCCGGACTTTCTGTGTGTCCGTGTGTGGCCAATTCCGTTCGGTACAAAGTCCGCCGGACTATCCGCCGGATTGTTTGCCGGACTAAGTACTCCGGACAATTTGATCGTGTGTGCGCTGCATTACGAGTCACAGGACACCGTGGAGGGAAAATGGCTAAAAAAAGATGATGATTTTGTTGCGCTAAAAATAAGAACTGAAATATAAATAGCTGCTAACACAATATTGTTGGATACAATAATAGAAATAGGGGATAAGATGTGTGGCGCTTAAAAAATGGTGGTAATAAGCAAAAAGTTCATCAAAAATATGAAGTTAGTCAAAAGAGGTATTCCTGTGCCAACTCAAATGGCTATAGAGCGTGTACTGCTGCACGCACAGAGGGAAATGTCTGAAGCCAATGTGATAAAGATAAAAGAATAGTGGTGCGCTATACACATAAAATCAAGTAATCGAGATGTACAAAATCCTAGTGGGGAAGTATTAGAAGTACGCGCTGTCAGTAACCAAACTGTAAAACAGCGTGATACTGGTTAATCATAAATAGGTAATAGTAACATAGCAATAGGCAAAACATGAATAGATAAAGGTGAGCAATAGCTAAATTTCCAATGCATGGGATAAAAACATATCGTATCACAGTGCCCACGGTGATTGGGCACTGTGACACCGTAAGTGACGCCATCGAGCTCGCTGCTCGTTTTTACACTACTTGTTCATTCATTCTATGTGAGTACCTGTCTTGTGTTATATTTTATTAAATAAACTATTTTGTTAATATACTACACTATGGGGCATCCTTCCTGTGCTTAATCTCTGCATATGGCTTCCTGATGAGATCCTCCCACCCCGGACTTCCCAAAGATTACCATTTAAGGGGAATGCTGACTCCGATTATAGGCAGGACACATATGAAATCAAGAGCCTGGGGTTACCATCCCATACTAAGACGGCTACCAAGGACCTTAAAGTTATACACTTATATGCTGTTACCTTACAGCAGTAAGGTAAGGGGACACCCATATACTTAACCAGCACGGAGGAGTTCACAAACCACCCATCACTAGCAGCACCTTACTGAAGTTTAATTGCCAGCACCTGCAGTTCATTTACAGGAGTCACTATATGTTTGCACTATATATATTGTTTACAGGAAAAAGGATTTTTATGGACACTGTGATATACTCTTCTATGGACTTATTCATTTTTTATGCATGAAATTTGCTGCACAATCCATTACTTATTTTTAATTTTTAATTTGTTTTATTACTTATTTTCACTTGGGATATATGCACTTTAGTTCACGCATTACAAGTCTGGCTGTTGCTAACACTGCTTTTCCCATACTATTTTGCACATTGCTCTCTGAAATGTTATGATTAGCCAGTGCTATGTTTTTTCCATATACATATTTTTTTTCTCAGTCTGGTAATTGCCAGTACCTTTTTTGGGACATATGTTTTTATCCCATGCATTGGAAATTTAGCTATTTCTCACCTTTATCTATTTATGTCTTGCCTATTGCTATGTTACTATTACCTATTTATGATTAGCCAGTATCACGCTGTTTTACAGTTCGGTTACTGACAGCACGCACTTCTAATACTTGCCCACTGGGATTTTGTACATCTCGATTACTTGAGTTTATGTGTATAGCGCACCACTATTCTTTTATCTTTAAAAATATGAAGTTGATATAATTAATTGAATAAAACATAGTCCATCAGGAATATTCTATATGCTGAAGAGAGAGCCGTCACCAACACCCGATAAAACTGACTTACCACCAGTGCATAGGATATACACATTAAACAGATTTGATCAAATCCATGGTTTCTCCTACTCCTCAAACGATCCACTACTACATGCCGCGTACACACGACCGGACTTTTCGAGGGACTAGGTCTGACGGTCTTTCCGACGGACTTTCGGCGGAGTTTCGACGGACTTTCCGAATGAACGGACTTGGCCACACACAATCACACCAAAGTCCGACGGATTCGAACGTGATAACGTACGACCGGACTAGAATAAGGAAGTTCATAGCCAGTAGCCAATAACTGCCCTGTCGTCAGTTTTTGTCCGGCGGACTAGCATACACACGAACGGATTTCTTGGTCTGGCGGAGTTCCGGTGGAAAAATTTAAAACATGTTCTATTTCTAAAGTCTGATAGATTTTTGGCAAGCAAAGGTCCAATGGAGCCCACACACGATCAAATTGTCCGACGGACTCGTTCCGTCGAAACCTTTGCTGTCAAAAAGTCCGGTCGTGTGTACGCAGCATAAGGTCCTTCTTCCACTGACCCACCAGATGCAATCAATCCAATCTCAACAAGACCTTAGCTAAAAAGTATGCTCCAATGGTATATTATGGCGGCCACATATAAAAGATGGAAGAAACACTCTCATTGCGCAGACATCCAACAGTAGAGTAACTTTATTCTATAAAAGCTGCATCTAAAACTCACATGTAATAGGTGAAATACAAGCATAAGGAAAGTATGCAACAAGATGGTGGCCACTCTTCCCTCCACTCTGCTACGTCACTCGTCCCTTACTCAACCCAGGGAAAATGGCTAATTGGGCCCAATTTGGACATTTTCACTTAGGGGTGTACTCACTTTTGTTTCCAGCAGTTTAGACATTAATGGCTGTGTGTTGAGTTATTTTGAGGGGACATCAAATGTACACTGTTATACAAGCTGTACACTCACTACTTTACATTGTAGCAAACTGTCATTTCTTCAGTGTTGTCACATGAAAAGATATAATAAATAATTTACAAAAATGTGAGGGGTGTACGCACATTTGTGAGATACTGTATATATATATATATATATATATATATATATATATATATATATATATATATATATAATTTATTTATTTTTTCTTTCTATATATATATATATATATATATATATATATATATTTATATATATTTAAAGCTGAATAACTCATTTAAATACACTTTAGACACTTGAAGTCTGCTGGGGCAGATTTAGTACAACCAAAGAAAAAACAAGAAAAAAAATGTCTGTTTTGCCCCCAGTAACCACTCCAGTTCTATCTTTCCTTGCCTCCTCTGCAATAAAATGTTAGCGTTAATCTGATTGGTTACCGCAAGTGAATATTTTTTCTCTAATTTAATAAATCACCCTTAAAATATTTGAAGCGTAGCTTCAAGTCGAATGATTATATGGAACTTTTGCATTTACAATTATAACCTTCCATTCTGGAGGCATTAATACTTCTCTATGCAACCTCACTAATTTGCTGTATACTTAATGAAGCATTCACACAGGAACACAAAAAGCTATTCTTTAATGGATTTTAGACAGCATAGTTTAAAATCTGATTAGCATATACCCCTTGAACTGAGTGTTCCAAACAAACCTAATGATGTGTCAAAACTTTATTTGTAAGGATACTTTTATACTAATATATGGTGACCACATTTTTTAAATGAAATCTGGGGACATATTTTTTTTTTTTAAAGGCGAAAGGTAAACTATTTTATAAAGTGAGGGTGCTAATGCCGCACGCTACCGCACACCTGTGGGCATAATCATAAAGTGGGTGTGGCCAGCAAGTGGGCGTGGTCAGCACATGGAGGTTTCTTCATGGGGTACAATGGTGATCAGTATGTCCTGGCCTCTGTATACCAATAAAAAGCCCCAAAATGCAGCACAGCCCTACACTTCCTTTATACAATTCTACAAATGGACTTATAAGTGGTAAAACCTATAAAGGAATATCCAGTGCAAATCAACTAATGCTTGCAAAATATTTTGAGAATTTGCAGAGCTTCAATGTGCAAATAATGGTGAAACCCCTTACATACAATAATAATAACATAGATGCAACCCGTGTATTGGAACATAGTAGTGATGATGTCACCCTCTGCAAAAGGTAAAAATAAATTACAGAGCTGCAAAGTGCAAATGTTGGTGACACCCCCTATATATAATCATAATAAAATGTACAATTGCTGTACATATTTTAAATTTTATTGTTATTATTATTAGATATGGGGGGGGGGGGTCACCACTATTTGCATATTGCAGCTCTGCAATATTTATTACCTTTTGCAGAGAGGACGACACCATCACTACTATGTTCTAACATATGGGTTGATTTGCATCTATGTTATTATTGTATGTAGGGGGTTTCACCATAATTTGTACATTGAAGCTCTGCAATTTCTCAAAATATTTTTTGAGAAACTGGGTGGACCACCGTCCGCCCAGAGCTCTGTGTGTGCATTACAGGCCTCCTCCAACCACCGGCATCCAGGACACTATGCATTACAGGCCATCCCTCAGGCCTGAGACCACCATCCAGCATTGTGCAGCATACAGGCCTCTCAGAGTCAGGCCACCATCCCAGAGCACTGTGCATTACAGGCCTCCGCTCAGACCACCATCCAGAGAACTGTGCAGCATTACAGGCCTCTCATACCACCATCCATAGCATTGTGCATTACAAGCCTCCTCAGACCAGAGCGCTGTGTCCAGAGCATTGTGTGCATTACAGGCCTCCTCCTACTTTCCGTCTCCAGAGCACTGTGTGCATTACAGGTCTCCTCATACCACCATCCACAGCACTGTGCAGCATTACAGGCCTCTCATACCACCATCCAGAGCACTGTGCAGCATTACAGGCCTCTCATACCACCATCCAGAGCACTGTGCAGCACTACAGGCCTCTCATACCACCATCCAGAGCACTGAGCAGCACTACAGGCCTCTCATACCACCATCCAGAGCACTGAGCAGCACTACAGGCCTCTCATACCACCATCCAGAGCACTGTGCAGCATTACAGGCCTCTCATACCACCATCCAGAGCACTGTGCAGCATTACAGGCCTCTCATACCATCATCCAGAGCACTGTGCAGCATTACAGGCCTCTCATACAATCATCCAAAGCAGTGTGTGCATTACAGGCCTCCTCAGACTGTCCATGTCCAGACCATTGTGTGCATTACAGGTCTCCTCAGACCACCGCCCAGAGCTCTGTGCAGCATTACAGGAATCTCATTTAACAAGCCCCATTAACCCCTGTCATGCCGGCACTCCGCTGAGTTACTTTTGGTAATACTCCGGGCCTCTCTATAATTTGAATTAAAATCAGATGAATACCTGCTTTTGATTCAAACACTTTTATCACTGTTTCACATATTATTGTATTTTTTTTTTTTTTTTACTTAAAAATAGTCATTTATGCATATTTGTCTTTTTGCTGTTTAGCTTCTTGAATTAGTGCACTTTATCACTGTTTCACATAGTATCACATTTTATGCAATGACACAGGGTTTATCATTATATATGATTGTTGGATTGAATGTATTTCAAATGTGCACAGTAAGGGGTTAGGTTAATAGCAGTGGGTTCACTATCACCAGATTGTTGGATTATAGATTTGCTCTGCTTGCTTCTTTTTTCTTGCCAAAAATGGAGACTTGCATAACTCTTGCTATAGACTTGTGGGGATCTTGCTATAGACTTACCATGCAACTTTGCTACAAATTGTAGAACTTGTTGTTATGGCAGCAGCTAGCTGCCATAACCCCGGTATCCTTGTCTCAAGATAAAAGTTGTCTCTGTGGCGAATCACCGTAAGATCACTTTTATCGTGGTGGGAGAGGGCCCCCCCTCCCGCCGCGATCCGGTGCCCTCCGCCGCTTACCGGCAGCAGAGGAGGCGATCGTGTCCTGTCAGTAGCTGAGTATGGAGATGAGTGAGGGGAAGATGGCCCCCACACGTCTCCATACAATTGCTGCGACTTCAAAACGTCATTTCCACCCACAGCTCTTAAAGGGCCATTTTTTTTTTTAAATCATTTTTTCAAATGACAATTTTTAAAAAAAATTATTGCATTTTAGTCTTAATATGAGATCTGGGGTCTTTTTGACCCCAGATCTCATATTTAAGAGGTCCTGTCATGTTTTTTTTCTATTACAGGGGATGTTTACATTCCTTGTAATAGGAAAAAAGTGACTTTTAAAAAAAAAAAACATTGTAAAAATAAAAAAGGTAAAATAAATAAAAATACTTTTTTTTTTTTAAACGTGTCCCCGATGAGCATGCGTGAGTAGCGCCTGCATATGAAAATGGTGTTCAAACCAAACATGTGAGGTATCACAGGGATCGAGAGAGAGAGAGAGAGAGAGAGAGAGAGAGAGAGAGAGAGAGAAATAATTCTAGCCCTAGATCTCCTCTGTAACTTAAAACATGCAACCTGTAGAATTTTTAACTTTACTTTGGGTTAACTTTACGGTTGTGTTATTTTTTTAATTAAAAAAAGTGTATTTTTTTCCAAAAAAAGTGTGCTAGTAAGACCACTGCGCAAATACGTGTGACAAAGTATTGCAACGATCGGCATTTTATTCTCTAGGGTGTTAGAAAAAAAATGTATAATGTTTTGGGGGTTATAAGTAATCTTCTAGCAAAAAAAATGTTTTTAACTTAACAACAAATCTCAGAAAGAGGCTCAGGCCTTATGTGATTAATTGCCCCTCCAAATCACCTGTTCAAGTACAACCCCTCAAAATCCCCACTGTGCCCAGGGCAGCGGACCCTTCTGCTCACCCCTTGTCCCGGCTCTGTGTACAACTATGCAAGACTGAAGGTTTTTTGCTCTCTGTGTGACATTGAGATTTCCCTTTACTTCCTATCTTGAGATGAAAAAGAAAGTGACAGGCAATCTCTGCAACGTAAGGCAGTTATCCCTGTGACATGTGCCCCCAATAAAAGTTTTCCCTTACGTTGTTTTTCAGTAACAACTGTAAAATTTAGGATTTTCCTATCACCTAGTGACAATGGTCACCGGAGCAAATAGTGAGAGTGTATCTCCCCAGTGGGGACACAGACAGCTACAAAAACATGGCAGGAGATTTCATCCTTGCCTACCCTATGCAAACATGATAGAAGAGACATTCACCACTTCAGCCCCAGAAGGTTTTACCCCCTTTAGGACATGCTAATTTTTTGAGATACAGCACTGAGTTACTTTAGCTGACAATTGCGCAGTTGTGCGACACTGTACCCAAATAAAATTTCAAATCTATTACTGCTGCTTGCTCATTATCCCACCAGTTATAAGATCACCAGTCATTAGGTTGAAAATGTAATTTTGTAAAGCATACCCAATCACATGCAATATCAAGTTTCAGTGGGAGACAACACTGGACTAATGCCACTGATGTCTGCCTGGCGGCAGGTCTCTATGTGAAGGATATAGAGGGATTTTGCGTCTAATGGGTTGTACCATTGGTGGCCCGTCCATAAGGGGCTGCCCCTTTAATCCATGCGCTTGGCCCTTAATCTACATGCAGGGCGTCGGATTAATGAAATCCAATAGGGTTTTTTTTTTTTAGAAGCACACGATTAGAACCTGAGGACCTACTTGGCTTCAAAAAAGGGTGGACTCGGGGAGCAGAGCACTGCGCTCTGAGCTCACCCAGTTATGGGAGAATAGTGAATCAATATTCGCTATTGTCTTCCTGATTCTCCTCCCGGCCAATCAGGAAGCGGGTCCTGAGAACAAATCAATGCGAGTGAGGGGGGAGATTTGTTTGCCCCCCCCAAAATATTGAGCACCAGCCGCCACTGGGTTGTAGTTGGTAGGTTAACCACTTGCCGACCAGCGCACGCCGATGTACGTCGATAGAATGGCATGGGCAGGCAAATGGGCGTACATGTACGTCCCTTTAAATTTGCCGCCCTGCCATCGGGGGCGCGCCGGCGGCGGCGCGCTCCCACGCTGGTCGGGACCCCGTGAGTCCGGTCGCGGGACCCGCGGACTCGATCGCCGTGGGCATACCCGCGATCGTCTCACGGAGCGGCCAAATGAAGAAATGCCGTTGTAAACAGCATTTCTCCATTCTGCCTAGCAACTAGTGACGCTGATCTCTGCTCCATGTGATTGGAGCAGAGATCAGTGTTCACTAAATGAAAGCCCAACCCCCCCACAGTTAGTAACACACCCCTAGGAACACTTAACTCCTACACTGCCTCCCACTGATTAACCCCTTCACTGCCAGTGTCATTTACACAGGAATCACTGCATTTATATAGCAGTGATTACTGTATAAATGACAATGGTCCCAAAAATGTGTCAAAAATGTCCGATGGGTACCCCACAATGTCGCAGTCACAATAAAAATCGCTGATCGCTGCCATTACTAGTAAAAAAAAAAAAACAATTATTAATAAAAATGCTATAAAACTATCCCTATTTTGTAAACGCTATAACTTTTGCGCAAGCCAATCAATAATCGCTTATTGCGATTTTTTTTACCAAAAATATGTAGAAGAATACGTATCGGCCTAAACTGAGGGAAATTTTTATTTTTTTTTTATATATTTTTAGGGGATATTTATTATAACAAAAAGTAAAAAATAATGTGTTTTTTTCAAAATTGTCACTCTATTTTTGTTTATAGCGCAAAAAATAAAAACCGCAGGGGTGATCAAATACCACCAAAAGAAAGCTCTATTTGTGGGAAAAAAAGGGCGTCAATTTTGTTTGGGAGCCACGTCGCACGACCGCGCAATTGTCAGTTAAAGCGACGCAGTGCCGAATCGCAAAAAGTGGTCTGGTCTTTGACCAGCAAATTGGTCCGGTCTGAAAGTGGTTAAAGACTGCATTGGGGTCCAGGGCTGCCACCTTTTCTGATAAAGATGATGTGCCCATTACCGCAGGGAAAACTTGGGTAATTGAAGAGAAACACGGAATGGCTGACCGAATTTATTTAACTCTCTCAGAGCCCAACCATTCTACAAGAAATATAGCCCTGAAGAAGGAGGAGGCAATTCCCTCAAAACACGTTGCCTCTTTTTGTATTGCCTCTTATCTTCAGTAAACAAATAAATCATCAAGTGAAGGCTTTTTTCTGAACACTGTGTCACGATCAGGGGTCAGGCTCGAAGACCAATTGCTATAGCAGTTGCAGGACTACCACTAACCAGCAGGATAGGAACACAGGCAGTCACCCTGGCAGATGACACAGGCTCACCTGAGGTGCGGAGACTTAGTACTAATCGGTTTTCAACAGAGCTCCAGATAGTGGAGATGGATTTAGCTGCGTGTTAGTACCAGGTCTCAGTCCTCAGGATCGCCCCACCATGAGGTGAGCAAGCCAGGGTTCAGTAGCGGATGAGCAGGTAAGGATAAAACAGAAGCGTGGTCAGTAAGCAAGCCAAAAGGTCGGTAACGAGTTGTTGTAGGTTTGGATCAGGCAGAAGCGTAGTCGTGGAACAAGCCAAGGGTCGATAACGAGCTGTAGCAAATATAAACGGCAGCAGGGAAGACAGGAGCGAGATACAGGCTGGAGCTAGCACAATATTCTGGCAAGGAGGAAGTGCAGAGACATGGCTTATATCAGGAAGTTCATGGGAGGAGCAAAGAGTTCAAGGTTCAGCTGAAATCAAGGTACAAGGCAGGGTTGTCTAAAGGATCTGACAAGGCACTGTAAAGCATCTCAGATAGCTCAGAGAGAAGATTCATTACCAGACACAGCTGAGGTCCCGTGTTCAAGTCCAGGTCCTGAGTACTCCCCTCCTCCCAGGACGTCCACTGGACATCTTAGGGCCCGGTTTGTGAGGGAACCTCTGGTGGAATTCTCTTATTAATCTAGGAGCATGAACATTCTGCTCAGGCTCCCAAGAATTTTCTTCTGGCCCATATCCTTCCCATTGAACTAGATATTGCAATTTGTTCCTATAGATCCTGGAATCAATCATTTTCTCCACCACATATTCTTCTTCACCCTGTACCTTAACAGGTGGAGGGGGTGGAAGAATTCTTCCCGAAAAAGTATTTTCGTGAAAAGGTTTGAGTAGCCATATGTGAAACACAGGGTGAATCTTCATACTGGCTGGAAGTTTTAGGCGAAAGGTGACTGGGTTGATCTGGGCCGAGATCTGGAAAGGTCCCACAAACTTTTGTCCCAACTTTGCGGATGGAACATGAATATTTAGATTTTTAGTAGATAACCAAACTTGATCACCCACATGAAAGGTAGGAAGTGCTCTGCGATGTCTATCTGCAGCCTTCTTGTAACTTTCCTGAGCTTCCCTCAAAGTCTCGATCAATTTATCCTGGATCTCCTGTAAAGCAGTTAATCTGTTGGTAACAGCAGGAATCGGAGTTGAGATAGGGAGATCAGGGATAAAAGCTGGATGATGCCTGGTATTTAGGAAAAAAGGGGTCTGAGAGGTGGAGCTATGTTTAGAATTGTTATAAGCAAACTCCGCTGTAGGAAGATAGTCCACCCAGTCATCCTGAAGATAATTAACAAAACATGGAAGGTACTGCTCTAACGTTTGATTGGTCCATTCGGTCTGACCATTAGACTGAGGATGAAAAGCAGAAGATAGATTAACTGTTACTCCTAGAGCTGAGCAAAAGCTTTTCCAAAATGTTGAAGTGAATTGTACTCCTCTGTCAGAAACTACATCTTCTGGAATTACATGTAGTCTAAAGATTTCTTGAACCATCAACTCTGCAGTTTGTTCTGCAGAGGGTACCCCCAACCAAGATGGTGGTCATTTCTTTAGAGGGGGGGTAAATCCACTACAAAGTCCATAGAAATTGTCTTGATGGGACAAGGAGTGGCTGGAGCAACCCCAAAGGAGAAGCTCGGGGTGTCTTATTGCGAGCACAGACCAGGCATGAGGCTACATAACCTTTGACATCTCTTTTGTACCCAGGCCACCAAAAGGAACGGGATAAAAGTTCCTCTGTCTTAGAAACTCCAAAATGTCCAGCAAGTTTGGAGTCATGAACCAACTTGAGGACTTCAACCCGAGCAACTTCAGGTACATAGAGGCGATGTGCTTGAGTCCAGAAGCCATTTTTGTACTCAAGGATGATGTCCATAGGAGGATTTTTGAGGAGTGGGTCATTCTCATACCCTTCCTTGAGGAGACTCAAGAGTGCTTTAGAACTTGTGGCACCTAGAAAGTTCTTTTGAGACAGGACTGTGTATTCAGAGTTGTTTTCCTGGAGGTCCAGACAACATTCGTGATAAGGCATCAGCCTTACCATGCCTTGACCCAGGTCGATATGAGATAATAAAATTGAACCTGGAAAAGAACAATGACCAACGTGCTTGTCTAGAAGACAATCTCTTGGCAGAACTAATGAATTCCAGATTCTTATGATCTGTGAGAACAGTCACAGGATGCTTAGCGCCTTCCAGCAAATGCCTCCATTCAGAAAATACTTCCTTAATTGCCAGTAACTCCTTATTTCCAATATCATAATTTCTTTCGGCTGAAGACATTAAACGAGAGAAGTAAGCGCAAGGATGAAGCTGCTTCTTTTCACGTCGTTCAGAGAGGATAGCTCCCACGGCAGTGTCCGAAGCATCCACTTCCACTATAAAAGGTAATTCAGGATTGGGATGTACCAATACTGGTGAAGAAGTAAAAAGAGTTTTTAACTTTCCAAAAGCAGCCTATGCCTCAGATGACCACACAAAGGGCACCCCTTTCTTTGTAGTTGGGTAATTGGAGCTATCACCTTAGAGAAGTTCCTTATGAATTTTCTGTAAAAGTTGGCAAACCCGACAAATCGTTGGATTTTCTTAATGTTTCCAGGGGCATGCCAATCTACCACTGCTTTAATCTTCTCGGGATCCATGCTCACTCCATCTGGAGAAATAATATACCCCAAGAACTGGATCTGGGCTTGTTCAAACTCACACTTCTCCAGTTTGATGTAAAGTCGATTCTGCCTTAATCTTTCAAAGACAGTGCAAACATGCCTGCGGTGCTCTTCCAGGTTATCGGAAAAGATAAGTATGTCATCCAGATAAGCAATGACAAATTGGTCTAACAGATCTAGAAAAAAACATCATTTATGAAGTGTTGAAAGGTCGCAGGGGCATTGCAGAGACCAAAAGGCGTGACCAAGGACTCAAAATGTCCATATCTTGTTCTAAAGGCGGTTTTCCATTCGTGTCCTGGACGAATACGTACCAGGTTATATGCCCCAGTAGGTCAAGTTTTGTAAATACTTTGGCAGAACGAAGTCTTTCCAACATTTCCGAGATCAAGGGGAGTTGATAACGATTTTTAATAGTGACCTTATTTATGTGCCTGTAATCAATGCATGGACGCAAGGTGGAGTCTTTCTTTTCAACAAAGAATAGGGCTGCTCCTGCAGGAGATGTTGAGTGTCTAATAAAACCCCTCTCAAAATTTTCATCAAACCGCTCCCTGAGCACTTTTAATTCAGGTTCTGACAGATTAAAAAGGCGGCCAAAAGGTATTTCAGCCCCTGGGAGCAGCTCAATGTGGCAATCGTATGGGCGGTGAGAAGGTAATTTATCTGCATTTTTCTTATCACAGACATCCCAGAACGCATGGTATTGTGGAGGCAAGTTGTGATATGACTGGGTAGTTACCACACCAACTTGCAATTCCTTGACCAGCGGAGAACTTGTTTGGTAAGATTCCCTACAGTGTTCCTTGCAGTGGAAAGATGTGAAATCTATGGTCCGTGTTCCCCAGTTGATAGAGGGATTGTGAGTGGAGAACCAAGGAATGCCCAAAATGACGGGAAATTTGGGTGATGTGATCAACTGAAAGCTGATGGTCTCACGATGGTCAGCCTCAAACTGGGTTACAAATGGGTAACAGGTCCTGAGGATAAGGGTGAACCATCAACCATCTTCATCTCAATAGGAGCAGATGTATTTCTGGCTTGAATGTTATTGAGGTGGGCAAACTCTATGTCCATAAAGTTTCCTCCAGCCCCAGAGTCCAGCATAGCAGAGCAGGGGATTTCACAGCCCTCAGAAATAAGCTGAATAGGGATGACAAAATGAGATAGTGGAGAATTTACTTTATTTTCTTTGAGAATCAATGTGGAGATAGACTGGGTAATAGAGTTGATTTGTTGAGGCAGAATCACATCAGTCGCCGCAATTGTTCTTCTAACCTTGTTAGGACAGTTAACTTGAGTCTCCACAATATAGACAGAGGTTCTCCGAACATCTTCTTTCTTTCTCCTGAAAAGAAATGGATCTCTTAATTGCATCAACCTGCATAGGTTCAGCTGTGTCAGAATCTTGAGAAACTCTTGGATCCTTCTGAACAAATTGACTAGCAGGGAAACGCATGCCACCATTACTTCCAAACATCCTCAGCCTCTCCTTCCTCCTTTCTGTAAGCCTCTGATTAACTCGGATACATAGTTGGATGAAGGCTTCAAGATCTTTAGGAGTCTCTACTCTGGAAAACTCATCTTTTACCTGTTCAGAAAGCCCTTGGTGGAAGTGACTTTTTTGCGCTGCTGGGTTCCAAGTGGTATCTGCCATCCAGCATCTGAATTCAGCTGTGTACTCAGCAACAGAATGTTTACCCTGCTGTAAACTATGCAACTTTGCTTCAGCCTTAGCGCAGCGGTTGGGATCATCAAAAACTTGATTCATTGCATCCTCGAAAGTCTGGAAATTATTCAGCATGGCACTGTCTTGTTCGATATAGGGGAAGGCCCAGGCTAGAGCTTCCCCAGTCAGGAGGTTGATAACAAACATTACCTTCTGTCTTTCAGAAATGAATGCAGTGGGTCGCATTTGGAAATAGATGTGACACTGTTTAAGAAAACCTATGTAATGGTGGCGGTCGCCATTAAACTTGGGTGGGTGAGGCATATGTGTGTTAGTATCATCTCGGGAACGTAGATACAGCAATTTTTTTGTCAGAGCATGAATCTCTTCATGCTGCTCCTACACCACACCTTCCAGTATGGAGATTTTTTCTTGGTAAGTGACACGAACTCCTGCAGCTCTGCAATTTGCTGCCTGAACGGAGCCACAGCATTTGCTATAGTGGCCTCCATGTTTTGGGCCAGAATATTCTGTCACGATCAGGGGTCAGGCTCAAAGACCAGTTGCTATAGCAGTTGCAGGACTACCACTAACCAGCAGGATAGGAACACAGGCAGTCACCCTGGCAGATGACACAGGCTCACCTGAGGTGCGGAGTCTAAGTACTAAACGGTTTTCACCAGAGCTCCAGATGGTGGAGATGGATTTAGCTGCGTGTTAGTACCAGGTTGCAGTCCTCAGGATCGCCCCACCATGAGGTGAGCAAGCCGGGGTTCAGTAGCGGATGAGCAGGTAAGGATCAAACAGAAGCATGGTCAGTAAGCAAGCCAAAAGGTCGTAACGAGTTGTTGCAGGTTGGGATCAGGCAGAAGCGTAGTCGTGGAACAAGCCAAGGGTTGATAACGAGCAGTAGCAAATATAAACGGCAGCAGGAAAGACAGGAGCGAGATACAGGCTGGAGCTAGCACAATATTCTGGCAAGGAGGAAGTGCAGAGACATGGCTTATATAAGGAAGTTCACTGGAGGAGCAAAGAGTTCAAGGTTCAGCTGAAATCAAGGTACAAGGCAGGTTTGTCTAAAGGATCTGACAAGGCACTGTAAAGCATCTCAGATAGCTCAGAGAGAAGATTCATTGCCAGACACAGCTGAGGTCCCAGGTTCAGGTCCTAGTCCAGGTCCTGACACACTGGGTGCTTCTCTTCAATTACCCAAGCTGTAATGTGTGAGGAAAAAAAAAAAAAAAAAAAATTTGTTTGCGCACAGCTTTGCCTCATGCAATAAGCTCTGGGACAAATTCCCTTGCAAAGTGAACAATCTTACTTGCCTTTTATATAGCAACCCCTTATGTTTTGATGTACCTGGAATATATTTAGCTCATTAAAACTGAAAGTTCATTTGGGTCAAAGCTTCAAAGTATAGAAGTAGGGGGAAGCCGTGCAGTTAGCATGTTCAGTAGGGGTAATCAATGGCATCCTACATAGTTCTTTCAGCCCAGACTTCCTTTGAAGAGCTGCCCAAGCAGTAGTATTCCGCTAATATTTTCAGTGCAAGCTTTTTCAGAACTTTGAGTGACAGTGCAGCTTTAACAAGATAAAAAAAGACAGGAAGGGAAAGGAAATTATAATTCTTGGCACAATGCCATTGCAATAGGTAATATACACATTTCGCTGGGGATCTTCACTTCACACATCAATCATTTTGCATCCTATTGTGGCACTAACTAAAACAGAATTACCTTCCTATGCTTTTCTCCAAGGGATGCGTCCTGCCTACCTACAGTTAGAGGAGAAAAACAGCCTCGTAATTGCTGTTCTCTTAATGCCTGTAGTCCTTTCCCACATGGCAATCATGGCTGCTTCACTTGGTTAATGAAGACTTGAGAGACTAGGAGGAATAATTAAAGCAGGTGTTTAGATTGACTACGATCTAATTACTCTCTCAAACATTCAGACGATAAGAAAGCCTTAGAAACACAAGTCCTTGTACCGCTCAAGAAGAGAATAAATAAATAAATAAATAAATAAAAATAAATGTATTTGTTTGTACTTAAATTAATAGGCAGGTGTGATTTATTATACTCTGGTGCTCTGGCATTATAAATCCTTGAAAAAATAAAATAAAGCTGCATAGATCGACAAGTGTGAGTAGAATGATATTAATTCACCACTTTTTATTTTGAACAGATAGATATTGTGTTTGGAAGATTTAAAGTGGTTGTAAAGGCTGAAGGTTTTTTACCTTCATGCATTCTAGGCATGAAGGTAAAAAAACATTCTGTTTCCTGCTCCACAGCCCACCTAATACTTACCTGAGTCCCCTCTCGATCCAGCAATGTGCATGATAGACTCAGCTGTCCCTGAACTCCCTCTCCTTATTGGCTGAGACAGTAGGGAGCGCCATTTGCTCCCACTGCTGTCAATGAGCCAGTGGGGAGATAGAGGGGGGCAGGGCCGTGACGGGGCTCTATGTGTCTTATGGACACATAGAGCCCGGCTTGGGAGCAAGCACGCACCAGTGCCCCCAGAGCAAGCTGCTTGCTCTGGGACACTAGTCAAGGAGGAGAAGCAAAGAGTGCCAGCGGGGGACCCAAGAAGAGGACTTGCCAGGCTTTACACATTTTTTGTACAATTGCATCAAGTCTGCATTTCATAGTTAGTAAGGTTGAATAAAGACACCAGTCCAACCTGAGTGAGTATCTACCCCTATCCCTGTACATTCTACACTCACATTGGTCCCTACCCTCAAGGAGCCCACAAGCTAAGGTCCCCATTCATATACTAGGGCCAATTTACCTACCTGCGTGTCTTTGGAGAGTGGGAGGAAACCCACACAGGCAGAACATGCAAACTCCAGGCAGGTAGTGTCTTGGTTGGGATTTGAACCAGCAATGCTTTTTACTGCTAGGTGAGAGTGCTAACCACTACACCACTGTGCCACCCAGTAAGACTCTAGATCAACTTTCTTTGAAAACATTCTGCAAGTTCGGGTTCAGTGATTATGTGCAATAATCATCCCACCACAGGGGTCACTGTGGCTGAATTTTCATGCTATAGACTTGCAGAGCTCTTGCTCTAGACATACCAACACAACTTTGCATTTACTACGTGACACGCAAATTTGCTACAAATTAGAAAAATTTCAACTAGAACTTGTGCTTCAAGTGCTAAAGCAAAATTTAAAAACTGTAAAACTCTGTACACCTTTTATTTTGATGTATCTGGAACGTATTTAGCTGATTTAAACTGAGAGTTCATTTGGGCTTCCATTTTATCTGTGCATTCTACACTGGAAAAACAGAAACAGTGATTACCTTTTGTTTATCTTTTATTAGCCTATGCTCTCTGGATTGTATGCCAGTGTATTAACTGGCCATATTCAGTCTGATTCCTCTCCTGGGGAAATCAAGCATTTGTCTAAGGCTTGCCAGTTCCTAAATGTCAATTTCATGAGTCAGATGGTAGACGCAACAACTAGAAACAAAGCCTTACTAGATCTACTGATTGCCAACAATACAGACCTGATCACGGATGTGGAAATAAGGGGCAATTTAGGAAACAGCGATCACAGATCAATTAGCTTCAGTATAATTTATACATATAGGAAACATAAGGGGAATACAAAGACACTGAATTTCAAATGAGCCAACTTCCCTAAACTATGTATTTTGCTAGAAGATATAAATTGGGATAAAATCTTAGGAAGAAAGAACACGGAGGAGAGATGGATTTGCTTTAAGAGAATATTAAATTAGCAAACAAAAGTCCTGGATGGCTTAACTCCAATGTGAAAATGCATAAAAAAGAAAAGAAGAAGGCCTTCAAAAAATACAAGGCTGAGGGATTATCATCAGCATTCAGACTTTACAAAGAATGCAACAAGAAATATAGAGCACGAAAGACACAAATAGCGGAGGAGAGCATAAAAAATCCCAAGAAATTCTTTAATTATATAAACAGTAAAAAGGAGGACAGACCATATTGGCCCCATAAAGAATGAGGAAGGAATTCTGGTTACAAAGAATGAGGAGATGACAAAGGCACTGAATTTATTCTTTTCCTCAGTCTTCACAAGGGAATTGGGGGGCTTCAGTAACCAAAACTGCAGTATTTATCCTCCTGACACAGCACAGGAAGCACCCTCCTAGCTAGCAGAGGACAGAATTAGAGAAAGACTTGGAAAACGTAACATTAATAAGTTACGGGGACCAGATGGCTTGCAACTGAGGGTTCTTAGGGAATTCAGTCAAGTATTTGCCAGACCATTGTTCCCAATTTTTACTGACAGTCTACTGACTAGATTGGTACCAGCTGATTGGAGAAAAGCCAATGTAGCACCAATATTTAACCACTTCAATATAGGGATACACCTTCCTGCCCAGATCAATTTTCAGCTTTCAACACTGTCACACTTTGAATGACAATTGTGCGGTCATACAACAGTGTACCCAAACTAAGGTTTTATCATTTTGTTCCCACAAATAGAGCTTTCATTTGGTGGTATTTGATCACCTCTGGTATTTTTATTTTCTGCTAAACAAATAAAAAAGACCTAAAATTTTGAAAAAAAAGTTTGTTTTTTTTCTGTTACAAAACTTTGTAAATAAGTAAGTTTTCTCCTTCACTGATCTGCACTGATGGGCACTAATAAAGTGGCACTGATGGGCACTGATGAGGTGGCACTGATGAGGTGGCACTGATGTGCACTAATATGTGTCACTGATGAGGCACCGATAGGCAGCACTGATGGGCACTAATAGGTGGCACTGATATGCAGCATTGATGGGTACACATAGGTGGCACTGATGGGCACAGAAAGGCAGCACGGATGGGCACTGATATATGGCATGGATGGGCACTGATAGGTGGTACAGATGGGCATGGATTGGCACTGATGGGTGGCACTGGTGTACACTAATTGATGGTACGGGTGGATGCCAATCAGTGTCAAACATTAATGTCTGCCAATCTGTGATATACATTGTGGGCACTGATTGGCATCCATTATGGGCACTGATTGGCATCCATTGTGGGCACTGATTGGCATCTCTGGTGGTCTAGGATGGCATACCTGGTGGTGACAACCCCGGTGGTCCTAGTGGTGTCCCTGGTGGTCCAGTGTGGGCATCCTCGGAGGGGGGCTGCACTGATAATCAATCAGCACAGACCCCCCTGTCAGAGGAGCAGCTGATCGGCTCTCCTCTACTCGCGTCAGATAGACGCGAGTAAGGAAAAGCCGATCAATGGCTCTTCCTGTTTACATTGTGATCAGCCGTGATTGGACATGGCTGATCACATGGTAAAGAGTCTTGGTCAGAGACTCTTTACCTAGATCAGTGTTGCGGTGTGTCAGACTGACACAGCGCAACAACGATCGCCACGATGCTCGCCCCCGGGGCTTAATATCCTGGCGACGTCATATGACGTCCAGTTAGGATATTGAAACCACTTTGCCACTGTCATTTTGCTATATAGTGGGAGGCAAGTGATTAAAAAAGGGCCAAAATACATCCCTGGGAATTACAGACTAGTTAGCCTAACATCAACAGGATGCAAGCTCTTGGAGGGGATGCTAAGGGACTATATACAAGATTATAGTAATAAAAACAGTATCAGTAGCAGTACTCAGCATGGATTCATGAAGAATCGTTCTTGCCAAACCAATCGATTAACCTTCTATCAGGAGGGGAGCTGCCATCTAGAAAGGAAGGCCCGTAGATGTGGTGTATCTGGATGTTGCAAAAGCATTTGCCACAGTTGTATTTAATTTGTTCATAAACGACCTGGAGGATGGGGTAAACAGTTTAATCTCTGTATTTGCAGACAATACCAATCTAATATGTACCTTAAATAAATAAATAAAATAAATAATCAGGGCAATAACTTCTCCGCAGGAGGTGGAAACCTTGCAAGAAGATCTGAACAAATGAATGGGGTGGGCAACTACATGGCAAATGAGGTTTAATGTGGAAAATGTCAAATAATGCATTTAGGTGGCAAAAATATGAATGCAATCTACTCTTTGGAGGGAGAACCTCTGGGGGAATCAAGGATGGAAAAGGACCAGGGGGTCCTAGTAGATGATAGGCTCAGCAATAGCATGCAATGCCAAGTTGATGCTAACAAAGAAACCTCCTCACCTGGAGTATGCTGTCCAGTTCTGGGCACCAGTTCTCAGGAAGGATGTACTGGAAATGGAGTGAATACAGAGAAGCGAAACAAAGCTAATAAAGGGACTGGAGGATATTAGTTATGAAGAAAGGTTGCGAGCATTGAACGTATTCTCTGTGGAGAAGAGAAGCTTGAGAGGGGATATGATTTCAATTTATAAATACCACACTGGTGACATCACAATGGGGATAAAACTTTTCAGCGGAAGGGAGTTTAATAAGACATGTTGCCACTCATTAAAATTAGAAGAAATGAGGTTTAACCTTGAACTGCGTAGATTGGGTTCTTTACTGTAATGCTGCGTACACACGACCAGACTCTCTGGTAGAAAAGGTCAGACGGAATAATTTAATCGGATATTCCGATCGTGTGTGTGCTTCATCTGACTTTTTTCTTCAAAAATTCTGATGGACATAGAAATACAACATGTTTTAAATCTTTCGGACAGAATCAATTCCCATCGGGAAAACCGTTCGTCTGTATGCTATTCCGATGGACCAATTATGATGCAAGGGCAGCTATTGGCTACTAGCTATTGAACTTCCTTTTCTAGGCCCGTTGTACATCATCGCGTTCAAAATTAATGGACTTTGGTGTGATCGTGTGTAGGCAAGTCCTTTCGGTCGGAACTCCATCGGAAATTCCGTCGGAAAGACCGCCAGAGTTTACACTCTGACGGAAAGTCCGGTTGTGTGTATCTGGCATAGGAGCGGCAAGAATTCCCTTCCACATGCGGTGGTTTCAGCGGAGAGCATCGAAAGTTTAAAAAAACTATTAGATAAGCACCTAAACCACTACAACATACAGGGATATATAATTTAATACTGACATATAATCATAAAAACAAGTTGGACTTGAACTTTTTTAGACCTCACCTACTATGTAACCTACTATGTAACTATGTTGCTGCCAAAGTTCTGTTGTGTTTCCCTGCTTGGTCACAATCCATATAAGTGGATTTGTAAGAGTGATTATCCTGAGCCTTTTCCTCAGTTCTTGCTGTGTATTTTTCTCTCCAGTCTGAACAAACAGCGTCACTTAAGCCTAGTATACATGGGCCAAATGTCAAGCGGCATTGGCCGGTTCCATAGAGACCAGCCGACATTCCATAGAAACCAGCAAAAAAGGCCTACTGATCGGCTCCCGATCAGAGCTCTCAGCCAAAGAAGTCTTCTGTCAGTAACACAAAGGAACAGCAGGGGAGATTGCATGGTTAGTACAGCAGCTCCAACCGGAGCTGTCAGTTTTTTTTCATTCAACCCTGCTGGGATGAACGACAAATAAACTACTAGTGTATACCAGGCTTTAGTCCCCCTTAAGACCTGTGTGAATGGTAAAACATGTCTATGTTTTCTAGGCACTGATAGAACTAGTTTGCATTATGGCTTTGTGATAGACTTCAATAGACAGATAGTGTCAGCACAACAAAATTATTCAGCGCTCAGTGTATGATGGAACAAAGTCAAGTTAAAAGGTTTATAAAGGTAAATCAAAAAAATTAACAAACATGTCTATATTTACCTACTCTATGCATGTAGGTAAAAAACATTTCATTTGTAGAGGCCCCCGACCAGCCCCCCCCCCCCCAATTCTTACTTGAGTTTCCTCTGACCCAACAATGTTCATGTTAGCCTCAACTGTGCTGGAACTCTCCCTCCTCATTGGCTGAGATAGCAGGAGGAGCCCATTGGCTCTCACTGCTGCCAGTCACAGCCAGTGAGTCAATGAGGAGAGAGCGGCTTTCTCTAGGGGCACTGCTCCAGGGGGAGGAGCCAGGAGCACTGACAGAGGACCCGAATAGAAAAGGATCAATGCAAAACCACTGCACAGAGCAGATGAGTATAACAGGTTGGTTTAAAAAAAAAAAAAAAAAAAAGCTTTAATTAAAGGAGAATTTTACTATTATTATTATTACTATACAGGAATTATATAGCACCAACAGTTTGCACAGCGCTTTACAACGTAGAGAGGGGACAGTACAATTACAATAGTTCAATACAGAAGGGACAGGAGGGCCCTGCTTGTGAAGCTTACAATCTAAAGGGAGGGGAAAGTGGTACAAAAGGTAATAGTTGCGGGGGGCTCTGATGAAGGTGGCTCAGGTACAGTTCTTAGGTGGAGGTGGGGTAGGCTTCCCTGAATAAGTGAGTTTTCAGGGATCGCCTAAAGGTGGTCAGGGTAGGAGCTGATCAAACATACTGGGGCAGGGAGTTCCAGAGGAAGAGAGAGGCTCTGGAGAAGTCCTGGAGGCGAGCATGGGAAGAGGTAACAAGGTACAGTTGTCATAATATTTTCTAAAACGTTTCCTAAAGTGTTAATCTAATATCCTCAACTAAGTAATAAACATATGTACAATCAATAGAGTATAGCTGCACAAACATCATGGTCAATAAAAAAAAATAAAACTAAAAAACTTGATGCTACAAACCGTTAAATAACTGTATCTTTCCAGAATCACAGTTTGTTGCATGCAGAGAAGGAAACAAGTTTTAAAAAATGAAATGTATTTTCAGAATCCAACTGTACCCTGCACAGATTTTGCCAACATTTATTATTCATCACTTATAGATTAACCTAGTTTAACAGAAAGAGAAGTGTTAATAAAATATTCAGAAGATGAGATCATATCTTATACTATCTTAATATACATTTCGGTCTATGATAGGGATATGATAGCTTTGTAAAGGGCTATTGAGGGAGACAAGAATTTCCGGATAGCTTTTTAGCACCCTCACATTAAAGAAGAACTCCATTCTAACTATTTTTTTAGAATGAGAAGGTATAATCACTAAATTTTAGCAGTTTAAACAGAACTCCAAGCAAATAGCTAAATGCTTATTGAAATATATATATAAGTGAATTGATTAACCCTCCAACGAATTTCTGTTCTGGCAGTTTTGTGGTTCACAAACACAGAAATTCTGATCGTGTGTACACAATTCCGACACACAATGTTCCACGCATGTTCGGAATCAAGCAGACGAGCCGCACTGGCTATTGAACTTCATTTTTCTCGGCTCGACATACGTGTTGTACGTCACTGCGTTCTTAACGTTCTCAATTTCCAACCAACTTTGTGTGACCGTGTGTATGCAAGACAAGTTTGAGCCAACATCTGTCAGAAAAAATCCATGAATTTTGTTGTTGGAATGTCCGATCAATGTCTGATCATGTGTATGAGGCATTAGTGTTAACAGGTCTCAGGTGGGTGCAGGTGTGTTAAATTTGGTGTTATCGTGCAATGGTGGACACATGTGAGGCTGCATTGGTGGGCACAGGTCACTCTGCAATGATGAGCACAAGTCACGCTGCATTGATGGGCACTGACAAGGCTGCATTGATAGGCACAGGTGAGCCTGCATTGATGGGCACTGGTAGGGGGTACTGATGGGATCTGATAAGTGGCAACAATGGGCCCTTGTGAAGGAATGTGATGAACATAATAAGAATAATAAAAATGCCTATTTTTTATGTGTATAACTATTTCTAGGCAAATCCTAACTTATTATATAGTAAACAGCTTAGCTCTGCTTTGGAACCAAAGATGACACCTACATCCTACTGACTATGCACTGGAGGAATGAGGAAGTAAAGAGAAAAACCAGCAACAACCAAACCTCCGGTATCATTCTTCCTGTATTTCAGCCAACTAGGATGTACCTTTTAGACTGACCACATTTACATAGTAGTGACATATACTCTATTGTTCTTTGTGTATAAAATGTTGGGCACCGCCCTGCAATAAACAGAGATGAGGAAGTGATTGAACTGAGTAGACGTCAGTGTGATTTCTCCTGGCGTGCACGCACATAGTTACATAGTTAATAAGGTTGAATAAAGACACCAGTCCATCCAGTTCAACCTGAGTGAGTTTCTACAATTGTCCCTATCCTTGTACATTCACATCAGTCCCTACCCTCAAGGAGCCCACAATCCAAGGTCCCCATTCATATACAAGGGCCAATTGGTTTGGAAGAAGCCAATTAGCCTACCAGCATGTCCTTGGAGTGTGGGAGGAAACTGGAGTACCTAGAGGAAACCCACGCAGGCACAGGGGAACATGCATACTCCAGGCAGGTAGTGTTGTGGTTGGGATTCAAACCAGCGACCCTTTTTACTGCTGGGTAAGAGTGCTACCCACTACTCCACTGTGCCTCCCACATCTACACTTCATAATTAGGAACAGCAGCAGACATCTAACCTGAACCCGATTGAGGTTCTGATCTGTTACACACTGATAGGAGGCACCAATGGGCACTGATAGGCGGCACTGATGGGCACTGAAAGGCAGCACTGATTGGTATCACTGATGGCACTAAATGGTGTCACTGTTGGGCACAAACTGGTATCACTGGACACTGTTGGGGCTGCACTGTAATCAGGGCACTGATGATCAATGCCCTGATTACCTGTACAGTCTCCCCTGTGAGGAGATGCCGCTGATGGGCTCTCCTTGCCTCACACTCTGTCAGTGTGAGACGAGGAGAGCCTATAAACGGCACTTCTGCATTTACATGTGACCGGCTGTGATTACATGGGTAAAGAGCCACGTCGTCGGCTCTTTGCCTGAATTGGGTCATCGCTCCGACACCAAGGTAACATCATATGACGTCACCCAGAAGGAGAGGAGATCCTGCCGCCGTCATTTGCCCATACGGCGGGTGGGAGGTTAAAGTAGAATTCTGTGATTAACCAAACTAATCTTAAAATTTCTACCTTCTCTCTCCTAACACCTATACTGACTAGCCTGTGTAAGAAAGATGTATATACTTATCTATTTTCCGTCCGCTCATCTGCTCTCCCTTGTGGCAGCCAGTTTCATCTGCAGGGGAGAGGAGACAGTGCTTGACAATAGCTGGCAATGCCTGGAAGTGGTAACATCACTGATAGGCTTCCTATGGCACATCCATTGTCAGCGCTCCCTCATCTTCCCTGCAGTTGGCGCTGCCTGAAACAGGGGAGCCAGATCACATGACCAGAGTGGCCTCAATATATGTAAGCATATACACCTTTCCAATATAGGTTAGTTGGCATAGGTGTTAGAAGGGGGAGCATATTTAAGACTAATTAGGTTTAGCCTGAAATTCTACTTTAATAAGATAAAAAGAACAAACTGTAGGGCAGCATGGATGCTCACTGGTTAATGCAGTATGAAGTACTATCTTCAGTTCTCACCCGGGCAATCTCTGTATGGAGATTTTATGTTCTCCCACTGGGTGCTCCGGTTTCCTCCCATAACTCTGGAATGTACTGGTAGGTTAATTGGCTTCTACTGAAATTGGTCCCAGTGTGTGTGTGTCTTTATGACTGTGGTAAGGACATTAGAGAGAGTAAATTCCTTCACACATAGGTATTTAGGTGACAGATCAAGTTAATGTTGCATTAAGTTCAGTAGAATATATTTGAGCTACATAAAATGAAATAACTGTTAAATAAACAATAAATGAAAATCTACGACATTGATCCTTGTACGTGCATGTGTCACAAGAGAGGGAAAGTCATATAACTGTACAGATAAAAGCATGCCAAGGCTGATATGAGTTTTGCTTTGCTATTATCCAGGAATTGTATATATTAAAGTCTGCAGCGCCCTTCGCAGCACATAACCTATTCAAACTAGTTCTTGCACTACAAGAGCTTACAATCTGATAACCCTTACTGTAGTCTCATGGCACACACTGGAACTTTTTTGCCATTATGTTTTTGTGTCGTTAGAAAATACACATTAAAAGAGAGAGAATATAAAGTCCAGACAGAAAGATCCATTTCTAACCAAGAAACCATTGTGCTTAAAGGGTTAGTTCACCTTTACCGGACAAAATGGAAAGGTGAACTAACACAACGCCCCCCCCCCCATGGTCCCTGCTGTACTTTCCACTGGGTGTTGACATAGGCATGTGCACAGAGTGTGTCTGATGTGCCTGGGCACATCCTAATCTCCCCATGCGCATTAACGCTCTGTGTACCTCCAAGAAATGGGAAAGATCTCCCTCTTACCAGCTCTGCCAAATGCGAAGTGTTTACACACTTCTCTTTCACTGTGCCGGCAGGGAAATTAATGTACCAGGGTCATATATTTGTAGACACACACACACACACGCGTGTTTGAGTTTTAGTGTGCACATCCTAATACGATAGACTGAGCACATCTGTGTGTAGAGCTGTCAGTGCCCATGCAGCCAGTGTAGCGGTCCAAGGATTGGAAATCCCACTCTTAACCTTCTTCTTTCTGCAGGGATTCCAAGATGGATCTGAGTGATTTTGATTGGTCATCGCTGGCACAGAGCATCATTCTGATCCGTCCTGCAAGACCTTCAGAAAGAATGAGATGAAGAGCATTTTCAAATCCACGGACAGCTACACTGGCTGCAAGCGCAATGGCAGCTTACCACCTATGGAGGTAAGTACAGCAGGGATTGGGCGGATTGGAAGGGTGCGGGGTGTTAGTTTGCAGTTAAATATTTTCTGAAAAGGTGAACTTACACTTTAAAGGAGAAGTACAGCCAAAGCTCATTTGGCTGTACTTCTCCTATGGATCACATGAGTGCAATTCATTCTGCACTCCTGTGACCCATTTTCAGCAGACAGTGGGCTGCCTGCTGTTGGCTGACAGCACAAAGCCGGTCCAGACTCAATCAAGATCATGACACTTGGGATTGACCCACATGCCTGGACCAGCACAGCCTCTCAGCGAACTGCTGAGAGCCTGAGCTGACCGTTCCCAGCTCCTCCACAGCCCAAGAGGGGGGGGGGGGCAGAGCAGAGAGCTGTGACTGACAGTCACCAGCTCTCTGCTCAGGGAGCCTTGAGAACCAAGCGATCGTGGTTTGTGATCGCTCGGTTCTCAGTCTTAGAGCCTGTGAGAGACAGATGCAGCATCCACCTAGGTAATATCATTCTGCAAAAAAAAAAAACTAAAAAATATACTTCTCTTTTAAAGTGTACTGTACAAGCAAAACCCTTTTTTTTGTATTGGAACAATTGTAGAAGTATCAGACCCTGTCATAAAATCCATATACAGACGGCCGCACACTGATCACATCACAAAAAACGTTATTCCAAATCTGTTCTCTAACAGTCTCCGCTCATAGCCACACCTCGCTGGCGTGTTTTGCCATGGTTGAGCTTAGTAGAGATTAGGGGGCCACAGAAGGGGGGATTTTATACCATGATCAACTGAAATTGATTACAAATTGTTTGGAACATTCATTAGTAGCATAGCTGCCATCTGTCCCTGATTTCGAGGGACTGCTCTCATTTGGAACAAAGTCCCTCAGTTCATCTTTCCTCATTTGTCCCTCATTTTCATCTGATTTATATAGTTGTATATAACTTGCACTACTTATCTATCAAAAAGTGTTTCCCTGTGCTAAACCTTTCATCCAATTTCTAAATTGCTGTTTTTGTAAATTCTAAAAGCCAATATAAAGGAATAGTAATGGTAAAAAAAGCACTTGTGGGTTTAACCAATAATTTTTTTGTACAATTTTCCTTTACTGGGGTGTAGTAGGGGATGTGTCCTATGCCTACATACTTTAAAAGGTGTCCCTCATTCCCATCTCAGAAAGTTGGGAGGTATGATTAGTAGTTATCAATTGGCAAGAACATTATTTACATGCAAACACATTCTAAAAGACACACTTAAAGTAGACCACATTAGGATAAGTAAATTCAAAGACAGCATATTATCATACCATGTAAATACATATATTTATCCTCCCATGGGAGTTCAAAAGGTCTAGAAACAAATAAAAAAAAAAGTAAAAAAAGTAGTAATAAAATTACCCTCTGTCACATTTTAATTGTGGTTTATGTCCCAATTGGGGGGGATTTGCCCTCTCTGTTTATCTTGAGAACTATTATGATCAAGGTATAAGTGAGGAGATATAAAATATAAAATTTTAGATTTGTCACCAGTGTGATGCCGCGTACACACAAACGGAATTTTGGTTGGAAAAAGCTCTGATGGTTCTTCCGACAGAATTCCGTCAGGATTCCGCTCAAGCTTGGCTTGCATACACACGGTCACACAAAAGTTTTCTGAACTTTCGACCATCAAGAACGTGGTGACATACAACACTACGACTAGCCGAGAAAATTAAGTTGAATGCTTACGAGCATGCGCTGAATTGTTTCCGAGCATGCGTAGGAATTTTGCACATAGGAATTTGAACAGACGATCAGAATTTCCGATCTGAACTTTTTCTGAATGAAAAATTGAGAACATGCTCTCAATCTTTTGCTGGTCGAAATTCCACCAGCAAAAGTCCAATGGAGCATACCCACGATCACATTTTCTGACCAAAAGCGATCATCGGACTTTTGCTGGGGGAATTTCCGATCATGTGTACGGGCATAAGAGGGGAGGATAAATGAGCCAATGGGGACAAATGTTCCAATTGTAACTGTTTAAGATGTTCCTCACAATTTGGTTTGATTTTCTTCTCACTTTCTCCTGCGTCCCCAGGGTGGTAAGTGAAGGGAAATCTCCCCAGAGGGACAAAGATAGCTACACTGATATTTTTAAACCTTCCACAAAGAATAAACGTTTTGGTTGTACATACACTTCATAGTTCATAGCCTAACTCCAGATTCAGTATATGTTTGCATAATCCTGCTGTAAATTTCTGCAAATATATTGTAGTAAAAAAAATGAAATTATTGTGATCTGTCCTTCATCTGCAATTCCTACATTTAGGGCATAGGCCCCTTTGTACATTTGTCCCTAAACAACGCCAGGGGACCCCAGAAAAAAACTAAAAAAAAACCTTTACAATTACTTTAAGATAAAAAGCCTTCTGTGTGCAGCAGCCCCCCTAACACTTACCTGAGGTCCCTCTCTGTCCAGCGATGTCCGCAAGTGTCTCAGCCGCCTGAGATTCTCCTTCCTGATTGTCCTATGAGTAGGCATTGCTGTGTCACACATTTCACAGAGCCTGCCTTCTGAACTTCAGGTAGGCTCAGAGGAGGAGCAAAAAGAAGAGAAAGGGTACCTCCAGGGTAAAACTAGTAGAATTTAATGAATTACAGGTGCAATTATCCACTTACACTAAAGTTATGGAAATCCGGCACATGTCCTATCCACACTGATGTGGCGTCTGTCCGGCGCTTTAGCATAACTGTAGCTTTTCCAGGAGAAGAGGATCGCGTCCAGCAGGGTGTCTGGGAGGCTGAATAGCTATGACCGAGGCTTGGTAGAAGCTGTGGGTTGATGTTGGAATGCAGCGTTGGGCGTGGTGATGTCACTGGTGGTCGTGATGACGTTTCAGAGCATGCGCTCTGGTTAACAAGAGAGGCGAACTCCTTTCCCAAGCTTATGGTACAAGGGCTGTTATCAGCCTTATATATGCGTACATTTGCTGCCATCTAGTGGATGATGTGGGGAGGAGGAGTCTGAGTCATACCTGTCAAACGTCCCGGATTCGCCGGGACCAACCCGGGATTTCAAGTAAATCCCGATGTCCCTTGAATCTGGGCCACTGCTGGAACAAGTTCTGACTCTTGACTCCACTAGTCTATATGGCAGGTGCATGCCGTGCTGCAACTGTTAAGGCTGAGACTCGTTCAGTGCTCAGCCAGCACAGCCCCCTCCACCACCTCCCCCACTCGTCAGCCCATTGTACAGCCTGTGGAGTGGGAGAAGAGGTAGGCTAGATCTGTTTCACCTCCTCCCCGTATCCCCCTGTGCCCGCCCACAACGCCCGGCATGCAGCCAATAGGGGTTGGAATTTTGAAGCAGTGCTTCTGATGTCGTTGCCTGAGCCTTTGGGTGAGTGAACAGCTGAACTGTCCCCTCTCTCTTCCTTCCATCTAATCCTGCCTTCCATTTAATATCATGTTCCTTTCTGCCTCCCATGTGCCATGGTGATCCTGCCTTCCATGTACCATGGTAATTCCTCCTTCCTGCCTTCCATGTACCATAGAGATCCTTCCTGCCTTCCATGTACCGCCTTCCCTGTACCATAGTCATCCTTCCTTTCTGCCTTCTATGTAACATAGTGATCCTTCCTTTCTGCCTTCTATGTACCATAGTGATCATTCCTGCCTTCCATATAATATAGTGTTCCTTTCTGCCTCTCATGTGCCATGGTGATCCTGCCTTCATTATACCATGATAATTCCTCCTTCCTGCCTTCCATGTACCATAGAGATCCTTCCTGCCTTCCTTGTACCATAGTGATCCTTCCTTTCTGCCTTCTATGTACCATAGTGATCGTTCCTGCCTTCCATATACCATAGTGATTGTTCCTGCCTTCCATGTGTCATAGTGATCCTTCCTTCCTGCAGTGGCGGCTGTTTTTTTATTTGTTTTTTTTTTGGGCGGGGGAGTGGCAAACAGTCACCCCCTCGGTCAGCCGAGCTTGGTTGCGGGGTACTTGTAGATCAGCCTCATTCACTTAAATGCAACATCACAGCTGCAGCATGTGTAAAACTCAAGCCCTTGCCTCTGCAGTTAAAGGGGTAGTGGTGTTGGGGGACTGTAAGAACAAAGCTCAAACATGGGATTTTACTACCCCTCAGCCATCAATGTGAACGAGCTCTTGGGCTAACAATAACATAACCCTGAATCTAAGCTCTTTCACTAATTAACAAGCTTGAAGCATGAAGATACAGATGTCAGAAGAATCGGATTCTCTCCTGTGTTACCAGTGATCACATTGTACGAAGAATATTGTGATGTAAATTGGGGTTAATCAAATATTTGTTAAATATTCATCAAATTCTCCCGTACATTGACCTCCGCATGGCTATCCTAAACCAATGGATCCTTCCTGTCAGTAAATCTTAATATTGTTAGGAGCCTGGAGACAAGCAGTCAAAGTGGCAAGCTTTCCTCTAGTGTACATTGGGTTAATGAGTTAAAGTTTCGGACAGATGCAATTGTCACACATGATTTATCTCTGTTCTGTGAAGACAGCCAAAGTCATCAATGGGGCTGTCAGATAATGGTGCTGCTGACTGTTTTCATCCTTCTGGGGTTATCTTAGCTCTAAGCGCAGACTGTCTATATGTGTCCTGTCTACTGATGGGTATTCACCTATTACCTTCACTGCTCTTTACCCCAGGAGCTGTCTGTCTGATAAAAGTGCAGCAAGTAGTCAGACGTATTTACTATACAGAGAAATATTACATGGAGCTTAAAGAAACCCTACGCTAAAATAGCAAGGCCTGCTTATTGAGGGCTCATTCACACTTAAAGTGCAACTTCACTCTTTCAATCCACATTGACTATTTTTATTCCTTATGCTGCTAGCAATAGAAAATAGATAGCAAAGTATAATATACACTATATTACCAAAAGTATTGGGACACCCTGCCTTTACACGCACATGAACTTTAATGGCATCCCAGTCTTAAGTGGTTGTAAACCTTCGTGTTTTTTCACCTTGCATCCTATGCATTAAGGTGAAAAAACACCCAGCAGTCACCGGCCCTCCAGCCCCCCATTTTACTTACCTGAACCCTCGAACTTGACCCACGAGGACATGCTGTCTCTCTGCCCGGGGTTCTCGGCTCTTGATTGTGTAGTGCCCACCACCTTTAGGTGGGTGCTAACAGGTTAAAGTCAGGAGAAACTGCCAGTGCCTTAGGCCCCTTTCACACTGTTGGACCGTTCAGGTCTGCCTGTCAGTTTTGACGGCGGACCTGAACGGGCACTCCATGCTGGTCTATGTAGCAACGGATGTCAGCGGTGACATGTCCACTGACATCCGACCTGGTCCGATCCGCCAAAAGCAGATAGATGGCCCTACATCCGGATCCGTCGCTGGTGGATCGGATCGGGTGAGATCTGATGAAAACGGACATGCTGTCTGTTTTCATCCAATCTCTTAATAGAATCTAGAGGCGTTCAACAAGCCCCTCCCAGCTCAGTGAGCAGAGAGGGACCTGTCATCCACCAGCTCAGCAGAGATCAACGGAGAGATCTCCTGGCACACAGAGGCGGACTCCGTGCAAGCGGATCTGCCTCGTCTGAATGAGGCCTTACCGTTACTTGTTGAGGCCTGGTAGGTTGGTCTGGGTTTAGAGGAGCAGTAGAATAAAGGGGAGTGTGACCACCTGTTCTTCAACCTGGAAGACCTCCCTTGCTTCTCCAGGGTAATGTTCTGGAAAGAAGGCGGGGCAGGGACAGAAGAGCAGGCAGTGTATATGGCTCTGGCCCAATCATTAAATTGCATGGGCAGGGGTGGGACAGACATATATACTGAGGACATATATTGCTGTATATATACTGAGGTCACATGCTTCCTGGGAGAGATGGGAAGAGACTAAGTTGAGAGAGACTGCACAATGTGACCATCAGGAGCAGGCTCAAAGGCCTGGGGTGTCCAAGGCCCCAGTACTGGAGAGCAGGAACCTAGCCGGAAGGCCTGAGGGTTCAGAGACCTCAGAGCTGGATGGTTCAACTTTCCAAGCTACCTCAGAAAACCTGGGAAAAGAAAGCAGGCATCCCGGCTGGGATGGATCATTGCATAGGAACTGGGAAGTAGCTGCCAAGCGGACGGAGTAGACCGGGGCGCCTGGGCTTTCCTGAACTGGCCTGGGAAAGAATGGCAGGAGGTGAGAGAGGCAGGTGAGGCCCAGGACTTCCAGCATTTCAGTGTTACCAAAATGTCTTTTAGAGGGCCATTGGCCAGTTTGCCAAGGGAAAGGTTTCTATTTACTCATATGAGACAAGGAGAAGAGGCAGCTCATACTTGCTTGCATCACCAGTATACAACATGCTGCAGCAAACGGAAATCCGAAAGCACCGAGAGCGGCCGAGTGTGGCCGAAAATAGTCGAGAAGGCCGAAAATAGCCGAGAACGGCCGAGTGCGGGCGATAATACCCGAAAGCCGCCGAGAACGGGTGAGAACTACCAAGCGCCGCCGAGATACACAGGACATCCGCTCTGTATCTCGGCGGCGCCATTTTTAAACGGCAAAGACACTGACAAGACTGAAAATGACTGACAAGGCTGCAAATGGCACTGACAAGGCTGCATTGATGGGCATTTAAATGTAAGGTTTTTTTCCTTAAACTTCCCTCCTAAAAGTTTTTTTCTTTTAAATTCCCTCCTAAACTTGGGGTGCGTGTTATACACTGATAATGTGTACAGTAATATTCCCCAAAGGCGCTTGTTACAATTGCTTCATTAATGGCCACCTTGCTGATGTTTACCCTGTTAATAGGCTTTCTTATTTGAACTCCTGATCTGAGAATACTATGCTAGATAGTGCTCCTGTTTCTATTCCTGCTCTTAATGGGTGTAAGGAGACTTGTTAAGCTTTTTGTCACATACACATAAAATGAAAGTAAACTTCCAGAACAGTTTTTCAATGTTTAGAGAAAGTTCTATTGACTCCACCAGACGATGCCTAAAGGACCCCCCACAGCTATGCTTTCTGCATTGATCTTTGTTGGCAGTGGAGGTAGACGCTGATGCATAGCTGCTAGTTTGCATTTTGTTTTTAAAACAAGCCAGCATTTGGAAGTTTGTTCACACACTTGGGATTACATCATTAGCGCAGACAATGTCACGGAGGCGACTGAGGGCCGTGGCCTTTTCAGCTGTGACTGACAAGAGGATCCTGTCAATCAGACTAGGGGAGGTCGCATCAGAATGCTTAATTAATATACACATTTTTACTCATTTACATTCAGTTTTATAACTGCCACGGATATAACCATGCCATGTTTCAATTTGTTTTTTAAATAGGTGGTAATTGTATTTTCTGCGGTACAAAACAACCTTTTTAAAGAACCACCATTGGACTCTGAAAACCATTTACTTGGCCAATAGCAATGAATAGGAGTTTGGTTTACACCCTATTATAGAGAGCTAGTACCTTGTAAGGTAAGGTTTTCCATTTTAAAGGAATTCTGTACTGAAATAAATACAGAGACTTTCACTGCTGACGTCCTTCAGAAAATACCCAATGCCTGAATGTCATATGTTGATCCAATGGTTCCAATACTTTCCAAGTTATTGACCTGTAACAAGCTTGAGCATGCAAACTTATAATGAAATCAGAACTCTTTTACACTTGTTTCAAAATGTGGCATTGGAAATGCTTTTTTAAAGAACTCTGAATGCCAATCAAAGCCTGTCTCTAAATATAACAGTAAGCTTACAGTCTTGTTCACAAATTGCGTTTACTTTGCTTTGCTTCAAAAATTATACTTCATGCTGCTTTCTTGGTGCTTCAAAGTATCTTCAAAGTCTCCACAGAAGTCTATGGCAACACTCGCTATTAGCACCTGCAGCTTTAAGGCTGGGTTCACACTGGAGCGACTGCTGGGAGTGTCAGTGAAATGTTAATGACACCCCCAGATCAGTTCGCATATCGCAGTGCGATCTGCAAACTCGGACAGGAATCGGATCGCATGGTGTGAACACCCATGCGATCCGATTCTGCTGCGGACCAAAAAAAGGGTCCCGTGCGAGTTTGCGGCGGGTGCGATGCGAATTCAGCCATACTATCTGTATCGCTGCCGCAGCGGTGTGAACCCAGCCTTAAGAAGATTTTTTTCAGAGTTTGCTTTGCTGTGTTTTGGAGGTATTGCAGGTCTGAGATATCCCAGGATGCACTGGGAAACCAACAAGCAAACCATAAAGATGTCATCAGCAGTCACTTCCGGTTCATATGTATGTATTCTGGTGCAGACATCACATTTGGTGTGCAGTGTGGAGCAGCAGGAAGATGAACAGGGTGCGGACTGGAGTGAAGCAACTAGAAGATGGCACATGATATTTGCAACATGGAAATGCTATAGTGGAAGGTGAACAGGACTGAGGAGTAAGGACTGAGCAGCAGAGGGTCAGCAAAGCTGGGGGACTGCAGGAGAAGCTAGTAGATGTCACATGTGGTGCACAGCATGGAAGCAATATAGCAGGAGCTCAGCAGGGACTGGTGAGAGAAGGATCAGAAACCCAGAGGATCAGCAGAGCTGGGGGTTACTACTGAGTGGAGGATCAGCAGAGCTGGGGGTTACTACTGAGCATGGGATCAGCAGAGCAGGGGGTTACTACTGAGGGGGGTATGAAAAGCTGGGGGTCCTACTTAGTAAGGCCTCAGCTAAGCTGAGGGTACTGCTGAGCAGGAGATCTGCTGAATGAGGGTACTATAAAGCTGGGGATTTGCTGAAGAGGGGTACTAATGAGCTGGGGATCTACTGGGACCCTTTATCACAGAAGAATCAAAAAAACCCATAGAAAAAGCATGTTGAAGCTGTGGGTGTTTTAATGTGCATTAAAGTTGAAGCATTGGAGCCCTAAACCTATATAATTGTTCTGGGTGTGTGACTCTGAAAGTACAGAAGCTAGTATATCAGCTAATATTTTCAGAAGGGAAGGTGAAGAATGGCAGCTTCCAAATGTTCTGGTTTTCTTTTAAAAGGTTTTTAAGGAATTTTTCTGTATTGGGCTTTTTCCAGCAGATCAATCCACTTTGCGTTGAGATTGAGGTGAGGACTGCAGACCACTCCATTTACTCCGCAACAAACTCATCAAACTATACCTTTGTAGACTGGCTGGAAATAAAAAGAGGCTTAATCAATCTGTTGCCATAAGGATGCAAACGGATCATTGTGTAAAATGTCTTAAAGTGGTTGTAATTCGTGATTCGTGATTGGCCGAAGCTGCGATGACGTCACTCCCACGCATGCGCGTGGGAGCCGCCGTTAACGGCACACAGACTGAAGCAACGGCACATATGTGTCCTTGCTTCAGTTTGCCCCAGTGCGCATGTGCCGATGACATTGACACATGCAGGGGACAGGGGATATCTCCTAAACCGTGCAACCGCCTTCTTCTTCTTCCTTCCAATGTTGACACAACGCTCTCTCCGGCCGTAATGGCAGGGATGCATTGTGCGGCGGCTTATATAGGCATAAGGAGCGGAGTCACCGGGTGATGTCACATGGTGACCCCGCCCCTTATGATGTCACATGATGTCACAGTCCCAGCATCCCCCGAGACTGTGACATCATAAGGGGCAGGGTCACCATGTGACATCACCCGATGATCCCGCCCCTTATGCCTATATAAGTCGCAGCACAATGTGTCCCTGCCATTACAGCCGGAGAGAGCGTTGTGTCAACGTCCGAAGGAAGAAGAAGAAAAGAAGAAGGCAGCGGCGACAAGTGACAAGACCGGGCTAACGCTAGTAAAAGAGCTGTACGAAGATAGTGCAGGCCCGGCAGAAGAAGTGAAGACCGGGACAAGACCCCCGAAGTCGGAGGAAGACCCCCAGACGGCGGCGGCGCAGGAGAAAGCCGGCTCCTCCGCTAGTAAAAGAGCTAGCGGTAAAAGAGCAGAAGATAGTGGAGGAGCCTGGCAAGAAGACCCACGGAGCTGTCTAAAGTACTTTAAAAAACTGTGTTGTGTTTTTATATTAACACTTTTTTCCCTAGGTGAATGGGTAGGGGTACATCGTACCGCATACTCATTCACAAAGGGTAGGGGGCCGGAATCTGGGGGCACAATTATTAAATTCCCGGATTTTGATAAGCACCCCACCCGTAGACCCTGACAACCAATGGCCAGGGTTGTCATGAAGAGGCCCTTGTCCTCATCAACATGGGCACACCCCCCCCATGTTGAGGGCACGCGGCCTGGTACGGTTCAGGAGGGGCTGTGTGCTCGGATAAGGGTCTGCTATGGACTTTGGGGGGACCCCCACGCGTTTTTTTTTGCATAGGGGTTCCCCTTTAAATCCATACCAGGTGACGGGGCTCGTGAGGTGTCAATCTCGCCGTTGGAGGCGGCGACATTCACTTCCTTCGCTAGTCCCAGTTACTTTGCTGAGTAACTAATTACTTTTCCAATGTAGTAACTGAGTTACTAATGCAATTACTTTTTGGGAGAAGTAATTTGTAACTTAATTAATTACTTTTTTAAAAGTAAGATGACCAACACTGTTCTCTATATAACACACACACACAGCACAGTGGTTTAGTGGTTAGCACTTTCACCTAGCAGCAAAAGGGTCGCTGGTTTGAGTACCAACCACGATACTACCTGCCTGGAGTTTGCATGTTTTCCCCGTACCTCTGGGTACTCTGGTTTCCTCCCATGCTCCAAATGCTAGTAGATTAATTCGTTCCTGTCTAGATTGGCCCTAGTATGTGTATGTATGAATGTGAGTTAGGAACCTTATATTGTAAGCTCCCTGAGGACAGGGACTGATGTGAATGCATATGTAAAGCGCTGTAAGTACCTGAAATAAATAAATAATACTTGTCTTGTTTTCAGAGCTTGCAATCATGCATGCCTCTGTGGTCCGCTGCACCATACCACATTATGGTGGGGCCATGGCAGAAACAGCATCTTTAGTCAGGTATTATTGTTATATTATCTGTATCTGTCCTTACTTTTAATAAATGTTATCCTTATAAGTATTTGTGTGATTTCTCTTTGCACATATTGAATTCAACCACAAAACCGTGACGGAACAATACTGGAAACACTTGAATAATGATCTGAAGGGTTGTTCTGTTCACATACCTTTGGTTATATAGTATATCCCCTAGGTTGATGATATCTCTGCAATTCTCACGTACATCCTGCTGTTAGAATGATTTTCACTTTCCCTTCTCTGGCTATATACTATGCAATATGCAGACTTTTATACAGAACATTTTTCTGTTTTACTGGTCTCAACCTACCCAAGCATGTTATGAAAAAGTGTAAATAAGTGTTTCTGAGACTGTATGTACACTGATGGTCAGGGCCGGACTTACCATTGGGCTTGACTGGGCTCAAGCCCATGGGCCCCACCCAATAGGGGGCCCCGCGGGCCCGCTCAGACACAGAGCCGAGTGTACTCGGCTCCGCTCACAGTCACGCCCAGTCCCACCCTATGATGGACATAACACAGGGACTGGGCGTGACTGTGAGCTCCGCTCGGGACTGCGAAAGGACCCGAGAGCCGCCGAGAGGACGCGAGAGCTGCCGTGAGCCGCCAAGAGGACCCAAGAGTGGCGCCATTTTTAAACTTCAAGACAGCAATGACAAGGCTACACTGACAAGGCTGCAAATTACACTGACAAGGCTGCAATGACACTGGACAAAGCTGCAGATGGATGGACAAGGCTGCAGATGGACAAGTTTTTTCCTTAAACTTCCCTTCTAAAAAAAAAACAAGCCTTATCTGCCTAATGGTAAATCAGTCCTGCCATTAGTAAGATCACAACTGGCCAAGCTTTTTCTGTGTAGCAATGGTGTGGTCATTTGCCTTGTTTGTGTTCTTTCCCTCTCTCATTTTTTCTCAGTACATTGGAATTGCCAAGCACTTTAGATTAGTCACCCACTGACTTCCTTCATGGATTGGAAAATAGAAAGCTCTATGCACCTGAGTCCTGCCACCTGCCACAACAGCTACGATGTGGTCACACTTTCCCTGTTGGATCGTAATTCATTTCAGAATCCAAAAAAATACAGATCCAGATTCTGAATGTGAGGTCGGCAGAACTGTAAACTTTAACAGGGAAGTTCTCGCTGCTGGAGAACCTCAGAAATAAAAAAAGAACAATCCAATGGAGAACCTGAGAAACAAAAAAGAACGACCCAGTAAATGAACCCACCATAACGAGCAGAAAGTGAAATATCAATTTTCCATAGATTAGCCCTTTAAATTAGCGATTTTGTCTTTCATTTCCTTTTGTGTTATAAGTGTTTTAAATGAAGTGCACAGCCTATCATAATCTGTCATCTCTACCCAAGAGCCTCTCATAATCTTATATTAGCATTTCAAACTGCTTTATATATGGAATGTTTCAACTAAGAGAGAATCTAAAATACGTATTGAGAACAGTAATGGTATTGTATAATTATTTCACACTGACATGGGTGCTCTCTGTGCAGACATTTGTAATGAAGTGGCTGGTCTGGTACTTTGTCTTCTCTGAACTAGTGGACAGGAATAACTGCTTCATACCATCAATATTCCTGACAGGCCACACTTTTTATGCTATCACTCTCTGTCTTTCATGAATAAAGTCCCAGGAAAGAAAAAAATTGCCCTAGTTAGAGAGAGATGCTGTCAATGCAGATCTGTCATGGGGGAAGGCGATGTCTCAGATCCGTGGGAAGTAGACGAGACATGTAGCTATTAAAATTGTACCCAGAACCCTTTTCTCTCACCCAAAAAGTCCTGCCAGCCATCTCTCTGAACTGATTAAACTTGTGTGTGCAATTTTCGATTCCTATAAAATAGACCTGGGAGAGCATATTAAGGGTCACTCCACTCTTGGCAACTCTTTTTAACAACAGATACAAAAAGAAAAAAAAAAGATTTCTACCAAGAATTTAAAATCTTTTAAATTTGTCTTTTTTTTCTCCTTTTACAATAATCCCCTTCCCGCCGAGCGTACACAGATCTGCATACTCGGCTTCCGGGGGTTATACCGGGATAATGCCCGCACCTGCAGGCATCATCCCGGTACCGTTTTTCACAGCGGGCGATTGGCTATCCAGCCATAACAACTGAAGCGGCTAAAAGCCGCTCGGCTGTTATGCCGGAGGAGCAGGAGGGGACTCCCCCCCTCCTGCCACCTCCCGCCGCTGTTACCGGTGCTCCCGCTCAATCGGGAGCACCGATTCAGGCTCCGATGCCTCCGGCTGCTGGGGAGGAATCGGCTTCATTCCGTCTCCTAATAGTAAACACGGAAGCAACGTCATGACGTCACTTCCCGTTTATTTGTCTGCCAATGGCGCCGGTTTAAATAAAATATACAGTATTCAGAATCGCCGTTTTCAGCGATCTGAATACATTGAAGTGTAAAGGACCCCCGATCCCTCCATAAAGAGTACCTGTCACCACCTATTACTGTCACAAGGGATGTTTACATTCCTTGTGGCAGCAATAAAAGTGATCAAATAAAAAAAAACAAAAAAAAACAATTGATTAATTTTAAAATAAATAAAAAAATTTTTTTTTTAAAGCACCCGCCCTCCCCGCGAGCTCGCGAAGCAAAGAAAACGCATACGGAAGTCACGCCCGCATATGTAAACAGTGTTCAAATCACACATGTGAGGTATCGCCGCGTTCGTCAGAGCGAGAGCAATAATTCTAGCAGTAGATCTGTAACGCTAACCCGGTAACCGTAAAAATTTTTTTAAAGCGGCGCCTATTGAGATTTTTAGGTACCGTACTTTGTCGTCAATCCACGAGTGCGTGCATTTATAAAGTGTGACATGTTTGGTATCTATTTACTCGGCGTAACATTATCTTTCACATTATGCAAAAAAATGGGGCTAATTTTACTGTTTCCTTTTTTTTTAATTCATGAAAGTGTCCCTTTTCCCAAAAAGTTGCGTTTAAAATACCGTTGCGCAAATACTGTGTGACATAAAATATTGCAACAATCGCCGTTTTATTCTCTAGAGTCTCTGCTAAAATATATATATGAAAAATCATAAGCCGCGCTAAACAAATACAAACAACTACTTGTGCAATAATATTAGAATGAATATTATACAGGGTATGGCAACCCTATATACATACGTGATACAAAACACACATGTGTTAATATTTCAAAACCCAAAATCTGACCACTGCAATTTAGCAAATACAGTAAAGTTCCATAGCATAAACCTATAAATACATAAAAAATGAAAAACATAAACACCCAGTGTATAAACAATAAGTCTGTGTATAAAAACCACCAGAATGGTTGACGTAGAGCTGTAAATAAAAAATCCTCTAAAGATAAACCGCAATATTCGTAGAGGCCCAAAATGGAAAAAATTGTGTTCAATCCACCACCAACATACGATAAGGTTTGCTGCTTACCAGATAGGCATGACCCCCCACTACAGAGGGTCACACGAGACTTATGAAAATAGACACCACTTCCAGCCAAGGGCGGGTTTCTCGATGTCCTCCTGGTTCCATTGCTTCAAAAGATCTTGGGAAGGAGACTCACTCCCGGACACTTAACTCAAAGGTCCAGAGGAAGGACTCAGAGGCAGGGGCATCAAAATCATAAAGGGAAAAATAAAACTCAAAATAGTGTAAAACCCTTTTATTATAAGGATAAAAAAAGTAAAAATACACTTACAAGTGTGTAAAAGAAAATAAGCCTTAAGTCCGTGGCGCTGGCCGGACGCACACGGACAGACCCGTTCTCCTGGAACCCGTCACAAACACGAGGTGATAAGTAGCGTACCGCTCAGCCCAGGAGAACGGGTCTGTCCGTGTGCGTCCGGCCGGCACCACGGACTTAAGGCTTATTTTCTTTTATGTGTATGTGCTAAATTGCAGTGGTTAGATTTTGGGTTTTGAAATATTAACACATGTGTGTTTTGTATCACGTATGTATATAGGGTTGCCATACCCTGTATAATATTCATTCTAATATTATTGCACAAGTAGTTGTTTGTATTTGTTTAGTGCGGCTTATGATTTTTCATTTACCTATTCTGTATTTATGTGACACAGTGAAGCCACAGCTGAACATCTTTACTATATAAGAAATTCACATATATTTTATATATTTTTTATACATCTTTTTTTTTATTTATCTCTTTCACCTTAGCACAGTTTTTCCCCTTTTTTTCTTTAAATATATATATATATATATATATATATATATATATATATATATATATATATATATATATATATATATAATGTTTGGGGGTTCCAAGTAATTTTCTAGAAAAAAATATGGATTTTAACTTGTAAACACCAAATGCCAAAAATAGGCTTAATCATGAAAGGGTTAATAGTGTGGGAAAAGGTCACAACCTCTTTTGACATTGCACATATATCTCACGAACCATAAAAATTGTTTGAACGCAAGGCCAATCTTGGTGCCACCTGAAACAATTATATGAGTATGCCCTTGAATACGGGGTAGATTGTGTAGCCCTTTTCCTCCTCTGCCTTGGGGGGGGGGTCTCTCTACAGAAGAGGATCTCACCTAGTACTTGTTGCTTGCCCTCTGCTGATCATGAGTGGGGATGAGTGGGGTCTGTTGGCTAGGTGGACCTGAGTTTGACTTACATCTGTCAGGAGTCTTGTGCCCGGGAAGGACAAAGAAGGGTCCTTCCTGTTTGCGAAAGGTCCATTGGATACACTGTAAGTGCACTTTTTTTGTGTGTGGTCACATACACTTTTTTTGGTTCACTTTTGATGTTTTGCTTTTGCTCACCGTACCACAAGCTCAAAAAGAAAAACAAACTATATTAATATGACGGCACTCCACCGATGTTCTTAATATTTTTATTTGGCTTATAAAATTAACCAATGTTTTAAGGAATAAGGACACATAGGTGACCGTTATCAACAAGTGGGATAACACAACTACATTTATGCACAGATCACCAAATTAGAATTAACTTCTCTTACCCACTATTCCCTTGTGGGCAGCCACCTCTCCATCTCTCCTTCATTTATCATTATACACAAGCCAGGGTACCCATAAAGCCTCCTACGGTGCAACAGATCATCATCAACCCTATGAAACTAGTACTCTGCTGTATCCACAGGTGTGGCCCTCCAGCTGTTGTAGAACTACGGGTTCCATCATGACTCTCCAAGTGCATATACTGTATATGTATTTTCTTAGTTTTTTTTTGTTGATATGCACAAAACAAATGTAGCCAAGTCCCGGGCCTCTCCAGGCCTAATGGTGACCTCCAGAGTTAGGGACAGCTGACATCCTTCTTTGTAGAGTGGGTTACGAGGCATGATGGGTGTAATGTAAGATAGATTCATGGGCGCCAGACACTTCTTGATTACCTCCCAACATTTTGAGATGGGAATGAAGGACACCTACTAGCAAATGTATGTAGGCATAGGACAGGCCCCTTGCCACACCCCCTTAAAGGAAAATGAACCCCAAAAAGGGTTAATTAAATCCACAAGTGCTTTTTTTTTACCCCTACTATTCCTTTATATTGGCTTTTAAAATTAACAAATGCAGCAATTTAGAAATTGGATGAAAGGTTTAACACTGGGAAACACTTTTTGAAAGATAAAAAGTGCATTTTATATACAACTATATAGATCAGACCAAAATGAGGGACAAATGAGAAGGAATGAGGGACAGAGGGACATTGTTTCAAATCAGGGACAGTCCCTTGAAATTAGGGACAGTTGGGAGGTATGTTCTTGAATGCAAAATCAATTTATTGTCTCTTAAACAGAACTGTGTGAGAGAGGTTTAGGGCCAGAACACCCTTTAGCAGTTGCAATGTTAATTTAGCAGACTTCGAGACTTATATAGGTTCCCATGCATGGAAAGGCATCCAGCAAGACACCACATCTGCATGAGTGGGACCGCTGTCTCATATGGCAACAATCTTGAAACAGTTTCTAACAAAAGTTGTAATGAACTTCTTCTACAATCTTCTTTTGTAGATCATCGCTCAACTGAGTTCCCAGTCTTTCACTAGACTTGCTGATCCACTGCCACTGGATCCCCTGAGCTCTTCCGATCTTCTCACTCAGTATCTTCCTCAAGCGTCATCCCCGCATCCCTGCTGGGTCCCTAGCTTGGCATTCACAGATAATTCTTCAAGTGTCACTCCACTGGCCAGCTTGGTCCCAGGCTTGGCACACAATACTGCTCTGCAATTGTCACCTCCACTGGCTGGGTCCCTGGCTTGACATCTGCTAAAGTTTCCCCAATTCTTCACTATCTCTGGTTGGTGAGACTCTGGTACTTACTTCAGCTACTCACAGTGGCCACTGGTAGTAAAGTGGATGGTCCCTTAGTGGCGACAGCTTCCCCTCTACCTCTTACCATGACAGGTTCTCGGCAGAACCGTCACTTCTGGTTGGACTGCAAGCTGCAATCCCAACCCTACGCTGCTCTCTTGCTTCTGGATAGTCCCTCAGACAACCTAGCAGCCAGATGTCCCTGAGATAGGCCTCAGGCTCTGGCCTAGCAGCCTGGGGCAACACAACACACAAAATCAATTGGCTAAGGCAACTATCACTTGGAAAATAAATTTACTAGCAACCCTGCCTAAACATCAGGGTGCTACATTAACATTTTTTAATCATGTTCAAAATATATGATGAATTTTAATACATCCATTGTTTGTGTGATGTAAAACACCCAAAAAGTCTCAAAACCAGTATCTCTTTGAATTCAACTTTACAAGTCCCGTCATGCCTCAGCCTTTAGGATTCATGCTTGTAACTGTCAGCCTTGCAATGCCTCATGAGACTTGTAGTTCCGCAACAACTGGAGGGCCACAGGTTGCACACCCATGGTATAAATAAATGCTTGTCCCAGTGACCACTGTTCCAAGGACAGAACATAAAGGTAAAAGTTCCCCAATTTGGATTTGGGAGTAGAAAAAAAAAACGGCCTGAAAAAAGGTTGTTGAAAATGAATTTATAGACATAATTGCGCTCAAAGAAATGATCACACTGGTGGATTCCACTCAATATGTCAGTTCTCATACTCATCATAATCTGGCCTACTGAGGAAGCCCAATCACGGGGTGCAACGCATCTAGGAGGGAGCAGCCGAGCCTGTGCCATCATGCCGTTTCCTTGCCACTATTAAGTGCTGATAACAGTATTGTTTAGCACTTTGTTACTTTGTAATATGTAAGTGTATTCTTGTGCGGGTAAATAATACATTTTAAAACAGAGTACACTATGTTAGTGCCTTTATATTTTATATGAATTGCATATAGTAAGTGTATGATTACACTGGAGAGCAGAGGATGTGGCCATCCTGAACGGACTGAGGATTAAGGAAGTGTTCTCTGAGGAACTACTACTGCATTGCAGATTATAGAGAGATACATGTGTCTTATACAATTAAGACAAGCATGTTTTTCACCTGGTGATGGAGTTATATAGCCACTTGAGTGTATTTTCCTATCACTCTTATGAACACTGGACTATTGGAACTTTTTGTTTTTTGTTTTTTTATTAGATTTTTTATATATGATTATTTATTCACTGTTTGGATTGTAGTTATTGATATATTTGGGGTACACTATTTGGATTTAGAGGGCATTATGCTAAACTATTTAAGTTATACAGTTCTCATGCTCATGCTTACTTACCTTGTTTCTTTAAGACCCCAAATCCCTCCTTTTCACTTAAAAGCATTCAAAACGCCAAGTTTGGCTGTTTTGAATACTGTAATTTTTTTAAAAAAAATTGGCACCTTTAAGGCTTTAGTAAAGGCTTTACCTTTAAGGCTTTAGTAAACCGGAAGTGATGTCATGACATCGTGTCTGGGTTACTAGATCCGAGACCTGATTAAAGCCGATTGCTGTTTTTTGGCAGGTCTCCGGCCAGCCTGCACTGCTTGTTATTATATGAAAGCCAACCGTCTGTTCTAAAAAACGGTACAACCCCTTGAATCTGAAGGCCGCATATTTGCATTACTTCGCCGTGAATGGGTTAAATATATTGTAAATAAAATGTAAAATATAAAAAATATAAAAAGATTATGTCATGAAAATTGCTTCTGTCTCAAGCAAATGTCAAGTCCATTACAAGCAGGGTCAGTCCCTTCAATCCCCTTTTCCATACATTCTTTATACTATTATCCAACTTTATTATCCAATAGAAAAATGCAATACTGTACATATGGGATAAAAATCTAAAGCAAAGCAAAGTATGTAAACATAGTGGTATTGTCCTAATCCACCCTATCAGCGATTTCAGATGTATTCCTTTGTTCCTAAAACAGGCAGCCTAAAAGGTCGTACACAGGGACCTTTAGGCACACCAAATGGCTGAGAACGATGGCAAGTGTGTTCTGGCAGGGGGGACAGTTTTGCACTGGTGAGTTGATTATACATGGAATTTATAGATACATGGAAGTCAAATTTGGCAGCTCTTTTTGTAAGCACTGGCAAAGGAAAGGGTTGCTTTAAGACAGCAGTTCTATCCTTTTTCCAATTTATTTGAAAATGAACAAAAAAAAAAAAGTTCTGCTGGTTAAATTGATGCTGCATTGAAAGCATAACTTTTTTTTTTTTACTAAGGTGGTTAATGTAACCTCTATGCACATAAAATGCAAATGCAATACATAGCAATTTTTTGCAGAACTGAAAATAGCCAGCCGTGCTATTGAGAGTCGGCAGAAATAACTGATTGGGCCGTGGTGTGTAGAAGGCGCAGGCTGTAAAACTCCAAAAGAAGTTTGACTAATCAGGTTTTAACAATAGGGAATATAGAAGTACGGGCTGCTTGGTCTATTACTTCTGCATCTTGTTATTATTTAATTTCGGTTTCTTCCAAAGCCCCAATGTACTAAGGTGTTTATTGGTAGAGTTTAGAACAAGTAATCTAATATGAGCAATGTTTCAAAAGCTGAGCTTTGCTTGGAAAAAAAATAATAGCAATATTTCATTGTGGGAAGAGAGGGAATTGGAAAAGGAACATATTTGTTGTTGTGTACCCAGAGACCGATGCATGTACTTTGTTGTATAAACTTGATTGACTTTGGTTGATTTAAAATGTCAATGATGTACGATCCCTTACTTTGCTTCTGCGCCCCTGATTCATGGTGTAAACAAATTGTTGTTGCTGCTGGCAGGCTTTGAAGTGAAAAAACAAGAAATAATTTATTTGCATTCTCGCAAACAGAAGAAAATATAACTTCTTATACTCCAGCGGTGTACAGTTTGCCACTCGGGCATTGAAACAATAGCTATGATGCTGCTGAAAGCTGATCTTGGACTCTGGACCCCCATTCTTCCCCGTCGACAGAATACATCTAAATACACAATTGAAACACATACAGCATATGGGAGCAGTTCTACCTGTCAGAGAATTTGTATTTCTATCTACCCAATCTTAAATTTTACTTGGAATAGAAGTATTTTTATAGAAGTCAATAATTATTCCACCTATATCTTACCATTTTATAATTACTTTGTTTTCTACATGTGTGTGATATGTGGTCTGTGTCCTTGGGGCTGTCTGCTTGTTCTATTTGCCCGGGGCCTGAGATGCAATCTGGGCACCCTCCTTCTCCCCCCCTGTTGCCATGGACACACTGGGGAGTAGGCGGGATTGCCCTGTTGGGCATCGGCACCATGCCAGACATGTGACGCCTTGTTTGGCACCACACTACCAGCGTTGTGTCCATCTTTTGGCGTGTTCACGGGGGAGCCTCTCATACCTTTGTGGGTGGCTCCGCCAGCACGACTCTGGGCCCTGGACGTACTCTGTGCCTATATATACTCCCATTGGGATGGTTCAGTCCTGCTGGTCGTTTGGGGGTCTGCGGTACACCATTCGTACACTTGACTTTGTCTTATGGCAACCAAACAGATATTCAATATTCATATAGGTATTTTGGGCTTGTTATAGTGGTTTTCTTTACTACATGTCTAACTTTCTATTTATCACTTATTTTTCTATTCTTGGCACACTGCTTGGTTAGTTCTATGCCTACAACTTTCTCATCATCTATTTTGTACTCTGTTTCATTTCAATAGTATTTATCTATTTATATTATCTTACTTACACCTACTTCTATGTGTCTAACTATCACTTTTTATGGGCTTCCACAAATCTGGCCTTCATTTAGTGTTATAATTTAGCTACACATATTCATCCTTCTTTTTTAGACCCCTTTGGAGCCACTGCCCTATGTCATCAGTGGTGCCAGTTTGAGAATTACCATCTCCTTTGGGTTGTTTGGCCCATGTCCGCCCATGTTATGAGTCTTTTTCCCTCCCAGGCTGAGCATTCAAGATGGTTCTCATTGGTCAGTACCACCTGTCCCAATTGTGAACCATATGTAAGTAGGAAGTTGGATACTTTCCTTCCTCCAAATCCTTTTTTGCCCTTTTTTTCTGTTTACCTCCCCCATTCAAGGGGTGTAACAGTTGTTTTTTTACTTATATTTATTCTTACAGATATACAGATATACCCAGGGCCAGACTTACCATTGGACTTGACTGGGCTCAAGCCAATGGTCCCCACCCAATAGGGGGCTCCGCCGAGATACATAGCCGAGTGCACTTGGTTCAGCTCTGCTCACAGTTACACCCAGTCCTGTCCTATGATGGACATAACACAGGGACCGGGCATGACTGTGAGCCAAGCCGAGTACACACAGCTATTCTCGGATCCGCTCGGGACTACGAGAGGACCCGAGAGCTGCAGAGAGGACCCGGGAGCCACCGAGAGGACGTGAGAGCCACCAAGAGGACCCGAGAGCCGCTGAGAGCTGCCGACAGGAATCTGTATCTCGGCAGCACCATTTTTAAACTTCAAGACTGCAATGACAAGGCTGCAAATGACACTGACAAGGCTGCAATGACACTGGACAATGCTGCAGATGGATGGGCAAGGCTGCAGATGGACACTGATAAGGCTGCATTGATGGGCATTTAAATGTACGTTTTTTCCTTAAACTTCCCTCCTAAACTTGGGGTGCGTGTTATACGCCGGTGTGTGTTATACGCAGATAAATACGGTAATGTATAGAAGGTAGGGCATAAAGTGACTCAAGCCCAGGGGCCCCCACCACCCTAAGTCCTGCCCTGGATATACCAAATGCATCTGCTCCTGATAAGGTGGAACAATCCCCAAAATGCATCGAGCTATCTTTGATACATTATGTCCCCTATACAGGATGTGGTCTAATATATGTTAATCTTTGCCTTTTAATGTTCTTCCATATGGAGCCATTGATGTTCTATACTGTTTTATCTTATGGTGATACTCCTTTATATTGATGTCCTATAATGGGCCATTTGTGATGATCAATTTACCAGCTGTATCTATGCATATATATATATTGGATATGCTATGTTTTATGTACTTAATATAAATGCATATACTGTATATTGGATGTGCTATGCTTTATGTATTTGGTATAATAAATTTGGTTTTTGATCAAACATCTGTTCCCAATCATGTGCCTCATCTAAAGTCCTAATTTTTCCCTTTCCATTTACCTGGATTAGGTAGTGGATATGGCATACAAGTGTAGAGTGGACTTATGTAGGCATATAGATTACAGCAAAAAGTTCACCAAGTCCTAATGGAATTTCCAGGGTGGATTCTTGCTGTATGGATAAGGTGCAGTGCTTATATAAGAACTCCATAGAAAGCAAATCAGGAGGAAATGGTATTCAATTCAGTTCAAACAATGGTAAGTAGAAGGTAAATGATGGAAGAAACCATCACTGGCACCCAATCACACAGCCGCTTACCCTCCTTAGTGGACCCTCATTACAAAGGCCACATAAGCATATGAATGAAGATAGGAAACCCATCAATCTCCATACAGTGTAAAACAGTCTAAAACAGCGAACCGAAATATGGGTGCAGCAACCCCAGGTAACAGCTTTCCTTTTCCAAAAACGCTCCATGATATTCACCACACATATGTCATCCCATGACCCATGTAGATAAAAGGAGATAAAGCTCATTGCGCAGTATATTAACCAGTATTTTATTGTAGATAAAAACAAGGGAATGAACTCACATTTTCAGCTTTAACAACAGACTTGTGTTTGTATATAAATTCAGCAGTCCCCACCAGCAAGATGGCCGCCGTGTCCCAGCATACACTAGCATCACGTCGCTAACTCCTCCCTAGGGAGCAAAATTTAAATAAGAGTAGAAGAAGGTGTGTTTTGAGTGTAGCAGTTAGTACACATTTATTGTAAGAAACACAAATTGGGAACTCACATGTAAACAGTAAAAACATGCTCATCATCAAATTAAGGCATATGGTGGTGTGGATCTCAGCACAGTAGGGAGGCAGATTCCAGTCTGGGAGCAAGGTGTACAGGAGCACATGAGCACTCTCAGTGTTTGCGGCGGTGAATAGGCGGTACATCCAGCTGACAGCCCTGTACACCTTGCCCCTGGACTGTAATCGGGCTCCCTACTGTGCTGAGATCTACACCACTATACACCCTAATTTGATGAGAAGTGAGTTTTTACTGTTTACATGTGAGTTGCCAATTTGGTTATCTTACAATAAATGTGTACTGTGAAAAAAAGTGGCTGATACACAGCAACTAATAAACTCCGCGCCACAAAAACTAATAAAAAAGATATCAAATTGACCAATAGTCAGTGAATCAAATATGTTGAATCAAACAACTAATAGCTGCTCCCTAAAAGAACAAGAAAAAAACTTGTCATGCTGAAGATATACTGATGATAGGGGCGCTAGAGCAAATATAAATATCAAAAAAATGTTAAAATTTGATAATCAAATAGTATCTAAAATAATACACACCATATTACAATGGTTAAATAGGCTTATGCAGGTTGATTCCCTGCTCACATGGAATAAGGTGGACCTCGTATGGACAGAAGCTTCTCCTCAATAAATGTGTACTACTTGATACACTCACGTACTACACTTACGTAAATAGGGTGACCCTGTCCCCCTCTGACATCACGGGGAAAGCCATAGGGAAATCCCTGTGCGTCAGAGGGGTCGGGGTCACCGGGTGGCCCTGCCCTCCGTTATATAGTGTTAGGAGAACAGAAGCATCACACTTTGGAAGACTCCCACTGAGGCAGATCTGCAGATGGAGAGGAAAAGAAGCCGGAGCAGAAAAGAAGCCAGAGCAAGATGCGGGACAAGAAGAGCAGAGGAAGAAGAAGATGAAGAAGAAGAAGATGGAGGAAGAAGAAGAACACTGAAGGAAGACCAGAAGAAAGAAGATGGAAGAAGTAGCTTTAAGAAGAAGAAATTAATAAAGGACTTGTCAAAAACCGTCTCTTGTGTTTTTTAACTCTTTTGACACTATTTTTGTGAAATGGTAGGGTTACATTTGTACCCCATTACCAATTCACATGGGGGGGTGGGATGTGGGGGTCCCCTTGTTAAAGGGGGCTTCCAGATTCCGATAAGACATCTGGACCTCCGGCGGAGCTATCTTGGATTTCAGAACGGAGTCCGTCTTCTTTTCCCCTTCCTCTCAAAACCATCATGAGTTCTGACCACACTGGCACCTCAGCCGGTTCCCTCACTGTTCCGCAGTCTGTTGATGGCTTTAGGGGTCTGAAGGGATGCTGGGAACAGGATCAATGCAGGGTTACAAGTGGGAGCTTTGTGAGGAAGCTGCTTCTCACCTGCCGTTCAGGCCATGCCCCCCATGAATGGCCTTTGCTTCATAACAATTATCTCTGTTGCGCACTTTTTTCTTGCACACTTTTCATTAATATGCTTGGATACAGCACCCTGTGAACACCCAACTTCTTCAGCAATGTCCTTTTATGACTTACCCTCCTTGTAGAGGGTGTCAGTGACTGTCTTCTGGACAACTGTCAAGTCAGCAGTCTTCCCCATGATTGTGTAACCTACTGAACCAGACTGAGAGACCATTTAAAGGGTCAGGAAACCTTCACAGGTGTTTTAAGCTATTTAGCTAATTAGAGTGTGACACCATCAATCTACAATATTGAACTTTTTCACAATATTCTAATTTTCTGAGATACTGAATTTTGGGTTTCACTAGCTGTAAGCCATATTCATCAAAATGAACAGAAATAAATGCTTGAAATGTATCAATCTGTGTGTAATGAATCTACATGATGAGTTTCACTTTTTGAATTGAATTATTGAATTAAATGAACTTTTTGATGATATTTACATTTTTTTAATACACCTATGTATATATACAGTATATATATTTATATATAATATTGGCTGATTTTCATATAGGGCATCTGTATCTGGTTTTTAATCTGTGAGGGGTGCTGACTTGTTTGCTTCATTGTTGAATATGTATGTCATCACAGAGTTTCTGACCAAACACATTGATTTCTTCTAATCTTTCAAAAGCTAAAAAATAACATTTGCAATCAACTTGCAGTTTATGACCATTGCCCATCCAAAGAGCATGGCTTATCAGCAGAGCAATCAGAATCATTTAAGGGAGCCTGATGGAAGCCCAAGGGACCAGCTGCATGTTCACGTGGCAAAGCCTATTGATTTCTCACAGAAGGATAGCTTTTCTTAAGTATACTGCCTAATGTTGTGCTGGGTAATGGGGCAACATAGGAAAAAACTCAGTAATCTTGTACAAACCGTAGATTTCTAATAGGATCTCAAATAGCATCAGCCTCTGGCCAAGAAACACAATTAGGAACTGAATTACGTGTTAAAACAAAGATGATATAGTGTTGTTTCACCAATAATGGCAATATCAGCTAAAAAAAAAGGAACAAACAAATTACAATTGACTGGGAGAGTGATGGTAGAAAGGGTGAAGGAGAGAGAAAGTGATATTGTTATTACTGTCTGTTATTTATAAAGCACCAGCATATTATGCAGTACTGTATATTAAAGCTAAACTCCTGGCACTGACAGATATTAAAGTGACTGAAAATCTTCAGTTATTTTTTTTTTAAAATAACAAACATGTCATACTTACCTGCTCTGTGTAATGGTTTTACAAGAGCAGCCCGGATCCTCCTCTTCTTGGGTCCCCCGCTGACACTCCTGTCTACTCCCCCTTGCAGCGTACTCCCATTGACACACAGAGCATGGCTTGGTCTTTGCTCTCTCCTTACTCCTGCCCTTCACTGCCAATGGCTCCTGCTGCTGCCTCCATGGCCAATGAGGAGAGAAGGGAGAGAGCTGTTGCACTAATGCACAGCACTGGATCGGGCTCAGGTAAGTATAGGGGGGAGGGGAGGAGAACAGAATACAGAAGGGTTTTTACATTAATGCAGGATGCATTAAAGTAAAAAACCCTCTAGCTTTATAACCACTTTAACCACTAGAGGACCAGCCGCCGCAGTTATACTGCGGCAGGTTGGCTCCCCTGGGCAAATCGCCGTAGTTGTACGTCGGCCGCTTTAAGACCACTAGGGGTGTGACGACAGAGCTGATTTGCGTGCCCGGCGGCCGCGATGTAAACCGGGCACCCGTGATCGCTCCTGAGAGAGACAGAACGGAGATCTGTCAATTTAAACAAACAGATCTCAGTTCTGTCAGGAGAGAGGAGACAGATCTGTTGTTCATACTAAGTATAAACAGCGATCGGTCGCCTCCTCCAAGCAGTTTCATCCTCCCACAGTTAGAATCACTCCCTAGGACTATTTGTGTCCTAGGGTTTTATGCCATCTTCGCAATTTATGGCCTTTCGAAACTGTGACAGGTAGTGAGGAGTGGAATCAAAAATTTACGCCCCTTAGAAATCCTGAAGGCGTTGTTTGGTGTTCGGGGTCCTGTATGCAGCTAGGCTCCCAAAAATTCTTACACATGAGGTATCGCTATATTCAGGAGAAGCAGCAGAATGCATTTTGGGGTGTAATTCCACACATAACCATGGCATTTGTGAGCAATATATCATTTAGTACACAAAACTGTGTAATTTATAAAAAAAAAAATCATTTTTCAATCACTTGTGACAAAAAAATGAAATATTCAATGGGAAAATGTAGACAAAGAAAACTTTTGCAAATAAGTATATTTTCTTCTTCACTGATGTGCACTGATGAGGCTGCACTGATGAGCACTGATAGGCTGCAATGATGGGAACTGATGAGGCTGCAATGATGGGCACTAATGAGGCTGCATTGATGGGCACTGATGAGGCGGCACTGGTTACTGATAAGCTGCCCTGATGGGCACTGATGAGGCAACACTGATGGGCATTGATAGGCAGTACTGATTGACACTAAAGGGGCTGCACTGATAATCAGGGTAATGGTGTATATGGAGCGCTAGGTGCACAGCTGAGGATGTATGACTGGAAAAGTGGAAATGGGCGAGAAGGTGGGCGAGTGGAAAAGGGGAGAAGGTGAGTCCACAAAGTTCACCAATAGTCCTGGGGGAGGCAATATCCCTATGCAGCTGTAGCCAGACCTAGTGGTAAGTCTGGATTAGCATCAGTTGGCATCCAGCTGTCAGAGTAGAAGATTTGCTCTGTGTGCAGTGAAAGAGGGATAAGAAGCAGCCCCACTCTGAGTGTAGCATAGGGTTAAATGCTGAAAGTTTATTAAAATTAGTTCAACTCACATTTGAGAGGATAAAAACAGGCACATAGGAGGTGAGCTTATGGCAGTCCCTTCCGCACAGCTGGGTATGAAGCGGTTGTCAATCCTGGCCACTCTGGTGGTGTTAGAGGCTCCTAAACTAGAGGAATTCCACTGGGCACACAGTAGCACAGTCGTCACATCAGCCGTGATGGACAAGGGGGCGTGTCAGCACTCGTGTTTGGAGCATGCATGGTAGAAGCATGTAAATTGGTTGATTCGGCCTTCCAAGAAGGAATCATCACCAAAATGGAGGCTGCCTTACTTCAGCGTGACAGTTACCTCACACCATATTTTTACTAACTCCCGAAAATTCACAAAAATCGTAATAACCCCCTAGGATGCCCTATTGTGGCTGCTATAGAGAGTGTCACTAGCTATTTCTCCTTATATGTAGACCGCTTTCTACAGCCTTTAGCTCAAAACCTACCAGCATATATACATGATGGTATTCACCTTAAAAACATACCTTTGGGAACCCACCTATCTGTGGTTATCCCTAGATGTCAGCTCCTTATATACATCCATTCCCCATGAAGTTAGACTTGAAGCAGTACAATATTTTCTTACCAATTCATCTTAGATTCCACACATTTTTGTTTAACCCATAACTACTTCTCATTCAACAACCAGTACTACCTACAGATCCAAGGCACAGCTATGAGGGCTAATTTTGCCCCCAGCTATGCCAACCTGACTATGGGCCCATGGGAACAACGTTTCATTTGGCACAATAATCCTTACTCCAAAAACAGTGTCTTTTTCGGATGATACATAGACGATATAGTCATCATATGGGACAGTTCACGTTCCCAGGTTTATGACTGTCTCCCACTGCAACACCAATAATCTAGGCCTATCATTCACATCAGTCTGTCCCCCCAACTCCTTGGCTTTTCTAGATCTGGAACTATGCCATACCGAGACCACAATACATGCTGAACATTTTGTCAAGCCCACTGCAGGGGATCTTTACCTGCATTTCACTAGCTGTCATCACCCCAGACCCAGATGGAAATCAAACATCCCGAAGAACCAGTTCTGTTGTCTAAGACACAACTGTACATGCTCAGAGGACTATATGGAAAAAGGAGACTTGTTCAAACAAAAGTTTTTGGAAAAAGGGTACCCCCCTACATTGGTCCAAGAGGCCTACGCACATTAACTCCATGACATACCTCCTGCAAACAATCAACACCCAGCACCCTCCCAAACCATCAGATTCATCACCCAATTTCATACACAACATAAAAAGATGGAGCACATTTTTCTCAAACATTGGGGAATATTGCTCGAAGACCCCATCTTCAACCTTTCCTAAGCAATAAACCTACCATTACATATAGAAAAGCTAAAAACTTCAAAAGCAAAATAGCCCCAAGTAAATTAAAATCTAATAAGACTTTATCCAGACTCACTCTAGCCTTTCTCAATATCAAAGGAATGTACCAATGCCATAAACTGGGGTGCCTTACTTGTAAATTTGCAAAAGATAGGCCAAAACAATTTACTACTAAAGGAAAAACATACCACGTTGGGGAATTCTATAATTGCTCTACAGAATTTGGCATTTACCACATTGGGGAATTCTATAATTGCTCTACAGAATTTGGCATTTACTGTCTAACCCTACTCTATAGGCCACACTATTCGAACTCTGGGCAAAAGATTTGGAGAGCACATACGCTCCATTGAAAATAATGATGACTTCACCATCCCTAGACATTTTACTAAATGCCATCAAAGTTCCACGAGGGACTATAGGTCTGGATAGTGGAATCGATTCCCGGGAGTCTCCCCTGAACAGAGCACATCAAGCATCTCTGTGACTTTATGGATATATCCGGGAGGCTTGAATGAGGACATTGAGATACACTCTATCTTGTAATACCTTATTCCCCTATAGTATATGTTCACCAATATATAACCAATATATTTACTTTGGATTTGCTATTGGTATACCTTGAGGTCTTGACATTTTGAACGTCTTTGTTATGCCTCTCATTTCTACTCATCTCAATAAACAATCATTAAGCAAAAATTGGGATTTAGTGTTTTTTGTAGAGCCCGTGGAATCGCTAAATAGATTATTACAGGAGCATTTCAAGACTTAAAAAGTTTATTAAAACGGAATTACAGGTACATACATCTGACTTACATACGACTCATACCTACAAATGGAAAGAAACAACAGGAAGTAAGAGGAAATTTACCCCTAGGAAGGGAAATTCACTTCTGTAATCATGGAAAAAAGGTGTCTTCACTGAAGCTTTATAACCAAACCTTGTTTCCACACAACCCAACATTTTTAAAATCCAATTGTCACAGGGACAGAAAGTAAGGTAAAATCTTCCAAACAGGGGCACAGACAGGTAAACAAGCCTTACATGGGTGTTAACCCTTCCCTATGCTAGCCAAAAAAACAGAAAAATTACTTTTTTTTTAGTTACACTTAAAAATGTACCTGTTCCAACTTACATATAAATTCAACTTAAGAACAAACCTACAGACCCTGTCTTGTTTGGAACCTGGGGACTGCCTGTACATGCATCTGAGCATCACAAACCAAAAAAGCTTTTTACCACTTACCCCTCTTCATGACCAGGTCATTTTTTGTGATACGGCACTGCGTTATTTTAACTGACAATTGTACGGTCGTGCGACACTGTACCCAAATAAAATGTTTGTATTTTTTTTCCCCACAAATAGCGCTTTCTCGTGGTGGTATTTGATCACCTCTGCGGTTGTTATTTTTCTCGCTATCAACAAAAAAAGACAGACAATTTTGAAAAAAATAAATAAAAATGTTTTACTTTCTGCTATATAACACATCCAATAAAAAAAAATTAAAAAAAAATTTCTTTTTTTTGCGTAAAAGTTATAGGGTCAACAAACTATGGGACATTTTTATTTTTTAATTTTGTTATTTTTTACTAGTAATGGCAGCGATCAGTGACTTATAGTGAGACTACGATATTGCGCCAGACAAATTGGACACCTAACTGACACTTACATTTTTTGGGGCTCAGTGACACTAATACAGTGATCAGGACTAAATAATATGCAAGGTCACTTTACTAATGACACTGTCAGGGAAGAGGTTAACATCAGGGACGACCAAAGGGTCTACATGTGTTCCCAGGGAGTGTTTACTAACTGTGGGGGGTGCTTGTACTTTGGAAAGGCAGAGCTCCGTGTTCCTGCTTAACAGAAACACAGGATAACTACCTTCCCTTCTCACAGAACGGCAATCTGTTTAGATTGGAAGACCGCCATTCTGCTTCTCTCCAGAATGATCGGCAGGTCCTGGTGGACATGGAATTTGCCAGGCCCACTGATTGGCTCTCACTGTGTCTAATCACTGCTGGAGCGGGTCGCCGACGGCGCGCATGCCCCAGCACGGAAGTGTCAGATCACGTACTAGGTATGTGATTTGGCACAGAGCGGCCGCCCTGCCACAGTATGTGCGTGGGGCAGTCCGCAATTCATTTTTAATATTCAAAGCAAACTTCCTCATCCATCCATGTCTCCTTACTTTATTTTGCTGAGAATTTACAAAAACAATAAAAAAAACAATCATTTCTGGCTGTGTTTATCTTGAGTAGAGGCAGATGATTCATGTAACATTTACTTTCTGATATCCATCAGCCCTTAGCTCAGGCAAGCCGCCAGGAGGGTGCACTTAGCTGAGAAAACCCCTCCTCCCCTCTTGAAGATTTCTGGGAAGTATGACATCATTTGCCTAGGTCTGTAAACCAGGAAGTAACTGAAGAATTGCAAAACCAAGTTTAAAACAAGAACATTGTGCTTTCCTATCTATTTACTAATGCTACTAATGCTAGCAGCATAAGGATTAAACATAGTCAATGTTGAGAGAGGGAGAAATTCTGCTTTAATCACAGGAACAAATAGGGGCTAAACAGGGGCTAAAGCTACTTTTCCATTTCTAATCTGGCTCTTGCAGGTGTAGAAGGGGTCACTCTGGAACTGGTTGTATATTAATAGCCAGGACAAGGATCCAGGGATTGGGGTTATGAAATAACAATTGCTGCCCGAAGTGCAAAACAAACATACAAAGCAGAGATTGCCACATTTAGTGCCCAGATTATGTGCCTAGGTAATGTATCTTTGTACATGTGGGTGAATAAATAATTCATATTCTTTGCACATGTTTTTGTGGTGCATTCTTTGTTTTGCTAGGACCAGAGTTTAGACTGTTGCAAAGTGTCATGTTCTATTACTTGTAAGCTTGTCTTGTTCAATCTAACACACTCTGCATTGAGAAATCGTCTTGGGATCAGGAAGGATTATGACAAAATATTCTATGTGTTTGATGAACTCGTGAAGGAACTCTGTCTGGTGTTTGGACTGGAAGTAATGTGCAGCCTGCAGCGAGGAATAAAAGCCGCTGAATTATGGAACTTCATATTAGTAAGAGACGTCGCAGAGGTCAGCTTTAACTTGAGGATAAATGTGCTGAACACTTACTGGGGTTGTAGTTACGGTAAGGCAGTCATTGGGCTTTTTCCTCATGCGGCTCATTAACCACCTCAATACAGTGCACTTACACCCCCTTCCTGCCCAGACCAATTTTCAGCTTTCAGCTCTCACATTTTGAATGACAATTACTCAGTCATACAACACTGTACCCATATGAAATTTGCGTCCTTTTTTTCACACAAATATAGCTTTCTTTTGGGGGTATTTACTCACTAGTGGGTTTTTTATTTTTTGTGCTATAAATAAAAAAGACCACACATTTTGTGAAAAAAATGCCCTTTTCTTTGTTTCTGTCATAAAATTTTGCAAATTGGTATTTTTTCTTCATAAATGTTGACCAAAATTTATACTGCCACATATCTTTGGTGAAAATAACCCAAATTAGTGTAAATTATTTGGCCCAGAGTTCGAATAGTGCGACCTATAGAGTAGGGTTAAACAGTAAATGCCAAATTCTGTAGAGCAATTATAGAATCCCCCAGCGTGGTATGTTTTTCATTTAGTAGTAAATTGTTTTTGCCTATCTTTTGCAAATTTACAAGTAAGGCACCCCAGTTTATGGCATTGGTACATTCCTTTGATATTGAGAAAGGTTAGAGTGAGTCTGGATATAGTCTTATTAGATTTAAATTTACTGGGGGCTATTTTGCTTTTGAAGTTTTTAGCTTTTCTATATGTAATGGTAGGTTTATTGCTTAAAAAGGTTGAAGATGGGGTCTTCGAGCAATATTCCCTAATGTTTGAGAAAAATGTGCTCCATCTTTTTATGTTGTGTATGTGTGAGCATGCTTGTATGTGTGTGTGTGTGTGAGCATGCATGCATGTGTGTGTGTGAGCATGCATGCATGTGTGTGTGTGAGCATGCATGTATGTGTGTGTGTGTGTGAGCATGCATGTATGTGTGTGTGTGTGTGTGTGTGTGTGTGTGTGTGTGAGCATGCTTGTATGTGTGTGTGTGTGTGTGTGTGTGTGAGCATGTATGTGTGTGTGTGTGAGCATGTATGTGTGTGTGTGTGTGAGCATGCATGTATGTGTGTGTGTGTGTGTTTGTGAGCATGCATGTATGTGTGTGTGTGTGTGTGTGAGCATGCATGTATGTGTGTGTGTGAGCATGCTTGTATGTGTGTATGTGTGTGTGTGAGCATGCTTGTATGTGTGTGTGTGTGTGAGCATGCTTGTATGTGCGTGTATGTGTGAGTATGCATGTATGTGTGTGTGTGTGTGTGTGAGCATGCTTGTATGTGTGTGTGTGTGAGCATGCTTGTATGTGTGTGTGTGTGTGAGAGCATGCATGTGTGTGTGTGTGAGCATGTATGTGTGTGAGCATGCTTGTATGTGTGTGTGTGTGTTCATATATGTATGTGTATATATGCATGTGTGTGTGCGCATGTATGTGAGTGTGCATGTATGCATATGTATGTATGTGAATGTGCATGTGTTTATCAGTGGCCGTGCATCCAAAAGGGTGCACAGGTGCCGCCGCCTCTCTCCAGCCACACCCTCTATGACCAATGGATAGATTCATGCATAGCATAGCATGAATCTATCCATGGCCACCGCTGCCACCCCCATATTTAGGTGTCTGGTCTGGTTACAGCGGCAGTGGGTGTTTTTCCAGCACCTGATTAGAGCCATGGGCTCTAATAGGCTTCAAAATAGGTGAACTATGAGCACCATGCTTGACGTTCACAGTCTACTCAGGTGTGTTAGAAAAGTGAATTAATATTCACTTTCCTAACACTGAACCACCTCTCCACCAATCAGGTGTGCGGGTCTGTTACCCATCACCTGATTGGCTAAAACGATAGGCGCAGCTATTGGACGCCTATCAGGAGGAGAGGACGGGAGATGAGGATGGCAGGAGATGCATGGAGGACCCCGCTCATGGCCGTTACCCACTGCCCCACCAAGACAGGGTAAGTGGCGGGCAGACAGCAAGCGGGTGGTGGGGATTCACAGTGGCAGCATTTGATGGGCACACCAACAGCATTTGATGTGCACAGTGGCGGCATTTGATGGGTACACTGGCAGCATTTGATGGGTACACTGGCGGCATTTGATGGGCACAGCGGTGGCATTTGATGGGCACAGTGGCTGTAATTGATGTTTTTTAAATCGGTTCCTTTATATGCGGCCACCCACTTGGGACTGGGCCCTGGTGTTCCACCATCGGGCTTGGAGAAAAGAGCCCTGTCCGGAGGTCGGGGGGGGCCCTCCAAGGTTTCCTGCATCGGGGCCCTGAAGGTTCTAGTTACGCCACTGGGCTCCTTCACGGAGCCCGCTCTGCTCAGCGGATGAGGACGGACCGCAGAGTCCGTCGTCACCCGTTCCAATCCTCAGACGGATAGAAAAGTAGGTTTTTCCTCCATCACACTTTTTTGGATCGGAGCAGGTTGGATGTCAGCGGACATGTCACCACTGACATCCGACGCTCCATAGAGGTCTATGGAGCATCCGTTCAGATCCCCTTAAAAAACTGACAGGCGGACCTGAACGGATCGTTCGTGTGAAAGAGGCCTTACAAGTCAGGAAAGTACAAACACCCTCCAAATGACCCCTTTTTAGAAAGTAGACATTCCAAGGTATTAAGTAAGTAGCATGGTGAGGTTTTTTAACCACTTCCCGGCCAGCGCACGACGATGTACGTCGACAGAATGGCACGGGCAGGCATATTGGCGTACATGTACGTCCAATATTCGTTGCCGCCGTGCCATCGGGAGCGCGCCGCCGGCGGCGCGCTCCCGCGCTGGTCGGGACCCCCGTGAGTCCGGTCGCGGGACCCGCGGACTCGATCGCCGCGGGCATCCCCGCGATCGTCTCACGGAGCGGCCGAATGGAGGAAATGCTGTATAAACAACATTTTCCCATTCTGCCTAGCAACTAGTGACGCTGATCTCTGCTCCATGTGATTGGAGCAGAGATCAGTGTACACTAAATGAAAGCCCAACCCCCCCACAGTTAGTAACACACCCCTAGGAACACTTAACCCCTACACTGCCACCCACTGGTTAACCCTTTCACTGCCAGTGTCATTTACACAGGAATCACTGCATTTATATAGCAGTAATTACTGTATAAATGACAATGGTCCCAAAAATGTGTCAAAAATGTCCGATGGGTCCCCGACAATGTCGCAGTCACAATAAAAATCGCAGATCGCCGCCATTACTAGTAAAAAAATAAATAATAAAAAATTATTAATAAAAATGCTATAAAACTATCCCTATTTTGTAAACGCTATAACTTTTGCGCAAACCAATCAATAATCGCTTATTGCGATTTTTTTTACCAAAAATATGTAGAAGAATACGTATCGGCCTAAATTGAGGGAAAAAAATGTTTTTTTATATATTTTTGGGGGATATTTATTATAACAAAAAGTAAAAAATAATGCGTTTTTTTCAAAATTGTCGCTCTATTTTTGTTTATAGCGCAAAAAATAAAAACCGCAGGGGTGATCAAATACCACCAAAAGAAAGCTCTATTTGTGGGAAAAAAAGGACGTCAATTTTGTTTGGGAGCCACGTCGCACGACCGCGCAATTGTCAGTTAAAGCGACGCAAGGCCGAATCGCAAAAAGTGGTCTGGTCTTTGACCAGCAAATTGGTCCGGTCTGAAAGTGGTTAAGTTGTAATTTTTTCCCACAAATCTTTGCAAAATTAAGATTTTTTTTTTTTTTTTTTTTACAAAATTGCCATATTAACAGGTTTTTTTCTCTCACAGATCATATGCATTCAACGAATGACATCCCAAACACTCCATCGTATAATCTATGAGGCATAATGAGTCTTTTGAACCGTTCATTTTTTTCCAGAAGTTTTTGGAATATGTGTAAAAAAAATGAAAACGCATTTTTTTTTACACAAAGTTGTCCATTTATAAGATATTTCCAACACATAGCAAATACATAGCAAAAATGACACCCCAAAATACATTCTGCTACTTCTCCTGAGTATGAAGATATCACGTGTGTGAGCCTTGTACACAGCCTGGCCACATACGGAGGCCCAACATCCAAGTAGCACCATCAGGTGTTCTACCTGTGCTTTTAGTAGTATACACAGAGGAGAGCACTCGTCCAGTCAGCAGGCAGAGATGTGCTTACTGCTTAGCGACAGCAATAGTAATTATACAGGCAGCAGGCAGGAATATTGTCTATAGTCAGCACGAATGATGATTGGGGGTTGTTGGCAATATACTGCTGGACATATAAATTTGTCTGGTCCACAATGAATTGCAGCAATGTGTCAGGCAAAAACAGATAAAAGAAAACCAATTGCTGTGAAATTTTGGGTGTTGGCCTGCACACCTGGCTGTGCTATGAAAGGGGGAATAATTGGTGATCCTGAGTCGGAAGGCAGCCATGTTGGGTTGGCAAGACCATCTGGCATGTATGTAAAGGCCCTGGCTCTTGGGGGACGTGACACTCCAGTAGTTGGAGGATTTGAATTTCCTGTGCTGGTACACAGGTGTGATGTGGCAGCACTGATAGTGGGCCTGGGCGTATGTTCCTGGGGCCTATTGCCGGCGATAGCACTGGTACTGGGTATTTGTTCCTGGGGCCTATCGCTGGCAGCAGTGCTGGTACTGGGCCTGGGAATTTGTTCTTGCAGCCTATTGCTGGCTGCAGCGCTGGTACTGGGCCTGAGAATATAATCCTGGTTGCTAGCAGCAGCAATGCCCTTTTAGGAGTGACCCATTCTTCTTCCGAATCATTTGCCGATTCACTATTCTCAATCAATTCAAATGCAAAATTTGATTCTGAATCAGAATTGAAATCCAATGAGAACTCCCCACTGCTCTCATCAGTCATGGAGAGGATCTAGAATGCCTCCTAACTGGTATATAATCTTTTGGACATGATGCTAATGACTGTGTGAGAGGTGGCAGGTGATGGTCACTGATGGGCTGTGCGATGGGTAGCAGGTGACATTCACTGATAGGTGATGATGGTGTGATAGGCGATGGTCACTGATGGGTGACAGGCCACAGACAGTGAGGGTTACTGACTACTGACGGGTGACAGGCCACGTTCACTGATGGGTGATGGGTGCACTGCTGATGGTCACTGATGGGTGATGGGTGATGGCTGATGGTCACTGATGGGTGACGGGTGATGGCTGACAGTCACTCATGGGTGATGGCTGACAGTCACTGATGGGTGATGGGTGATGGCTGACTGTCACTGATGGGTGACAGGTGATGGCTGATGGTCACTGATGGGTGACGGGTGATGGGAGACAGGTGACAGGGCATGGTCACTGATGGGTGACGGGTGCACCGTTAATGGTCACTGATGGGTGATAGGTGATGGTCACTGATGGGTGACGGGTGATGGGTGACAGTTGACGGTCCCTGATGGGTGATGGTGACATGTGACGGTCACTAATGGGTGACGGTGACAGGTGACGGTCACTGATGGGTGACGGTGACAGGTGACGGTCACTGATGGGTGACGGTGACAGGTGACGGTCACTGATGGGTGACGGTAACAGTTGACGGTCACTGATGGGTGACGGTGACAGGTGATGGTTACTGATGGGTGCACCACTGACGGTCACTGATGGCAGTCTCTTATGTAACAGGTGCACTTCATGGGGTGACTGTTGGGTGACAGATGACAATGGGAGGGACTCTGTGTTTACATTTAGTGATTGGCTGTGAAAGGGTCACATCTGATCACGTGGTAAACAGCCACCATCCAATGGCTGTTTACCAGCGTCAGTGATGAGCAGTATTCCATGCACAGTGGGGCGGAACCATCTGTGATTGGCCCTGACTTCATCACGGCTGATCACGTGGTAAACAGCCATGTCCAATGGCTATTCACCACCCTCAGTGGCGAGCTGTGTCTCTGTGACACGCCACCACCTAAGGTACAGAGATGCATGCACACAATAGCGCGCATTCCCTGTTTAACGCCCTGGGCGGGTGTTATATGACGGCAAGCGGTTAAAAAGGGCAAAATTATATAAGCTTACAGGGAACATATTGGGGGTTATTTATGAAAGGCAAATCCACTTTGCACTACAATTGCACTTTCAAGTGCAGTCACTGTAGATCTAAGGGGGACATGCAAGGAAAATAAAAAACAGCATTTTAGTTTGCACATGATTGGATGATAAAATCAGCAGAGCCTCCCCTCATTTTAGATCTTTCCCTCAGATCTACAGGGACTGCACTTACAAGTGCACTTGTAGTGCAAAGTAGATTTGCCTTTCGTAAATAACCGCCCACGTGTTATTGGGCACAGAAAATTGTACCTTTTGTCTGCAACACTTCAATAAAATTGCCATGCACTTCTTAGTAGATGAGTGTTCCTACTTAATGTAGCCTTGATGTAGGGGGCCATCAGAACCTCCCTAACGTATTTTAATCTCCCTTCAACCCTGCAACTTAAAAAAAACTTTATCTGATCCATCAAAACCTTGTGGCACTCTCTTCTCTTATGCTTCAAAACGTGTTGTATAGTGCTTGAGATCATTCTACCTGTGAGGAGTGTCATATGGATTTGTAGAGCAAACACGTGTTTGGAATACAATGAAGGCCTCTTGAGCCCCCTCCCCCCCCCCCAGGGAAAGAGAGCCTTGACTGATGGGGGCATGGCCAGGTGCCAGACAAAGGGGTGGATGGTGATGATTGGTGGAAACATGGGGGATAGTATGGGCCTGAGCTCAGGGAACATGTGCCCCCCAGGGAATTCTGGGTCTTTCAGAAGAATTGGATGGAAGAGCTGCCCACCCTCCCGTCCCCTTTTTTCCTCTGTTGTGGTATGTCAAAGCTTGCTGGGGTTTCTTGACCTTGACAGCATTTAAAATGCTGTAATGAGCTATGCCCTTGATGAAAAAATTCCCCCTTTTGGAATTGAGTTCTCACAGTACAACTGTGACTGCCACTGGTTAAATGTGTTCACATGTTATGTGTTGGAATTTAATAATAATAATAAAAAAGTTTCATTAGTTTAGTGTTAGGAATTGGTTTAGGAGTTAAGTTAGTGTTAGGGTCAGGGCTTAGGTAAAGCTTAGGACTTACAGTATACCTGTTAGTTTATAAATGTGTACACTTGTAAAATGTATTAAAAAAGTATACTATATATGTGCACTATATTGTCAAAAGTATTGTGACACCTGCCTTTACACGCACATAAACTTTATTGGCATCCAGTCTTAGTCTGTAGGGTTCAATATTGAGTTGGCCCACCCTTTGCCGCTATAATAGCTTCAACACTTCTGAAAAGGCTGCTCACAGGGTTTAGGAGTGTGTCTATAGGAATGTTTGACCATTCTTTTAGAAGTGCATTATGGACCTTGCTTTGTGCACTGGTCCAAATTATTTGGTGGAGGGGGGATTATGGTGTGGGGTTATTTTTCAGGGGTTGGGTTTGGCCCCTTAGTTTCAGTGAAGGGGACTCTTAAGACATCAGCATACCACTTCCGGTTCCGGCGCCGCATGGAGTATCTGTCTCCCTCACAGCTCCCGCAAACCGCCCGACAAATCGGCCTGAAAAATCGGCGTTTTACCGCCCCGAACGCTACAGCAGCCTCCCCCACGACCCCGGGCCACGAGATGGACCGGTTTGTCGAAAAAACCGGGCCGCGATCGTACGCGGCCGCCGCGATCGTACGCGGTCGCCGCGATCGTACGCGGCCGCCGCGGCGCAGCCGGCCCCGCCGCAAATCGAGGCCTCGGCTTCGGCCTACATAGATCCGGCTTGTGCGGCCCAGCCTGAGGAGATGACACCAGCGATGGAGGTGGGAGAAAGGCCAAACCTTCAGCCCACTAACAGAGACACACCACCACCTCAGCTCCAGGCACCCCCTCCTCCATCCACACATGATACTTCTACCTTTATCCAGCAGCCTCTCATGCCTTCACTGACACAGGATCACCACACGGAACTACTGGCTCAGGCAGTGGCTGCTCTCCTCTCCCCTATGATAGCTGCTTCAGTGGAGAAGGCTGTCAGCTCAGGCATGCAGAAGATCCAAGCCCAGCTGGGGGAACATGCTTCTAGGCTGAATGAAGCAGAGCATCGCATATCCACCATTAAAGAGGAACTTTACCAGACGCAATCTCTGGAACATGCTCAAGACAGAACGAATAAATTCATTCTGGAAAAACTCGACGACCTCGAGAACAGGTCCAGGAGGAGCAACCTGCGTTTTGTAGGTTTGCCTGAATCGCTTCATCAATCTGCCTTAATGGATCTTTGCGCTTGTCGCATTCCTGAAACTCTGGGTCTGGGAGGCCCATACACCGTGGAACGTGCACACCGCGTGGGTCCATTCAACTCGGAACGCAAATCACCACGCCTGATCATAGCCAAGTACCTAAATTACTCAGACAAAGCCGCCATATTGCAACAATACCGGCAATCCAGATCCCTGCAGATAGACGGAGTCCGCATCCTGATTTTTGCCGACTACTCAGTGGACGTCTCCAAAAGACGCAAGGCCTTCCAGCATATTTGCGCAGAACTTCACCAGCGGCAAATAAAGTTCACATTGGCATTCCCGGCAACCCTCTGGATCAAAACGCCCTCTGGTGAACAATTGTCCTTTCAAGATCCGGATGAGGCATCTTCCTACTTGAAATCATCGCGCTCTAGCTCCCACCACAGTCCCACGCCCAAGGCCCCACCAATTAACCGAGCCCTGGATCAGAGGAGCCCGCGAAAAGACTCTCCCAAACGCTTCAGGGCTTCGGGTCCCTCTCAACACGGCCCGACTGTGCGCTGAGGGGCGAAGTCTTACCCCGTTGTTTCCACGCACAAGTGCATTCTTCTTCAAGGCACTTCTTAGCCTTCCTTCATACTTGGGCTAGGTGCTCTGATTTTGGACTCTCCCTCCTGGACAGTCCACACCTCTCAGGTAATATCTGTTACTACTTGATTGGAAATGTGGCTCTGTTTGCCTACATATCGATTTGACTCTTTTCTTTCTTTTTTTGCCTGTTACACTGGTTCGTTTTACTTTGTTTTATATATACTCTTTGTCATCCTTCAATGGTTTATAGCTATACGGGAATATTGCTTAATGTAGTATCCTATGTTAAATGCCTCGTGATGATGGTTTCTTCTTGTATGTACAGTTATGCCCCCTTCCCCCTGGGTTTCTTTGAGCAGACCTGCTTCCATGCACTGTTATCTCGCATGCCCAGCTGCTATCATTATACCTCATTCCTGAGGGGCGGAAGCCCCTGACAAGATAATGGGTTGGTTATGGGAACTGGTCTCCACAGTGATCCCCATGCGGAAAAAAGTGAAGTTGGTTAGCTATTATGTTCATTTCTGCTTACCAGATTTTTGGTTACTGCTTCAGCTCCACCCCACCCCCTCCACTCCTCCCCCTCTAATTCCTAAGTTTACTAATAGTACACATATCCCCCCTCCTTGGGCCATACACATATGCTCCAGTATAGATGACCACTACCTTCTGCGCTCCATTTCCGGTTTCCTAATGATTTCATTATACGTTCACCATACCCCAGTCCTAATCCCAATATGCTGCGAATAACTTCGTGGAATGTGAAGGGCCTTCGTTCTCCCGCTAAGCGAATGAAGGTTCTTCGACATCTCAAACGGCTTAAAACTGATATAGCCTTGCTCCAGGAGACGCACCTTTCTTCACCCGATTTTGCTCGGATGAAAAAACTCTGGGTGGGAGCGGTGGCTGGCTCAGAAGCTTTAGGCCGCAAAGCGGGAGTTCTTATCCTTGTGCACAAGCATCTCTCATGCACCATATTGTCCACAGACACGGATACTCAGGGCAGATTGCTCTCTATCCGGGTCCGCATAGGAACGAAAGAAATAGTGATATCCAACATTTACGCCCCTAATAGTCCCACGAAACAGTTCTTCAACACCCTGACCACTTGGCTCCTGCGCTACCCGTCACTACCCCAAATCGTGGGGGGAGACTTCAACACCGTCTTCCACCCACTAGATGACAAATCACCGAACCGACGACGCGACTCTTCACTGACTCCTACCAATGTCACCTTGCTAGCGGGCACAATGGAATCCCTTCGTCTTCACGACATATGGCGCTTACACCACCCGACCGATAGAGAGTTCTCATTTTACTCACATCCACACAATGTATTCACAAGGATTGATTACATATTTGGCTCATATGACCTACTCCCATTACTACCGGACGCAGAGATACATGATATTGCTATCTCCGACCATGCCCCTATTTCGGTGTCTCTAGAGACTCCTGACATCCACCCAAATCCCAAGCTCTGGCGTTTCCCTGCTTTCCTCCAACACAACGCGGATTTCCACACCTATATCATGAAAGAATGGCAAATGTACACGCAAGCAAACGCGGACCATACAGATAATCCTAATCTGCTATGGGACGCAGGGAAAGCTTTCCTTCGGGGACGCATTATCTCATACGCCTCCTCTTTCAAAAAGAACGCGAACCTAAATTACAACACAGCCAGTTCCAGACTCCACCAGGCTCAACGATCACTCTATACCCATGACACACCTGAGAACCGGACAGCTTGGCAAATTGCCAAACAGTCATTTAACACTTGGGCCGATACCCTGGAATCTATTAAGAGAGCCCACTTTGATGCCACTCTTCATAAATTTGGGAATAAGGCCGGCAAACTGCTAGCCCGACTATGTAAGGGTCCCTACCGCCCAACTATTATCCCAGCTATCCGGGAGCCGGATGGCTCCTTAACGACATCGCAACAGGGCATAAATTCAGCCATGCTGCGCTATTATACCTCGCTATATGCGGCCGACCCTATCGACGAATGCACGGCACGCGAATTCATAGACAAAGTGACTCTGACCCCAAAAACCCCTCACAATTAAACTCCCTTAATGCCCCCATATCCCTCGCGGAAATAACCAACACGATCCGGACGTTAGCATCCTCGAAAGCCCCTGGCCCAGATGGACTAACGGGCGAATTCTATAAATCTTTAAACTCGCTCCTAGCACCCACACTAGAAAAGGTTTACCAACACATATGGATGGGTGGCCCCTATCTACCTACGGGAAATCAGGCAATAGTAAAACTTCTGGAAAAAAAGGGGAAGGGTCCTTTAGAACCAGGCTCTTATAGACTCATCTCGCTTCTAAATCTTGACGTCAAGATTTTATCCAAAATAGTAGCCACAAGGCTAGCTGACATCATCCCTTTTCTGATAGATCCTGCCCAGTCAGGCTTTGTGAAGGGCAGAACAGCCACGATCAACATCAGAAAAGTGATGATGGCACTAGAACACGCTCGATGTAACCCGAACAGGGATTTCGCCATTATCACTCTTGATGCCGAAAAGGCTTTTGACAATGTTAGTATTGAATGGCTGTCGCTAGTTCTAAACAAAATGGGTTTCACCGGTCCATTTCTACAGCTCATAAGGTCCATGTATACCTCCCCGGCAGCCAGATTGGTTGCAGCTGGCTTACTCTCGAATGAATTTCGCCTACATAAGGGCACGAGACAAGGCTGCCCCCTATCCCCTCTCCTCTTTAATTTGGCCCTGGAACCACTTTCTAGGTATTTATCAACAGTAGCCCCAATCCATGGCATTAAGATAGGGGAACAACTTTTAAAAACATCACTCTTTGCTGATGACGTCCTCATATTTTCCGCAAATCCTTCCGCAGATATGCCCACGATAAAAAATACCTTTGATCTATTCAGGAAATGTTCCGGTCTACGCATAAACTATTCTAAGAGTGAGATTCTGCCCCTCGGTTCCCTTCCACCTCCGGCCTGGACTCAAAATTCCATCTTCTCGATAGCAAAGTCACATATCACTTATCTGGGTATCAAGATAGGGAAACTCCCTTCCTCCCTCTATCACCTGAACTACCCCCCCCTTTTTGATAAGATCATTTTGGAACTGGAAAACTGGATGGATCTGCCTCTCTCGCTCCTGGGAAGATGCCACTTGGTTAAAATGGTCAGTTTCGCACGCCTATTATATCCCCTACAAACGATACCTTTGCTTATCAGACATAAAGACATCCAAATTTTGAACTCTGCGATATCGAAATTTCTTTGGCGAAACAAAAGACCGCGCATCGCTTTTCCAAAACTACATCTTCCCAGGACCGAGGGTGGTATTAGTCTTCCTAATCTTAGACTGTATAATTTAGCTTGTCTTTTGTGGGTAAGCCTAGATTGGATTGCCCAAAAGTCCCAATGCTCTAACTTTCATCTGGAAACAGCAATGGTACATCCCTACTCCCTTACTGCCCTTCTTCACTGCAAATGGAAATCTATACCAACTCCGCACCAACACAACCTTTTACTGAGAGACACGGCCATAGCCTGGAGGGAAGTGAGGAAAAGCCTCCGTCTATCCCCTTTCATCTCTAAATTCCTCCCAATCCAAGGGAACCCAAATTTCACTCCGGGTTTGGAGCGACAGCCTTATGATGAATGGCGCCAAAAGGGACTCGTTACTTTCTTTTCCCTGTGTGACCCGGATTCTGGTCGGGTAGCATCATTCAGGTCCTTAGCCGCAAGATTTTCTCTCCCGGATGCCTCGGCCTTCCATTATGGCCAATGTGTCAGCTTCCTTCAGAAAACCTGCAGGAACGACTCCACAAGATTTGCACCTTCGTTCCTTGAAACACTCATACAAAACGACACCTACAAAATCTCGGATATATACAAACCTTTGCTTTTGAAAACGACTCCCTCTTTAGCCTCGTCCTCTGTGTCAAATTGGGTAAAAGACTTTCCAGAAGAAGACATAGTTGACAAAATTTTGCAAGGCCTCAACTCAGTTCACAATCTGGTTCCTAACGAATCGTGGAGGGAAACACAGCTGAAGATCGCACACCGCGCCCATATTCCTTTCCTTCATACTTCTAAACTCTCCTCAGCCTCGACCTTGCCCTCACTGTGCCCATGGTGCCAGCAACCCAAGCCTAACCTGGTACACCGATACTGGACCTGCACCTATATTGCTACCTTCTGGGACCAGGTTCTGGCTTATATATTCCGGATTACGCTGTTGAAGCTCCCCAAAAACCCACTTCTCCTCATCTTTGGACACTGGGACCCCACACTACTCCTCTGGTCCACCACTCCCAGCCCCCCGGGGAAAGACTGGTCCTTGATCTGTCTCCTGTTAGCAAGAAGGGCCATACTGGCCAACTGGACTTCTACAGCCAAGCCCTCCATCTCTCAGGTCGAAAGAGACCTACTACAGCTCCTTTTTCGGGACAAGATAAATACCAACCGGGGCCAACAGAAGGCCTCCAAACGCTTCCACGACAGATGGGACCTTTTTATTAGGGCGCAGCTCTCTTCACACGACCGAACTCACATTGATGAACTTTCCTTTGTCTACAAAGATCCTGTTCGAACATGACCTTGTCTACTACTGGATGCTTTCCCTCATAATGGAGTATTGGATTTAGGCCCCCCCCCACCCACCCAACCTTTATTCCCCCCTTCCCCCCTTCCCCCCATCCTTTCATCTGTCATACACAGCATTTGTTGTTAGCCATGTGAGGTCAGTTTAGAGCCTTATGGTCTTTAGATCCATCCAGCTACGACCTCCTTGTATTGTTTTTTTTTTCTTTGAGATGTGGTGAGACTCATCTCGATGTCTTATTTTGCCTTATATACTGTACTTTATGAAAAATGTATACCTATACCTATACAAGCTGTTGATATTATGTATTGTTCTAACTCTTTTAATAAAATTTTATTCAAAAAAAAAAAAAGACATCAGCATACCAAGACATTTTGGACAATTTTCATGCTCCCAGAATTGTGTGAAAAATTTGGGGATGACCCCAAACACCTTTTATGACAATACCATACATATAAGCTTTTAAAATGAGCACTTTTGATTTCTCCAATAGACTTTTAAAGTTCCACGCTTTCGAGTTTGCCACAAACACCCAAAATTGTTCGCTATTCCGCTAACAGGCGAACACTCAATGTTCGAGTTGAACTTACACTCGAACATCGGGCTCATCCCTAATGCTGTCTGTTATTCTCAATGCTTCAGATATGCCACCTAAAGGAAAGGGTATTTGGAGGATGAATTTGGCTGGATGACGAGGAGGTAAGACAATCTTTTGAGGATTTTTTTCAGGCTCAGGTAACCATCCTGGATTTCTGCAGCAGTAATTCAGAGTGGTGGGAGCTTGCCAAAAGCCAGATTAATGGGTTTTTCAAGGCCATAGGAGAAAGGAAACAGCTTGGTAAGTACATTGCCTACCAGCAGCTGCGGAGAAAACTTGATTACCTTGTCTCGAGTGGTGGAGATTCAGGGGCAATCTCTGAGGAAGTATCAGTGTGACCGGCATGCTTCTTTGGTTCTGGAAAGGGACTATGGGTAATATCACTTGCCCAACCTTTATCAGAACTGCAAATAAAGCGCAGCAGTTAGGGCGGTTGTTGGGCTAAGGGATAGTATGGGCTCTTTGACGAAATTCAGATCAGGGATCATAGAGGTCCCGAGGTCTTTTTATGTGGATCTTCTGAGGGAGAAGTACCTTGATCGGGCAAAGATGTTACGTTTTCTGGATTCTACACCAGGTCTGGGAAATAACATTACGCTGGCAAGTTTGACGGGGGAAATCACAGTAGAAGAGGTAGTCAAAGCTATAGACAATCTGGCTATTTAGAAAATACCTGGGACAGACGGATTGATGACTGAATTTTATAAGACTTTCAAATCCAGCTTGGTACCCAATCTTGTGGAGGTACTTAATGGCTGTCTGCAAGAGGGTTCATTCCTTTCTTACATGAGACAATCTGCTGTAATTCGGTTCTCAAAAGGCAAGGATCCCTTGATGATTGAGAATTGGCGCCCCATTAGCCTTCATAAGGTTGATAGATTCTGGCAAAGATAATTTTCTGGCGCTTGTCATCAGTAGCAGACAGATTGCTTTCTTGTTAGCAGTACTGTTTGGTCCAGGGCAGGAGTACTTTATCAACGGTGTTAGCTGTCCGGGAAGCTCTGGAATGTTGCAGGGCTGAAGGCTGGGGAAAGTATTTGCTGGCATTGGATCAGGCGAAGGCTTTTGATCATGTCAATCATGAGTACCTCTGGCTTCTCCTTGACAAGCATGGCCTGGAGGGTGGGTTTATTGGATGGCTTAAGGTTTTATACAGAGAGGCAGAGAGCTTCATGCTTGTTAATGGTTGGGTTGGACGGCCCTTCAGGGTTCGATCCGGGGTGCACCAGGGGTGTCTGCTGGGCCCTTTGCTATACATGTTCGTAATTGACCCCTTTGTCAGAAGGCTAGAGAGTAGACCGTTGTGCGGGGTGCCGGTGGCCATTACTGGTGAGCCGCCCTTGAGGGTTTTAGCCTATGCTGATGACATTTCTGGCTTTATCTCTGGGACAGAGGTGGTGCAGGAGGCGGTCTCAATTATAGAGCAGTATTCCAAGGCATCAGGCTCCAAGGTCAACCATGATAAAAGTGACGTTTTTTGTATGAGTGAGCGAGGTGAGAGCTTTGCACTTCCAGACACCTTCCCGAGGTCTAAGCAGAAAGTCTTGGGCATCGAGTTTGGCCCTGATGATTACAGTAAGTCAGATTGGAAAGCCAGGCTGAATGATGCTGATGTCAAGGTGAAATGCTGGTGGGTGGTGGCTCTCCTTGAGGGAGAGGATGGACTTGATTAAGACCTACATGGTTCCTACCTTTCTGTATGTCAGCATTGTTTGCATCTTGCCAGAGTCCTGCTATATCAGGATTTATAGTTTTTTCTTCCAATTATTAGGGGGGACCAGGTTGAATCTTATGAAGCAGAATGTGACTTACCTATCTAGATGGAAGGGTGGCCTATGGATGGTCAACCCGGTTGTGTTCTTCTCTCTGATGTTTTTGAAACATAATGTTGGTAACATGCTAGCAGAGAGACTACCTGAATGGGTTGGTATTTTCCAGATCCGGTTTAGACTTTTTCTGGGCTGTTGGGAGAGTGGCGGGCCAGTGAAAAGCCTCATCCCTTGTACACACGGTCGGAGAATCCGTCGGAATGTGTCCTATCGGACCGTGTCGTTGGATAATCCGACTGTGTGTGATATGCATTGGACTGATTCCGTCGGAATATCCGTCGGACCCAATTTTCCAACATGTTGGAAATATTTCCCAAACCAACTGGGCCGATCGGACATACTCCGATCATGTGTAGAGAATTTTGATCAGACCAAGTGCCACGCATGCTCAGATCAAATTCCTACATCAAAGCTATTGGCTACTAGCCTGAATGTAGTCCCATCGTAATGAAATTACGTCATCACATTCTGAAAGATCGGATTTTTCGCCAACTTTGTCCGACCATGTGTATGCAACAGTTTCGGACAAGATCCGACGGACAAAATCCGAGGGACAAAATCTGACGGATTTGGTTGTGGAAATCTCCGACCGTGTGTACAGGGGCTAAGGATCAAGAATGGTAAGGTCCCGGCTCATATTGCCCCGTGCCTGAAAATTCTTAGACGGTGGCATGTGACAGCGGAGGATATCAGGTCCCTCCCTAGGAGACGCCTGGGTGAAAAGATCGTAGGTAATGTCTTTCATGCACCACTGGCCTTAAGGCATTGCCCAGGTCATGTTATGAGGGAGGGTTTACATTTAATAAATTCCGAGGGGATTACCTTGAAATTTAGGGACCAGGCCTGGCTCGCTTTCCACGGTAGGCTTTACGTGAGGGGGAACGTGAAGTGCTGCTCTTTGGACAATTGTGGTTGTTCACAAGGGGAGTGTCATTGTGAAGTGGAAATCATGGACCACTTCTTGCTTCAGTGCCCTTTCAATATATAAGTCTATAAAAAGGTGGGGAGGGCTCTGAATATTCCTTTCTTGCCTAGCATGTCTTATGTTGAGTGGGTGTGTGGAGTATTGCAGAATCACAAGGGATTTGATTAGGACACTCTTTTTCTAGTCAGCTTAGTAGTCCGATATTAAACCTGGAATGCACAGTGTCAGGTATCCCTTTGGCAGAAAGTCCTTTCTGTTCCTGTGGTGGTGTGTGAGATTCTTGGTGAGGTAGGGAAAATTCAGGGTCATGAGAAAGGCAGATGGCAGCAAAGGGTCTGGATAAAGGCATGGAGGAATATCAGCCCTGTAGCTGCTGTTTGTTAATCTCTGGGTGTTGGGTTCTTTCCCTGTTTTCTCCCTAGACACTCCTAGATAAACATAATTTTAAAGAAAGGCTATGTACACATGATAATCTATGTTTCTTGGTCTGAATGTTATTCAAGTTGAGTAATGTGTAGAATTTTTGAAGATGTCTGTGCTATTTAATGATATATATATACCGTATTTTACAAAAGTGAGCACACCCCTCACATTTTATATATATATATGATATTGCTCTTGGAAAAAAAAAACCCTTTTGTTCATATATTATAGTAAGCCTTTATTATTATTGTTATGTTTAGTTGTGCATACAATATGTTATACATACATTTGTATTTTTGTAAAAAATAAAAATACAATTTGGGACTAACTGGGGTTGTTGTCCCCAGTTCACTGTTTTTATTTTTTTGGGGGTTTTTTTCCCCTTTTATTTCCTTTCTCCTTAGTTTTTTTCCCTTTTCACATAATATCATATAGTTTCACATAATATCACCTAAAAAACTGACAGGCGGACCTGAACGGATCTGGTGGCCCTCTGCTTTAACCCTATAACTGCCTGTTTTCCCTGCTACCTAATCATACTTGCCCTTTGCCTATTTTTTTTTTTGCTTCGGGCTTATCTAACGTTACACTCACACTTTTGCCAATTTTCACGCGAAATTTATTGTTAATCCTCTGCTCCAGATTCCTGGCACTCATTTTCCACCAACAGCACAATACACACATGTGTTATTTCTTCTACTACTCCATAAAGATTATGTCAACCAGTCTGCAATCCAGTTGAGTGCAAGTTATAAGACGCTTGAGTGTGAATGGCTGTATGACTCACCACTATAGTGCTATGCCGTGTGCATTCTGAGAATTAAATTGTCACACCTCGTACATTGAACAAATATTTGTAACCCCCATTTTACTAGAAGATTACAGCTATGGGGGTATGGGGAAGAGCAGAGGACAGAGGAGTTCAACTAACAGAGCAGTCAGTAGCAGAAGGGGCAATTCACGATGAACGTAAATACAGTCCCTTGTGATAATTTTTTAAAAAAAACAATAGTTTACCTAAATGTAAGCTTTAGGCTGGGTTTACATATATGCCACCACATGTGATTCGAGTTTGGAATCGCACCACATTCCTATTCAAATCATATGCGATGTCTGTGCTGTGCAATTTGAGCCATTCATTTGTATAGCTCAAATCATACCAAATCTGCACAAAAAAGACGAAGGACCCTTTTTTTCCCAGCATCTGCACAAAAAAAAAGAAGGATCCTTTTTTTCCCCGCATTGGAATTGAATCGCATGGGTGTTCACACCTATGCAATCTGACTTTGTCAATCGCACTGCGTTTTGGGAACCGTTTTGGGGTGTCATTTGTTGTGCAGAGTATTAAAATTATGCGCTGGAAGCATCTTGGATACAGCAAACGGCTTTACTTTTGTGGAGAAACATCAGAACATGTCTTTTCATGAGTACAGGAAGCAGGAATATAAGAGAACACATACAATGAGAAAGATAATACTTCCTCTGATTACATTATCATAGATACACACTACAGTGCCACCTGCTGGATAGATAGGTATAATGCATACAGTGTATAGTTCATAGTACTTTAAATTACATGCTGTTCTTCTTTCAACATTGTTAACTTAACATTGACACCCCCCTGCAGCTTGCATACATACTGTGTAATTTCAGTGCGGTACGGGAAACGCACAGGATTCGCTGCCTTTCCCGCACCACATATATATGAACCGAGCCTTAAAGCAAATTTGCAAAGCACATAGTTGTGTTTTATAAATGTGCTGGAGTATATTTTTTTTAAAGCAGGGGTATTGCCAGGGTTTGGCCATATTGATGCTTTACAAATCAGCCTCCATGTCTGTTTGTCAATCTTTGTCATTTTAAATGTGAATTTTTGTGTATTATTATAAGGAGTGACATGCCACCCACTCTGATTCATTTGGATATTATATCAATCAGTGACCTGATTTGGCATTCAGCCTTGTGTAGTGATTTGGTTTCTGTACTATTTATAATACAATGTATTATTATTATTATTTATTACTATTATTCAATTTATCTTTTAAAATTCTCCATTGTTGGCTATGTGATTTACCATTAGACCTTCAAAACATTACAAAAGTTATTCCTTCGTCTGGACAATGAAAGAGCTTATCATTCAGAAAGGGAAAAGAAAACAAAATGTTCTTTGACGGTGAGAATTACAGTTTAAATTGTAGTCCCCTGTCAGTATTTTCCCCGTACTTTTATTTCTTTTCACACTGTGAAGAATGATTCAGACGAGACAATAGCAAGATTTGAGCTGACCAATAGGTAGAAATTGGAGGAGCAGTGGAGGTTCTCGCACCTCTCTAGATCTGCCACTGGGCTCTCTGCGGGGAAAGAATAGCTGCAGTTTTTTTTTGAAAATATTTTTTATCAAAAATTGTGAAAATGCAAACAGCAAGTATTCTTTGAGTTGGATATTAAATACACTAAATATAAACTGAAACTGGACATGTTTTAGAATGTTTTGGGCATTGGTGTGCACAGACTATTGCATTAGGGTGTGCACCCCAATACACAATGCGTGTATATCAGTAGAGCAAAGATTGGTGTCAGTAGGGCAGAGGACCGTGTCAGTATTTTTTTTTTTTAGGGTTATTTTTAAATCCTTTTGTACAATATTATTTTTTACATTTTTTAAAAATTTTTTTAGGGATCCTGGTGAAATATCAAGGATCTAAACAGACTCCTGATGTCTTGCTTTTGAGACAGAGAAAGAAAGGAGGACAGGAATTCCCCAGTCCCTTTCTGTGCAGCCTGCAGTAAACATAGTTTACTATGCTTCAGTTAAGAATGAAGACAGGACCGATCGGTACAGATCACTCAGTGTTCATTAACCACTTTACGACCGGCTAGCAATGATTTACATCCAATTTTTGAAGAAGGTTATTTCAGCAGCAGCTGCTACCACAACCGAGATATCCATCTTTTCAGGCGCCGGTCGTGTGTACGATAATGGTGGTCTCTGCGGTGGGTTCGCCGCGAGATCACCGTTATCCGTGGCGGGAGAGGTGCCACCCCCCCTCCCGCTGCTCTCCTGTGCCCACCGCCGCTTACCGGAGCCGCCGGTAGTGGTGGAGGCATTCGGGACCTGCCTTCTCTGTGGTATGGAGACGAGTGAGGCTAAGATGGCCCCCACCCATCTCTATACCGCAGCAGGGCGGAAGCGACATCAAAATGTCACTTTCGCCCATACCTCTTAAAGGCACATTTTTTCAATGTAATTTTTTTTTTTTTTTTTATTGCATTTAATTCCAAATATGAGATCTGAGGACTTTTTAACCCCAGATCTCATAGGACCTGTCATGCTTTTTTCTATTACAAGGGATGTTTACATTCCTTGTAATAGGAATAAAAGTGATCCATTTTTTTTTTTAAAACAGTGTAAAAATAAATAAAATCAAGTAAAATAAATAAAAAAAAAAAACATTTTTTTTTTAAAACAACCCATCCCGACGAGCTCGCGTACAGAAGCGTACGCATATGTGAGTAGCGCCCGCATTTGAAAACGGTAGTCAAACCACACATTTGATGTATCGCCGGGATTGGTAAGAGCGAGAGCAATAATTCTAGCCCTAGACCTCCTCTTAACGCAAAACATGCAACCTGTAGAATTTTTAAATGTCGCTTATGGGGATTTTTCAGGGTAGAAATTTGACACTGAATCTGAAAAAGAGGCTCGGCCCTTAAGTGGTTAAGAAAAGAATGGCTGGTTAATTAAATATTTACCAGCCCCTTCCCCGCTCCTGAGAGGAGAGAAGCTGGCAGCAGTGCAGGGGGGAGATGGGAAGCAGGGGAAATCTGCATTGCACGGGGTGATTAAGGTGTGCCCAGGCACACCCAGCACACACCTATGATTTTGGGTGTGAACACCCTAAGGTTAGTCTTATGCCCTGTACACACGGTCGGACATTCGATCACTTGGAACGTGATGATGTTCATTCGTTACGAAGGGAGTACGTTGAGGCTAGTAGCCAATAGCTTTGGTCTCATAAATTGATTGATGAATTAAACATGCGTGGAATTCTCTAAAAACGATCGGAAAAAGTCTGATCGGATTTTTTTAGTCGGAAAATTTGAAATTCTGCTCTCAAATTTTTTCCGGCGAAATTTCCCACAGAAAAAGTCAGATGGAGCCCACACATGATCGGATTTTCCGACAATATATTCCGATCAGACCTTTTCCATCTGAATTTTCGACCGTGTGTACAGGGCATAAGAGAAGCAGGGCTGACTAAGAGACAATAAAAATGTTTTATTCACTGGTAAGATGCCTATAACAGAAAATGTGACTTCTTCAGGAAGAGTAAATCTCCTAGCACAACCTAACCCCTAGCGCGCCCTCCCCCCCTCCCACGCACCTTCTATGTCATAGCCTTTTCCATTTCTAGGAGTATCTAATTACTCTCTGCACTGGCCTATCTTCTTTTTTGCCTCCCTTTAACTCCTGTTATAGCTGCAAAGGGTGGGCCAACTCAATATTGAACCCTACAGACTAAGACTGGGATGCCATTAAATTTCATGTGCAAGTAAAGGCAGGCATCCCAATACTATAGTGTATCAATTGTTTAGAGTGGCATTCTGTGCAGACGTAAGGACTGTACATAACCAGAGGTGGGAAGAGGGCCCCAATGTCACATTACCAAAACTAGAGGTAAGAGGTATGTATTAAAAAAAGGTGTTTGAGGGGATACTGAGGGGGAGGAGAATGATGGAGTTGGGGGGTGGTAAGATTGGGGTTGGTCAAGATACAACCTAATTTTACAACAGCGCAGCCTTTGTGGTCTTTACATAATGTTTATGTTTTCATGCTCCTGTAGCAGATGCCCTGCATTAGGGATGAGCCGAACACCCCCCGGTTCGGTTCGCACCAGAACTTTCGAACGGACCCCAAATTCGTACGAAATTTAGAACCCCATTGAAGTCTATGGGACTTGAATGTTCGAAATTAAAAGTGCTAATTTTAACAGCTAATATGCAAGATACTGTCCTAAAAAGGGTTTGGGGACATGGCTTCTGCCCCAGGGGACATGGGTCAATGCAAAAAGAAGTTTTAAAAATGGCCGTTTTGGCAGGAGCACTGATTTTAATGACGATTAAAGTGAAAAAAAAAGCGAAATATTCCTTTAAATATCGTGCCTGGGGGGTGTCTATAGTATGCCTGTGAAGTGCCACGTGTTTCCCGTGTTTAGAACAGTCCCTGCACAAAATGACATTTAACGGAAATAACGTCATTTAAAACTGCTTGCGGTTTTAATGTCATATCTGGTTCCTGCCATATGGTTGAAAATCATTGAGAAAAATGGCATGGGTAGCCCTCCCTGCCCATTACCAGCCCCTTTGGGTCTTGTACGAATATTAAGGGGAACCCCGAACCCATATTAAAAAAAGGAAATACGTGTGGCCCCCAGGCCCTATATACTCAGAACAGCAGTATACAGGCGGTGCAAACAAGACAGGGACTGTGTAGATTTGTTGTGTTAAGTTGAATCTGTTTGTAATTTTCAACTGGTACATTTTTAAAGTGTAGCTCCAGTCAAAAAAACAATTTTTAAGCTTTTTGGAAAACATAGGGAAGGGTTATCACCCCTGTATAATTTGATTTGCCGTCCATCTTTATTCATCTCACTTGCTGTTGTCTCCTTCCGTTTGCAGTAGGAGATGTTTGTAAGTTGGATGTTTGAAAGTAGGGGCCTGCCCTATATGCTCGGCAGAAATGGTGGAACAAGGTGTTGGTTTTGCCACAACATTGTAAGCCCTCAAAGTGACTCTTGGTGGGCACTGGAGCGCCCTGCTGTGAATGATTATATCAAGAATTGTAATTACATGCCATTCTTGAACAGTGGTAGAAAAATTGACCTTTGGTGGTTGTGGTGCTGGTGCCACAACACTATAATTCCTCACAGTTACTCTGGGTGGGCACAGGAACAGGCCCTCCTCTGAAATATTATATCAAGAATTGTAATTACATGTCCCTGTTAAACAGGGGCAGAAAAATTGGGCCTTAGGCACTGGTGCTGGTGCCACGACACTGCAACCTCTCCCATGTACTCTAGTTGTAGTGCAGGAATGAGCCCGGCTGCAAAGCATTGCATCAAAAATTGAAATTAAACACCCCTGTTAAACAGGGGCAGAAAAATTGGGCCTTAGGCACTGGTGCTGGTGCCACAACACTGCAACCTCTCCCATATACTCTAGTTTTAGTGCAGGAATTAGCCCTGCTGCAAAGCATTGCATCAAAAATTTTAATTAAACGCCCCTGTTAAACAGGGGCAGAAAAATTGGGCCTTAGGCACTGGTGCTGGTGCCACAACACTGCAACCTCTCCCATATACTCTAGTTTTAGTGCAGGAATTAGCCCTGCTGCAAAGCATTGCATCAAAAATTTTAATTAAACGCCCCTGTTAAACAGGGGCAGAAAAATTGGGCCTTAGGCATCACCCAGAACCAAAAATGTTCTTCCAACATATCAGCGGAGGAGGAAGAGGATAGACAATCAACATAACAGGACAGTCACTCAGCATCAGCATAGGCAGTCTTGAAGGGATGTGATATTTCTAAAAAAATTATTTGGTTACATCAGCTTCAGGTGCTTGGTAGCTGTGGGTGATCCAAGACTGATTCATCTTGATGAAGGTCAGTCGATCAACTGATTCGGTGGACAGGCGCACCCTGTGATCGGTAACAAAGCCACCAGCAGCACTGAAGGTGCGTTCCGAAAGAACGCTGGATGCAGGACAGGCCAGTAGCTCAATTGCATACTGTGCAAGCTCTGGCCAGTGATCCATCCTCAAGACCCAGTAAGCCAGAGGATTTTCGGTGGGAAAGGTGTCCAAGTCTGACCTTGCCCCTAGGTATTCCTGCACCATGTAAATCAGACGCTGGCGATGGGTGCTGGAACCAATCATACCTTGGGGCTGCGGACTAAAAAATTGCCTGAAAGCATCGGTCAGACGGCCACCTTCTCCACCGCTCCTTCTGACTGATGCCTCAGCAACACGTTGTCCAGGACCAGGAGTTTGTAACCTCCCAGTCCCTGGGAACGCGTTGCACAGACCTTTCTGCAAGGCCTCCCAGAGATGTCTCATCCTCTGCTCCCTCTGCAACGGCAATATAAGGTCGGCAACCTTACCCTTGTACCGTGGATCAAGGAGAGTGGCCAGCCAGTAATGGTCCCTCTCCTTGATCCAAAGAATACGAGGATCCTTCCGCAGACTTTGCAGGATCAGGGAGGCCATGCAGCGTAGGTTAGCTGAGGCATTCGGTCCGGAGTCCTCTGGGTCACTAAGGACAACATGATCCGCAGCTACCTCCTCCCAGCCACGTACAAGTCCACGGGTTTCTTGGGACTGTAAATCATCCCTACAAGACTGCTGCTGCTGCTGACACTGAGTGCAAGCCTCCACCTCCATGCTGACACAATCATCATCCTCCTCCTCCTCCTCCTCCTCCTCTTCCTGTGTGATGGGTGGCACAGCAGGAACACTGTCTGGATAAAGGGGGCCTTGAGAGGCAAGGAAGTCCTCCTCTTCCTGCCTCTGTTCTGCCTCAAGTGCCCTGTCCATTATTCCACGCAGCGTATGCTCCAAGAGGTGGACAAGAGGTACAGTGTCACTAATGCATGCACTGTCACTGCTCACCATCCTTGTGCCCTCCTCAAACGGTGACAGGACAGTGCATGCATCCCTGATCATGCCCCACTGGCGTGGTGAGAAAAAAACCGAGCTCCCCTGACCCTGTCCTGGTGCCGTAGTCGCACAGGTACTCATTGATGGCCCTCTGCTGCGTGTGCAGCCGCTGCAGCATGGCCAACATTGAGTTCCACCTGGTGGGCATGTCACATATAAGGCGGTTCTTGGGCAGGTTCAACTCCTTTTGGAGCTCAGCCAGCCGAGCACAGGCATTAAATGATCGGCGGAAATGCACACAGACTTTCCTGGCCTGCTTCAGGACATCCTGTAAGCCCGGGTACCTGCCCAAGAACCGCTGCACCACCAGGTTAAGGATGTGAGCTACACAGGGCACATGGATCAGTTGTCCCTGTCGGAGGGCGGAGAGGAGGTTGGTGCCATTGTCGCAAACCACCATTCCTGGCTTAAGCTGGCGCGGCGTCAACCACGTCTCGGCCTGCCCCTGCAGAGCTGACAAAACATCCACCCCAGTGTGGCTCCTGTCCCCCAAACAAACCAACGCAAGCACGGCATGGCATCGTTTTGCCTGCGTACTTGCGTAGCCCCTGGAACACCTACGGAGCACCGCTGGTTCTGAGGACAGAGCACTGGAAGAGGCCATGGAGGAAGAAGAAGAGGAGGGGGTGGAGGAGAGAGGTGTGTCACAACCAATAGTAGCATTTTGGAGGCGTGGTGGCGGAACAACCTCCAACACTACTGCACCTTGTCTTGCATCCTTCCCAGCTGCCAGAAGAGTGACCCAATGGGCCGTGAAAGACAGGTAATGTCCCTGTCCATGCCTGCTGGACCATAAGTCAACGGTAATATGCACCTTACCGCTGACCGCCCTGTCCAGCGAGGCAAGGGCATTGCCTTCCACATGCCGGTAGAGAGCCGGAATCGCCTTCCGTGAGAAAAAGTGACGTTTGGGGACCTGCCACTGAGGAACCGCACATTGTACAAACTCACGGAAGGGGGCCGAGTCTACCAACTGAAAAGGCAGCAGTTGAAGTGCTAGCAATTTAGCCAAGCTAGCATTCAACCGCTGGGCATGTGGATGGCTGGGAGTGAACTTCTTTCGCCGGTCCAGCAGCTGGGGCAGGGACATTTGCCTGCTATAATTGGACGTGGGTGTACTGCTAGCAGAGTGCCCGGAAGCACTTGGCTGTAACACACCTAATTCTACACCTTCATTCCTCTCAGAGCAGGTTTCAGAGAGGACTGAAGGTCTAGTGGGGTTGGAGATCCCAGCTGATGAGGAGCAAGGAGAGGTCCGCTTTGTTCTTTGGTGTGGGTCTTTGAGGTACGCTTGCCAACGAGCTGCATGGCAGGTCAACATATGTCAGGTCAAGCATGTGGTGCCCAAGCGGCTGATGTTTTGGCCACGCGAGATACGCTTGAGACATATGTTGCAAATAGCAGCGGTGCGATCTGATGCACTCGTCTCAAAAAAGGCCCACACCAAAGAACTTTTAGAATAACGCGCAGAGGCGTCAGTCGGTGTGCTGCCCCTAAGCTGGCCCCCGGAGGGCATCCTGCCTCGTTGGACATGTGCCTCCTCCTCCTCCTCCTCTCTCCTACCAGGCACCCATGTGGAGTCAGTGCCCTCATCATCCCCTCCCTCTTCATCGCTGGAGCAAACCTGGCAGTATGCTGCAGCTTGTGGAACATGACTGCCAGATTGCTGTCCTTCTTGAGCATCCCCTCTCTCTGCATTTACGCTACTGCCTTCCTCTAGCTGAGTATCATCATCAGAGCCTACAAAACACTGGGCATCCTCCTGGAGCATGTACCCAACACTGTGCTCAAAGAGTTCAGGAGACTCCTCAGGAGGATGTGGTGGGTCTAGGGAAGGAGTCACTGATGATGACATTGAGAGGAGGGAAGACGATGCGTTGGCAGCTGCTTTGCTAGTACCCTGAGCCTGGGTGAGAGACGATGAGGAGGATGAAGAGGGCTTGGTCATCCACTCTACCAAGTCGTTGGCATGTTGCGGCTCAACATGTCCAGCTGCCGAAAAGAAGGACAAGCATGTCCCATGGCCACGTGCTGATGATGACGATGCACCGCGTCCACGACCAGCACTGTTGTCTCTAGACACAGAGCCTGCTTGCCCTCTTTTATCGGCTCGCGCCTGTCTGCCTCTCCTTGCTGGCCTTCCAGATATGGTAATGGCCTGAAGGGAGTTTGGAAAACCAGCAATTGGGTAGTGTATATTGTGCTGGAGGCACACACAACTTCCACTAACTCCTGCAGATGGCAGATGGCTCAAATAGAGAAGAGCTATGTAGGTGGATATAACGGTGTATACTGGGTTCAGAGGATGCAGACAGCATGCTCAATCTCCTAACACTGACTGCAAGCTCTATTTAAAACAAGCAAGATAGTTAGCTATGTAGGTGGATATAGCGGTGTATACTGGGTTCAGAGCACGCAGACAGCACGCACAATCTCCTAACACTGACTGCAAGCTCTATTTAAAACGAGCAAGACAGTTAGCTATATAGGTGGATATAGCGGTGTATACTCGGTTCAGAGGACGCAGACAGCACGCACAATCTCCTAACACTGACTGCAAGCTCTATTTAAAACGAGCAAGATAGTTAGCTATATAGGTGGATATAGCGGTGTATACTGGGTTCAGAGCACGCAGACAGCACGCACAATCTCCTAACACTGACTGCAAGCTCTATTTAAAACGAGCAAGATAGTTAGCTATATAGGTGGATATAGCGGTGTATACTGGGTTCAGAGCACGCAGACAGCATGCACAATCTCCTAACACTGACTGCAAGCTCTATTAAAAAAGAGAAATATAGCTAGCTATATAGGTGACTATAGCGGTGTATACTGCGGTCAGGGCACGCAGACAACAACCACTACAGAAGAGTAAGAACGAAAAATCGTCCGATAAAGATCGGTGTATACTGTGTTGAAGGTACACAGAACACCCACTAACTGCTACAGACGCCAACACACTACACAAGGCCGCCGCGCTGGCGGCCTTATATAGTGTGGGACGTGTACTACACAGCCTGAGCTATGATTGGCCACAGGCATCCTGCCTGTGGCCAATCATGGCTCTCCTCGCTGCCAGCGCTGTGATTGGCCAAGCATGCGGGGTCACAGTGCATGCTTGGCCAATCATGAGCCAGCAATTCACTGCGCCATCGCAGTGCATTGTGGGCCGTGAGCGCCACATGAATTTGGCGCGAACATCCCATAACGTTCGGAATTTGCAGAACGGGCAAACAGCTGATGTTCGAGTCGAACTTATGTTCGACTCGAACACGAAGCTGATCCCTACCCTGCATATCCTGTGGCCTGGCCAAGCTGGCCAAGGTTCTTCTGTGAGGGAGAAAAGTGCCTGTCAGCATCTGAGGGGGATTTCCCCCCCCCCCCCTCCCTGTTTTTCTCTTTACCAACACACACAGACACACACAGCTGCTCACTCTGCACCCTCCCCTATGTCCATATTGGCAGGAGGAGGAGAGCCAATGACAGGAGCAATAACAAGAGCAAATCAGAAGGACTTTAACAAGCAGCAGCTTCAAAGGGTTCTGGGATATGTAGTTCCCATCTAAAAAGGCCCCATAACTTTCTATGGAAACAGAACTACAAGAGTCAGCCTGCTCTGGGGGCAATTGAACTAGATACTCCATCTTGTTGATCTGAGAACCTGCTCTGACAACCCGAGGCAAGGGAAGAGATTGGACTTGGGGTAGAGGTGCTGCCTCTCAGGTCAGTCCACCACAATATTTCAGACATCCACAGCTGGTCAGGGACATCCAGCCTGTGACAGGGGGATCCCAGGTGCATATCCAGACGCACCTGCTTGGACGGTGTGAGGCATTCCAGTGTGAGTGGATCAGTCGGGTCACTAGAAGAGCCTGCATGTTCCATGACCTTTCTTTGGGCCTTGACCACAGGATTCGGTGAAAGGGTATTTGCCCATTTTCAGGAAACAATGACACTCCACACAGATAGAGTTGAATGGACACTGTATACAGACATAATTGCTGTTAGTCACCTTGCTGACACTTGTAGTGCCACAGGACACCAGGCCATCCAGATACAGGGACACTGTATACAGACACCATGGCCCTTATTCATCTTCCTAAGGAAGATCCTGCATTCTTTGTTTGGTAATCCATGCCAGTTGTATTGATTTGCTCTGCAGTTCAGGAGTTTAAGTGCTAGCTGAAGACACAAGGCCTCATCCTTTGCTAAGGGACTGAAGTTACTGGTGCCATATGGGCATGCACACGCATGTTCAGGGCTCTGTATATGAAGTGGATGTGTGGGATTGTTTGCCTTGAGGGTTAATTCATTGAACGTTGATCTCAGTACGGTGTTTGTAGTTGGACCTGTGGATCCAGGAGACAGAAGAGAAAGGTCTGACATAAAGAGGGTCAGTCTTCTGCTCTCCTCCTGCCTGGACTCATAGAGAAAAATTTGAGTAGAGGTAACCAATCTGATATAAAGTGTCATATTGTGATTTATTTGCCATTTAAGTGTGCCTCTGCTCTTGGGGACATTCTCAGGTTTGGAATTCCCTGAAAGCAGCCTGAATATAGTGTTAAGCTATATTGCTCTTAATCTCAGTTATTGCTCTCCAATTGATTACTTGAATATATATACGGTTACTATCTGTTCCTTTTCCACAGAAATATTGCAGTAAAGACAATTTCTGTGTTTTATCATAACATGTGTGTTTCTCATTGGTCATTGCACTTACACTATTGCCAGGTGTGCCAAGAGGGGCAGAGGCTGTTATTGGGGTTGAGAGGCAGAGTATGCAACAAACATACTAAAAGCGGAAGTAAACCCATTCATAAAACAGTTTAATTTATACAGAGGCAAAGATGGCAGCTTCCTTGGCTGAAAAAGATATGGGGGTTTACTTACACTTTAAGTGGCTCCTGCGGGGGAAGCGCTACACTCACTTTTACGTAAGACCGTACTTTTATCCCAATGTAAGTGGGAAAATACAATTTTTCATGACCGCCTGTTTTTGACTACTTAAAGTCCAACTCAAATTTTTTTTTTTTACTTTTTTAGTGGGGAAGAATTACAATTATGTAGAGTTTCTCTCGCTTTTCTGTCCATGCAAGAAATAGTGTGTGTGGGGGTCTCTGGGACAGGACGTTGAAGACAGAAATAAAATCATTCTTAAACTTTACCACTGTTCACTGCTGAAATTTCTGCCATGACTTGTCCTGTTAGTGGGGGGAAATCTTTCCAACTGACACACAGACAACAACAAAAAACTTTGGTCCAACCCTTCCTCACTCTATCCGACCCCCCCCCCCATAAAAATGTATTGAGTTAAATTTTAATTAATAAAATAACAAAATAATCCCTTTCTCTTGAATTCTACTTTAAAATCAAATTGAGAGCACACATTCCCTACACCCCTCCAATGGATCTGCCTTGGAGCTAGGTCTTCTGTCTGGTCACCTGATGTGCCTGGTTCCTCTTTCTTCTTCTTTCTCTGGGAGGGAAACAACACCACAGCATTTCAATTTTTTTCCTTAAAGCTGCTCTATACCCATGCAAACTATTTTTCAGGTTAAGAAATATATTGAGCTATATCAATATCGCCTTACCTGCTTTCCTTGTGAGTAATCTATATTTTACTTTCTTATTACGTCACTCGCGAATGCCCCGTGTGTACCAATTTTCCGGCAGGGCATAGACCCGGCTGGAAAAATGTAAGGTCTATGCCAGGGCTGTGTCATTTCCTATTGACAACGTCAGCCCCGACATCCCGCGATACAGCCTTATACTAGCTCCGCATTGAGAAGGGGATTGTGGAAACCTTGCTATTACCGCACATACGCAGGATTATGGACAGGAAAAGCTACTGCAGGCAGAAATAGCTTGCTGGACAGACGCAGAAGACCATAGTTGGCATGGCGCTGGCGAGCAACAAGCAGGAGCTTTTCAAATAGAAGGATTTATGACAGTAAGAAATATTTTTGGCCATACTCTTATTACCAATTTCATTGTAAATAAATAGTTATATTAAAAAATTGTTTAAATCCAGTATTATTAGGAGAGTTTATTACCGCTTTAAGCTAAAGTGGGGCTTTCAGACTGTAATGGAAATTTGTAGGTTCTGTATATAACTGCATTCTATTTTATATGTATTGCACAATGCCCTCACTGTGCACACGGCACTAATAATGTTTTCAGTACATGTTTTGCATTCTTTCGAGTCCTGATTAGAATTAGCCTGCCTATGTAACGCCCTTTGTTACCATAAACGTACAATTGTAATATTAATGTGATACCTACCTAATCATGTGTATAAAACCTTCAAATGCGTCATAATAAAGGAGAACATTTATTTGGAAAGATGCTGAGCGTATCTTTTGTGTCTGTTCCCTACTGCAGTAGTTATTATTAATTTGGAACCACTAATCAATATGAGTATAGGAGTTGCCTATCTATAAAATATCTATGTCAATTCACTTCAACATATAATATTATTTTATAATGCACAAATGACCTCTTAAATAAATGTTTCAAATGCACATTTCCCTTATATTCACTTTTAAATCCTATATTACTTTAATATATATATATATATTTGAAGCATTAGGGGATATAAAATAGTATCCCGGGAAAATCATGAACATATTAATGACTTTTTACTGAAGCCATCAGGTCAGTTGGATCATTAGTAGAAATATTGTACTCGAAGGTAATAAAATATGTGAGGTTGGGAACCATTTCTAGTTAATTCATTTCCTTGTGCCTCAGGCACTGAAATGCAAAGCTTTCAGAAAGTATTCTGACTGTAAATGATGTATGTGGTCTGCTGCATCACCATTCCCATTATAAGAATACCTATCAACAGGTCATGGAACAAGCTATGGGGTTTTGATAAGTTTACAGGCTCAGGAATTATTAGAAAGGTATATCATAAGGTTTTAGAAACATAGGATCATAGGAGAAATAAGGAGGTTGGCACTGCTGACTGGTCTCTAAAAATGCTAGTTGCTTGGCTGTAATGCTAAATCTATGGCTTCAATACCATGTGGATTAGTGACCTGGAACAAGTATGCAGTTTCCTGACTACCTGGACTTGCATACATATTTCTGGACAGTGGCTAAAAGTAAATGTTAACCAAAAAAATGGAAAGTTGTATTAAATACTTACAGTATTTTTCCTTTCCTGGTGCCAATCGAAGGCAGCATATTGACCACCACATGTATGCTGTCATGTTGGCACCAGCAAATACATTTTTCAGTAGTATATTTTTGTCATCATGCCCCACTGTATGTAGTTTTCTTATACAACTTTTTTTTTTTTAAATCTGCTGTTTCTTATCTAGAGATCCTGCCAGTAACAACACTTCCTATTGGTTGTCAATGGCAAAGTGTGGACCAAGTGTTGCTATTGGGCTGTCTGCCAGGTCTATTAAATTGGCAATCCAACAGCCAACTAAGGAGGCTAACAATGCTGTAAACAGTTAGGCCTGGATCATATTTTCACTTCTTTTCATAAACATTTTGAAAATCACAGTATGCATCTGTCCTGATTCGGTCAGTAATTTGGAATATTCATAACATTTTAACAGTGCAGTGTCAAGGGAAGTCCAAATGCATATGGAGGAATTATCACTATTTTTGAGTATATGTAGTACTTTGTCCACAAAGGTTCCATGTGACACTAGATGAAATATCAGACAGGGCATCCCCAACCTCTTGGGGCCTGACCCTACTATTCCTTCCACTGACACCACTGATGGGTCGCAAATCCTCCCACTGATACCACCAATAGAGTACTATTCCACCAATAGAGTGCTATTCCTGACACAGTCAATGGGGCACTATTCCTCTCACTGATACCAGTGATAGGGCATTATTTCTCCCACTGATACCACCAATAAAGTACTATTCCTTCCACTGACACAATTAACGGGGCACTATTCCTTTTATTGATACCAGTGATAGCGTATTATTCCTCCCACTGATACCACCAATATAGTACTATCCCTTGCATTGAGACATTCGACAGGGCACTATCATTCTCACTGATACCAGCAATAGGGCACTATTCCTCTCACTAATGCTACTAATGGACCACTATTCCTTCCAGTAACACCAACAATGGGGAACTATAACTTCCATTGATACCACAATTAGCACACTATTTTGTCCATTGACGTCACCAATGGGGTACTATTCCTCCCACTGATACAACCAATAAAGAAATATTTCTTCTGCTGACACCACCAACATGGCACTATTCCTCTCACTGATACCAGTGATAGTGCATTATTCCTCCCACTAATACCACCAATGGAATACTATTCCTTTCATTGACACCACCAATGAGGTACTGTTCTTCTTATGCCGTGTACACACGATTGGAAATTCGGCCAGCAAAAGACAGATGAGAGCTTTTGGTCGGAAAATGCAATCGTGTGTATGCTCCATTGGACTTTTGCTGGCTGAATTTCGACCAACAAAGAATTGAGAGCATGTTCTCAATTTTTTCGGTCAGAAAAAGTTCCTAAATGCGTTCGTGTGTATGCAATTCGGACATGCAAAAACTCACGCATGCTCAGATTCAACTACGAGACGGAAGCTATTGGCTACTGGCTATTGAACTTCCTTTTTCTAGTCTCGTCATACGTGTTGTACGTTACATTCTTGACGGTCGGAATTTGGTGTGACGTGTGTATGCAAGACAGCTTGAGCAAAATCCCATCGGAATTCCATTGGGAAAACCATCAGAGCTTTTTCCGTCCAAAATTCTGATCGTATGTACGTGGCATTACTGATATTACCAATGGAATACTATTCCTTCTACTGACTGCAATTGTATTGGACCCGGACTAGAAAAGCCTGGTATCTTGTTTCTGTCCCCCTGGCCAAATTAATCCTTAATATAAAGTGTACACACTTGAAGTCAAATACTGACACACACGTAGTTCAGTGTTCAGATACTTCTGCTTTTTATTTCCTGAACTCCGACTGATATACTATAGCCGGATATCATACTATCAAATCAAAAATTAGATAAAAGACAGCGTGTACAAACCACAAATTATACATATTCATTATTGTGATGGAGTATAAGCTTTTTAGCTGGGTTATGTCTAAAAAAGGGAAAAGCAAGCTTCGGTAGCTGAAGTAGTCTTGTTCCCATCCCCTTCTTCCTCTTGGGTGTAGTCTCACGGTGCCGAGAACAGGCGCAATCTCCTTTTTGATGTTGCTCTTTTTTTAACCCTTGCAGTTTCGTTTCACATGAAGGGAGAAGCTGGCAGACATCTTAATTATGATTAAATGAGTATTATTAAAGAGGGATTCCACCTACAAAAAAAATATTAAAAGCCAGCAGCTATAAATACTACAGCTGCTGACTTTTAATAAATGGACACTCACCTGTCCCGGGTTCCAGCGATGCCGGCAGCCGAGGCCGATCGATCGCTCGGCTGCTGCCGCCACCATTCTAGGTGAGGGAATCAGGAAGTGAAGCGAATCGGCTTCACTTCCCGGTTCCCTACTGTGCATGCGCGAGTCGCGCATCGCAATAGGAATTGTCCGCGCTGTCTCTGGGACCCGTGTGTGTCCCAGCAGACAGCGCGGCAGGACAGGAAATGACATAGACTCCCACGGGAGTCTATGCCCGGAAATGGGTGCAAATACCTGTCTTTGACAGGTATCTCCACCCCCCTCCCCCATGAAAGGTGCCAATTGTGACACCGGAGGGGGGGAGGGTTTCGATCAGCGGAAGTTCCACTTTACGGTGGAACCCCGCTTTAAGGTTGATAGCTGATAATGAAAGATAAGCACTTATATCTATAAGAGTACCGGAAATAGGCATTACACTTATAACACTCATGATCACATCCATTACACAATGATGGGGCACTATTTCTCTCACCGATACCAATAGTGGGGCACAATTTCTCCCACTGATACCAATGATGGGGCACTACTTCTTCCACTGACACCAATGATGAGGTACTATTCCTCTCACTGTCACCACCAAGGGAGCACTATTTCTACCACTGATACCATCAATGAGGTACTATTCTTTTCACTGATACTACCAATGGAGTATTATTCCTTCTACTGACGGCAATAATGGGGCACTATTTCTCTCACTGATATCAATAGTGGGGCACAATTTCTCCCACTGATGCCAATGATGGGGTACTACTTCTTCCAATGACACCAATGATGGGGCACTATTCCTCCTCCGACTAACCAGACACTAGGCAGTTTACTTCCACTACTCACTAATCCCTAGGGCATTTTTTTTTAACTTCTACTCACTACTAAACCTGGGGCACTTTACTCCGACTGGTAACAGTCTAGGCCTTATAGCAGGGATCCTCAAACTACGGCCCTCCAGCTGTTGCAAAACTACACATCCCATGAGGCATTGTGAAACTCTGACATTCACAGACATGACTAGGCATGATGGGAATTGTAGTTCCTGAACAACTGGAGGGCCATAGTTTGAAGACCCCTGCCTTATAGGGTCAGAAAGACAGAAAACTGGCCTTTTGTTTAAAAAGTTTAGAGACTCCTGATTAATATGGTCTGTGTCTTCCTGTCCTGTGACATTTGCTTTCTAGTATTGTGTATTACTGTTGCTGGGGCAGGATATGCAGGGGGAAATCCCCTATCAGTAGGTTTGTATAGATAGCAATAAAAAACAAATCTAAAGTATTTTGCCTTCCAAATTATATCCATAAACAACTAAAAAAGAATTTGGGTTGTAAAAATGTATTATGGATTAATTTTAACCTTTATCACTTCAATATGATGTCATGCATACTGAACATTATTTACGAAAGCTGCTTTGTGCCAGGAGTGGTTCAAATTTTATTATTCAGCAGCACACCTCGGATTCTAATACGTTTACGTCCTCCGTGCTACTTATTTGATTTTAAGCAGACAGATGTGTTATTTCTTAAAGAAATTAAAAGACTTTGGAAGAAGGTTCCCGCTATGAAAACTTCTTGCTCTACAGGGCTTGGTTTGTTCTTCAAGGTCTGGCAGCTTCAGATGAAAATCTCCATGGACAGCAGTGGGGATTTATGAATACGGCACACTGTGTGAGAATTAGTGATGGACGAACTTCCGACGGGACGTTTCGCGAACGCGAAATGCGAACGGACCCAAACGTTCGCGAAACCGAACGTTCGCCGCGGGCCCCATTGACTTCAATGGGAGGCGAACTTTGCAAACCTTCATGTCGAATTTGCGGCCACGTGGTAATTATTAGGGGGTAAAACGTAGTCCCACCATCTGGACAATGACATAATACATGTATGAGGTGAATTTGGGATCGATAACTACAAGCATTTTTATTTTATTTGGGAAATTGTTCTAACAATTCAGGACTATGGAGCTAATGAAGGCAATGGAGGAGAGGGAAGGTCAGGGACCAGGGTAGGCAAAGAAGAGGGTGCAGGAGATGATCACCAGCAGCGTGACATACCGGAATGACACATGCACCGTGATAGAGGCATCTGACAGCAGCACCGTGACATACAGCGCTGACAGCAGCACCGTGACATACAGCGCTGACAGCAGCACCGTGACATACAGCGCTGACAGCAGCACCGTGACATACAGCGCTGACAGCAGCACCGTGACATACAGCGCTGACAGCAGCACCGTGACATACAGCGCTGACAGCAGCACCGTGACATACAGCGCTGACAGCAGCACCGTGACATACAGCGCTGACAGCAGCACCGTGACATACAGCGCTGACAGCAGCACCGTGACATACAGCGCTGACAGCAGCACCGTGACATACAGCGCTGACAGCAGCACCGTGACATACAGCGCTGACAGCAGCACCGTGACATACAGCGCTGACAGCAGCACCGTGACATACAGCACTGACAGCAGCACCGTAAGCAGCCCCAGGAGGAAGTCAGCACAGCACAGGGATGGTGTGATCCCCTCATAATAAGAACCCCCAGGAGGAAGTCAGCACAGCACAGGGATAGTGTGATCCCTTCATAATAAGAACCCCCAGGAGGAAGTCAGCACAGCACAGGGATATCATAAGCAGCCCCAGTAGAAATATGACACCGCTCAACCTCTTCAAAGAGGAGGGTAGGGGCATATAGTACGGTGTGCTTTTTTGGGTCAAGGAAGTGAGCCAAATGAATTAAGAAGGTCTGTGTGCTTGATTAAAAAAATAGTTTATAGACATATACATGGTCTACTGGTCACATGTGTTGAATTCCTCCGAGATCCATGCCTCATTCATTTTTAGAAATGTGAGGTAGTTAACACTGTGGTGAGCTAGGCGAGTACGCTTATCGGTCACAATCCCCCCTGCTGCGCTGAACGTCCTTTCGGACAGGACACTGGATGAGGGGCAAGCCAACAGTTCGATTGCAAATTGGGCAAGCTCTGGCCAGAGGTCAAGCCTGCCCACCCAGTAGTCTAGGGGTTCATCACTCCTCAGAGCGTCCACATCGGCCGTTAACCCAATGTAGTCGGACACCTGACGGTCTAGGCGTTCCCTGATGCTGGATCCGGATGACACCTGTCGATGGGTCGGCTGAAAGAATGACCTCATATCCGAAGTCACCAACACATCTTCAAACCGGCCTCTTCTTGCAGGCGCTGTTGGATTGGTACCCGCAAATCCTTCTCTGGGAGTGGGAATTGCTCCTCTGCCAGCGCACGCAAAAGCAGAATGCAGCATTTCTCGAAGCAAGGCCTGGAAGTGCTGCATTCTGACAGCCCTCTGCGACGGCGGTAACATTTCCGCCATTTTGTGTTTGTACCGGGGGTCTAAGTACGTTGCCACCCAGTACTGGTCCTTGACCCTCATGCTTTTTATACGGGGGTCCCTATTAAAACACTGGAGCATGAAGGCCCCCATTTGCACTAAAGTGGAAGCGGTGTGGTGGCCTGGCTCCTGCTCATCATCCAGGATAATGTCGTCCTCTTCATTCTCCTCTCCCCATCCTCGCACAACAGGGATCCCAGAAAGGTTTAAAGCATGCTCTTCTTGCTCCTGCTCATCCGCCCCGGCACCATCCTCCTCTGACTCCTCATCAGACTCCTGTTGTTGACTTGTCTCAGATAGAGTAGCCCCCCCTGGGAATTCATCCAGCATTGCGACTTCCTCATCTTCCCGCTCCTGCTCCTCCACAGCCTGATCAATGACACGACGCAATGCACGCTCCAGAAAGAAGGCATAAGGTACCATGTCACTGATGGCGCCATGGCTGCGACTGACCAGTTTGGTGATCTCCTCAAATGGCCGCAGAAGTCTGCATGTGTCGCGCATGAGCAGCCACTGGCGCGGTGAAAAAAAACCCAGCTCCCCAGAACCGTTTCTTTCGCAGAGTTCATACAGGTAGACGTTAACTGCACGTTTCTGCTGGAGCAGCCTATCAAGCATATAGAAGGTTGAGTTCCATCGCGTCGGGCAATCGCAAATAAGACGTCTGACCGGCAGATGGTGTCGCCGCTGAATGTCAGCAAGGCGAGCCATGGCCGTGTAAGATCTTCTGAAATGGGCCGAGATTTTCCTTGCCTGCCGCAAGATGTCCTGGACCCCAGGGTATTTGACAAGGAATCGCTGCACGACCAAGTTTAAGACGTGTGCCATGCACGGCACGTGCGTGATTTTGCCCTGTTTCAATGCGCTAAGCAGATTGGCACCGTTGTCACACACCACTTTACCAACTGTCAAATTGAGCGGTGTTAGCCACTCATCTGCCTGTGAACGCAAAGCTGAAAGGAGTGCCGGGCCAGTGTGGCTCTTTGCTTCCAGGCACAACAGACGCAGCACGGCATGGCAACGTCTCACCTGGCATGTGGAATAGGTTCTGGGGAGCTTGGGCGGTGCAGTGGAAGAGACGCTAGCAGCGGAAAAGGAGGAGGCAGCTGAGGAGGAGAGGGAGGAGGATGGAGTAGGAGGAGGAGAAGAAGAGTCAGGCCTGCATGCAATCCGTGGCGGTAAAACCAAATCTACACGGGTGCCACGGGTTACATGCTTGACGGCCGTCAGAAGGTTCACCCAGTGGGCAGTAAAACTGATATACCTTCCCTGCCCGTGTTTGCTAGACCACGTGTCTGTGGTCAGATGTATCTTGGCACCGACACTGTGTGCCAGAGATACATTCACTTGCCGCTGAACATGGCCATATAGCTCTGGGATGCCCTTCTCTGAGAAATACTTCCTTCCTGGGACCTTCCATTGTGGTGTTCCAATGGCCACAAATTTGCGAAAGGCCTCCGAGTCCACCAGTTTATATGGCAGTAGTTGGCGGGCTATGAGTTCTGACAAGCCAGCCGCCAACCGTTGGGCAAGAGGGTTATCCGGCGTCATCATTTTTTTACGCTCAAACATTAGGCCCACGGAAGCCTGCCTTTTTGCAGAAAAATGTGAGCTTGGCGTGATGGAAGGTGGAGTGGAGGACAATTGTGAGGAGAGAGGAGAAGGAGAAGTAGAAGACGAGGCTGGACGGTGAGAGCCTGCAGTGTGGCTTTGTGTGTTCCGTTGCTCCCACTGGGCTCGGTGATGGCTGCTCATGTGCCTTCTTAAGGCGGTCGTCCCTAGGTGAGTATTGGGCTTACCGCGACTAACGCGTTGACTGCAAAGATTGCAGATGGCAACGCTATTGTCAGCAGCGGACACGTTAAAAAAAGCCCACACTGCGGAGCCATGTGCCGGTGTCCTGGGAGCGCCAGATGTGACCGTACATGGTCGATGACTCGCTCCTGATACATTTGCAGTCTGCTTTGTCCCTGCTGTGCAATGTAAGTCATTGCTGCTTCTCCTCCCTATCTGCTGGTCCATATCTCCCTCTGAACTCCCCTCCTCTTCCTCTCTTGTGGGCACCCACGTGACATCACTAGACACGTCATCATCAACGTCACCTTCCCCACCGCTATAAGTAGAGATCTCGGAGTAGGCAGCAACACCGGGGACCAACCTCCTCCTTGGGCTGATCTGGGTACTGGCGTCAGACTGCTGAGTAGCGCTTGTTGCTACCTCCTCTTCCTGATCCAATACCAAGAGTGGCTGCGCATCAGAAATGTCCTCTTGATATGGATCGGAAAATAATTCCAGTGACTCAAGCGGAAGGTATGTGGTGGTGGTGGTGGTGGTCGTGTTGTTGGTGGTAGTGTCTTTGGGGGTGCACATAGCAGAGAGTGAAGAAGAGGGTGCAGATCGAGAGGATGAGGAGGGTGCAGAAGAGTAAGGCTGAGCGAGCCACTCAACCAAGTCTGGTGCATCCTTTAAAGTAATTGAACGCACCTTCTGCAACTTCCCACTTTGGCTCAAGCCTGTTGCTCCTGCCCTACCCCTACCACCCCTGCGGAAGGGCCTGCCTCTTCCTCTGCATGTCATTTTTTAAATGACCCTGTGACAAAACTCTTAGTCCCTATACCGCTGAAGGACTGCTGCAGTATAGGTGAGCGGTCAGCAGTGGTGCACGTCAACCCTATCTATTGTGGACCTATAGCGGTCCTTACAGAACAGCAGACTGTACCGCACTCAAGCCTATGTACCGTAGCACCCTATACCAAGTTACCAGTCCTTATAAGAACTTTTGTGGACCAAGCAGGTTGTGTATTAGTGTTTAGCAGACTGTACGTCAGTCCCTATACCGCTGAAGGACTGCTGCAGTATAGGGCAGCGGTCAGCAGTGGTGCACGTCAACCCTATCTATTGTGGACCGATAGCGGTCCTTACAGAACAGCAGACTGTACCGCACTCAAGCCTATGTACCGTAGCACCCTATACCAAGTTACCAGTCCTTATAAGAACTTTTGTGGAACAAGCAGGTTGTGTGTTAGTGATTAGCAGACTGTACGTCAGTCCCTATACCGCTGAAGGACTGCTGCAGTATAGGTGAGCGGTCAGCAGTGGTGCACGTCAACCCTATCTATTGTGGACCGATAGCGGTCCTTACAGAACAGCAGACTGTACCGCACTCAAGCCTATGTACCGTAGCACCCTATACCAAGTTACCAGTCCTTATAAGAACTTTTGTGGAACAAGCAGGTTGTGTATTAGTGTTTAGCAGACTGTACGTCAGTCCCTATACCGCTGAAGGACTGCTGCAGTATAGGGCAGCGGTCAGCAGTGGTGCACGTCAACCCTATCTATTGTGGACCGATAGCGGTCCTTACAGAACAGCAGACTGTACCGCACTCAAGCCTATGTACCGTAGCACCCTATACCAAGTTACCAGTCCTTATAAGAACTTTTGTGGAACAAGCAGGTTGTGTGTTAGTGATTAGCAGACTGTACGTCAGTCCCTATACCGCTGAAGGACTGCTGCAGTATAGGGCAGCGGTCAGCAGTGGTGCACGTCAACCCTATCTATTGTGGACCGATAGCGGTCCTTACAGAACAGCAGACTGTACCGCACTCAAGCCTATGTACCGTAGCACCCTATACCAAGTTACCAGTCCTTATAAGAACTTTTGTGGAACAAGCAGGTTGTGTGTTAGTGATTAGCAGACTGTACGTCAGTCCCTATACCGCTGAAGGACTGCTGCAGTATAGGTGAGCGGTCAGCAGTGGTGCACGTCAACCCTATCTATTGTGGACCGATAGCGGTCCTTACAGAACAGCAGACTGTACCGCACTCAAGCCTATGTACCGTAGCACCCTATACCAAGTTACCAGTCCTTATAAGAACTTTTGTGGACCAAGCAGGTTGTGTATTAGTGTTTAGCAGACTGTACGTCAGTCCCTATACCGCTGAAGGACTGCTGCAGTATAGGGCAGCGGTCAGCAGTGGTGCACGTCAACCCTATCTATTGTGGACCGATAGCGGTCCTTACAGAACAGCAGACTGTACCGCACTCAAGCCTATGTACCGTAGCACCCTATACCAAGTTACCAGTCCTTATAAGAACTTTTGTGGAACAAGCAGGTTGTGTGTTAGTGATTAGCAGACTGTACGTCAGTCCCTATACCGCTGAAGGACTGCTGCAGTATAGGTGAGCGGTCAGCAGTGGTGCACGTCAACCCTATCTATTGTGGACCTATAGCGGTCCTTACAGAACAGCAGACTGTACCGCACTCAAGCCTATGTACCGTAGCACCCTATACCAAGTTACCAGTCCTTATAAGAACTTTTGTGGACCAAGCAGGTTGTGTATTAGTGTTTAGCAGACTGTACGTCAGTCCCTATACCGCTGAAGGACTGCTGCAGTATAGGGCAGCGGTCAGCAGTGGTGCACGTCAACCCTATCTATTGTGGACCGATAGCGGTCCTTACAGAACAGCAGACTGTACCGCACTCAAGCCTATGTACCGTAGCACCCTATACCAAGTTACCAGTCCTTATAAGAACTTTTGTGGAACAAGCAGGTTGTGTGTTAGTGATTAGCAGACTGTACGTCAGTCCCTATACCGCTGAAGGACTGCTGCAGTATAGGGCAGCGGTCAGCAGTGGTGCACGTCAACCCTATCTATTGTGGACCGATAGCGGTCCTTACAGAACAGCAGACTGTACCGCACTCAAGCCTATGTACCGTAGCACCCTATACCAAGTTACCAGTCCTTATAAGAACTTTTGTGGAACAAGCAGGTTGTGTGTTAGTGATTAGCAGACTGTACGTCAGTCCCTATACCGCTGAAGGACTGCTGCAGTATAGGTGAGCGGTCAGCAGTGGTGCACGTCAACCCTATCTATTGTGGACCGATAGCGGTCCTTACAGAACAGCAGACTGTACCGCACTCAAGCCTATGTACCGTAGCACCCTATACCAAGTTACCAGTCCTTATAAGAACTTTTGTGGACCAAGCAGGTTGTGTATTAGTGTTTAGCAGACTGTACGTCAGTCCCTATACCGCTGAAGGACTGCTGCAGTATAGGGCAGCGGTCAGCAGTGGTGCACGTCAACCCTATCTATTGTGGACCGATAGCGGTCCTTACAGAACAGCAGACTGTACCGCACTCAAGCCTATGTACCGTAGCACCCTATACCAAGTTACCAGTCCTTATAAGAACTTTTGTGGACCAAGCAGGTTGTGTATTAGTGTTTAGCAGACTGTACGTCAGTCCCTATACCGCTGAAGGACTGCTGCAGTATAGGGCAGCGGTCAGCAGTGGTGCACGTCAACCCTATCTATTGTGGACCGATAGCGGTCCTTACAGAACAGCAGACTGTACCGCACTCAAGCCTATGTACCGTAGCACCCTATACCAAGTTACCAGTCCTTATAAGAACTTTTGTGGAACAAGCAGGTTGTGTGTTAGTGATTAGCAGACTGTACGTCAGTCCCTATACCGCTGAAGGACTGCTGCAGTATAGGTGAGCGGTCAGCAGTGGTGCACGTCAACCCTATCTATTGTGGACCGATAGCGGTCCTTACAGAACAGCAGACTGTACCGCACTCAAGCCTATGTACCGTAGCACCCTATACCAAGTTACCAGTCCTTATAAGAACTTTTGTGGAACAAGCAGGTTGTGTATTAGTGTTTAGCAGACTGTACGTCAGTCCCTATACCGCTGAAGGACTGCTGCAGTATAGGGCAGCGGTCAGCAGTGGTGCACGTCAACCCTATCTATTGTGGACCGATAGCGGTCCTTACAGAACAGCAGACTGTACCGCACTCAAGCCTATGTACCGTAGCACCCTATACCAAGTTACCAGTCCTTATAAGAACTTTTGTGGAACAAGCAGGTTGTGTGTTAGTGATTAGCAGACTGTACGTCAGTCCCTATACCGCTGAAGGACTGCTGCAGTATAGGGCAGCGGTCAGCAGTGGTGCACGTCAACCCTATCTATTGTGGACCGATAGCGGTCCTTACAGAACAGCAGACTGTACCGCACTCAAGCCTATGTACCGTAGCACCCTATACCAAGTTACCAGTCCTTATAAGAACTTTTGTGGAACAAGTGAGTTGTGAATGTTTAGCAGACTGCAGCAGAAGGGCAGCAGTCAAGTATAATATCCTTTCTATATTTGGAAGAAAGAATATTATACATGTACAAGCCTATTACTGTACCACTGATACCAGTCCTGAAAAGAACCTTTGTGGAACTAATAATAACAGCAAGTCTTTAAAATTACCCTCACTGCCTGACAACACTGCTTCCTTCCTGTCCCTATACAAATTGGCAAAAAAAGAGAACGATTAGTGGTTACTGGAACAGCTCTTTTGTGGACCTTGATAGTAACAGCTAATGATGATGATGATGATGATGATGATGAAAGACTAATCTGGCTGTCCCTGTAGCATACACCGTCCTTTCCCTTTCTCTAAACTAACAAAAGACACTCAGGCTGCTGCAAGAATCAGCAGCACAGCAAACCTATCAACACCTAACACCTATACCAGTCCTGAAAAGAACTTTTGTGTACCAAATAGCTAGTGGTTTATCTCTCCCTACTCCACACAGGAACCTGTCCCTATCGTAACAGAAGAAAGAATGTAAAATGGCCACCGGATCGGGTGTATTTATAGGTTAGGGGGAATGTACAAGTGTCCATGTGCTGTCATGTCTCAATTGGCTGTCCTGTATCACATGATAAACGTGTCACCAAAGGTTAAAGTTCTTGTATACATTAAACACGTAAGTCCGCCGCGGCGAACGACGGAAAAAGGCGTTCGAACGTGCGGACCGCGAATGTCGGAAATTCGCCGCGAAACGACCGCCGGGCGAACCGTTCGGCCATCACTAGTGAGAATATATTCTACCTATTACATTTTAATTCATTCCACTCAGAGCTATACTACCTCTACATGTACAATGCACTTGCAAGCAGGAAATAATGAGAGTGCTGCCCTGTCTTGGCGAGAAACTTTCATGCCCAATGTGCTGAAGTAATGTACAGTTTTGGCCTAAAGGGCATGAACAGTTCCAGACCTTTTCAAGTGAAGCTGCAACCAGGCTATGGATAGACATTTAAGTATTTAAAGATTTTATAAAGCTGAATTTAGGCCTAAATATTTTCTCTAAATACAAGAAGTATGTGCATTTTAACTTAACCTCCCTGGCGGTATGATTATTTCAGATTTTTTATGCTGAAAGCGGTACAATTATTTTGCATGAAAATTTGGAGTTTTATATTGTAGGCCTGTAATTCTTAGGAATAACTCACTTAAATCTGTCCAAACCTAGGTATGATGAAGTTTGAAACACAAAATCATAAATTATAATATAATAAATAACTATAAATAATTATAACAAATAATAATATAATAATAATAAAAATGATTCAATAATGTATCAAAAAAAAAAATCTAATCAAAAACACTGAAATTTGTCCAGTTGCAGAATTGTCGCTGTCATTACTTTCAGTGTTTGATGATGGGTTTCCCCTACAAGTCACTATCGCTCGATTCTCCAAGTGATTCTAATTTATTATCGCTGTTTTCTAGCTGGTCTAAAACCACTTTTGATTTAAAGGGATGGTTTTGGTTACTATGGACAATCTCCAGTTTCCTGGCATAAAGAACAGTATTTATAATATAAAACTGCATGCAGGACACTGGAAAAATCACTAGGGACAAAAGGGATGTGAAATTAGTTGATATAGTAATGTAATCTGTAAGTTTACAGTGTACTGCATGTATTGTGTGTTTTTAACTTTTTGAATTTGGCGTCGGGCTCCGTCCCTGTGCGTCACGACGCTCGGCACTGTGATAGATCGAGCGGAGGACGCGGCTCGCACACACAGCAAGGAGACATCGCAGAATCCCGGAGGTCAAGGTAAGTAACTTTGCCTGGATCCTACAATGCGATCCCGAGTGTGGCTCGGGGGTTTCCGCTTTTGGTACTGAAAATTCACCCCGAGCCACACTGTGGAATACTGCTAAAGAGGTTAAGTTCACCTTTACAAACATTTCATACAAAGATCTCCATGCCCTACATGATTCCCAATATATTAAAATGTTGTGCCCTGTTTCCCAAATGCACATCTCATCAGCTACTGACATCACTGTTCTCCCCAATCTCTCCTGCAGGTGGCAGCACACACCCAGAGCCAGATGTGGAGTACCAGAAATTCTCCTGGCCTCCCTCCCCACTTGTGCATGGACAGTATGTTCTCCTTTTACGCTCCCAAAAATTCTGTCTGCGCATGAGTGTGGAGGGAGGCCGGGAGCAGTGGCGTACTAAGTGGGGGGGGCGGGGGGACGGGGTGGGGGGGGGGGGGTGCCGCCCCGGGTGCCACACACTGGGGGGGGTGTCAGGCCAGCGCCCCCCCTCCGCAACTGAAGAGGAGACAATGCCGTGCCTCGGGTTCGCAGCCCACACAGAGAGAGCCCGAGGCACTGGCAGTGGGCGGCATTGCAGGGGGGAGGAGCGAGCAGCACCCGAGTGGAGTGATACCTGTCGGCTCAGTGATTCGGGACCCAGCACAATAATCCCCTTCTCTCTGTGGTCGCGTCGCGCGGCCATTCTGATCAGTCTCGGCAGCGGCTGTCACTTACAGCCGAGCAGAGTGAAGCCGCCTCCCCCTCCTCCATGCACAGCACTGTGTAGACATAAAGGAGGAGGGGGAGCCGCTGCTGAGACTGATCAGAACGGCACGATGTGAGTCACGCGACCACAGAGAGATGGGGATTATTGCGCGGGTCCCGGATCACTGAGCCGACAGGTGTCACTCCACTCGGGTGCTGCTCGCACCTCCCCCCTGCAATGCCACTGCCTTGGGCTCGAGGTACATTATGGGTCCTTAGGGGAGTCTGTGCACTGTAGGGGGGTTCTTTACTGTAGGGGGGGTCTGCACTGTAGGGGGGGTCCTGCACTGTAGAAGGGGTCCTGCACTGTAGGGGGGTCCTGCACTGTAGGAGGGGTCCTGCACTGTAGAAGGGGTCCTGCACTGTAGGAGGGGTCCTGCACTGTAGGAGGGGTCCTGCACTGTAGGGGGGGTCTGTACTGTAGGGGAAGATTCAGCACTGTAGGGGGGTCTGTACTGTAATTGAGGATTCTGCACTGTAGGGGAGTCTGTACTGTAGGGGAGTCTGTACTGTAGGGGGGAGGGGTCTGTACTGTAGGAGGGTCTGCACTGTAGGGGAGGATTCTGTACTGTAGGGGGGTCTACACTGTAGATGGAGGTCTGTATGGTAGGGAGGGGGGTCTGCACTGTAGGGGGTCTGTGTAACATGCAGGGGGTCCAGAGCTGTGAGGGGCTGTGTAATGTAAAGGGGTCCTTAGGCGCAAGGTCCTGTGTAATGTAAAGGGGTCCAGATGTGCAGGGCGCTGTGTAATGTAAAGGGGTCCAGAGGTGCAGGGTGCTGTGTAATGTAAAGGGGTCCAGAGGTGCAGTCGTGGAGAGGGGGGTACACAGTAGTGACAAAAAGATTGAAGGATGCAGAGGTATGCAGGGGACACAGTGGGTGTTTTTACATTTTATGGTGGGGGGGGGGTGCCAGATATAGGATCCGCCCTGGGTGCCAAATGCTCTAGGTACGCCCCTGGCCGGGAGTGCTTGTTTGAGGATTTCTGGGGTTGCTCATTTGGCGTGTCTTACTTTCTGGAGGATAAATTTGGGGAGGTGGGGCAGTAGTGTCAGCAGCTGAAGAAGTAGGCATTTTTTGGGGGGAATGGAAAACATCTTTATTATGTATAAATACATAAGGGGTCCATATAGTGAACTTGGTGTTGAGTTATTCACTTTAAGGTCATCACAGAGGACACCCTTTAGGTCTGGAAGAAAAGAGATTTCAGCTCCAAATATGGAAAGACTTCTTCAGAATAAGAGCTGTGGAAATGTGCAATAGACTCCCTCAATAACTGGTTCTAGTTAGCTCAATAGTGGATATTTGCAGAACAAAAAAAATTGTTTCATTTTGTTTTGATTCGTTATTTACCTAAATTTGTTTAGTTAAATTAGTTTAATTCGTTTTTGAAATTGGTTTAGTTTACTCAAATTTGAATCTATTAATTTTTTTTGAATTGCATTTGAATCTAATTCTATTCAAAATCAAATTTATTCTATTTGAATTTTGAAAGATAGTTATATTATTTCCATTCCATTCTATTCTGTTGTTTTTTCTATTCTTTTCTTTTTTATTATTTTTCTTTTCTATTATATTATATTCTATTAAAATTCAAATTTATTTGAATTTCAGAAAACAGTTATATTGCTATATTTTATCTATTTTATTCTATTGTCTAAACAAACAACAACAGGTATATTTTAAAACGGCCTATCATATACCTCTCTGCGCCAAACTAGGACCTTCACACACCTCCCAAAATTATATATATATATATATATATTCACGTATATGAGCCCTCCTAAATAGTGAACGCACACACGTGAATAAAAGAGTATATATATATACATACACATACATATATATGCATACACATACATATATATGCATACACATATACACTTCTTTTTAAGCAGATACCTGCATATATAATAAATGCTAGAACCACACTATACTTAATAGTAACTGCTGAGTATATTAAAACCCAGTAGTGCGGACAATAATAGCAGCCATTAAAAATGTTTATAATAAAAATATATAAAAAAAGTTATACAAACAATTCATCAATATATATGAGAATATCAGTATGAAAACAGCGCTTTTTTTAAAAAGAGTCCTTTATAGAAGTCGTAATATACGAAAAAATCACTAGACAGTTCCAAATGTGCAGATAAAGTGCCTATAGTGAGTGCTGCCAAACTTTCTTCCACCATAAACCGGGAGTGCTTCACCACATGCGATGCATACCCCCCTCGGGGGTTAAACTCACCAGACACTGCTGATAAGGTAAGCCTTAAGGAGTAGTCACTTCATTGGATATAATAATATTCATATATATCCCCCTTTAGCGTTGCAGTCCCAAGCAGTCCTCCAAGTTTATCATAAAAATGAAACAGAGTGTATACATAGCATAATACTGTTTTATTTTTTAAAAAGTTTGACACACATCAGCAAAATCGCCCACTTCAATATATGCGTACATTAACATAGAGCAACATCAGCGTTAAAAACGTGTACTTCACCGAATTTTCGATCCCAGAACCATACACCAGTGTTCCCCTGTGTACACTGGGTATCACTTCCTGGTCCGTGGTTAGCGGTGGAGCGCACACCTCACTTCCGGTAGCGTCGTGTAGGCGACGCCCTGACGCGTTTCGTCACTTCCGACTTCAACCGAGGGCGTGGCTACACGACACAACCGGCCAATATATGTACAGCCCTCCCTCTCTCCGCCAGCCAATCAGACAACAAAACAATGTCCGGCCCACACGACACTGCACATCGTCGTGGAGACCGAACGCCAGCAGCCTGATAATAAAATAAGGGGAGGAACTGTATCCATAAGCATAAACGATCGCCGCATACATCGCGACCTATTAATTGCAGAGGCAAAAACGAACATTATGCCACGAGCAGCACATGACAGAGAAAAGCAAAAATATCCCTAAAAATATAAAATTACAATTAGAAATATCCTCAGTTTATAAACAACTACAAAAATCACAATAAATATGGATAACATAGGAAGAGGATACAACAGACCTAAAGTAATCATTTAATTTCTATATGTGTATATAGTGCACAGACAGGAACTTTCTATATACATTAAGGTTTCCAGGTTGTCTCTCTAAAAAAAGGCCCTCTCAGAGCCAGAATAATATAAATGTTTTATGCATCATCCACTAATATATGTATACATATATATATACAACAATTACTGCATATATAAAAAACTGCATCGCATATCGCCCTGAGACATGCGTCCCGGTAAAACTGGAATACTAATTATATTATAAGGAACCACCATCCCAAGGGTTTTTATTCTCACTATGGGGTGCCATTTTAAGGGGCTTCCTACTAGTTGTACTCCTTTCACCCAAAAAGAAAAAACGCAGAAAAAAATCGCAGAAAAAAATCGCAGACAGGAAAAGGAAACATAGAAACTACAAATATTTAAAATATTCAACATATTAAAAATGTTAAAAACATTCCAAATATTACAAATGTTAAAAACTACTGTGAATATTATACATTTCCCTCTAACAGAGGTAATCATTCTATGCTACTCCCAATAACCATAATCATCAGCTCATATCCAAAAATTGAATGCTGCATAGTGTGTCGGCCATGGGGTAAATACAGTAGCAAGACACCACCCGATGTCAATAGACCTCTATATGTATGTGATAATAGTGTATAAATATAGGTATGGGTAAGTATAGACACTTTATAGAGGTAATGTCGCAGTGTATGCACTAACCTCCACATCATGGATGTCTTTGTTACTCCATTCGTTATACCTAATACCCTACCAGCCCACTAGATATTGCTCAAAAAAATTACATTAAGATATTACAACATTAAAACAGAAGGCTCAATCCAAAATTTAATAGTCACTAATAAAACAATTAATATCTAGGTCAACATTTAACCCCTTTGGTGTTAAAGTGTCAACCAAATATATCCATTCCGTTTCGCGTTTGGATAACTCTCGTACCAAGTTAGACCCTCTCCAGGAGGGTTTCATATGCTCTACTCCCCAAAATTTGAGTCCAGATGGATCTTGATTATGGCAAATCTTAAAATGTAGGGACACATTATGGTCCTTAAAACCCAATTTAATATTAGCCACATGTTCCGCTATTCTTATCCTTAAAAGTCTTTTAGTGCGGCCTATATATATTAACCCACATGGGCATTGTAAAGCGTACACAACATACGATGTATTGCAGGTAATAAACCCTTTGATTGTGAATTCTTTATTGTTACCAGTTAACTTATTGGTGCATTTACTTCTTTACAAGCCCTACACCGTCTACAGGCAAAAAACCCTTCTTTCTCCCAAAAAGTAGGTGGATGGGTGGGAGGGTCTATCACTTTTTTGACTATCTTGTCAGCATAGTTAGGAGCCCTTCTATAAATAAACCCAGGTTTTGTAGGTAGCACTGGTTGTAGTGTTTTATCCATCAAAAGGACCAGGAAGTGATACCCAGTGTACACAGGGGAACACTGGTGTATGGTTCTGGGATCGAAAATTCGGTGAAGTACACGTTTTTAACGCTGATGTTGCTCTATGTTAATGTACGCATATATTGAAGTGGGCGATTTTGCTGATGTGTGTCAAACTTTTTAAAAAATAAAACAGTATTATGCTATGTATACACTCTGTTTCATTTTTATGATAAACTTGGAGGACTGCTTGGGACTGCAACGCTAAAGGGGGATATATATGAATATTATTATATCCAATGAAGTGACTACTCCTTAAGGCTTACCTTATCAGCAGTGTCTGGTGAGTTTAACCCCCGAGGGGGGTATGCATCGCATGTGGTGAAGCACTCCCGGTTTATGGTGGAAGAAAGTTTGGCAGCACTTTGATCACCTTACAACGCTGATTAGATCACTATAGGCACTTTATCTGCACATTTGGAACTGTCTAGTGATTTTTTCGTATATTACGACTTCTATAAAGGACTCTTTTTAAAAAAAGCGCTGTTTTTATTCTATTGTCTATTCTATTATTTTATTTTCTATTCTATTCAAATTCCAATGTATTCTATTCAAATTTCGGAAGATGGTTATATTCTTTTGATTCTATTGTTTTTTTCTATCCTATTCCAATCTATTATTTTCTATTCTATTCAAATTTATTGTATTAGAATTTTGGGAAATGGTTATATTCTTTTATTTTCTATTCTAGTCTTTTCTATTTTATTCAAATGTATTCTGTTTCAAATTTTAATTTAAGATGTTCTATTCCTATTAGATTGTAAACTCTTCTGAGCAGGGCTATCCTTATCCTCTTGTATTTTATTGTATTGTAACTGTATTGTCTCCTTTTATATTGTAAAGCGCTGCGTAAACTGTTGGCACTATATAAAACACGTATAATAATAATATTTACATTTTTATTCTATTCTATTCTGTTCCTTTATTTTCTATTTTATTTTATTATGTTCTTTTATTTTCTATTCTATTTTGTTTTACTCTGTGCTTTTATTTTGTATTCTATCCCTTTTTTTTTCAATCTTTTGTATTCTTTTTATTTTCTATTCTGTTCTGTTTTATTCTATTCTACTATTTTCTAGTCTATTCCTTATTTTTCTATTCCATTATATTCTAAAACTATTCAAATTCAATTTGAAAACTATTAAAATTTGAATTTCGTCCAAAATATTGATTCTGTATTTCTGTATTTATTTAAATGTGTTACTATTGTAATTTGGAAAATTGGGTACCTGAATTTCTGAATATTGGAAATTTGTACCGAATTTTAATTCGGAACAAAGGGAACCGCACATAGCTACTCAATAGATTGTTTTAAGAAAGGCCGGGATTCTTTCCTAGATACACATAATATAACTGGATACTAACATTTATTGGTAAAGTTGATCCAGGGAATATCTGATTGCCTCTCAGGGCATAAGGAAGGATTTTTTTCCCCTGCTGGAGTAAATTGGATCATGCTTTATTTGGAATTTTATTTTGTTTTCCTCTGGATCAACTGCAGGTTTTTTATTTGTGTGTGTTGCTTTTTTTCCTTCTCTGTTGGTGTAACTGGATGGACTTATGTCTTTTTTTTTAACGGATTATCTACTGTATGTAAATATTATGTAAATGTACATTTATATATAGGAGACATAGTGCTGTGTGGGCACTTTTTTGGGAAATGTGTGTAAGAGTGTACTTATACTTAAAATCTTGGTATAATTTTGTTTTTTTCTTCCAGACCAGTGAAGTAATCAAGCTTGCAAGAACTTCTGTATTCTGTATGCTTGACCTGCCTGTACTGTTTTTTTAGAGCTAGCGGTCAGTTCTCTCATGATCACAACGGATGAGGCTAATGAGCCGCTCGGCCTTTATCATAAGGACATCCCCCTCCCGACACCTTCTGCCACTCTGCCCGGGTCTGCCTTCCCACTAATCCTTCCATAAAGAGTACCTGTCACTGCCTATTACTGTTACAAGGGGTATTTACATTCCTTGTGACAGCAATAAAAGTGATCAGCTTTTTTATTTTTAAAGGGACAGTGTTAAACAAAAAATAAATAAAAATTTTTTTTTAAAGCGCCCCCATGTCCGCGAGCTCGTGCACCAAAGAAAATGCATACGTAATTCCGCCCGCAAATGTAAATGGTGTTCAAATCACACATCAGAGGTATCACCGTGATTGTTAGAACGAGAGCAATAATTCTAGAAAAAGACAACCTCTGTAACTCTAAACAGGTAACCATTAAAAAAAAATATAAACCTCGCCTATGGCGATTTCTAAGTACCTTAGTTTGTCGCCATTCTACGAGTGAGTGCAATTTTAAAGCGTAACTTGTTAGGTATCTATTTACTCGGCGTAACATCATCTTTCACAATATGCAAAAAAATATTGATTTTAACTTGTAAGCAACAAGTGGCAGAAATAGGCTTGGTCAAGAATTGGTTAAAATGAAAAATCAATTTATAACTTTTTTTGAATGTGTTTTTCTAATTTTTTTTTGTTATTCTGTTTCTCACTGGCAAAATAAATCTGGTGGCAGGTGACGTGGCAAATGACAAGCTGCATCTGATGGCAGGCGACGTGGTAAGGGACAATCCGCATCTGGTGCCAGGCGACATGGCAAGAGGCAAGGGACAAAATGCATCTGATGGCAGGCGACATGGCAAGGGACAATACGCATCTGGTGGCATGCGACATGGCAAGTGAAAAGTCTACATCTGATGGCAGGAGACATGGCAAGGGACAAAACACATCTGGTGGAAGGTGACGTGGCAAGGGACAAAATGCATCTGGTGGCAGACGACATGGCAAGGAACAAAATGCATCTGGTGGCAGGCGATGTGGCAAGTGAAAATTCCGCATCTTATGGCAGGCGACATGGCAAGGGACAAAACCCATCTGGTGGCAGGTGACGTGGCAAGGGACAAAATGCATCTGGTGGCAGGCGAAGTGGCACCTTATTTTTTATTTTTTTTACTAGTAATGGCAGTGATCAGCGATTTATAGTGGGACTGCAATATTGTGGCGGACAAATCAGGCACCTAACTGACACTTTTTTGGGGGCCAGAGACACTAACACAGTGATCAGTGCTAAAAAAATGCCACTGTACTAATGATACTGGCAGGGAAGGGGTTCATATCAGGGACAATCAAAGGGTTAAACGTATGCCTAGGGAGCACTTAAACACTGTGGGGGAGGTGCTTTTACTGCTTGAAGACATGGGGGTTATTTACGAAAGGCAAATCCACTTTGCACTACAAGTGCAAAGTGCACTTGAAATTGCACTGAAAGTGCACTTGGAAGTAAAGTTTCTGTAGATCCGAGAGGGACACGCAAGGAAAATAAAAAACAGCATTAGCTTGCACATGATTGGATGATAAAATCAGCAGAGCTTCCCCTCATTTCAGATCTAGATTTACAGCGACTGCACTTCCAAGTGCACTTTTACTGCAATTTCAAGTGCACTTTGCACCTGTAGTTTGCAATTGTAGTGCAAAGTGGATTTGCCTTTCGTAAATAACCCCCATGGATCGGTGTTCCTGCTTCACAGAAATATAGGATCCATGTCTTCTGTACTCACGGAATGACAGTCTGCCTTGTTTACATTGGTACTCTGACAGAATGATAGTCTGCCTAACGATCCATGGGTCCTGGCAAACATCGGGTACGCGGGAACTGCGGGAGCAAGCCAACAGTGGGAGCAAGCCACTGGCGGCGTGAGCTCGCGCCCCAAAAGCCGGAAGTGCAGAATGTGATTTTGCATAGCGGGTTCCGACCTGTAGCAGTAAATCTGCTATGGGGCAGTCGTATAGAGGTTAAAGGGAGGGTGGTTGTATGTAAAAAGGCAGCTCAATTGCCTGTTTTTACAGTTCCCTAACCGCAACTGTCAATAAGCCTTAAAGGGGTTGTAAAGCTTTGTTTTTTATTCTATAAATGGGTTCCTTTAAGCTAGTGCATTGTTGGTTCACTTACTTTTCCTTCGATTTCCCTTTTAAATGTTTTTTTTCTTTGTCTGAATTTTTCACTTCCTGTTTCTCCTCAGTAAACTTCACACCATCATCCGAGCGAGCGGTGTTTAGTCAGCCAGAACAGCTTACTGAGGAGGAACAAGAAAAAAAACATTTAGAAGGGAAATCGAAGGAAAAGTAAGTGAACCAACAATGCACTAGCTTAAAGGAACCTATTTAGAAAATAAAATACGAACCTTTACAGCCCCTTTAATAGTTTGCAGTCAATTATATCCTATTTTTTTGTTTATCTTTTAACTGATGTTCTATATTTTATTATTTTTACAAAATCTTTATTTTACAGATACAATTATTTGGTGCAACCATAACAGAGATCAGTGCAAGGGATCGTGGGATGAGCACCCCAACCCCTCAAACTCAGGTTCCTTTAGGAGGTGACCACATCCATTGAAATATTTTGCTAAAAACAGCAGAAAAAAAGCAGACAAAAACATTGTGTAGACTGGGTGTAAATCTGCAGGAAATGATAAGCATCTTTTTTTGGTTTACTTTGTAAACAGGATATCTGACTGCAATTTAAACAGCAATTTGAGTACTGAAAAAATAGCAATATCAATTTAAAGATTATAACGCTGTTCCTGATCCATTGAGCAACAAAATGCGTCTCTGAGCCGTTTATATCACTGTGTTGTTAGCAGTAATTTGGTACTTTGCGCTGAATCGATTGATTGACAGCCGAGCGGAAAGGAAGGTTAAAGCGATGTGTCTGGAACAGCTTTTAGATGTTTAATATAAAAGGGGAAAAGTGATAGGTGTCAGAACCCAAAACAACTAATTATATTTTCATGGCTTCGGTAAAACGTGCCAGAAAAAAAGCGGGAAAACTGTAGGCGGCATTACATAGCAAAAGCTTCATAATGACCCCTGAAGTTTCTAAATTTATGTGACCAGCTGATAACCTTTGGATAGGGTGAGCATGAAGAATTATGTGGTAGAATGGTGATATTATATACCTCTTCTAGGAGTACTAGTAGGAAGTGAATCTTTTCACATTATAGTCAAGTATGCTCCCGAAGGCTATTTTGAAGTGATTGTGGTATTTGCAGACAATCAACAGGGCCTGTAGTTGTGTGAGTTTTTTTTAAAAACTTTAACCGCTTTAATATTGGGCACTAAAACCCCCTTCCTGCCCAGGCCAATTTTACGTTTTTAGTGCTGTCACACTGTGAATGACAATTGCGCGGTCATGCAATTACAATTTTTCCAACGAATAAAGCTTTCTTTTAATCAACACTGGGATTTTTATTTTTTGCTAACAAAAAACGACAAATAATTTTGAAAAAAACGTGTTTTGATAGTTTCTCCCAGAAAAGGTAAATAAGTAACTTTTCACCTTCACTGTTGTACGTTGATGAGGCTGCACTGATGGGCACTGATGAGGAGGCACAAATATGCTATACTATCAGTGCCATCTATCAGTGACACCTGATAGGTGGCACTGATGGGCCCTGATTGGTGGCACTTATGGGCAATGCTTGTTAAAGGGGGCTTCCAGATTCCGATAAGCCCCCCACCCACAGACCCCGACAACCACTGGTCAGGGTTGTCGGGAAAAGGCTCTTGTCCCCATCAACTTGGGGGCAAGGTGCTTGGGGGGGCACAAAGCCCTCCTTCCCCAAAGCACCCACCCCCCATATTGAGGGCATGCCGACTGGTATGGTTCGGAAGGTGGGGAGCTTGCTCATCCCATCCCTTTCCTGATCTGCCGGGCTACATGCTCGGATAAGGGTCTGGTATGGATTTTGGGGGACCCCATGCCATTTATTTTTTTGGCCATGAGGGGTTCCCTCCAAATCTATACTAGAACCTAGGGGTCTGGTATGGACCTGGGGGGGACCCCACACCGTTTTTTGTTATTTTTTTTCACAATATATATATTTTTTTTAAATTCGGCTTCCCGGCCCCCTCCTTAGCAACCCGCTATATACCATGTGTTTAATGAGGAAAAGAAGAAACAAAAAAGGGATTAAAAATGGATGTCAGCAAATTGGGTGTAAGCAGATCATCTGCTAACATCTGTTTTTCATCCGTTCAGGTTTTTTTTAACCACTTAAGCCCCGGACCAATTGTCAGCCTAAGGACCAGAGTTCTTTTTACAATTTCGCACTGCACTGCTTTAACTGGTAATTGCGCGATCATGCAATGTTGTACCCAAACAAAATTTTCGTCCTTTTCTTCCCACAAATAGAGCTTTCTTTTGATGGTTTTTGATTGACTCTGCGATATTTATTTTTTACGCTATAAAAGGAAAAAGACTGAAAATGTAAAAAAAAAAAAGATATTTTCTACTTTTTGTTATAAGAAAAATCGAATAAACTAAATTTTAGTCATACATTTAGGCAAAAATGTATTCAGCCACATGTCTTTAGTAAAAAAAATGTCAATAAGCATATATTTGTTGGTTTTCGCAAAAGTTATAGCGTCTACAAAGAGAGTACATTTTCTGGAATTTACACAGCTTTTAATTTATGACTGCCTATCTCATTTCTTGAGGTGCTAAAATGGCAGGGCAGTACAACCCCCCCCCCCTCAAATGACCCCATTTTGGAAAGTAGACACCCCAAGGAAATTGCTGATGGGCATGTTGAGCCCATTGAATATTTATTTTTTGTCCCAAGTGATTGAATAATGACATAAAAAAAAAAAAGTTTACAAAAAGTTGTCACTAAATGATATATTGCTCACACATGCCATAGTTATATGTGGAATTGATCCCCAAAATATATTCTGCTGCTTCTCCTGAGTACGAGGATACCACATATGTGGGACTTTTTGGGAGTCTAGCCGCGTACGGCACCCTGAAAACCAATCACTGCCTTCAGGATTTCTAAGGGTGCAAATTTTTGATTTCACTCCTCACTACCTATCACAGTTTCGAAGGCCATAAAATGCCAACCCCCCCCCCCCCCCAAATGACCCCATTTTGGAAAGTAGACACCCCAAGCTATTTACTGAGAGGCATGTTGAGTCCATGAAATATTTTATATTTTGCCACAAATTGCAGGAATATTACAATTTTTTTTTTTTTTGCACAAAGTTGTCACTAAATGATATATTGCTCACACATGCTATGGGTATAAGTGAAATTACACCCCAAAATAAATTCTGCTGCTTCTCCCGAGTACGGGGATACCACATGTGGGGGACTTTTTGGGAGCCTAGCCACGTATAGGACCCCGAAAACCAAGCACTGCCTTCAGGATTTAAATAAAAAACGCTACCAAAAAAAAAACTGTTAGCGACCGCAGGCATCAGGCCTGACTCTGCGAACGCTGCAGTTATGTGTTTAGTGTTTTGTAAGTGACAGTGATCGATCGATACTGCACTTAGGTGTCCTGGGCGGAGGGGCAAAACGCAGGTGCTAGCAGGTATCTGGGCTGATCCCGCTAACAATGCGTTTTTTTGGAACCCTAAACTGCTGGGGACGCTAGTATAGATATGATCAGATCAGATATTGATCTGTTCAGATTCTATACCACCATGGGAGGTGTATGATTTACGCGTGGGTGTTAGCAGTACTGGCACTAACCTAGCGCTGCCTGGGGCGACGCAGACCCTGACCCTAAAACCTAACTGATATCACCCGCCGGGTGATCAGGGGGTTAAACCTTTATTGGGTAATAAATGGTGGGTGCCCTGATGCTATAAAAAGCAAACTAACTAACCACCAGAGTCACCCGTAACACTTATACGGTGATCACTGGTGAAAGGGTTAACTAGGGGCAATCAGGGGGTTAAAATCTTTATTAGGTAGTATATGGGGGTCCCTGACGCTATATAAAAACCTGACGGGGAACCAAAATAACTAAATAACTAACTGGCTAACCAGCGTCACCAGTGACACTTATACTGTGATCGCTGGTGAAAGGGTTAACTCTAGGGGCAATCAGGGGTTAAAACCTTTATTGGGTAGTATATAGGGGTACCTAATGCTATAAAAACCTGGCGGTGAACCTAAAAAAATAACTAGCTACCTAGCGGCACCAGTGACACTAATGCAGCAATCAGAAAAAAAAACTATCGCTTAGTGACACTGGCAAAAGGGGGTGAAAGGGTTAACTAGGGGCCATCAGGGGGTTAAAACCTTTATTAGGTAGTATATGGGGGTCACGGACGCGATATAAAAACCTGACAGGGAACCTAAATAACGAAATAACTAACTGGCTATCCAGCGTCACCAGTGACACTTATACAGTGATCGTTGGTGAAAGGGTTAACTCTAGGGACAATCAGGGGGTTAAAACCTTTATTGGGTAGTATATGGGGGTACCTAACGCTATAAAAACCTGGCGGTGAACCTAAAAAAATACCTAGCTACCTAGCGGCACCAGTGACACTAATGCAGCGATCAGAAAAACGATCGCTTAGTGACACTGGCAAAAGGGGGTGAAAGGGTTAACTCTAGGGGCAATCAGGGGGTTAAACCTTTATTAGGGGGGGTAGGGGGCTACCCTGGACCTAACACTAACTGCCCTGACACTTTTTACTGTCACAACTGACACTAAATGCAGTGATCAGTAAATAAATGATCACTGCAATCAGTGACACTGTGACTGGGGGGGGGGGGGGCTGGGGAGGATCGGGGGGTGATCGGGGGTGATTTGTGTGCCTATGTGCACCTACATGTCAGTGTAGCGATTGGTGCACTTACTATGTGTTCTCCTTGCAGTTCGTTCAAAAAGACCGCCCCGAGGGGAATGACATTACTTCCTTCCTGCCTGTGTTTACACTACACAGGCAGGGGAAGCTTCTCATTCGCCAGGAGCGATCAAGAGGGGATGGGCAGAAACCAATGGCCATCCCCTCATCCCGGATCGCTCCTGAAGCAAAACGGACCGCCGCAGCCAGCGGGAGGGGGTCTGATCCAGCGGACCCCCCATCCGCTGGAAAGCAAGCACATGTACGTGCTTGTGCCTGTCGGTGCCATTGTGCCGACGTACATTTACATGCGGCGGTCCTTAAGTGGTTAATGGAAGAAAAATAGGGTTTTCTTCCGTCTTAAAAATTGGAGCTTAGCGGGGATGTATGTCAGCAGATGATCATCCACTAACATCGGCTAGCCCATAGAGATACATGTATGTCTGTTTTTCATCCGCCAATGGCGTGTGAATGGACCCTTTGCGAATTTTAAAGTGCTTGCATTCTATGCATGAAGGTAAAAAACCTTCTGTGTGTAGCAGCAGCCCCCCCCCCCAGCTCCCCTAATACTTACCCGAGCTTAATCTCGATCCAGCGATGTCCTCGCAAACCTTGGCTCTCTGGGGACTCACATTCCTGATTGGCTTTTGACAGCAGCGGGAGCCAATGTCAAATGACAGGCAGCAAACCAATCAGGATACGGAGGGGGCAAGAGACAAAGCTGCTGCTCCATGTGTGAATGCCAACATGGGACCCGAAAAGAGGAGGATCCAGGCTGCTCTGTGCAAAACCACTACACAAAGCAGGTTAGTATAACATGTTTGTTATTTTACTGTAAGAAAATCAAGGGTTTAGTAACAGTTGAAGTACCGTGTTTTCCCGAAAATAAGACCTACTTAGATTTTCGAGGAGGGCTGCAATATAAGCCCTACCCCGAAAATAAGCCCTATTTGGAAGGGTTGTGAAGTCCTAAAATTCACTGTATTACAGTGTTGTGTGGTCTAGACTGTATATGCTGCTGCCGTTTTCTTGCGGTGAACACTTTTGCTGCTGCCACTCGGCACTCAGCTGATCTGTTTCTCCGCTTCTCCTGGCTGTCAGTGGGGGGATCTCGGCCCTCCTCTCTGCAGTGTTCAGAGAGGGGAAGACAGCTTGGGGCTGGCCATGGAAGTGCCGGGTGTCAGCAGGGGATCTCGGCTCCCCTCCCTCTGCAGGCACTCAGCTGATCTTCAATGCTTTGCTCTTCAACACCTCAGGCATGCCACGGAAGCGCCGATAGAAGAAGCTATTTGCACAAACTATACCACAGCAACACACCTTTTACACCACACAATCCTGTAATAGAGAGATTTCCAGGATTTCAAAACCACTTTTACAATGTTTATACTGGGGATTCCTGCATGGCAAGCCCTACCCTGAAAATAAGCCCTAGTGTGTTTTTGGTTGCCAAAATGAATATAAGACCTGGGCTTATTTTCGGGGAAACACGGTAATTGTCTAGCAAAAACTGTAGAGTTTACCATGCGTGGAAAAAAAAATGAAATAATTGCTCCGGATTTCAGGTGGTTTGTGCCTTCCTCCCCAGCACCATGTTCTTAAATTTTAAAATGAATATAACCTGACATTTTTGGTGAATTAGCAGCAGATATCAGTGAATCTGGGCAGGCAAATGAACTGTAAGTTCAGATGTTATTCATAAATGATCTAGAGGACGGCATAAAACAGCTCAATCTCAATATTTGTGGACGATACAAAGCTAAGCAGGAAAATAACGTCTATGCAGGATGTGGAAAGCCTACAAGAAGACCTAAACAAGTTAATGGGGTGGGCAACTACATGGCAAATTAGGTTTAATGTTGAAAAATGTAAAGTAATGCATTTAGGTGCCAAAAATGTGAATGCAATTTACTTACAAGGGGGGAAACCCCTGGGGAATCTAGTATGGAAAGGGACCTGGGGGTCCAAGTAGACGATAGGCTCAGCAATGGCTTGCATTGCCAAGCTGCTTCAAGCAAAGCCAACATTATGGTGACATACATTAAAAAGGGGATTCACTCCAGAGATAAAATGGTAATTCTCACACTCTATAAGACTCTGGTCTGGCCGCACCTGGAGTATGCCGTCCAGGCATGTACTGGCCACTGGGACAACTGGGAGTTTCCCGGTGGGCGGATGGCTCAGTGGGCCAGTCATGTGCAGTCCTGGAGCTGCTCCTCACTTATAGGAATGATCGCTATTTCATTCCTATCACCAATGAGCAGCTGCTGACACTTGCTGGAGTGAGGATTAGGCTTTCTGCTCCCTTTAACCTGGGGAGATAGACAGCAGGCTTTCCTTCCTCTCTCCCCTTATCACTTGTCACTTATCCCATGACTGGAGAGAGGAAAATAAGCTGCCTTCATTCTGGAGAGCTGTGAGTACACGTGGGATGGGAAGAAGAGGGGATATGCCTGATGTAAGAGGACACTGATGGGGACCACTCTGAATGTAAGGGGGTGCTGAAGGGGACCACTCTGATGTAAGGGGGTGCTGATAGGGACCACTCTGATGTAAGGGGGTGCTAATGGGGACCATTCTGATGTAAGGGGGTGCTGATGGGGACCACTCTGATGTAAGGGAGTGCTGATGGGGACCACTCTTATGTAAGGGGGTGCTGTTGGGGACCACTCTGATGTAAGTTGGGTGCCGATGGGAACACTCAAAATGAAAGTGGGCCGATTTGGATGAAGTCCAGGGCCAAATTTTTGTCATAGTCCAGCCCTGATGCCGTCCAGTTATGGGCACCAGTCCTCAGGAGGGATATATTGGAACTGGAGAGAGTCCAGAGAAGGGAAAAAAAGCTAATTAAGTAATTAAGGGACTGGAGGATTTCAGCTATGGGGAAATACTACAAGCATTGAACTTATTCTCTCTGGAGATAAGATGCTTGAGAGGGCATATGATATCACTGTATAAATACAGTACTGGTGACCCTAGCCATTCACTAAAATTAGAAGAGAAGCAGTTTAACCTTAAACTGTGTAGAGGGTTCCTTACTCTCAGAGCAGTAAGGATGTGGAATTGCCTTCCACAAGCAGTAGTCTCAACGGGGAGCATCGCTAATTTCAAAACACTATTAGGCCCCTTTCACACATGCAGACAAAATGTACTTATGGACATACATGCATCCCTATGAGATAGCGGGTTTCAGCGGATGAACATCCACTGACAACCGATATCATCCGTCTCCGGTATGGTCCGATTCTGCAGACGGAGGAAAATCCTATTTTTCTATCCGTCTGCAGAGCGGATCGGATGAACACGGACAGGCGGCCCATGTTCATCCGATTCCCCCATAGAGGAGAGCAGAGATCTGACAGGGCGGTCCCTGCACAGTGTGCAAGGACCGCCCTGTCATCTGCCAGCTCAGGGGGGATAAACAGAGTGATCCCCGCTGAGCAAGCAGATGTTCATGGGGCGGATCATTACAGATCCATCCCGTGTCAAAGGGGCCTTAGATGAGTATCTTAACGATCACAACATTCAGGGATATACAATGTATATGGACTCATGTTTTCATTGTGACAAGGAGCAGTAAAGTTCAACCATTGTGCAGCACTGCAAATCAGAAGTCAGAGCATGTCATGAGTAAATATGTCTGCCTATATATACTGTACATGCTGTATATAATTACATACTATGCATAAATCGTACATTTTTTGTGCGCATCCTACTAATGGTCAAAGGTATAAAATACATGGGCAATATACATTATACATGCCTAGTCATCTTATGTAATTTATGTATTGTTTTGCCAGTACAATTTTTTGTATGTTGGCAAAACAACGCAGAAAATGAAGGATTGCATCGCTCCTTGACTCAGAGCAAACAACCTGGTTTACCGGTCCCTAAAGCATTTTATGCAACATGGTCATAAGGATACTAACCTGAGATTTACTGTTTTGGAGGAGATCCTTAGAGACAGGAGAGGAGGTGAGAGGATTTTAAAATTAAAACAAAAAAGAAGTTTGGTAGATAATTAAATTAAATGCTCTCAAACTATATGGTTTATATAGGAATTACGATCTTCATTTATTTTTGTAATCAACTGGTATGTATTTATGTATTTTAGTATTTGCATTTTTTTCTAGGTGTGAAAGTATTTGATTTATCCTCTTCAGCAGGATGATGGACCTTTTTTTGGGGTATTTTTGGTAATGCTATTCTTTGATATGTTTGTTTTGCTTTTGGATTGTAGTGTGTTTTTTCTATTCCCCTATTTTTTTCTTTCATTTCTTTGTTTTGGTACTACTAGTGCACCGAATGAATAATTGATTAAATGGGATACCCCTGTTAAGCTTTGCCCTGTGTGTCTATTTAGCATGGTTCATACCAGCTGAAATGTACATATGGTTTGAGGAAGAGCATTGATTGAAACTGTACAGTTGTTTCGCTTTTGCATTGTTACGCACATGGCTCCTTAGTGATACCTAACTGTATTTTCATTTTCTCCATCAGCTCATCCCCCCACAGTTATTACCTTTTGTTTCAACTTGACCCTCCCTTCTAGATTGTAAGCTCTAACGAGCAGGGCCATCTGATCCCTCCTGTATTGATTTGTATTGTAAGTGTACTGTCTGCCCTCATATTGTATAGCGCTGCGCAAACTATTGGCGCTATATAAATCCTGAATAATAATAATAATAAAGAGTTTTTTGCATCATTTGGGATATTGCATCCTTTTTAATGTGTAATATTGGCAGAAAATTTGATTATCCATTTGGTTATTTAGGGCTTACAATTTCACAAGTGGGATTCATCCCTTTTTTGCTCATAAATAATATGATAGATAAAACTCAAAGTATATAAAAATAATTTAACACGCATTAATAATTTTATTACAGCAATCTAAAAAAAATAAAAGCATGGAAGGACTATATATTTCCTTAAGTAACTGGGCTACAATCTGTACCATTGCTCAGCCATTCATTCGGGAGAAAATGAATGCAGTTGATGATAAGAACATATTTCAAGATGCAACCAGCTCTCAAATTAAAGTCTGTATGGTAACCTAAGATGGCAGGTCAGACGTGAAATTATCCCCAGAAAAGGGTCGCTGCTTGGCACTTGCCTTGTGGGAATTCTCATTCTGCTCAGGCTTCAGCTGTCTCCCATTCTGCTTCCTAAACCTGAGTGGCACTATTCTTATATGTCTGGATAGAAGGAAAAAAAAACCTAGAAAACTTCAAGAGAAAAGTGCCGCAGCAAACAAAGATTTTCCTCTTCTCTATCCATTGAGAGATTTAATTTAAGGCTCAATGAGCTCCGTTCTTAGCGATCTCCATTTCTGGAACAAAACCTTTTTCTATATGATTTAGCCAATCCATAAGACGGCTCCTTCTGTGGATGGGCCTTTGTCAAGTTTTTCAGAGAGCAAGTCTTTTTTCATTGAGATCTGTGTCCCCACTACTCAACACAAACCATTATTCTTTGGGGCAGATTATTACAGAATTGGTTGCAGGCTGTGCAAGATATTCAGCCATTTTCTGCAAAAGAATCTGTAAAAAAAAGTTTGTAGGAATTTTAATATTCAGTCTTAACGTGTCCAGACCTATATATATATGGAGATGGCTCCAGGAGAAAGAGACAGGAGGTCTCGGAGTCTAAGACTGCAGGTGGCAGTCTGTGTGTACATCTGAAGCAGGCAGGTGAAGCCTGTGACCAAAACAGCACAAAACTGACAGAGAGTAAGCCAGGAGGCTATTGTTTGGTTATACAGTGATGGTGCAACCCTTACCTTTAAATAAAAGTGGGCTGCTATACCCTAAAGCGCAGTCTGAAGTGGCATGTTTCTGGAAAACTGCACGCACAACTTGAACCTAATCACCCTGGATCGTCACAATTGGTGGAGAATGCGGGCATGGATGGCGTTGGTCCAGATCCTCGCATGCCAGAAACCTTGAGTGTTAGAGACTGTGTGTATTGTTGTTGCTGTGTGAAGCAAAGTGATGGGTGCTGTGTCTCAGCTGTAAGGAGACAGTACATCAATTTTTTTTCCGAAGTTGCTGCAAAGATGCATGTTGTTGCCCATAGCAACAAAGGCAAGGTCGGTCGTGAGACCTATAGCCAATGGTGGAATGATCCTGATGAGAGTCCTGGCTGGTGGGCTCAAGAGGATTGTTACAGTTACTGGAGAAGCTCTGAAGGGAGCAGGCAGTCTTCCATAGCAACCAGTGAAGTGTCGTCTGGATGCTGGGGCTCCTATGAAGAGGTGGCTCACTGTTCCCACAAAGAGGGCTGGGAAGCCCGGGAGTCTTTCATTTCAAGCGATAACCGCATGGGGAAATACAGCAGGAGAGAGCAACAGGCTAACCAGAAGTCCAAGAGGAGAGCAGTTGCATGTAGCAACGCCTGTGATTCCAAGTCTGCAGACTGGGTGAAAAAGACTATGTGACTGTGCACACGGGAGTGGAAGCAACCCCAAATGGGAAATCCTCTGTTGGTGCTAAAAAGGACTTGCCTTGCTGCAGTGATCTGTTCAGTGGGGAGGCAAGTGTTAAAGTTAAAAAGCTTGAGGTCTGCAGTGAAACTTTATCTGCTCATGTTGATGAGGGTGGGGTACAGCAACATGGTGTGGTTGAAAATGTGTTGCCACAATGCAGGGTAAAAACAAAGTGATATGTTTAATGTTGAGAAGTGTAAAACTGACAAGAGCAGTGTTTCAGATGCTGTTGAGCCTCTTGGTCTGTCCAGGTCTCATTGGGACGATTTAGCCCAACAGAGCAATACCTACTGGGATGATTTGGCCAAGAGACTAATAGCAATGCTGGAAGAAGCTTTTGCGGCTAAAAAAGTAGTGGACGCTATGGCTGCTGTGCCAGGAGAGGTGTCTGCAGAACAGCCTATAGGCCAAAGCATGGGTTGTGGCAGAGACTAATCCTCTCATGACTGGAGGTCTGAACGAATGTAAATGCACAGCGGAAATTGTGTCCACAATGAAAAAAAGAGAAAATGTGTATTTTGTGACAGACATGCTTAATAAAATGTTAGTAACATAGAGTATACGGCCAGTATATATCCTGCCGTCCTCTCCTGTGTTTGGAGAACTGGTACCATGGGGTATGGTTGATTGGAGCTGGATATTGCAGGCTGTACTGTGCAGAAATCGCAAATGCGCGAATCGTTTAATGCAACGTTTTGTATTGATGTGGAAAGTTGTCTCAGTGTGCTGGATTACTTCATACTAAGATTGTGTATGACAAGCACTCTGGAGCCCTGTTAGACAAGGCAGAGGTATTGGAAATACCAGCGGTAACAGAAATGGTTAAAGAGATTGGTGTGGAAAAAAGTGTTGTGCAAGAACAGTCACTGATGGAGTGTTGGACAACAGGGGGCGATGTGAAACTGTGGGAAGGTCCCATAGAGAGTAACTGCTTCCCTGTATGTGGTCCCTCCATAGACACTGTTCTAGCAAAGAAAGTGACAAGAAGGCCTGATGACAATGATAATACTGAGTTGAATAACCCCTTGTGGAACATTGCTATTGAGGTTAAACAGAAGGATGATGGTGGAACCCCCTGCGTGGGAAGATTAATGTTTGTTTGAACTTTTTTGTTACCTTTAAATAAAAGTGGGCTGCCATATCCTAAATCGCAGTCTGGAGTGGCACGTTTCTAGAAAACTGCATGCACCACTTGAACCTAATCACCCCGGATCGTCACAATATATATATATATATATATATATATATATATATAAATACACACACACACACACACACACACACACACACACACACACACACACACACACATATACAGCATCTCTCTCTCATGTCAAACCATCCCCCACCCCATCATGCTCCACTTATTTTATTATATACAGTATGTATTGCCATATAACACGCACCCTAATTTTAAGAGGGAAGTTTCAGAAAAAAAAAACTTTCCACAGCCCCCTGTAAATTCCACAGCCCCCCTCTACATTACATAGACCTCTTTTTATTACATAGATCCCTTGCAGATTACACCCCCCCCCTTCATATTACACAGCCCCCTCTACATTACAGAGACCCCTTGAGCACTACACAGACCCCCTGCACCTTACACAGACCCCCTGCACATTACACAGCCCCTCTGTACATTACACAGACCCTTTGCACATTATGTAGCCCCCCTGCACCTTACACAGTCCCCTGCACATTACACAGCCCCCTCTACATTGCATGGCCCTCTTTACATTCCACAGACCCCTTTACATTACACAGACCCCCTTTACATTACACAGACCCCCTTTACATTACCAACCCCCCTGTACATTACGCAACCCCCCTGTACATTACGCAGCCCCCTTTACATTACACTGCCTGATCTCACACAATCCCCCCCCCCCCCCCCCATTGGTAAGAAAAATATCTCCGTATTACACGCACGCACTGGTCGCACTCTATTTTCAGGGTAAAAAAAGTGTGTGTTATACACCAATAAACACAGTACATATTTTCATCTTACATATCAGAAGGTTAAGTGTAATGCATTTCTTTTTTGACTGCACTGAACATTCCTTTCACAGCAGTTTTTAGATCAAACCAGCTAGTTTGTTGTCTGAAGAGCACAAAAGCAAATGAAAACGTAGGGGTCTATTTACAGAAAAAAAAATTACGCACAGCTGTCACAAATACTGCCCATAATTTGTTTGAGGCCCTGTTCACATCTGCCGATATGGGATCTTGAGTAGAATTGCTGAGATTCCTGCAAATTCCTGCAATTTGCACTGCAATAGTGACAAAACGCACCATCCGTGTTTGGGTACCACTCATTGTTAATGGCACCTAAACGCTGTGTGGTTTTGTCGAGTGATAAATCACATTGCGCAAAGCTTATTGCCCAAAAAAGAACAGGAACTATTCACAATTGCGGCAAAACCGCACTGTGTTTAGGTTACATTAAGAATGAATGGCAACCAAACATATATGGTGACTTTTGCCTCTATTTGCAACGACTTAGGCTGCACAGTATGCTAAGTCTGTCTACAAATTCCACAAGCAAATTTCTGCTACTTGCTCCCTGCAATATAAACCTGCCTCATAGTTTTAGAATTATAGGAGGTGGGACTTTTTAATAAAATACTTGTCATTGTTTTTGATTATTTGTTGTATCTCAGTGTAGCCACTCCAGCATGCTAAAAGTAGCAAAGTGTTAGAACCTCATTGTCCTCAGTACTCCTGCCCTTAGCTTTAGCTTTTCATTAGTCGAAGAATGTGTAAAAATAGTGCTAGACCTGTAGGGTTATCTTAGGGTCCTTTCACACGGGGCGGATCAGTGCTGATCCGCCCCGTGGATATCACGGCCGGAGCCATCTCGGCTGTGCAGGAAGATGACAGGTCTGTCTCTGCATACTGCGCAGGGACGGACCTGTCACAGCGCCGCTCTCCCCTATGGGAGATCGGGTGACGACGGACCGCAGTGTCCGTCGTCATCCGATCCGATGACCGATGGAAAAATAGCTTTTTCCTCCATCACACTTTTTCGGATCGGAGCGGGTCGGATGTCAGCGGTCATGTCACCGCTGACATCCGACGCTCCATAGAGCTCTATGGAGCATCCGTTCAGGTCCACCTGAAAAACTGACAGGTGGACCTGAACGGAGCGGTAGTGTGAAAGGGGCCTTACTGGTATTGCTTAAAGTATTGATGTTGACATTGATTTGGTTCCTGGGCAGACAGCTTCTAAACCCTACAGCAGGGGTCTCTTTCTAAAGACCCTTTCTAAATAAAGGGCCAGTCTACTGTCCTTTAGATTTTAGATGGACTAGACGGTGGCCTGTGGGGATAGAAAATGTCCCATATTCTGTGGGAGTAAACAATGCCCCAGGCTTGGTGGTCAGTGGGAGTAAAAAAATTACATAGCGCCTGTGGTCAGTAGGTGGAGGAATAGTGCCCCATCACTGGTTTTAGTGGGGGGAAGAGTGGCACATCATCAGCTTTAGTGGGAGGAATAGTGGCCCATTATTGGTGTTAGTGGGAGGAATAGTGCCCCATAATTGGTATTAGGGGGAGAAATAGTGCCTCATCATTTATATTAGTGGGAGGAATAGTGCCCTGTCATTGGTGTCAATAGGGGAAATAGTGACCCGTTGCTGTTATCGGTGGGAGGAATAGAGCCATGCCACTGGTATCAGTGGGACAAGTGGTGCCCCATTGAAGGTATCAATGGGAGGAATAATACCCCAGTGTTGATATCAGTGGATACCAACAATAGTGCCCCATCATTGATATCAGTGGGAGGAATAGCACCCCATTCTTTGGTATAAGTGAGAGGAATAGTGTCCCAAGACCTGGATAAAGGCTAGCAAAGGATCTAGAGCAGGGATATGCAATTAGTGGACCTCCAGCTGTAGCAGAACTACAAATCCCATGAGGCATAGCAAGACTCTGACAGCCACAAGCATGACACCCAGAGGCAGAGGCATGATGGGACTTGTAGTTTTGCAACAGCTGGAGGTCCGGTAATTGCAGATCCCTGATCTAGAGCATCTCCATGGCTTGTAGTGTAATGTAACAAAAAATACAATTTAATTTGTTCATTAAGCACAGGTTTGCTTATTCTAATTTGGAATCCCGCAGGGAGAAACAGAGGGGCTTCATTTTTTTCTGGGAATTCTACACTTGTAGGCCTGCAGTATAAGTATAGGCATGCGATTGTACCAGATTTCACCAACAGGTGTTACTGCAACTGAAATATCTAATTTGAAATTAATTTCCCAGTATAATCAAAAGCCTGCAAAAAAAATAAAAAATAGGAAATTGTGGGTTTGTGTTTTAGGTGGAAATCCCTTTTAAACCACATGCTAATGGAACGCTGCTGACCTCATCCATGCCTCCAGTTCTCTTCCTGCTTCATTCTCAGAACTGATAGATTTTTCCACCACTGATGAAATGTCAACGGGTCCTGTCCTAGTATTTTCTAAGCAAACACAGCAAGTTTGGCCAGGGTTTCAGTTTTATGTCAAAGCCATGTATGTTTGTGTTAGTTTCTGTTTTTTTTAAATTCCTCACATCATCTGTTCCATTCTGTAGCTTCAGCTGCTTGCGGTTTAAAATAAACATAAAATGAATTTTATCTCTAACATTCATATCCGCAGACTGACTGCTTCATTCCTGCAAGATAAAAAAAAACACATTATTTAAAATTCTCATTTCTAGGTCAGTACATTTGTTGTTTTTTTTATCTGTGACTTTTTTATTTTCTATTTTTTTGCACTTGATTTTTTTTTTATTTTTCCTTTACTTAAAGTAATGCTCTTGTCATTAAAAAAAGTTAGCACAGAAATACAAAAGAAGAAACAGCATGGTGCCCTAGGGTTCCTTTTAAAAAAAAAAAATCTCATTGCTTTGCAACATAGTGGGGTTGATTTACTTAAACTGGAGAGTGTAAAATTTGGTGCAGCTCTGCATAGAAACCAATCATCTTCCAGGTTTTTTTTTTGTCAAAGCTTAATTGAACATGCTGAAGTTAGAAGCTAAACAAAAAATGGAAACATCTGCATCAAAATCAAATCAAATCACTTTAGTAGGTCCATCTGATCAATTGCTTGGTAACACAAATTGCTAATCAGCCAATCACATGGCAGCAACTCAATGCATTTAGACATCTAGATGTGCTGAAGACGACTTGCTTAAGTTCAAACAGAGCATCAGAATGGGGAAGAAAGGAGATTTAAGTGACTTTGAGCGTGGTATGATTGCTGGTGCCAGACGAGCTGGTCTGAGTATTTCAATAACTGCTGATCTACAGGAATTTTCATGCACAACCATCTCTAGGGTTTACAGAGAATGGTCCGAAAAAGTGAAAATATCCAGTGAGCGGCAGTTCTGTGGACAAAAATGGCTTGTTTATGTCAGAGGTCAGAAGAGAATAGACAGACTGGTTTGAGATGACAGAAAGGCAACAGTAACTAAAATAACCACTCATTACAACCAAGATATCTCTGAACGCACAACACATTAAACCTTGAAGCAGATGGGCTACAGCAACAGAAGACCACACTGGATGCCACTACTGTCAGCTAAGAACAGGAAATTGAGGCTACAATTTGCATAGGCTCACCACAATTGGACATAGACAATTGGAAAACATTGTCTGGTTTGAGAAGTCTCGATTTCAGCTGCGACATTCAGATGGTGGGGTCAGAATTTGGCGTAAACAACATTAAAGCATGGATCCATCCTGCCTTGTATCAACAGTTCAGGCTGGTGGTGTAATGGTGTAGGGGATATTGTCTTGGCACTCTTTGGGCCCCTTAGTACCAATTAAGAATAGTTTAAATGCCACAACCTACCTGAGTATTGTTGCTGACCATGTCCATCCCTTTATGACTACAGTGTACCTATCTTCTGATGGCTACTTCCAACAGGATAATGCACCATGTCACAAAGCTCAAATAATTTCAAACTGGTTTCTTGAACATGACAATGAGGTCACTGCACTCCAGTGGCCTCCATAGCCACTAGATCTCAATCCAATAGAGCACCTTTGGGATGTGATGAAATGGGAGATTCGCATCATGGATGTGCAGCTGACAAATCTGCAGGAATTGTGTGATGTTATCATTATATTATGTTATCAATATGGACCAAAATCTCTGAGGAATGTTTCCAACATCTTGTTGAATCTATGTCATGAAGAATGAAGGCAGTTCTGAAGGCAAAAGTGGGTCCAACCCGGTACGAGCTAGGTGTACCTAATAAATTGTCCGATGAGTGTATATGAGTGTACAGATGCTGTGTCAAACACCAATGGTACAACAAATATAATAAAATATATCTAAACAACTTGTGCATCTTATACTACAAAACTCAATATGCAGTGAAAAATGTCCAAATAAAGAAATCCAAAAAATATTAATGGTGTGCCATGTCTTTAATTCACCCACGTGCTTCTATAACATAAATCAATATGGGCTCCACCCCCCCCCCCCCTTTTCCATAAGGCAAGCAGGCCTATCAGTGCTCAGTTGCCCCTAGGACTTTACACATTGCTACACTGGGGCAGGCATGAACTGGGAAAAACAAACAGGTACTTGCGGTAGGCAGACAGACAGAGTAGTTTAATGACAGTCCAACTATAAGGCAGGCAAGGTTCAGAATAGTCAGGGTTAAATTCGTAGTCAAATGGCAGGCAGGGTTCACAGAGTAGTTGATATCTGATCCGTGGTCATCAATGAGGGAATCCAATCTAGAAAAACAGGGCAGACAAACAGAGCTTGGGCACATGTTACAAATGCAATATCAAGCATGAGATTGCAGGCTTGGCTGGCTTAAATCAGGTTTGGTCTCCACCCAGAAACTGGCTACATCAATTATCCTGCAGGTGGACAGACAGACAGGGAGAACGCATAGCCAAAACTAAGATGCTGGAATAAGACCAGCAGCTGTCAAAGAACAGGAGCGTTTACATACTCCTGACAACACCAGTTTGCTACAGTCTCAGCCAGTCAGCCTGCTATAGCTTGCTACCAGTCAGCCCTGTTATAGTCAAGCACTTAGTCTTCTCTACAGGGACTTGTCCACCACGGGTCTGTCAGCATCTCTTGGGTTACCTGAGGGTAGGTTACAACTAAGTCCAAACGTCTGTAAGGGGGTCCTTGGCAGAACATCAGCTATCCCTACATCTCCAGGCTTGAGGAAAGGAACTGACTTTCCTTACCTAACTGTAGACACAAGAGGTTTGGGTTCACTGCAGTGCAGGGTTTCCACTGAACACCTGTTCGTGTCTGTTCATGATTCTCATTTGTTTATTGCTGATATTACTGCTGCCAATAAATGAAAATTTCCATTAAGCAGGCCTCTAGTTTCATTGGTTGCTACAATGCTATCTGCCGCACAGCATTATTGGTTGCTTGTATTGATGAACTGAGTTTGATCCAAAAGATAGCTGTCGTTGCTGGGCCAATGGACGGTGGAAGATTCTGTGTGCCCATATTATGTCACAAGTCTCCCCATCAATTTGTAAATACATACAATTGTGGGGTGTGAAATCTCCCACCACAGCTCATTGGTCCAGCAATGACAGCTAACTTCTGGGTTCAATGAAAGACGTTGCTGTACTAAACTTAACTAGGGAATAAACAAGCGTCTATAAAGTGTGAACAACTGGTGCTGTTCTAAATGGTGCAAGTGGATTAGTTGATGAACATCCAGTAGAAGTGGATATAATCAATGTGCATTCTAATCATCCAAGCTCCACCGCTATTCATATAAAATGCCTCCTAAAGGTGTAGACTAAAAATTATAAGAGTCTAAACAGGCGTAATATACAAGTACACAGTAGAAGATCTAATCAACTTCCACTCTTATGTTGCAGGTGATGGTACCCACTGTCAATGCTGATAGTAAAGATTACTCCATAAAATGCCCATGAAAGAAAGAAAAAACAGCTACATAGTGTAGCACTGCTTGAAAATGTATTAAAAGAAATCAGTGCTAAACACTTACAGAAATCCAGTATAAACAAGCATTAATAAATCCAAAACATCCCAGAAGTCGATCGACCAGTATACAGGGTTGGGGGGCATGGTAACCTCTAAGATATGGACTCCAACCGATGTGTTTTGTTAGAATTAAGATCATCTGGGGCATAGGGTCCATGTCCCACACCATGCAAATATATACTGTCCAAAAATAGGCAGGGTACAGCCATCCCGTCGCTCTAAATCACAAGTATGGCCGTGTTGGTAATAGTGTAGATTTCCAGGCCTAGATTTGGAAAACAAGATTAAAGATTAACTTAAACTTAAGTGTTTTTATTTTTCTCGTATGCGTTTGTTGCTTACAGCCAACATTAAAGTGGTTCTAAACCCACTTTTACAAAAAAAAAAAACACCTGCAAGACAAAGGCATAATGAACTAGTATGCATAGCATACAGTTTGTGTCAGTGCACCGATGACGTTGACACATGCAAATACAAGGGATATCTCCTAAACTGTGAAGGGTTAGTAGATATCCTGGGTAGCTACAGGTAAGCTTTATTGTAGGCTTACCTGTAGCATAAAGTGGTCTATAAGGGTTTACAGCCACTTTAAATGAAATCATGCTATGGTCACTGCTACCCAGGTGTTCTTTTATATGAAAATTGGTAATAAGCTCTCCAGGGTTTGAGACTACCAGATCCAGCAGAGCATCATTCCCAGTCGGGGCCTCAATAAACTGGGCTATAAATTGTCCTGTATTAGGTTTATATATTTTTGCCTTTTAACCGTCCCAGCAGTGCCATTACTCTAATCAATTTCTAAGTAGTTAAAATCTCCCATTATTATCTTGCAGCCCTTTCCATCTGTTCTAAGTCTCCACCTCCTCACTAACACTGGGAGGTCTATAACAAACTCCAATGATAAACTTTGGAGTACGCACACCCATGTAAAATTCCACCCATAATGCTTCAGACTCATCGCACTCTCCATCAACTAGGTCCTCTTTCACACTCGCTTTGAGCTCACTTCTCATATAGAGACAGACACTACAACCCATCCAGTTTACCCTGTCTTTCCCAAAGAGAGCATAGCCAGGAATATTAATAGTCCAGTCATGTGAAGAATGAAGTCAAGATTCAGCAATACCAATTAGATCATATTTTTCCACCTGAGCTTCCAACTCCTCCATTTGGCTTGGCAGACTTCTGGTATTGGTGAACAAACATTTTAATTCATTGTCACATTTTGCAAATGTATGTTGCATATTTTTTATTTTAGCACAAATAGTACCATTTCCAGTGGTTGATTGTAGCATAGGATCCTTCATATCATCTGCCATAGCCCTTCCCCCATCTTCCCCCATTCCACCCACCAATAGGGGCTGACCCCTGTCTGATCTGTCTGCCCCATTAAAATCAAGTTCACCCTCCCCCACAATCCTAGTTTAAAAACCCCTCCAGCCTTCACATAAACCTCTCCCCCAGCACAGTAGACCTCCTTCCATTTAGGTGCAAACCATCTTTAACATATAGGTTGCATCCCAATGAAAAATCAGCCCAGTGCTCTAAAAACCCAAATCCCTCCTCCCTACATGAGGCCTTTAGCCATGCATTCAGCTCTCTACTCTCCCCTTGATTTTCCTGTTTATAACATGGCACTGGCAATATTTCAGAGAATATCACCTTGGAGGTATTTCCCTTCAACTTGCAGCCTAGTTATTTAAATTGTTTCTTAAGGAACCTCCACCTGCCATGTATTATGTCATTGGTTCCAATGTGGACCAAGACAGCTGGGTCATGCCCAGCCCCTCCCAGTAGTCTATCAACCTTGTCCACCACATGCAAAACCCTGGCACCAGGGAGACAGCAAACCATTCGGTTGAGGCGATCCTGACGACAAATTATTCTATCAGTCCTTCTGATTATAGAATCCCCTATTACCACCAACAGTCTAGGCCTACCTGCACTCCCCTCAGTGACATCTAGGGCTGCCACCTCTGAGCTTGATACCCCCACACCTTCACCCAACTTGGGGAATCTGTTAGGGTGCTCAAACCCAGGCCTGCCATTCCTTTTCTGTGAACCCCTACCACTCAATCTAACTGTATTAACCCATCTCCCTACCTGATAATCCTGACTTACCCCTCCACTCTCCCCATTAAACCCACTAACCAGAGGATCCCTTTCAAAGTTGTCAGTTTTGCCCAGTGTTGCAATTTGCTCTACCAGATCTCTAATGTGAGCTTCCAGAAGGGCAACCTGCTCACATCTGCCACAGCGGCATCCATCCTGGAGCTGCTGCTTCATTGTTGTATATATGTGGCACACTGTGCACTGCACAAAACCTTCAAACTTGCTAAGCCACATTTTCCTAGATACAATATTAATATTACTAACAGGAAATTTTAGATGTTACTTACAGGTTTGAAGATTCCTGTTATAATCTCCTGTTTTAAACTCTGGTTTTTAACTAACCAATCAGTCCAGTTCCTCTTGCTCAGAGTTCCAGCAAGCAAAAAGATGGCAAGCTCAAGGATGAGCAGGCTCAGGAATGAGTTCTGCAGGAAGATATAGAGGAGCTCAAGCACTTGTGACCAATTAACCACTCCCCTAATTAGTAGTCTGAAGGAAGGAAAGAAAAAGGTGTTAAAAAGCTGCAAGGAAAAACCCCAAAAGAAGCTAAAAATCTAAACACAACAATCAGCAGCAGTCAAAAGAAAAACTGGTCTTCACTCTCCACTCAAAGTTCCCACTGTTCAGCTTTCAACCAGTAAATCTGACAAATTCAGATGTGCTCCACACAAAGTTATATAGGACCTCAAGCACCTGTAACAGTAACGTATGGATATATACTGCGTTAAACATACAGTAACGCATGGATATATACTGTGTAAAAATGTGCAGTAATGCCCTCATATATACTACAAGAAACCTGCCCTGACAAACTAAACTGACACAAAAGTAAAAATGAATGGTCAGACTACACTCACAAAACTGACACTAAAGTAAAAATTAATAGTCAAACTACACTCACAATGAACTATCAGTAGATTCACACTAAACTGATATCCTACACTGACAAAAGAAGCACAATAGCACACTATAGCACACTAACTTGCTAGCAGCACTGAACAGAGCCCTGTTCTATCGTTCTCCACGCCAATATCACACTGCAAATGGCCGCCATGGGGAGAATATTTTTATAGTTCATTCCCCGCATCTATAATCTTTTGTACCACCACCCCCTCCCTTTAGAATGTAAGCTCTAAGAGCAAGGCCATCCTGTCCCTTCTGTATTGTACTGTAATGCCGTGTACACATGATCGGACATTCCGACAACAAAATCCTGGATTTTTTTCCGACGGATGTTGGCTCAAACTTGTTTTGCCTACACACAGTCCAACAAATGTTGTCGGAAATTCCAAATGTCAAGAACGCTGTGACGTACAAGATGTTCGATGAGCCAAGAAAAATGAAGATCAATAGCCAGTGCGGCTCTTCTACTTGATTCCGAGCATGCGTGGAATTTGGTGCGCTGGCATTGTGTGCAAGTTTTGTTGAACCAGCTCTCAAATTTTTGTTGTCGGAAATTCCAACAGCAAATGTCCGCTAGAGCGTACACACAGTCGGAATTTCCAACAACAAGCTCCCATCGAACATTTGTTGTCAGAAATTCCCTCCTCTACATTGTAAAGCGCTTCGTAAACTGTTGGCTCTATATAAATCGTTATTAATAATAATAATGTAGCGCACTACCCCCTTGGGAGCTGCTGATTTATTCTATTTTCCACTGTCTATCCTGGGCACTCAGGACCACCCTTCCCTCTGGCACCTCGGGTTCCATGTTTACAGTAAAAGATCACACTCTATTATAAGTAAATAATACGATATGCTTACTGAAAGATAACTTTGTTGCTTAAAATAATATCTATTACAATTCAGTCATATGACAATTAAGAACGATGAACATATAGTCAATGATTACTACTGAACACACACTGAATGACTAATGTATGCAGATGCGTCTCTAAGTAGTACTAATGTCCAGAGTGACAATGCCTTAATTCTGGGCACCTTCCCACTTCCAGCACGGCCACACTAAGCACACCAACACAAGGTTATCAAAAACAGTACAGTACAATTACTCAAGCGCTCCCCCCAGGTATGATGCAGTCCATTGATACTGAATTGAAATACAAAGTCACCAAATGAGAAACAAGATCCTTGCAGGCAGGCCGCACATTCAGAAGAGACAGAAAATGGCCACACTGGGCCTTTTATTACCTACCCATCATGCAGTTCAGCCACTCTGTGTTCATGGGTAAGTGGATGAGCATTGTGGGTAGGTGAGTCCTTTCACCAAGTAAACAATTAAGTCACTTCCTGCTTAGTTGTAATGCGAAAGTTAGATAAGTCTTTTCCATTGTATACCAGTAGAGGAAGCCAAATACCAATCTATTAACATGGTCCTATTGATAACATTGCCTGGTAAAGGCTACAGCGCTACAATAATAATAATAATAATAATAATAATATAGTGTGGGGCGAGACTAAGAGCTTTCATTACTTCAGCCAATCAGGGCTTCCAATGCATTGTGCGGTGGTGCAGTGCATTATCATTCGGCGGGCCAAACAAACGGTCGGACGCCCTGCTAATTCAGGTGTTAGTAGAGCCAAGCCTTTCCCCCAACTCTATCAGCTATGTGCCGATCATCATCTGACTAGTAAAAGTCATATTTGCAGCAGTTTCCCAACAATTGTGACTTTGTATTTTTGTATTCTAAAGTTTTTGGGACTTGCATAAATAGTTTTTGATAATTGCTGTGCAGCAACTTGTTTTAGAAGGGCTTTCTCTTTTTTTGTGGCTGATGCAGGGAATGAGGGAAAGTCTCCTCAATGGGCCACAGAGAGTAATATAAACTGAAAGGTGTACAAACCTTTCCTTGCTTTAGCCAAAGCTAAAAAATGAAAAGTTTTGGCTGGAGATACATTTTAAGGCACACATTTATCTTCAACTCTTTTTAGTGTTATATCTTATATTTTCTGCTATAGGTTACTGACTACACAAACGTTAAATTTTATACTCAGCCCATAAATACTCTTCTACGATTTTCTTATACGACGGACTATACATCAAAAGTGATAGCAGAGAGTCATGCATCCATTGTCCTGTAAACCATATTAGTAGAAAATAAATGATTTAAAGGGCAAGAAATAAAGCTCGCTGATTGTTGTGCAGGGAAAGTTATTTTCTGCTGTCAGAATAGTTTTCTTTACATTTGTGATCTGGATAATGGAGTTTTACTGTTATGACCAACTTTACTGAATCAACTGTGCACAGAAAAGTTTATAGACTCTAGAGAAGCAATTTCCAGCAAGATGTCATTGCTAGGAAGAAGAATAAAACAAGTTCATGTATGGAGAAAAGGTATATAATTACAATCATATATAATTGACTTGGTTTGGTTGTGGACTGCCCATAATTCCTATAGACAATCCAACACTAGAAATGTCCCCATTTGACATTTATAACCAATTAAAAAAAAGAAAACTCCCTTTGCTTCTTTTGCAACTTAACCACATCTGTATTTAAAAGTGAATCTGTGGGCATGCTATGGACATTTAAAGCTCAATTGAGGTTTCTGTTTGAGGTAGCTAAATAAATCACAGGTGCATCAAAACATAGGATGTGCAACTCCTTAGGTTACATTCAGTCGGACAGCCAGGGGTAGATAGTTGGCTGCATTCAGAAGCAGCTAAACACCTAAATGCCTCTAGAATGCAACCACACTCTGTGCCCATTGCTGTATATGGAGCAGTGGATGTCTGCTGACGTGTTCATTGACACCTGCCAACATCCGATCCTGTCTGCTAAAAACAGATGGATGGAGGATCCATTCTTCATATGTCCGGTGAATCAGATTGGAAGACAGTTGGATGGAAATTAAGATTCAGTCCGTTTCCACCCAATTGCCCAGAGAGGAAACCGGCGCAAAAATGGACCTGTCATCCGCCTGCTTAGCGGGGATCAGCGGAAAGATCCCCCACTGAGCAGACAGATCCTCTGGCAGACTCTGCCAATGTGAAAGGAGCCTTAAACTGAAGATTCAATTGTATTTATATATTCTTAACAAGCAGTAAATGAGCTTACACCCAAGCACTGGGTTTAGGTTCCCCTCCCCACCCTTTACGCCTCAATCACATTTGGCTTTCCACCAGTGAAACATCCCTGCACCCATACAAAAAAAATTGTATACTTACCTTTTTACAGAAGTCCTATGGTATGGAGGTAGAGTATTGTGGATATGATATTGTGCTGGGCTACAATCAATGTTAACAATTATGAGCGTGGTGATTGGTCTTTTTATAGACAACACAAAAAGGTAAAGTAAGTGTTAATGGCAGGTTTTTGCCACTAATCTTTTCTGGTTCTGGTGAGCCAATGTTTCATGTTATGATTCCTTTTATCCTTTGGGTAATCTTCAGGGGGCAGTACCTTCCAGAAAAGTTAGAGCTATACTCTATACAAAATCCATGTTTTTCAATGTTGTATTAAATATCTACCTAATATCATATAGAAGACAGCGATACGGTTATTATTCACAGTGAACATCACATGCCTTTGCCTTACCAAGTTGCAAAGCTATAATCAGTGAAAGACTCTTTTCTTAAGAAGTTCATGGATGTGCCAGAACATATGTGCACTGTGTGCAATGTAAAATACAACCCGTGGCCCAATAGACAGGGTGCTAATTCATGTGCATGATAAACCTTGTCAGGACGTATGCTCAACAATACTAATTTCATCATCAAAGACATCATCAGGTGCCAAAGATTCTGACTTCTACAATACATATATATATATACATACAGTATCTATCTACAGTATGTATATATATATATATATATATATATATATATCACAAAAGTGAGTACACCCCTTACATTTTTGTAAAAATTTTATTCTATCTTTTCATGTGACAAAACTGAAGAAATGACACTTTGCTACAATGTAAAGTACAGCTTGTATAACAGTGTGAATTTGCTGTCCCCTCAAAATAACTCAACACACAGCCATTAATGTCTAAACTGCTGGAAACAAAAATGAGTACACCCCTAAGACCCCTTTCACACCAGGGTGTTTTGCAGGCGCTATAGCGTTAGAAATAGCGCCTGCAATCCGCCCTAAAGAAGCTGCACCACTACAGCGGTGCGCTGGCAGGACGTCAGAAAAAAGTCCTGTCAGCAGCTTCTTTGGATCGGTGAAGGAGCGGTGTGTTTACTGCTCCTCCACCACTGCTTCCCATTGAAATCAATGGGGCAGCGCTGTAATGCCGCCGGCAAAACGCCACTATTGCAGCGTATTGCCGGCGGTTTTAACCCTTTCGTGGCCGCTAGCGGGGGCTAAAAGCGCCCCGCTAGCGGCCGAAATGCACCGCAAATCCGCTGCAAATCCGGAGGTAAAACGCAGCTAAAAATATCAGCGGTGTGGTGTGAAAGGGGTCTTAGTGAAAATGTAAAAAATTGGGCCCAATTAGCCATTTTCCCTCCCCTGTGTCATGTGAATCATTAGTGTTACCAGGTCTCAGGTGTGAATGGGAGCAGGTGTGTTAAACTTTTTCATACTGGTCAATGGAAGTTCAACATGGCACCTAATGGCAAAGAACTCTCTGAGGATCTGAAAAAAAGAATTGTTGCTCTACATAAAGATAGTCAAGGCTATATGAAGATTGCCAAGACCCTAAAACTGAGCTGCAGCAAGGTGGCCAAGACCATACAGCAGTTTAACAGGACAGGTTCCACTCAGAACAGGCCTCGCCATGGTCGACCAAAGAAGTTGAGTGCATGTGAATATCAAACTGATGCCACCAATACAAGCCCAAAGCTAATCAACAAAGGATCTTATACTTACCTTTTTTACTGGGCTGTTCTAGAGCTGACCTTTCTTAAAGTGCTCCACATTCTGCTGCTATCTGACAAATATGTTGACTAGCTTTCCCCTGCTGATCACTGTGATTCCTCCCATCAGCCCTTACATCACTACAGAGCACTGTAATGATGTAGGAGTCAAGGGATGAACCACAGGACCCAGAGGGGGAAACACTACCTGACACACTCAGAAGTGTTAAATAGTGTTAGCGCCCAAACTCTTCTAAAGAGCTTATTCACAGTCCACGATAAGTACAGTAAGTTTAGAGATAATATAAAAATATCATATCAAAAAGTAGAATAAGTACCTCACTCTGCATAGCAAGGTCAATCTCTCACACTACAGACCTATCTTCCTTGCCCTCACCCATGACACCTATCCTAGGGAACCCTGACATCAGCACTGGACTTATTAAAGAGGAAGTAAACCCTGATGAGTTTACTTCCTCTTTCATTCCCTGCAAAGGTAAAGCATAATAGACTACTATGCATCGCATAGTAGTCCATTATGTGTCACTTACCTGACACAGGAGCCAGCGATGTCACCACTGTCCCCTGTAGTCCGGCGCATCCATCTTCTCGGTGGGTCTTCGCAGCTCCGCCTCTGTCATTCGGCGAAACCGCGATGACGTCACTCCCGTGCATGCGCACGGGAGCCTCCACGCGCGGCATATTCGCCGTTGATGGTGCCGCACTCAGTGCGCCTACGCGCCGCTGTCTGCGGCGCATGTGCCATAGACAGCGATGCCTGTCTTTCGGCAAATATCTCCTAAACCGTGTAGGTTTAGGAGATATTTCTTGGACCTACAGGTAAGCCTTAAACTAGGCTTACCTGTAGGTCAAAGTGTGTTGTAAGGGTTTACAACCACTTTAACATGAACCTCAGGAGGACCTCACTAGGCCAACAAGGAAGATCTTACCTTGTGGACTTTTGGCTACAGGACAGTTTGCTCTCTCAAGCCGATAATTTCCTACAAACTTTTTGGAGAGCTCACTGCACTTGTAACATAAACTCACACCTTTTGAATCAGTTTGTAGGAAAGGGAAACTGTCTAGACATACTTTGTCACTCCTATATGGTTATCTTCATATGCCAATGGGAATCAGAACAGGATATCCAGTTCACACTGCAACTAGATGAAAAAATCAAATTTGAAAAAAAATCTCCCTTTTAGCCCATAAATCATAAATAGTGAACCAGTACCTGGAAGTTGGGAACAAAATACTCACTAGATGTGTAGCACGGCCCTGCTTGGGTTTACCTGCTCATCTGCACTGCCGTGACCTGATGGACATTACAACCCACCTGCCACTCTGGGTTCAGACATCTTTGCACAACCTTAAAGCAATAAATTGGACAACTCTGTGCATTCATGTTCTGATAATGTTTACTAGAACAGTTCAAAGAAGATATTGTCACAAAGAGCAGGTAATAGATCTGCTGAGTTTTAGGCAACAGCATCAACTCAGCAAAGAAATTCCTTCAAATAACACAAGCCAAGATATTTGCAGGTAAAACGTTCTATTATATACACATGTACATTGGAGTTCTGCTTGCACCTGATAGGATAAACAAAGTTAAATGGTTATACTGACACATTTCTGTGAAAAGGTGGAGGGTCATCATCCAGAAAGTGTGATTCCTGTAAACAGAGTACATCAGCACGCAGTCTCTAAGCTTCTTTCCATACAGATGCCCTTTTTGCTGGATGATTTAATCCATGCACATTAAATGAAACTATATTAAGCATTATTAGCTAGGATAGAAAAAGAGTAGGATGATCCGCATACCTCTCTTGATTGCAGAACAATTTCGCAGTTGTACAGGCGTCCAAGTCGGGTTGGTTCCACATCTCCGGATGATAGGATCTTAGCACAGCAGAGGCCATCTCATGGGGGTGAAGGGTAGGCTCGAGGGACAAGAAAAAAACATAGAAGAAGAGGGAGAAAAAGGCATTACAGATAAAGAAAAAGAAAGAGTTCTGAAACGTTGTCATTCGCCATAGAAGTAAAAAGGGCGATTCAACTTGGAATCTGTAGGCAGTTTTCCTGCCTGTCATGTAACTGGGAGGAGAAAACAGCATTTACAAAGTTCCGCAGGTCCCGAGAGCATCTCTAAAGAGACTAACAAGTTTCAAACAGAATTGTAGTCCGGGGGCTCAATAGTTGCGGTTCAAACCTTTCTTTTTACGTGACACTACTTGCCAGTTGTCTTGAGATGGTATTTTAGACAGAGAGGCTGGGGTACTGTCAGTTTGGGAGGGGAGTATATCCCAATGTCTGAGTAAGTCCAAACCATCTTCCAGATTGTTGATCACCGTCGTTTGGCCCTCCCTGGAGATGGTAAGTTTGCATGGAAATCCCCATCTGTAGAGGATGGCATGGTTACGGAGAGCTTTAGTGATGGGCAGCAGCGCTTTCCTTTTTTGCATTGTGTGCTGTGATAAATCTGCAAATACTTGTAGATTGGCATAACGCTCCGGGGGTTGTTTGTTGGTCCGGAAGGCTAAAGTAAACTTCTCCTTGACCTGAAAAAAGTGGACCCTCATCAGAACATCCCTTGGAATGTTGTCTGGGAGATGCCATGGTTTTGGGAGGCGATGTATTCTGTCTATTGCTAGGTCAGAAGCAGGCAGGTCTGGCAGGAAGGCACCCATCAGTTCCTGGGCATATTGGAGTAGTTGTGCCGGCAACACCAGCTCCGGGACGCCCCTAAGTTTGACATTATTGCGTCTGGACCCATCCTCCAAATCTGCGACTTTTGCTTTTAGCCATGCCATCTCCTCCGATTGGTCATTATGGGCATCGACTACGGAGTTAATGGTAGTTGCGAATTCACCCATTTTATGCTCCACGTGGTCGATCCACATGCCCATTTCATTCATATCTGATTTGAACCCCCTCATGCACTCCCTCATGTCTGTATGTAGGGTGCTACGTAGGGAGACCAGCATATCTTTTAATGTAGTGTCGGATACAGGCTGGTTAGATGTAGGGAACGTGTCTATAGTTTCAGAGATTTCCCTGGTGTCCTCCAGCTGGTCACCCTCCCCACTAACCTGTTCCGTGTTGAGGGTCTCCGCCATCCGCGGTTTGGATTTTGCTGGGCTGAGGGAGAGCGGAGTAGACATTCCCGGAGATCTGTGTGGCGATCGGTTTTGCAGTCCTGGGCTTGGAGTCTCCGATCCGGAGCTGCTGGAAGCCGAGGGCGAGGCACCGTCAGCGCCATCTTGGAGTAGGCCTCGAGGGGTCAGCGGGAAGAATTGTGGTAGTTTCTTCAGTTGCGGTAAGCCTTTACGTTTACGGGTCATCTCGGCGAGATGGGAAGGAGATACGCCATCCAGCAATTCCGGTAATAGTCCGTGGAAGCACCCCGGTATATGAGTAAGGCTCTCGGTGTTACGGAGCTACTGTTTCATGCGGCCATACAGCAGCGCGGTAGCCACACCCCCATACTGACACATTTCTAATTGGGATACCTCAGCCAGCCTATAAACCCTTAACCCTAATGAGAGATCAGACTTAATGGCAATAGTATAAGGACCCTTGTAGCAATAATGACAGCAATGTCCCCGTTGCAGATCTGATGGTCTTCACTGGCAGTAGGAGCTCATTAATTGTATCCAATAAGGTGTAATAGCAAGCAATAAGGTTTCTTGAAATGGTAGAAGTTAAAGGTGTCTATTCACGGTGTTCAAGATAGATTCAGTAAAGTATTCCTGAGATAAACATGTCTGTGCAAAGTGTCTCAGTGAAACCATGAGAAAAGGATCTGTAAAGGTGGGCGAATGCCCTCTCACCAATAACCAGGCCAATTTAATACCCTCCAAAGAGCAGCTCTCGTAGCGACATGCGTGCAGCGGATGCGCCGTATCGATCTCCCGATGCAAAGCTCAGAACACAGGTTCGCAGGTGACTTAAGTGGTGTTGGATGACTGCCTGACAAACAGCAAGCAGTGCTACGCCCCTCTCTTCCAGGTTGTAATGTGGTACACCGTGTGGTCCACGAGTCACGTGACTGGCCTGAAGACAGCTATAAATAGCTATTTACACTGCTCATTTTTAGAGAGGATTTACACAGTGTCATATGCCAGCCTCTAATAGAGTGGCTGGCAGTTTAAAAAAAAAAGGCTTAACAAACACTTTAAATTGTGAGGTTGGACTAAATAGCCTCCTAGCATTCAGGATCAGGTGGTTATTTATTGGTGTGTTGTAGAAACCCATATTAACCTACTGTATGTATTTCATATTATTCATATTCATTTGTATATGTTATTAATATAATTGTCATCATTAATTATTATGATATTCATATTATTATTGTTATTATTATTATATACAGTAGTAGTGGTATTATCATTAAGAATATTATTCAATATTAAAGCAATAGTTATTATTCTTTATTAATGTATACTATATTATTCCATAATATAGAAAATCTTGATTTCTGAATGTTGAATTCTAGATGACCTCTCTGCTTCACACTGGTATTTTATGTAAGACAGTCACAAGTTTACTGGGTGAAAGTTTATTAGGATAATGTTCAGACAGTCCCATACAATCTCAGACACCTGTCTGAACTGTAGATGTCCCATTATTTTTATCTTTGGTTAGTTACAATGACGTTGAGTTTAACAATCAATCATATTGTACCACTTGTATTTCTATGGTCAAGAAATCATTATAAAAAGGCCTGCTTGCCTTTCTTTCTTTGAGCGAGTGATGAACTCGCTCCCAGCTGCAGCTGTTTGTTATTTTTACTCAGCGCCTAGAGGCGATTCAGTTCGCATTGTGCGCTATACAAGTATTTCATTCATTCACTCTTATTTGTAATTGTTAGTTTTATTGTTATTGTTTTCATTAAACCTCCTCCTTTATTGGAAATGTATTGCCTGATCATTTGTTACTTTTCCACATCAATTTGGAGGCCCCAGCGACATCAGCATACCCGGTAGCTGTCTAACTTAACTCCATGCTGGTGAGGCAATTCAAAATCTTTATTGCAAGTTCTGCATTGTGTTGTCCAGGTCTTCTCAGCAATAGGGGAGGAGAATGATTGCTGCTGGGTGAAAGGAATGTAGATTGTCTAGGGGTGGTTTTTTAACCCTCAATACCTCTGGTAAGATGTGACGCTCAATCCCCACAGGCCTGTGAGATGAGCCCATTGAGACAATGACACAAGACAACTAAGTCTCTCCGAGCAAATCTAATCTTTATTCTTTGGTGTGAAAATTTAAAGGGGGCTTTCAGAAAGTACCTCCCTTTGAACGTGTCATACAAATTATCCAATCATATACAAGTACAAACTATGACAAAAGGGAAACTAGTGATTTCTCAAAAATCATATGCTTTACAAGAAACTAATCAACTAAAGCTAGATAACAGTAACATGAAAAATGAAACTGGAATAGCAAGACTTGAGCATATCTATTCGTGAAGTGGGTTTTAGAGCAACACAAAATGGAAACCAATTTCTTAAAAAGGTTAGGTCTTCTGAACTGTAAGTGCATTAGATGCGTTGTAGAGGATGAGATACCCTGGGTGCTAGGTTTTATAAAATATTAAAGGGTAACCCTGCAGAGGTTTAGCTACCCTCTGTGTAACCTGAGTTTTACATGCATGTTGGTTTCCTATACTGATTAAATCAGTCTGGAAGAGGTTTTTAGGGGAGTTATTGGACCCTTGGAGAACCTGAATTGGTATCCTAGACCTACAAGAGGTCTGGACGGGGTTCTGGGGTAAGTATTTGGCCCTGGAGAACCTTAATTGGTGTCCTAGACCTACAAGAGGTCTGCACGAGGTTTTAAGGTAAATTTTTTGATCCCTGGGGAAACTGAATTGGTATCCTAGACCTACAAGAGGCCTGGACGAGGTTTTGGGGTAATTTTTGGACCCCTGGAGAACCTGAATTGGTATCCTAGACCTACAAGAGGTCTGGACTGTTAGAAAAGTTTTAAATGTTTATTGTGTGACTATTAGAAAATCAATAGTCCTGAGACTGATTTGTTAAAAAGCTTACTTCTGAACACATTATTGTATTAACTCATTGTATTGTTTTGTCTTAATTAACTCCATAGTAAGTTGTAGAATCATTAGATTTAACTAAATATGATAGCCTAAGAATGTACGGAACATGAATAGCAAATAAAGCGCCATCCTGTGCCATGACAACGTTATTTATGTTCCCTCAGCCAATAGAAGCATAGAGGTGTTATTCTTGTGGGGTATGAGGAGAGAGAGAGATATTCTTTTGTTGGGACTTTTTTCTGCAGCTTGTCCTGTAAGCATGTCTCCCTGTTGTGGGCCACATCAGAAATAAATTGTTTGCTTCTCAAATACATCTGGAGTTTTTACGGATCACAAGGGAAGTTCCTAACATTTTTGGTCTTTCGAGCCGGAAGCAACACGCTGGTTTTCAGATCAGACGGCCCGACAAAACTTCGGTGAGTATTGGACTTTGAAGCTCACTGAATATTAAAAGTCCCCCCATTCAATGTTATTTGGTGAAAAAGGGGCGGGGCCAAAGATCTGGATTCCACTGTCTGTTTCCGAACCTTGTGTGATCCAGTCCAGGTGTTTGAGAGGTAAGATAATTTAAATTATTCTTAATTCTTTCTAAGAGTCTTTTCTTCTCTTTCTCTTTGCTTCTGGTTTAATGTGTTGTAATTGCCGACATTGGTATTGATCCTATAATATTCTAGGTGGTCCAGTGCTCGTAGAGACACTTGGGGACGTTGTCTAAGGTAAAAAAATTACGTTGCCCGCTGTCCGGACAGATAACAAAAAGATTTGAGGTATACCGAATGTCAGAGGTTGAATGCCTGACTATTTGAGCGCTATTTAGTTAAGTGATCTAAATAGATCGCAAGGCTAACTTTCTTCTGTGTGTGTTTACTTTATCTTTGTTCATGTTTAACCCTTTTTGATTCTCTCGATAGTGTGGGGAGTGCTGATATTTTTTCTCTTGTATTGCTTTGTTCGTTTACATGTTTTTGTGCTGCGTATTTCTAAAAGGAGATAAGAAGCCAACGCACTGAACTCTCTCCCCCTCCCCCTTCGCTCATGTAAGGAATGAGGATTGCTCCTGCCAGAAGTTGTAAAAGTTAACCCTTGATTAGCTATGACAATACAGAAGGGTTATATTGTAAATATTAAAAATTAGCATAAAAGAAAACGAAGGTACACTGATGACACCAGGTTGCTTTATTATTTTAGCATGCCATGGTGTTACAGGAAGCAAGTGGCAGAAATTGTTTATAGTTTGGATAGCTGGGAAAAGGTAGATTGCACTTTGGAATGAATAGAATGTTGTAGAAATTATCAGGTGGCTTGATGAATGTGAAAAAAAAAAAATTAAAAAGAAAGAAAGTTCTATTTTGGGGACCTGTGGATAAGCTTAAATTGTCAGGACCCAAAGTTCAAAAAAGGTATGGGTTGGAAATGGCGGAGTATTGGCTTCAGCATGCTAGAATTAGGGTAGAAGGAAGAACAAAGGAAAAATGCCAAGCCCAATTGTCCCTAGTGGACAAAGAGGATGATCTCATCTGCTATACCAAGAGACCACCTCCTACTCAGGTGCAAGTAACTGCCCAGAGTAACACCTTCCCTGTGACATCCACCCCTGTCAAAGGAACCGCCTCTGAACAAAACCCCAACTCCACTTCCTCAATATCTCCAGACAGTAGTTCAGTCCTGGATATGAACAGATCGATCCTTGAAACATTAACTGATGCCATAACTCATGTACTAGGTGCCCCAGCAGGAGCCAAGAGACTAAGTAAACCTCCTATTAGGTATGGTGTGGAGGACGGTGAGGAATACCCCTGCGCCCCAGAAAATGCACAGGGACGGGGGGATCCATTGCTTCCAGAAAGCCCAGACTTAGGGAACAGGTTGACTGCCTTATTGAACAGATGCCATCTTAGATGGGTACAACGGACTGATTGGCAAAAAATAAATATGACAGTACAAGAAGACAAGGAAAGTGTCAGTGACTACCTAAATAAATTACGAGAGATTTTTAGAGTGTTCTCCGGGCTCCCCGAAGCTGAGGATGTGTATAGTGCATATTAACAACAGCTAAAGATTGTTTTTTTTAAATGGATTGAAACAGGATCATAAGGATTACATTGTTAAAAACATGGTTACTTACCGAACTGCATCAGTTTTAGATGTTTTACAATATGCTAAGCATTCTGAGAAGTATTTGAAAACAAAGGCAAAAAAGAATGTGAAAGTAAAGGTTTTTGTGCAAGGTGATGAAGGAGAGGAGGATGCAGAAGAGTACACTGCTGAGGCAGAACCAGAGGGGTCTCATACAGGAAGAGGCACAGGTGGTTTTAGAGGAAGGATTACTCTACAGAAATAGACAGTGCAACGAGAGTACTTCCACCCTGTGTACAAGCACTGGTAGCATCAGCGGTGTAGTGGTTAGCACTCTCGCCTAGCAGTGAAGGGGGTCGCTGGTTCGAATCCCAATCATGGCGCTGCCTGCCTGGAGTTTGCATGTACTCCCTGTGCCTGCGTGGATTTCCTCCGGGTGCTCTGGTTTCCTCCCGCACTCCGGGGACATGCAGGTGGGTTGATTGGCTTCTGTCCCGGTTGGCCTTGGTATATGAATGGGGACGTTGGATCCTTGGGGGTGGAGAACGATGTGGGTGTACAGGGGTAGGGGCTAGACACTCACTCAGGCTGAACCGGATGGACTGGTGTCTTTATTCAACTTTACTAACTGAAAAGGTACCACATGCAGTGTCTGTTATCCTGTTACAACAAAAGGTATCATATTTGAGCCCAGCACGACACTTTTCCTGCATGACAATACTCTTGACAAAACCTCACTTAACAATACAGAGGTGTACTACATTAAAACCATCCACACATGACTGTGCTGCTGCCATCACTGAAAAGGTACTGCCACAAAGTGATCTGAAAGATATACCGTTATCTAACCCTGACATGATACTTTTTGTTGATGGTTCTAGTAAGAAAAATCCAGATGGCACAAATGCAACAGGATATGCAGTAGTGACACAGGATGAGATTTTGGAAGCGGGGCCACTACCAAAACATTATTCAGCACAAGTTGCAGAACTTGTAGCACTGACAAGAGCATGTATACTGTCAGAAGGAAAATCTGTAACCATATACACTGACAGTCAATATGCTTTTTCAACAGTACATGTTTTTGCACAACAATGGAAAAACAGGGGGATGATCACCTCCAGTGGTAAACCAATTTCACATACGGACTTCATTTTAGAACTCCTAGATGCAATACAGTTACCAAAAACAGCTTGCAATCTGTAAATGTCAAGCACACACAATATATACGGACCCCATCTCAAAGGTAAATAAAAGGGCAGATGAAGCTGCCAAAATAGCGGCACAAGAAACACATAAAATAATGACAGAACAGGAAATCATAGTGATAGATCATACAGTCCTTACTGAAATGCAGCAAAATGCCCCCCCCCCCCCCCCCCCGGGAAAAAACAATATTGGAAAACAAAGGGTTGCACAATAATTGATGACATTTACACGTCACCTGAAGGGAAACCGGTATTACCAAAATCTTTATTTAGGTATGCAGCAGTATTGACACATGGAGTAACGCATGTGTCAAACAGGGGGATAACTGAGATGTTAAATAAAGTATGTACAGCCTAGGGATTCACAAATTACTCAAAAACTTTTTGCTCTCAATGTCTTATATGTGCAAGACACAATGCTCAGGGAGGTATAAGACCACAGAAAGGGCAGTTCCCTACACCACAATATCCATTCCAACACATTTGCATGGATTTTATTGAATTAGACAAATGTGAAAGGAAGAAATATTGTTTGGTACCCAGGCACCCTGACCAAATGGGTGGAGATATTCCCGACAGGAAGTGCAGATGCACAGACTGTAGCCAAAGCATTACTAAGAGATATTATTCCTAGATTTGGAATCCCTGAAAGGATTTACAGTGATAATGGACCCCATTTTGTAATTAAAGTGGTTGTATGGTCAATTTTTTAACTTTTACCTACAGGAAAGCCTATAATAAGGCTTACCTGTAGGTAAAAAAAATATCTCCTAAACCTGTACGGTTTAGGAGATATTCCCCTCGGTATGCGCCGCTGACTGCAGCGGCGCATGCGCACAAGGGGGTTCCCTCCGCGAAAATCCGGCAGCGCTCGTGCGGCCGGACTGAAATCTCCTGCGCGCATGCGCGGGAGTGACCGGAGCCGCGATACCCGGAAGAGACGCCGAGGGAGCATGTCGGCTCCCTCGGCGTGGATCGGGCCAGATGTCGGGGCCTCGTTGTAAGGTAAGTATTTCATAATGAGCTAGTATGCGGTGCATACTAGCTCATTATGCCTTTTGCTTTGCAGGTTTAAAAAAAATAAATAAAAAATTGCGGGTTTACTACCGCTTTAACAAATATACAACATTTGACAGAAGTGATGAGAATTAAAGGGAAATACCATTGTGCCTATCATTCCCAATCAGCTGGATTGGTAGAAAGACATAATGGCATTCTAAAAAGCAAACTGAGAAAAGCTATGGAAGAAATAGGTAAAAATAATTGGATGTGTTGCCTACTAGTAGCTGTGACCAGTATGTATATCACACCCCCAAAATAAGATGAAAAAGGTGCATGTGGGAGATTGGGGTCTCAATAAAAAGTAATAAGAAAAAAGCAGTGGTACTCCCCAAGGTGGGATGGTCCTTTCAAAGTCCTTTTAACTACCCCTACTGTGATAAGGATTGCAGAGAGGTCTACCTGGATTCACCAGTCCCATTGTAAAAACGTTTTACAGGCAGAGTAGGGCCAGATGGCTACCAGAGGTTCAGAAAATCCGGCTACAAAGGGAGGTCTCACACAAGGTGGGACTTGTCTCAAACCGATGAAGTCTCCCTCCCCTTCCAACTCCCCTATCCTATCCGCTGGAACTCTGTAGCTGGTTAGGATGAAAGGGACAGTAATTATCCTTGGGTTACTGGTGACTCTAGGAGAGGCATCCATAAGAGGGGGTAGGCGCTATGGAAGAGTAGAGGAACCTTTGAATTAGGAAAGAACAGGAAAAGCATTAAATCTAAAACTTTATAGAGGGAATAACTAGCACTATACTGGTAGACTTCTGTCAGATTGCAGATTGTGGGGATACAACTGGGGCTAGAGGACTTCTATGGGCAGATAAATATATCTGCTGGCTCTGGAATAGGGCAGGATGTCAAGCATGGAATCAGGCCCTGTGGACTACAGCGCATCAAGATTGGGGGTATAATCAACCAGGGGCTAAAAAGAGTGGAATAAAGGAGAGACTCATAATCACAAAAGCGGCCAACTCCCCCTTCCAATAGTAAGAACTGTAACCAACTATTAATAACATTAAAGGAGCCGAGGAAGGAAGATCAGCGGTTGTATTCCATGGGAGCATGGGTGTCAGGAACTGATCCCTCAGGAACATTTTTCTTTGAGGTATTACCACCTAATAAAACTATAAGATTCACTAACCTAACAATAGAAGATGCCATAGCTTTGGAGACGGGCGACCAAGAAAAAAATGAGTGGTTAGAATGGTTGAGGTACACGGTTAGAACTCTGAAAAAGGAAAACTGTTTAGTTTGTGCCGGAGCCAGACCACATTTAGCAACAGTTCCTTTTCCTCTAGATCACAATACAGATCCAGAAGGTTTAAAATGTATGTTGCAATTGTATAATAAGAGCTATAAACCTGAAGAAAATTCTACTTGTCACACATTGAGTTTGTTGTTTCCCCCAGTACAGAGACCTCAGATACCTCCAGTGGTTACCGCTTATCCGGGCAACTTTACTTGTTTTGCACTCCCAGGGACCCGTAGCGCGGTGGATCTTGGGTCACTGCCTGATGACTACTGTGTGGAGAGGATTAACACGGACAACGGTGACTGGGTTGGACATGACATTCAGAAAGCTGATGTCTGGTGGATGTTTGGGGATAAGAAACTGCGAGCTAGACTGCCGCCCAATGCCCAAGGGGATTGCGCTATGGTCCAGCTGGCTATGCCCCTGAGAATCCTGTCAGAATACCCGTGGACTAAGAGTCACCGACAGTATCGGAGGGACACCTCTCCCTTGGGGTCATTTGACTCTCAGATCTACATAGATGAGATTGGGGTTCTTTGCGGGGTGCCGGACGAGTTTAAAGCCAGGAATCAGGTGACAGCTGGGTTTGCGTCTCTTCTCTGGTGGGTGACTATAGATAAAAATGTTGACTGGATTAATTATATATATTATAACCTACAATGATTTGTAAACTATACTAGGGATGCTGTGAAGGGCCTAGCAGAACAGTTAGCCCCCACATCTCTAATGGCCTGGCAGAACCCAATGGTTTTAGATATGGTCTTAGCTGAAAGAGGAGGGTATGCAAAATGTTTGGTAGCATGTGTTGTACCTTTATCCCTAACAATACAGCTCCTGGAGGGACAGTGACCAGAGCCTTGGAAGGACTGACTGCGCTATCGAATGAATTGGCGGAAAACTCAGGTATTAATGATCCATTCACAACTTGGCTTGAAGGAATGTTCGGTAAATGGACTGGATTTAGCACATCATGTTTGATCTCAATCGCTGTGGCTTTGGCTGTTTTGGTTACTTGCGGATGCTGCTGCATTCCCGGTATTCAAGGACTTTCACAAAAACTCATTGAAACTGCAGTCTGAAGAACAATGTATCAACCCTCTCTACCTCTGAGGAGACCTATGTGGACATTGAAGCTCAACTTAATGACATACAGTCCGAAAGTTTATAACACAGGGACCATCATCGAAATGTGTTGAGATAAAATAGTCACACAAAGAGGAGGGAATGTTAGAAAAGTTTTAAATGTTTATTGTGTGATTATTAGAAAAACAATAGTCCTGAGACTGATTTGTTAAAAAGCTTACTTCTGAACACATTATTGTATTAACTCATTGTATTGTTTTGTCTTAATTAACTCCATAGTAAGTTGTAGAATCATTAGATTTAACTAAATATGATAGCCTAAGAATGTACGGAACATGAATAGCAAATAAAGTGCCATCCTGTGCCATGACAACATTATTTATGTTCCCTCAGCCAATAGAAGCATAGAGGTGTTATTCTTGTGGGGTATGAGGAGAGAGAGAGATATTCTTTTGTTGGGACTTTTTTCTGCAGCTTGTCCTGTAAGCATGTCTCCCTGTTGTGGGCCACATCAGAAATAAATTGTTTGCTTCTCAAATACATCTGGAGTTTTTACGGATCACAAGGGAAGTTCCTAACATGGACAAGGTTCTGGAGTAATTTTTTTGAACCCTAGAGAACCTTAATTTGTATCCTAGACCTACAAGAGGTCTGGACGAGGTTTTGGGGTACATTATTTGACCCCTGGAGAACCTGAACTGGTTTCCTAGACTGGCAAGTCCAGTTTGGAAGAGGTTCTTGGGTTGCCTAAGTTTAAATGCATGTTGGGATCCTGGATTGGTAATCAATCTGGAGGAGGCATTGGGGTTATCAGACCCCTGGAAAGCCTAAGTTAAATATTTTTTTTAAGGATGAGTACTGAGATGTAGTTACCAGTAGAAAAAAAGGTACCTTTTTATTGTATGTGAAAAGATAACACAGAACATAAAAGTTGTGGTGTAAAACAATACTCATGAGTTTAGAATTATCAGGAAAGGTAAGTCCTGACACATAAATAAGGTAAACCTTTTGGTGCTCCATTTGTTAACAAAGTTAAAAGGTATGTACTATGTAATATAGGTGTATATATGTTTATATGTATCTGTTATAACTGTCTGTTTTGTCTGAGTACTAAATGAGTTAAGATCAGGTTGAGACATTCCTGATCGTCATAGCTTTGTGGTGTTTGTTTTATGTCTTGAGACAAGTGTTTTTGTAAGGAGACGCATGCACGTTTGGTGCCTATTGAGCACTGCTGTCCATAAGTAATTACTAACGAATCTGTCATTTATAATCAGTCTGTGAATATTTGTATATACAGGTACTCCTCACTTGGCGACCGGGTTCCATTCTGAAGACCAGGTCTTTAAACTAATTGGTCATTAAATGAGGAGCCACAAGTAATCATTATTTCAAGCATTCTTCACTACTGTATTGTATTGTGAAAAAAAAAGTTCAAACACAAAACTCCAAAACAATAGCGTTGCTTTAATTTGCATAAGTGCAGAACACAAATGAAAATTCTGTACTGTACTGAACAATACAATGATGTATAGTGCGTCGTTTGGGTGGGGGGAGCTGGTCCTAAGTCCGAGTGGTCATTAAACAGGTAGGTCATTGGGCGAGGAGCATCTGTATATGCATAGATGTGTGTATATAGTCAGGAATTTGTGTTCGTATGTATGAATACTTTGCTAGGTGGAGTGACTGTGTATTGCTATATAGAAAACAGAAGATAATGACATTTTGTTAATGAATGTTCACAAATGTAAGTTCATTTCTTTGTAATCTTTGTAGACCGTTAAAGAGTATTGTATGTGTTTTAATGGAGGGAGACTGATCATCTTCCAAATGAGGTTAGAATTAAGGATGAGCCGAACACCCCCCAGTTCGGTTTGCACCAGAACTTGCGAACTGGCAAAAAATTTGGACAAACACACGAACACCGTTAAAGTCTATGAGACATAAACTTGAAAATCAAAAGGGCTAATATTAAAGACTTATATGCAAGTTTGCCATAAATAGTGTTTGGAGACCTGGGTCCTGCCCCAGGGGACCATGTATCAATGCAAAAAAAGTTTTAAAAATTGAATTTTTTTTCCGGGAGCAGTGATCTTAAAGTGAAACAATAAAAATGAAATATTGCTTTAAATATCGTGCCTGGGGGTGTCCTTAGCATGCCTGTAAAGTGGTGCAGTTTTCCCATGTTTAGAACAATACCGCAGCAAAATTACATTTCTAAAGGAAAAAATGTCATTTAAAACTGCCTGCAGCTGTAATGAATTGTTGGGTCTCGGAAATATAGATAAAACTAATTGAAAAAAATGTCATGGGCCCCGCCCCAGTCCATTAACAGGGTATGGTATGAATATTAAAGAGGAAGTAAAGCCAAATAAAAAAAAAAAAATAGACCCTGCAAGGCAAAGGCATAATGAGCTAGTATGCACAGCATACTAGCTCATTATGAATAACTTACCTGAGATGGAAGCCCCCGAAGTGACCCTTGTTGTCCTCCTCTGATGCCGCCATCTATCCAGAAATAACTTCCGGGTATTGTGGAACCTGCACTGTGACTGTCCGGAGCCGCAATGATGTCACTCCCACGCATGCGGGCGCAAGCCACTACTAACGGCATGATCGTCATTAGCAGCAGCATGCATGGCATGGCATGGCATGCTCAGTACGCCTGCGCACCGCTGTCTACGGCATATGCGCCATAGACAGCGGTGCCTGTCTTTTACAAATATCTCCTGAACCGTGTTGGCTTGGGAGATATTTCTTGCACCTACAGGTAAGCCATAATATAGGCTTTCCTGTAGGTGAAAGTGGTCTGTAAGGGTTTACAACCACTTTAAGAGGAACCCCGAACCAAAATTTTTAAAAATTGTGTGGGGCTCCCCCCAAAATCCATAACAGACCGTTATCTGAGCGCACAAACTGGCAGGCCACAGGAAAAGGGGGGGTGGGAAAGACCCCCTCCTGAACCATACCAGGCCACATGCCCTCAACATGGGGGGGGTGCTTTGGAGTCACCCCCAAAGCACCCACCAACATGCTTGACTGTAGGCAAGACACACTTGTCTTTGTACTCCTCACCTGTTTTCCATGGCATACGCTTGACACCATCAGAACCAAATAAGTTTATCTTGGTCTCATCAGACTACAGGGTATAGTTCCAGTAAGCCATGTCTTTAGCCTATTTGTCTTCAGCAAACTGTTTGCTGGCTTTCTTGTGCATCATCTTTAGCAGAGGCTTCCTTCTAGGACAATAGCCATGCAGACCAATTTGATGCAGTGTGTGGCATATGGTCTGAGCACTGGCAGGCTAACCCCTTCAACCTCTGCAGCAATGCTGGCAGCACTCATACATCTATTTCCCAAAGACAACCTCTGAATATGATGCTGAGCACATGCACCCAACTTCTTTGGTCGACCATGGTGACGCCCGTTCTGAGTGTAACCTGTCCTGTTAAACCACTATATGGTCTTGGACACCATTCTTCAGCACAGTTTCAGGGTCTTGGCAAACTTCTTATAGCCTTGGCCATCTTTATGTAGAGCAACAATTATTTTTTTCAGATCCTCAGAGAGGTCTTTGCCATGAGGTGCCATGTTGAACTTCCAGTGACCAGTATGAGAGAGTGAGAGCAATAACACCCCATTTAACACACCTGCTATCTTTTCACACCTGAGAGACCTTGTAACACTAACGAGTCACATGACACAGAGGAGGGAAAATTTCTAATTTGGCCCAATTTGGACATTTTCACTTAGGGGTATACTCACTTTTGTTGACAGTGTTTTAGACATTAATGACTGTGTGTTAAGTTATTTTGAGGGGAAAGCTCATTTTCACTGTCATACAAGCTGTGTAGTCACTACTTTACATTTTAGTAAAGTGTAATTTCTTTAGTGTTGTCACATGAAAAGATATAATAAAATATTTACAAAGATGTGAGCGGTGTACTCACTTTTGTGAGATACTGTATGTATATGTATGTATCTATAGTCTTGTTACTTTATTAAACATTAGTTTAGCCTTATCTCAGATATGTGGCTTGTTACATTTATTGATGTGGGGAAAAATGTTTTATGGAGACATGATCACAATGTGTTAATGTGTCAATTGTAATTAAATAAACTGTAATGACATTCTATTTACTTATGGCCCCTTAAAAGACATATGATATGTTTTATTCTTAAATTTAGAAAGTTTTACTGACAACAGAAACTGTGACATATAAAAATGTGAAGCTTTCTTCTCTTATAAACAGAGGTATTTGTTGCTAGTGATGGTACACTCAAATAGTTAGATATATTAACGGGGTTGTGAATCCTGGTGTTTAGGATGCATAAGGCTGGGTTCACACCGCTGCGGGGGGAGAACCGGATGTGATTCGCACAGCAAATCACATCCGATCTCCGTAGCGCTGCGAGTTCAGCCATACAGATAGTATGGCTGAACTCGCAGCGGTCCCGCAGCAAACTCGCACGGGACCCTTTTTTGGGTCCGCAACGGAATCGGATCGCATGGGGGTTCACACCATGCGATCCGATTCCTGTGCGAGTCGGCAGATCGCACTGCGATATGCCGACGGATCTGGGGGTGTCATTAACATAACATTGACACCCCCAGCCGTCCGCATAGGGCAGTGTGAACTGCCGGCGGGAGGTATGCGATGCGGGAAAACGCCGCGGATTCGCGGCGTTCCCGCATCGCAGCAATGTGAACCTAGCCTTAAGGTGAAAAAACTTCTAGCTGTCACCGGCCCCCAGCCCCCCCCCCCCCCATTTTACTTACCTGAGGCCTGAATTAATTTGGCGTGATGCACTGTCCCTCTCTCCATGGGGTCCTGGCTCTTGATTGGATAGATTGATAGCAGCACAGCCATTGGCTCCCACTGCTGTCAATCAAATACAATGATGCGGGTGCCGGGGTGGAGCCTATTTCGGCATTCATGTCTATGGAGCATGCCTGCAAGGTAACCCCCTGGGAGAGCACTTCTCCTAGGGGGTTATTTGATGTGGGGAGGATCTACGAGAGCCGCCACGGGACCCCAGTAATTGAGAATCGGGGCCAATCGGAGCCGCACAGTGGAGGTAAGTATGACATGTTTGTTATTTAAAAAAAAAAAAACTTTACAATTTCTTTAAGTCTGTAGGATGTAGATCTAGGCATTGTTTCATCATTGATAATAACACTAAATAATGTGTAGCTGCCATAACCCGTTGCAGGGCGGCCTTGACTTAATGGGCTTACTGGTTACCTTCTCTTGGCCTGCTCCTCCACTTCTAGGGGTTCCCAGGGTTGATACCCAATGACTTGTACACTGACACAGATGAAGTCCTTTCAAAAAGGTTTTATTTTGCAGTAGAACTTTCAATTAACACAGTCTCTTAGGGAACAGAGGGCACGGGTGAAGAACTCAGGCACCTTGAACTGCAGGTCTAGGAAAGTCTCTATTTCCACCCAGAGAGTAGCCGCTCGCAGCTGGGCACTTCAAGGCTGAACAGATCTCTAGCCAGAGATCATGGCAGTCAGCACGTTGACTCAAACTTGAATAAACAAGGGTGAACAGGAACCTTTTTCCTCCGTACCTGGAATGTTTCCTGTCTCCTCAATGGTACTGGAAAAATGTGAATTTGTCAATGTCCTTTTCAACTCAGTAACCAGGCACTTCTCAGGATGCCACTTGCCGACCCTCCTCCGAAGAGTCCTCCCCTGGTCACTTCCACAAGCTGTGGTGTCCCTCCAAGCCGAGAGCACACCCGGACACTTTGAATCCTCCCTCAGTTACTGCGCCTCGGACCAGCCGTTTCTGAGACTTGGGAGCAGACAGATCCCTACCCCAGACCAAGCAGGTCTATCAGGGGCCACTGACAGGAACAAGTTGCGGGGTGTTGAACACCCCGTGACCGGGACCCCTCACTGGGCTACCCTGGTCCTGGAACCAGACTAGACTACACGGGTCTCTCGAACAACTCTGGAACCCCGAACACGGGACTCACACCCCTTTACGTACCCCTTCCCAGACTCCTCAGCGGGCCCGGCACTCCCACTGATTGGCTCCGAGAAGGCGGATACCTAAACATCCAACCAGACTTGGTTCTAGCCTGTCATGTGCACCTCACCGTTCACATGACCAGGCAGAACTTCCAAACACAGCCTGGCCAGACTGGTGTTAAGGCCAACCTACACAATTAACCCTCAGAACCTTTACTGTTCTGAGGCCAAAAATTTAATTTACAAGCGTGTGACATTTGATCCCAAATGTCATCCGTTACAAATGTTTTCAGGTTGTATTGTCTTCTTTCAAATAAGTAGGGACATATTAATGCACATTTTCTTAACCTCTTTGGACAGAATGTGCAAGTGACCGTGTAACGTGTAATTTTATTTTATTTCTTTTTAATTATGAACATTGTCATAATATAGTTTCATAAAATGTAGTTACAAAAGTACAAAAGTCTATTTTATGTGCCTGTATATAGATTATATTGAAATGAAAGAACAAAGCCGTAGCTATAGATGTACTTTAATAAATACCTGCTCCTTTTTAAAGTAAATCAAAGTTATTTCATATGGTCATGCAAATGTACGAGACAACAGCTAAGTGTTTGATGTGGGAAGTGTTTCCCAGGATTGGGGTGCACACAGCACTGATATGAGATAATGTTACCCAATTTTATGAAAAAAGTAGTAACATTCTGTTCTATGCTTGACATAGACCATAGAACCTTGTATCCACACACACATTCATTGGTGGACAGGATGTATGGGCTGTTGTAGACCAAATTAAATACAATTTACTGGGCCATATGAAACTTTGGATAGATTTTGTCACTACTTTTAGAAGTTCTAGAGGCAAATGATAGTTGCTTAGACTGAATAGCGTACAGTGTGAGATAAAATGTTCACGTGTTAAAAGAATTAACTAAATTGGTGCAGTTTTGTTTCTAAACAGATCCTTGTTTTAGATGTGATCTCTTGTTCCAATAAAGGAATGTACCATCAGTAACCCTTGAAGACTGCAAGTACATTAAAGATCATAAAACGAAGCGGAAGAATTCATAATTCAAGTGTCCATTTAAATGCACATTTGTGGCAGTGACATTTTCAGTTTCTATAATAGTCAAAGTCTGAGTGAGATTAGCAGGAGTGTTATTCACATAAGTGCAAGTGGAATGCATACAAGAGGCTGTTGCAGAAAGACATTAGAACTATTTATTTCAGTAATGGACAATCCTACATAATTGTATGTGATCCTCTGTATTTAGAGAATTACCTTTGTTTTGATTGTTATATACCGTATTTATCGGCGTATAACACGCACTCTTTCCCCCTTAAAATCGGGGGAAAGTCGTGGGTGCGTGTTATACGCCGATCCCCACTGTCTGTGAGCCGAAAATAGCGAGAAGCGGCGAAAAATAGCGAGCGCCGCCAAAAAATACAGAGCGCCGCCGTTCAAGACCGAGCACCGGCAAAAAAGACCGAGCCGACTGCTTGGCTCCGCTCGCAGTCCCGCCTGCCTGCTGTTTCTGGAGCTCGCTCGCAGTCCTGCCAGTCTTTTTCAGCAGTGCTCGCTCCAGAAACAGCAGGGAGGGGGGACTGCTAGCTTCGGCGGCGTTCAGTATTTTTTGGCGCGCTCGCTCGGTCTGTCTCGGCGGCTGGAGATTTTAACGTAGGCAAGGCTGCAAACGGTGCTGGGCAAGCTGCAAATGACACTGGCAAGCTGCAAATAACACTGGGTAAGGCTGCAAATGACACTGGCAAGCTGCAAATTATGCTAGGCAAGCTGCAAATGACACTGATCATTCTGCAATGATGGACAAGGCTGCAGATGCACACTGATGGGTATTTAAATGTAAGTTTTTTTTCCTTAAACTTCCCTCCTAAAACTTTTTTTCCTTAAAATGCCCTCCTAAACTGGGTGCGTGTTATATGCCGGGGCGTGTTATACGCCGATAAATACGGTATGTCATAAGTATTATTATTGTGAATACTTTAAAATGGAACTTTGGTCAGAAAATTAAGTCCTGCTGGATCACTTGATGCTGACACCTTTTGCAGGTATAGCTATGAAACAAAGTAAAAATAAGTGCCTATACTGTTTAAAACCCAGTCTCACCCTGCTCTGCACATGCTCAGTTGTGCTCTATTTTTTTTTTTATGGCCACTGATTCAAATCTAGAGGCCAGTCTGTTGACAACCTAAAACTACTGCTGCTCAGAGGTTCTGGTCTTAAGTAAAATGGTAGAATAAATATTAATGTGGAATGTATTTTTCTTGCTAATGAACATTATTTGTTATCACGTGTTTATGGGTAAAGTTTCACTTTCAGAAAATGTTCAATCATTATAAACAGATTGTTTTATCATTTTTGGATGTAAAACAAAAAAAGTGGGGAGGTGTAATTTAATGAGTATGACATTTTGCTAAGAATGTATGATATTGATGCTTTGTAAGATAAGTTATGTTATTTATATCCTGATATTTGCATGATGTGGGCCAAGAATTTATATGTTGGGGGATACGTAAAAAAAAAAAAAAAGAGCAAGATGTATGTGTGTGTGTGTGTGTGTGTACAGATTTATTTATTTAATTACTTATAGTTCCACGAGGTTAGAAAGGAATTGGAGATGAGTAATTTTTACTATGTTATCTTTTATTTTTAATATGTTGCTTTATAATTCATGTTTTAAGACATACAGTGCCTTGCGAAAGTATTCGGCCCCCTTGAACTTTTCAACCTTTTGCCACATTTCAGGCTTTAAACATAAAGATATAAAATTTTAATTTTTTTGTAAAGAATCACCAACAAGTGGGACACAATTGTGAAGTGGAACGAAATCTATTGGATAATTTAAACTTTTTTAGCAAACAAAAAACTGAAAAGTGGTGCGTGCAAAATTATTTGGCCCCTTTACTTTCAGTGCAGCAAACTCACTCCAGAAGTTCAGCGAGGATCTCTGAATGATCCAATGTTGTCCTAAATTACTGATGGTGATAAATAGAATCCACCTGTGTGTAATCAAGTCTCTGTATAAATGCACCTGCTCTGTGATAGTCTCGGGGTTCTGTTGAAAGCGCAGAGAGCATCATGAAGACCAAGGAACACACCAGGCAGGTCCGTAATACTGTTGTGGAGAAGTTTAAAGCCGGATTTGGATACAAAAAGATTTCCCAAGCTTTAAACATCCCAAGGAGCACTGTGCAAACGATCATTTTGAAATGGAAGGAGTATCAGACCACTGCAAATCTGCCAAGACCTGGCCGTCCCTCTAAACTTTCAGCTCAGACAAGGAGAAGACAGATCAGAGTTGCAGCCAAGAGGCCCATGATCACTCTGGATGAACTGCAGAGAACTACAGCTGAGGTGGGAGAGTCTGTCTATAGGACAACAATCAGTCGTACACTGCACAAATCTGGCCTTTATGGAAGAGTGGCAAGAAGAAAGCCATTTCTCAAAGATATACATAAAAAGTCTCGTCTAAAGTTTGCCACAAGCCACCTGGGAGACACACCAAACACGTGGAAGAAGGTGCTCTGGTCAGATGAAACCAAAATCGAACTTTTTGCCCACAATGCAAAACGATATGTTTGGCGTAAAAGCAACACAGCTCATCACCCTCAACACACCATCCCTACTGTCAAACATGGTGGTGGCAGCATCATGGTTTGGGCCTGCTTTTCTTAAGCAGGGACAGGGAAGATGGTTAAAATTGAGGGGAAGATGGATGCAGCCAAATACAGGTCCATTCTGGATGAAAACCTGTTGGAGTCTGCAAAAGACCTGAAACTGGGACGGAGATTTATCTTCCAACAAGACAATGATCCCAAACATACAGCAAAATCTACAAAGGAATGGTTCACAAATAAACGTATCCAGGTGTTAGAATGGCCAAGTCAAAGTCCAGACCTGAATCCAATCGAGAATCTGTGGAAAGAGCTGAAAACTGCTGTTCACAAACGCTCTCCATCCAACCTCACTGAGCTCGACCTGTTTTGCAAGGAAGAATGGGCAAGAATTTCAGTCTCTCGATGTGCAAAACTGATAGAGACATACCCCAAGCGACTTGCAGCTGTAATCGCAGCAAAAGGTGGCTCTACAAAGTATTAACGCAAGGGGGCTGAATAATTTTGCACGCCCCACTTTTCATTTTTTTATTAGTTAAAAAAGTTTCAAAAATCCAATAGATTTCGTTCCACTTCACAATTGAGTCCCACTTGTTTGTGATTCTTCACAAAAAATAAATTTTTTATATCTTTATGTTTGAAGCCTGAAATGTGGCAAAAGGTTCAAGGGGGCCGAATACTTTCGCAAGGCACTGTACAAGAGGTAGAAAGTAAACCAGAGTAATTACAATTAGGCTACTGACTTAAACAGTATAGCAGTGACTGACAGAAGAGACCCATTGTATAATATTCTACAGTATATTATGTATATGTATATTATGTGCAGGGATGGACAAAAAGTGAAATAGTTTTGGGTTTAGAAAACTTTGTGGGAAGACTACAGGATTAAAATGAATGAAATATCTGGACTGACTATATTGACCTATGACATGACCATGGTAATAGTGACTGGTAGGTGGAGCCAAGGTTAAGAAATTATATGAATTTTACATTTATTGTATGGGGAACAGTATTGGCTGGAAATTAGGAAATAAAATTTAAAAGAATAATCTATACAAAATATTTCATACTGAAAACATGTACTAATAATCTTTAAGAATAGTCTAATGCCGTGTACACACGACCAGACTTTCTGGCAGACTAGGTCCAAAGGGATTATTCCGTCGGACAATCCGATAGTGTGCGGGCTAGTCTGATCATTTTTCAAAAAAAAAAAAAAATCAGACGGACCTAGAAATAGAACATGTTTCAAATCTATCTGACGGACATAATTCCGACGGACTAAAATAAGGAAAACCGTTTGTCTGTGTGCTGGTCTGACGGACCAAATACGACGCAAGGGAAGCTATTGGCTACTGGCTATTGAACTTCCTTGTTTAGTCCCGTTTATTTCATCATGTTCAAAATGAACGGACTTTCGAACGGACTCAGTCGTTCATGTGTGACTAAGTCCGTTAGTTCGGAAAGTCAGTCGGGAAGACTGTCCGACCTACTCTGCCGGAAAGTCCGGTCGTGTGTATAAGAGTATTGTATTATTATAAAACTATATAGATACGTGTATATTATTTTAATGGATGTTGTACAAGTAAAAGGAATGCATTAAATAATTTATTAAATTAAGTTATTAGATAAAATGAAAGTGTAGGAGCCATTGCTTTGTAGGTTGCCCTGAAATGCTTACCAGGGGCCTATTGTATCCTGACACTGACAATTTTTTATTTTTTACAACTATAATTTTGAAGTGTATTTTATATGCAGACAAATATCGGATGATCGCAAAAGACATGATACAACTTTTTAAAAATGTTGATTGCTACAAAGGAAGGTTTTTAATGCAATAGAGGAGGAACTGGAAAATCTGAGACTTGGATCTTTGCAGAACAGGTATGTACTGAACTTGTGTCTTACAGCAGCCAAAGCAGCTTGTGCTATGATACTGGATCAGCAAAGAAGGATGATGATGAAGAAGGAGATCTCTCCAGATACATCAAGCACTTGGCTACGCTGAAAAGACCTATGCAGGAAAAGGCAGAGCCTTATGGGACTGAGTCTGCTGAATGGTCCCTGGAACCACATACTTGACTTTCATTCACTAGCTAAATGGATTTTGTTCCTCTTCCCTGTTATCCTTGATGTAAATAACTGTTATCTGTTGCAAGAAGTTTGTGGCAAGGATGATCACGATGCCACTGAGACTGACAACTATGTCTTCCCTGCCACATATGGAGAAGACTTTGCAGCTAAAGAAGAACATACAATGTGTTTTTGAATGGACTGTGTTTTTTTTTGGACTATTTATGTGATAAGTGTCGGTACATAGGGTCTCTGCAGGGCATGGGGGGTGATCTGTATTGTAATTGCTGTGAGGCTTATGTAAAACCTCAACAGGGGGGAAATATGTTGTAGAAATCCATATTAACCTACTGTATGTGTAGCACTGACCCCCGAAGGAGCGGCTGGTTTTCTTGGGCTTACCGTTTTCCTCCTTCGCATTGTAGCTCGTCGTTCTTGTCTAGGGGTTCCCAAGGTTGATGGCCCAATAACTGCAGAGACCGACACTTGAATTCATTTTGGAATTTTTATTTGCTTAAAACGTTGAACAGTAACACAGTCTCTCAGTTGGGAATAGAGGGTGTAGGTATGGAAGCTCAGGCACTTTGAAACTGCTGACACTTAATAAATGTCTCTCTCTCTAGGTAATCCAGGGAGTAGCCACTCACAGCTGGATATTTCCACTGTCGGATAAGTCCTGGTTTTAGGCACTTAGCAGCCGACACAGGAATCAACTTAGCAAAGTCTCTGCCACAGACTTGGTTGCAAACTTTTACATAAACACAAAACAAAAAGTCTCTCACAAGAACTTAGTTGTAACAGAAGGATAGGAATAGGAACTTTCTTGAGGTACCAGTATCTTGCAAAATGGATAAAAAAACAGAAGAACTCTGGATAGCCGCACTCTGGATCGATTAAAGTGAATTGTGCCTTTATTGTTTCAACTAAAAAAACTCACATCACACAAATCACAGCAGCAAAGGAAAAAATTCAGAACAAAAAGACTGACGCGTTTCTCATTAAAATTAGCGCTTACTCATAGCTTATATCAGTATCTTGCAGCCGCTCCAGCGATACCGTAAGAAATGCGGATTCCATTAGTGTCCATGCAGCTCAACATCCAGGCTCTTACCGAGCAGCCAGCCTCGTGCGTGGCCCTCTTCCGAAGAGTCCTCCCCTGGTTGCATGACGAGTTGCTGGGCCTCTCCAAAATCCGAGAGGGCACCGGACCACCTTAGAATCCTCCTTCCAGTTACTGTGCCTTGGACTAGCCAGTTCCGAGACTCGGAAACGGATGGATCCACACCCCAGGCCATGATGGCCTCTGGGGGCTGGTCAGGAGGACCAGGACCATGGAGTCAGAACATAACTTCTGGACCGGAACCCAGAACCACGTGACTTCAGCACCTTAAGTACCCTCTCTCGGAATACACAGTCAGACAACGTACCCACTGATTGGCTCAGAGAGAGAGATTGGTACCCAATGCGTCCAACCAGACTGTGTTCTAATGCCTGTCAAATGTGTTAACTGCACCCATGACCAGGCAGAACATTAGTACAGCCCAGCCAAACTGATGCCAAAACCACAATTTAGAGCAATTAGCCCCAAGACTCAACTATAGTCTTGGGAAAACACAAATTTTACAGACATAGTGGGTACTCTTCAGGAGTACCAGCGCTACATATGTATTTCCTATTATTAATATTCATTTGTATATGTTATTAATATAATTATCATCATTAATTATTATGCTATTCATATCATTATTATTATCAATAATATTATTCAATATTAAAGCAATAGTTATTAGTCTTTATCAGTGGTGTCGCTAGGGGGTGCCTGTTGGGGCTATAGCTCCGAGTCTGGGGCCCATAGCCCAGAGTCTCTGTAGGGGTCACCAAGAGAAGGTTCTCTGGGGACCCTGATGCAAGTGGGGGGGCTCTCTGGGGACCCTGATGTAAGGGGAGGCTCTCTGGGGACCCTGATTTTAAGGGGGATGCTCTCTGGGATCCATGATTTAAGGGAGAGGCTCTCTGGAGACCCCGATGCAAGGGAGAGGCTCTCTGGGGACTCTGATGTAAGGAGGGGCTCTCTGGGGACTTTGATGTAAGGGGGGCTCTCTGGGACCCTGATGTAAGTGCAGGGCTCTATGGGGACCCTGATGTAAGTGGGGGGGCTCTCTGCGGATATATACACACACACATATATTACTGTATATACATGTGTATGCCCACCCAAGCGAATTACTTTTTTTACTATGCAGCTATGGGCTCTAGCCCCAGATCTTTTGTAGACCTAGAAATGCCCTTGGTCTTTATTAATGTATACTATATTATCCCATAATATAGAAAATCTTAATTTCTAAATGTTAAATTCTAGATGACCTCTCTGCTTCACACTAGTATTTTTTGTAAGACAGTCTCAAGTTTACTGGTTGAAAGTTTATTAGGATAATGTTCAGACAGTCCCAGACAATCTCAGACACCTGTCCCATTATTTTTATTTATGATTAGTTACAATGACGTAGATTTTAGCAAACCAATTATCTTGTACCACATGTAATTCTATGGTCAAGAAATCATTATAAAAAGGCCTGCTTGCCTTTCTTTCTTTGAGCGAGTGATGAACTCGCTCCCAGCTGCAGCTGTTTGTTATTTTTACTCTTATTTGTAATTGTTATTTTTATTGTTATTGTTTTCATGAAACCTCCTCCTTTATTGAAAATGTATTGCCTGATCATTTGTTACTTTTCCACATCATCTGCTGGCAGCTAGGAGCACCTGCTGGTGACGTTGATATAGCCACATTCACATCCACGAACCTCAACGTCACCTGCTTGTAGTCCAGAAAACCTGCAGGTTCCTGACTCTGTGACTGTACAGTGAAAGGAGAAGCAGCAGGCTGATCTTTCTGTCACTCCAAAACCAAGGCAATTTCAGGTACTTACCTGACCGAATATCTATAACCCAATAGTACCTATAGGTGACTACTACTGCTTGTGGTTAACCAGAAGTGGTTAAGTACATATATGTGTGGCCTCATGGCAGGTGGGCCTTAAAGTCAAGTGGGTGTATATATGCGATCCTATGTAAACATTTTACTGTGCAGAGAACACGCTCCAGGCAACGGTATCTGGCAGGTACCGAAAAGCGACTTATGTATACTTGTGATCAGGAGATTTCTGATCATGTGACTGCCAATAACAGCGGTCACATGATCAGAATGCCCACATTTAGAATCTGTTAAAGGGCTGGAAGGCAGCAGCAGGAAGGGCGTTAAAGTGAGAAGGGAGATGATGTAGTGTTCACAGGATGGGATGCACTAGTGTAAAAATTAAAGCTGGACTCCAAGCAGGTTCAAAAGACACAAATTAATACAGCTCTATATTCATTCATATGCTACCTGTAATGACAAAATACTAAAGAATGCATCTGAGATTTCTCTATACCATGGGTAGGCAACGTTAAGGAGGTGGAAATCTACCCGAACAACATGGGAAAAGTCAAAGATCCCAGAGCATAGTGTCGGCCAGTGTCGCCTTTCCACATCTGATTTAAACATCTAACTGCCATACTACCGTGTCGCAATCGCATGCATTACGCGGCAATCATGGGTTTAAATCAGGTGGTGAAGAGGCAACATATCGCCTTTCCTCATCAGCAGTATATAGCAGTCTTGTGACTTCTATCAGTGCCTGGTTAAAGCTTGTAGGAGGAGTTTTCATTCTCCCATGAGTATGCAGGACGTCTGACCCTCTGTCTGGACAGTGCTGATTGGCCCTGTGCCGATCACATGCACTCTTCCCAAGGAAAAAAAAAAGCCTCTCTAGTAATACACATAAAACTGAGCATGTGCAGCCTGACTCCATAGACTCTGTGTTATCAGGACATTATCAAGGGGCAGTGGAAGGAGGGGAGGATTAGAGAAGTCAGGATTAAACAGCCTTTTTACTCAATACGGAGGATTAGCCCCTTAGGTTCCACAGAGTGTATAACAAGCATGCATTACTGCATATACAGACTGATTTTACTGTTGTGGGTTTAGTAACACTTTTAACTTTGCATTGCTACCTCCTTTAACAATAGTAGCATTATGTTTAACGTGTTTTGCTCACTCTGTTCTAGTGCTGTACTTAGAATTCTTTTAATAGAAAGATTATTAGCTTGACATTTGATTGGGAAAAACAGGGATATGTTGACACGCCTCAAATTCTACCCTACTGTATGCAATTAGTCTGCTGTTAATTAGCTTCCACTCTAACAAGATTTTTTTTCAGCGCCTCTGGTAACCATAAGGTTTTAATGAAAACATTTTAACATGAGAATAAGTAACTTTATTTTACCCATGTGACAGCAATTTTCAAATCGAATTTCTTTAAAATATGCATCTTTATCTTGACACGCTAACTTTGTGAATTAAGCCCTTGTACACGCGGTCAGACATTCTGACAACAATATCCGTTGGATTTTTTCAGACGGATTTTGTCCAAAACTGGTGTTGCATACACACAGTCGGACAAAGTTGTCAGAAAATCAGATCGTTCTGAACGTGATGACGTTTGTACATTACGACAGGACTACGTTCAGGCTAGTAGCCAATAGCTTTGGTCTCGAAATTTGATCTGAGCATGCGTGGCACTTTGTCCGATCGGAATTCTCTACAAACGATCGGACAAAGTCCTATCGGATCATGTTTGCAGAAAATTTTATATCTAGCTCTCAAACTTTGTTGGTCGGACATTCCGACGGAAAAAGTCAGATGGAGCCCAAACACGGTCGGATTATCCGACAACACGGTCCGATCGCACATTTTCCGTCGGAATTTCCGACTGTGTGTACAAGGGCTAAGACTCATTCACACATGCTTTGTTCTTTAAAGAGCAATCCACATTCAGAACACCCTTCGAAAATCAGGTGGAGAGGAGGTGTAAAAAAAAAAATTGTATATATATATATATATATATATATATATATATATATATATATATATATATATATATATTGTGGCAGCAGGCAAGTAAAGTCACCTGGTTGTATCCAGGATGGTAAATATGTGTGTCCTAGATTCAGGCTTTATGCAGACTTTTACAATTAGAGGGGAAGAGTTAATGAGCCCAGCTGAAGTAAGTGGGCTCATTAAGACCTCTACAAAAAACCCCAGCATGCTTAGGGAAATGCTCCATCCTGGAACCAGTTTTGTGTGTATAGACTGGGGAGTCTGAGATCTGTTCTGTGCGGTGAGTTAACGCCTGTGTGGCAAACCCCTACAATAGAGACAGGGACTGGGGCAGCACAAGGCTGCACCCAGTTGTTAGACAGGGAGTCTACGTGTGTAGTTAGAGGTCAAGCTGACCAGGATTTATTTTCTTGTTTTATTTTGTTTGGCTGTTATATGTATCACTGCATGTAGCCTAAATAAACCAGATCTTTTGTTTTTTGAACCTACACCGCTGTCTGCTGTGCCTGACTTTGTGTTGTGAACCCATCCAGGGGGTCACACACACCCGCTGCCGAGCTAACCCCTCACAGTTGGTGGAGAATTTTGGCACTTTTTTTTTTGTTAAGGCCAGCATGGAGGAGATACTGAGACAGCTGGCTCTAGCAAATGCAAACCAGCAACAAGCAAATGCAAATCAGCAGCAGATAAACGCAACTTTGCAGCAGAGTTTGGAAAATCAGCAGAAGGCTCACCAGCAGAGTTTGGAAGCTCAGCAACAAGCCCAGCAGCGATCTGAAGCCCGCTTCATACACCTGTTGCACAGTGGCGGCCCGTCCATAGGGGGCGCCCGGGCGCCGCCCCCCCTCCAGGCAGTCACAAAAAAAAAAAAAAAAAAATGAAAAAAAAAATATTTTTTTTTTTTGGAAATGGCCCTTTAAAAAAAAAAAATGAAAAAAAGTCCTTAAGTGCACTGTGTACGAGCGCCGGATACAGTGCAGCGCTGGACACAGTGCACTATGTGAAGACGCCACGTCAACGCAATCACAAGATTGCAGACGCGGCGCTTCATTTGCGGGGTTTTAACCCGCCTTGTGGCGCTAGTACAAATGCCGATCTGCATCCGCCCGGCGCCCATAGGTTTACAATGCTATGGGTTTGAGTGACAGACTAGTTAGCCGTCACTTCCGGTCTTCCCCGACGGATCAGCGCGCCGAGCGGAGGAGGAGAGGAATGTGAACTGCTGCTGGCCTGCTGCACTGTGAAAAAACAAGGTACTGTGAACATCTCCTCTCATCACATCACAAGATTTTATCACATTTCCACAATCGCTCAATTCAAGAGTTCAACTGCAGCGATCCGTTCATCAGCCACCTTAACCCTTCCCGCTCTACCAGCAAAAGACAAATCATTCACGTATTTTACTGCTCTTAGTGTTGCTCCTATCTAATTTGGCAACCTATTTTAGTATGACCCTGGAATGAAGAAAATTTATGTTTATTGAAAAATCCATGAAGTTTAACATGACACGCAAACAATCGTGCTTAGACAAATACACATTAATGAAGCAAAGTAAATAATTATTGATCCGTCTGCAGAAAAGAGTATCTACAGAGGAAATGTGTGCTGCTGTTAAAAGCTTAAAGGGGAATTCCAGCCTATAATGTGTTGTTAAATGAAAGGAGAAGCACAGGCAAAGCTTGTTTGGCTGTACTTCTCCTGGAGTCCTGCGGATCAAAGGGGTGCAGTTTGTTCTGCACTCCTGTGACCCGTTTTCAGCAGATAGCGGGCTGCAGCTCGCTGTCGGCTGATGCCACACAGCCATACCACCCAACATTTTGAGATAAGAAAGAGGGACACCTACTAAGCAACGCATGTAGGCATAGGACACACCCCCTGCCACATCCCCTTAAAGAGGAAGTAAACCCTGATGAGTTTACTTCCTCTTTCATTCCCCTAGTGTTAACCCCTTCCCTGCCAATGACATTTTTACAGTAAACAGTGCATTTTTATAGCACTGATTGCCGTATAAATGCCAATAGTCCCAAAAATATGTCAAGAGTGTCCGATGTGTCCGCCATAATATCGAAGTCCTGATAAAAATCGCAGATCGCCATCATTACTAGTAAAGAAGTAATAATAATAAAAATGCTATATATCTATCCCCTATTTTGTAGACGCTGTAACTTTTGTGCAAACCAATCAATATAAGCTTATTGTGATTTTTTTTTTTTTATCAAAAATATGTAGAAGAATAAATATCGGCCTAAATTGAAAAAAAAAATAGCTTTTTTTTTAAAAAAAATTGGGATATTTATTATAGCAAAAAGTACAAAATAATGTGTTTTTTTCAAAATTGGCACAATTTTTTTGTTTATAGCACACAAAAATAAAAACCACAGAGACGCTCAAATACCACCAAAAGAGAGTTCTATTTGTGGGGGGGAAAAAAGGACCTCAATTTTGTTTGGGTGCAGCGTCGCACGACTGCGCAATTGTCAGTTAAAGAGGAAGTAAACCCTGATGAGTTTACTTTTCTGTTGTAAAAAAAAAATCACTGATTTGTGGTACTTTTATTGCATTCTTTAACAGTTGGTTTAAACATTGACATTTTCAATATTTTATCCAGATATATAATCTGTCCTGTGATTCTGGGGCTGTATACTCTGTCCTGTGATCTGAGCTGTATACTCGTGACACTATGGGTGGAAGGAAGTGGAATACAGGGGACGGATTAGGTGGATTACATAAGGGGCGTGGTTTGTGAGAAGTGGGAGGGGCCAAAATGATGGGCGGGGTCATGATGGGCGGGGTCTTGCGCCCCCCCATCCAAAAACTTCACCAGCCGCCACTGCTGTTGCAGAAGCAAGAGCAGAATTTTCAACAGAAAATAGAGACATTAATACAGCAACGTCCGCAGACCAATGAAGCAAGTGGTTACAATAATACCGCATCCTTTGGTGTGAGCCGTTTACTGACAAAAATGACTGGAGAGGATGATCCGGAGGTGTTTTTGACCACATTTGAAAGGACTGCTGAAAGGGAAAAGTGGCCTAAGGAGCAATGGGCTGGACTGGTGGCCCCTCTGTTAACTGGGGAATCGCAGAAAGCTTATTATGACCTAGAGCCTGACCAAGCAAAAGACTATGTGGTGCTAAAAGCAGAAATATTGGCACGGCTGGGTGTCACCCTGGCCGTCCGGGCTCAGCGTGTGCATAATTGGACTTTTCAGGTTGGAAAACCCCCCAGGTCTCAAATGTATGATCTCATTCACCTGAGCAGGAAGTGGCTGCAGCCAGAGACTTTGACTGCACCAAACATTGTGGAACGTGTGGTTATGGATCGTTTCCTGAGAGCTCTTCCTACTGCCATCCAAAAATGGGTAAGCCATGGAGACCCAGAAAATGCAGATAAACTTGTGGATCTGGTTGAGAGGTACTTGGCTACAGAGAACCTGACCACCTCTTCCAGGGACTCACGGACTTTCCCCCCTAAGACCAGATCATCCCCAGTGACGGGTAAGATGACTCCAAGGGGTGAGGGTGGAGAGAGTGAGAGGGTGGGAGTTCTACCTAAGGTCTGGCGGGAGCAGCCCAGGAAGCCCATGCTGCAAGAGGCAGCGAAAAAGATTATTTGCTACCGCTGCCGGCAAGAGGGACATATTGCAGCCAATTGCCCAGTTGTGGATGAGCCTATGCAATGTGACTTTATAAGGGAGAGACGTCAGTCGCTGTTTGCGACAGTTGCATGCACTGCCATTCGGGGACCTGAGAGACATTTATGTAAAATGTGTATTAATGGTAGGCATGTTGATGTGTTGCTAGATTCAGGTAGCCTGGTAACATTGATAAAAGCTGAATTAGTTACTACAGAGGTCTCTGGGAAGAACAGGGTGGCTGTTATTTGTGTGCATGGGGACACCCGAGAGTATCCTGTAACTTCAGTGTTTTTTGAGACCCCCAAAGGTAACCTCTCTCATCAGGTGGGGTTAGTGTCTCACTTACCACATGATGCTATTGTGGGAAGGGATTTTCCAAAATTCTGGGAACTCTGGGATTGTCCTGAGCCCCCCACTGGTGCCCCTATAAACCAGGAAGATGACCAGAATTCCTCTGGGAGTGGTGAGGACTCTCCTGAATTTCCCTTGTCGGTATTGGCGGGGGAAACTCGAGAAACTGGGGAGGAGCCAACATCCTCAGTTGAAAACATGCCGTCTGTGGAGTTTTCGGACCTTGAGGTTCACAGGGAAAATTTTGCCACAGAACAGTTAAAAGACCCCACCCTAATAAAGGCACGGGAAAATGTGGTGAAAATAGATGGCGAGTTAGTGAACCCAGATAAGACTTGCACTTACCCGTACTTCACTGTGGAAAGGGACCTGCTGTATCGAGTGGCTCAAAGGGCAGAAGAAACCATTGAGCAACTTGTGGTGCCCAAACCTTACAGGAAGTTGGTGTTAGAATTGGCCCATGGGCACATTCTGGGAGGTCATCTGGGGACCGAAAAAACCAGAGAGAGGGTACTGCAGAGATTCTATTGGCCTGGGGTCATGAAGGAAACAGAAAATTATTGTTCCTCCTGCCCTGTGTGTCAGAAGTCGGCACCTATGCCACATTTCCGTAACCCGCTGGTACCTCTTCCTATCATTGAGGTCCCCTTTGAAAGGATCGCAATGGATTTGGTAGGTCCGATAATGAAGTCCGCTAGGGGGCATCAGTACATTTTGGTTATATTGGACTATGCCACCCGTTATCCGGAAGCAATTCCTCTTCGAAATACCTCGGCCAAAACCATAGCCAAAGAGCTATCTCTTGTTTTTAGCCGCGTGGGTATTTGTAAGGAACTGCTTACGGACCAAGGTACACCCTTTATGTCCCGGGTTATGAAAGAATTATGCAAGTTGTACAAAGTGAAGCAATTGCGTACATCTGTGTATCACCCCCAAACAGATGGGTTGGTTGAAAGATTCAACAAAACCCTAAAACAAATGTTAACCACTTGAGATCCGCGCTATTGCCAAATGACGGCATTAGCGCGGACCTACATTTCCAGGACTACGTCTATTGATGTCGTCCTGGTTACGAGCGGCCTGCGCGCCCCCTGAGGGGCGCGCGCGGCGCGCTCTGTGATCGGCGAGTCCATGAGACTCGCCTGATCACCGATCCGTGTAAGGGGTCGATCCCGACCCCTTATCACGTGATCAGCTGTCAGCCAATGACAGCTGATCATGTGACAGAACGGAGCCGGTAATCGGCTATTATTCCTCCTCGCGCTGACAGCGCGAGGAGAGAAAAAAAAAGCCGATCACCGGCGGCCGTGATCGGGACATCAGTCCCGATCACGGCCAGCAATACAGCTGACCACCTGCCCCCTGCCAGTGCCCACCTGCCCACCGCAGTGCCATCCTGAATGAAAGTAAGTGCCCCCCATCAGTGCCACCCAGCAGTGCCCATAGTGCCCCCAGCGCCACCCACAGTGCCACCCACAATGCCACCCACAGTGCCATCCAGCAGTGCCACCAACAGTGCCACCCACAGTGCCCACAATCTGCCGCAAAGGTGCTGCACCCCAGTGCCGCCCATCAGTGCCCAGCAGTGCCGCCCATCAGTGCCCAGCAGTGCCGCCCATCAGTGCCCAGCAGTGCCACCTATCAGAGCCACCTATCAGTGCCACCTATCAGTGCCCATCAGTCCCATCTATCAGTGGTACCTATCAGTGCCCATTTGTGCCACTTATCCGTGCCACCCATCCATGCCATCTTATCTGTGCCCATCTTTGCCCATCAGTGCCGCCTTATCTGTGCCGATCGGTGCCGCCTTATCTGTGCCTATTAGTGCCGCCTTAACTATGCCTATCAGTGCCCACCAGTGCAGCCTATCAGTGCCCACCAATGCAGCCTATCAGTGCCCACCAATGCAGCCCATCAGTGCCCACTAATGCAGCCCATCAGTGCCCACCAATGCAGCCCATCAGTGCCCACCAATGCAGCCATCAGTGCCGCCTAATCAGCGCACTTCAATGAAGGAGAAAAATGACCCGTTTGCAAAATTGTATAACAAACTATTAAAACATGATTTTTTATTTTTATTTTTTTGAATCTTTTTTTGTTTGTTTAGCAAAAAATAAAACTCCGAGCTGTAACTAAATACCACCAAAAGAAAGCTCTATTTGTGGGAAAAAAATGATAAAAATTTCATTTGGGTACAGTGTTGTATGACCGCGCAATTGTCATTCAAAGTGCATCAGCGCTGAAAGCTGAAAATTGGTCTGGGACTGAGGGGGGTTTAAGTGCCCAGTAAGCAAGTGGTTAAAGAAGGTGGTGGATAGAGATGGAAAGAATTGGGACTGTCTAATACCCTATCTGATGTTTGCCATTAGGGAGGTACCCCAATCCTCTACGGGTTTCTCACCCTTCGAGTTGCTCTATGGGAGACACCCAAGAGGGCTGCTGGATATCGCCAAGGAAACTTGGGAAAATGAGAGTTCTCCTCACAGGAGTGTGATTGAGCATGTTGCCCTGATGCAAGATAGAATTGCACAGGTAATGCCAATTGTAAAGGAACATTTAACCCAAGCGCAGTTAGCACAGCAGAGAGTGTACAACCGTGGGGCCAAGACACGTACTTTTTCCCCGGGGGATAGGGTCTTGGTGCTAGTCCCTACGGTTGAAAGCAAATTTCTGGCCAAATGGCAAGGTCCATATGAAGTAATTGAAAAAATTAGTGAGGTGAACTACAGGGTTAGACAGCCAGGAAGGCGAAAGCCGGAACAGATCTATCACGTCAATCTGCTGAAAGCCTGGAGGGATAGGGAATCCCTAGTCGCAGAGACTTTGTCACAAGTACAGCCTGATTGCTTAGTTCCTGAGGTTGGAATAGCAGAAACCTTATCGAAAGCCCAACAACAGGAGGTTAAAGAGTTTGTACTTCGTAACAAAGAGATTTTCTCTGAGCTTCCGGGACAAACATCTGGCGTAGAGCATGACATTATCACCCCGCCAGGAGAAAGGGTAAAACTAAAACCTTATAGAATACCAGAGGCCCGACGGGAGGCAATACGTGGGGAGGTTCAAAGGATGTTGGATTTGGGTGTGATAGAGGAGTCCCAGAGTGACTGGTCCAGTCCTATCGTACTAGTGCCCAAACCTGATGGGAGCTGGCGGTTTTGTAACGATTTTCGACAATTAAATAAAGTTACAAAATTTGACACCTACCCCATGCCGCGTATAGATGAGTTGATTGACCGGCTGGGAACAGCCCGATATATGACAACTCTTGATCTCACCAAAGGGTATTGGCAAATTCCCCTGGCCGAGTCCGCCAAGGAGAAAACTGCGTTTGTAACCCCAGATGGGGCATTCCAATATAAGAGAATGCCGTTTGGGTTACAGAATGCACCGGCAACATTCCAGCGGAAAATGGATAAGATTCTGAGGCCCCATCAGAAATATGCTGCAGCTTACCTGGATGATGTGATCATCCATAGCACAGACTGGGTCTCACATTTGCCAAAAGTACAAGCAGTCCTAGACTCTATCCGGGAAGCTGGGTTTACGGCCAATCCAAAGAAGTGTACCATTGGACAAGTGGAGGCCAAATATCTTGGGTACACTATTGGGAGGGGGGTGATAAAACCCCAAGTCAATAAAGTCGAGGCCATACAGAGTTGGCCACGTCCCAACAGCAAGAAACAGGTACGAGCCTTTCTGGGAATCGCTGGCTATTATCGACGATTCATTCCCCATTTTGCTTCTCAGGCTGTGCCCCTCACCAACCTGACAAAAGGGAAAGAGTCTGTCATGGTTAAATGGTCCCCAGAGGCTGAAGAAGCATTTCAGTCCTTAAAAACAGCCTTATGTAGCCAGCCAGTGTTGTACTCACCAGACTTCTCTAAGGACTTTGTTGTACAAACTGATGCATCAGACGTTGGGTTAGGAGCAGTGTTATCCCAGGTCTGGAACGGGGAAGAGCACCCAGTCATTTACCTCAGCAGGAAGTTAAAGTCCCATGAGGTAAATTACTCCACGATTGAGAAGGAATGTTTAGCAGTGAAGTGGGCTCTAGATTCCCTTCGGTACTATCTGCTAGGTAGGCACTTTGACCTGGTGACTGATCACGCTCCTTTAAAGTGGATGGCTCAGAACAAGGAGACCAATAGAAGGGTAAATAGGTGGTTCCTGGCCCTACAGGAATTTAACTTTACAGTTAAGCATCGCCCTGGTGTTAAAATGGGGAATGTGGATGCTTTGTCTCGGATACATGCGTGTCTGACTGCTGGTGTTACAACCCCAAGGTTGAAACAAGAGGGGGGGGGGGGGGGTATGTGGCAGCAGGCAGGTAAAGTCACCTGGTTGTATCCAGGATGGTAAATATGTGTGTCCTAGATTCAGGCTTTATGCAGACTTTTACAATTAGAGGGGAAGAGTTAATGAGCCCAGCTGAAGTAAGTGGGCTCATTAAGACCTCTACAAAAAACCCCAGCATGCTTAGGGAAATGCTCCATCCTGGAACCAGTTTTGTGTGTATAGACTGGGGAGTCTGAGATCTGTTCTGTGCGGTGAGTTAACGCCTGTGTGGCAAACCCCTACAATAGAGACAGGGACTGGGGCAGCACAAGGCTGCACCCAGTTGTTAGACAGGGAGTCTACGTGTGTAGTTAGAGGTCAAGCTGACCAGGATTTATTTTCTTGTTTTATTTTGTTTGGCTGTTATATGTATCACTGCATGTAGCCTAAATAAACCAGATCTTTTGTTTTTTGAACCTACACCGCTGTCTGCTGTGCCTGACTTTGTGTTGTGAACCCATCCAGGGGGTCACACACACCCGCTGCCGAGCTAACCCCTCACAATATATATATATATATATATATATATATATATATAAACATTTTACTTTCCCTTTAAGCCTCCTATAAGGCTTTGAAAAATGTTATAAATAAGGCGGTATGAGTCATTGTTTCATTACTGTATTGTTTACATGGTCCAAGAACTAAACTGCAGCCACGGAATGTGATTTAAACCAAATGATATTCAGCACAAAAATGTAATAAAATGCATGAATAATTTTGAATTTGAAGTGCTTTAAATTGAGTGTATTTGGAGAATATTTGCTTTAGTGCTCATTTGTAAAGGAGACCAGATTAAATAAAGTCTCAAGTAAGAGGATTATCGCTTGGTTCTGCTAGGCAGTTTTAAAAGGATCCCATTCAATTAACCTGTCAGGTTTTAGTGTTTTTAATTATTTGCATAGCAACCTGTAAAAGTCTGTCAGTCCACATTGTAACATAGAATAACTGTGATTACTTTGAATTTGCTTTTATAGAAAGGTTAGATACATATGCATTAAATCTGAAACCTGGACTGAGAAAAATACATACAGTATAGGCTGCCACTGATGACTTCCTAAGAACACAAACTGGCTGGCTGTCCGTAACTTTCATACTTTGAGTCATTGACTCGGAACAACCCTAGAGATGTGAAGTCAGGACTAGTGATGGACGAACTTCCGACGGGGCGTTTCGCGAACGTGGACCGCGAACGCGGCTGATAGTTCACGAACTGGAACGTTCGCGGTGGGCCCCATTGACTTCAATGGGAGGCGAACTTTGCAAACCTACAGGTCAAATTTGCAGCCACAAAATAATTAATAGCTGTGCAAATATAGTCCCACCACATGGCCAATGACATAACACATGTATGAGGTGAATCTGGGATCGACAACTACAAGCATTCTTTTTTATATGGGAAACTGTTGTGACAATTCAGGGCTGTGGAGCGCATGAAGGCAATGGAGGAGAGGGAAGGTCAGGGACCAGGGTAGGCAAAGAAGAGGGTGCAGGAGATGATCACCAGAAGCGTGACATTCAGCAATGACACCTGCACTGTGATAGAGTCATCTGACAGCAGCACCGTGATAGAGAGCACTGACATCAGCAGCGTGACATACAGCAATGACACCTGCACCGTGATAGAGTGATCTGACAACAGCACTGTGATAGAGAGCACTGACATCAGCAGCGTGACATAAAGCACTCACACCAGCACCGTGATATACAGCACTGACAGCAGCACCGTGATAGAGATCACTGACATCAGCAGCGTGACATAAAGCACTCACACCAGCACCGTAATATACAGCACTGACAGAAGCACCGTGATAGAGAGCACTGACATCAGCAGCGTGACATAAAGCACTCACACCAGCACCGTGATATACAGCACTGACAGCAGCACCGTGACAGAGAGCACTGACATCAGCACCATGATATATAGCACTGACACCTGCACCGTAAGCAGCCCCAGGAGGAAGTCAGCATAGCACAGGGATGGTGGGAGTCCCTCATAATGAGCATAGCACAGGGATGGTTGGAGCCCCTCATAATAAGCAGCCCCAGGAGGATGTCAGCATAGCACAGGGATGGTGGGAGCCCCTCATAATAAGCAGCCCCAGGAGGATGTCAGCATAGCACAGGGATGGTGGGAGCCCCTCATAATAAGCAGCCCCAGGAGTAAGTCAGCACAGCACAGGGATGGTGGGAGCCCCTTATAATGAGCATAGCACAGGGATGGTTGGAGCCCCTCATAATAAGCAGCCCCAGGAGGATGTCAGCATAGCACAGGGATGGTGGGAGCCCCTCATAATAAGCAGCCCCAGGAGGATGTCAGCATAGCACAGGGATGGTGGGGTCCCCTCATAATAAGCAGCCCCAGGAGTAAGTCAGCACAGCACAGGGATGGTGGGAGCCCCTTATAATGAGCATAGCACAGGGATGGTGGGAGCACCTCAAAATATGCACAGCAGAGGTACAGCCCCAGGAGGAAGTCAGCACAGCACAGGGATGGTGGGAGCCCCTCATAATATGCACAGCAGAGGTACAGCCCCAGGAGGATGTCAGCACAGCACAGGGATGGTGGGAGCCCCTCATAATAAGCAGCCCCAGTAGAAATATGACACCGCTCAACCTCTTCAAAGAGGAGGGTACGGGCATATAGTACGGTGTGCTTTTTTTGGACAAGGAAGTGAGCCAAATGAAGAAAGAAGGTCTGTGTGCTCGATTAAAAAAATTGTTTATAGACATATACATGGTCTACTGGTCACATGTGTTGAATTCCTCCGAGATCCATGCCTCATTTATTTTTAGAAAGTAGTTAACACTGTCGTGAGCTAGGCGAGTACGCTTATCGGTCACGATCCCCCCTGCTGCGCTGAACGTCCTTTCGGACAGGACACTGGATGAGGGGCAAGCCAACAGTTCGATTGCAAATTGGGCAAGCTCTGGCCAGAGGTCAAGCCTGCCCACCCAGTAGTCCAGGGGTTCATCACTCCTCACAGCGTCCACATCGTTAACCCGATGTAGTCAGACACCTGACAATCTAGGCGTTCCCTGATGCTGGATCCTGATGACACCTGTCGATGGGTCGGCTGAAAGAATGACCTCATATCCGAAGTCACCAACACATCTTCAAACCGGCCTCTTCTTGCAGGCGCTGTTGGATTGGTACCCGCAACTCCTTCTCTGGGAGTGGGAATTGCTCCTCTGCCAGCGCACGCAAAAGCAGAATGCAGCATTTCTCGAAGCAAGGCCTGGAAGTGCTGCATTCTGACAGCCCTCTGTGACGGCGGTAACATTTCCGCCATTTTGTGTTTGTACCGGGGGTCTAAGCACGTTGCCACCCAGTACTGGTCCTTGACCCTTATGCTTTTTATACGGGTGTCCCTATTAAAACACTGGAGCATGAAGGCCCCCATTTGCACTAAAGTGGAAGCGGTGTGGTGGCCTGGCTCCTGCTCATCATCCAGGATAATGTCGTCCTCTTCATTCTCCTCTCCCCATCCACACACAACAGGGATCCCAGAAAGGTTTAAAGCATGCTCTTCTTGCTCCTCCTCATCCGCCCCGTCACCATCCTCCTCTGACTCCTCTTCAGACTCCTGTTGTTGACTTGTCTCAGATAGAGTAGCCCCCCTGGGAATTCATCCAGCATTGCGACTTCCTCATCTTCCCGCTCCTGCTCCTCCACAGCTTGATCAATGACACAACGCAATGCACGCTCCATAAAGAAGGCATAAGGTACCATGTTACTGATGGCGCCATGGCTGCGACTGACCAGTTTGGTGATCTCCTCAAATGGGCGCAGAAGTCTGAATGCATCGCGCATGAGCAGCCACTGGCGCGGTGAAAAAAAACCCAGCTCCCCAGAACCGGTTCTGCCGCAGAGTTCATACAGGTAGACGTTAACTCCACGTTTCTGCTGGAGCAGCCTATCAAGCATATAGAAGGTTGAGTTCCATCGCGTCGGGCAATCGCAAATAAGACGTCTGACCGGCAGATTGTGTCGCCGCTGAATGTCAGCAAGGCGAGCCATGGCCGTGTAAGATCTTCTGAAATGGGCCGAGATTTTCCTTGCCTTTCGCAAGATGTCCTGGACCCCAGGGTATTTGACAAGGAATCGCTGCACGACCAAGTTTAAGACATGTGCCATGCATGGCACGTGCGTGATTTTGCCCTGTTTCAATGCGCTAAGCAGATTGGCACCGTTGTCACACACCACTTTACCAACTGTCAAATTGAGCGGTGTTAGCCACTGATCTGCCTGTGAACGCAAAGCTGAAAGGAGTGCCGGGCCAGTGTGGCTCTTGGCTTCCAGGCACAACAGACGCAGCATGGCATGGCAACGTCTCACCTGGCATGTCGAATAGGTTCTGGGGAGCTTGGGCGGCGCAGCGGAAGAGACGCTAGCAGCAGAAAAGGAGGAGTCAGCTGAGGAGGAGAGGGAGGAGGATGGAGTAGGAGGAGGAGGAGAAGAAGAGTGGGCCCTGCATGCAATCCGTGGCGGTAAAACCAAATCTACACGGGTGCCACGGGTTACATGCTTGACGGCCGTCAGAAGGTTCACCCAGTGGGCAGTAAAAGTGATATACCTTCCCTGCCCGTGTTTGCTAGACCACGTGTCTGTGGTCAGATGTATCTTGGCACCGACACTGTGTGCCAGAGATACATTCACTTGCCGCTGAACATGGCCATATAGCTCTGGCATGCCCTTCTCTGAGAAATACTTCCTTCCTGGGACCTTCCATTGTGGTGTTCCAATGGCCACAAATTTGCGAAAGGCCTCCGAGTCCACCAGTTTATATGGCAGTAGTTGGCGGGCTATGAGTTCTGACAAGCCAGCCATCAACCGTTGGGCAAGAGGGTTATCCGGCGTCATCATTTTTTTTACGCTCGAACATTAGGCCCACGGAAGCCTGCCTTTTTGCAGAAAAACGTTAGCTTGGCGTGATGGAAGGTGGAGTGGAGGACAATTGTGAGGAGAGAGGAGAAGGAGAAGTAGAAGACGAGGCTGGATGGTGAGAGCCTGCAGTGTGGCTTTGTGTGTTCCGTTGCTCCCACTCGGCTCGTGATGGCTGCTCATGTGCCTTCTTAAGGCGGTCGTCCCTAGGTGAGTGTTGGGCTTACCGCGACTAATGCGTTGACTGCAAAGATTGCAGATGGCAACGCTTTTGTCAGCAGTGGACACGTTAAAAAAAGCCCACACTGCGGAGCCATGTGCCGGTGTCCTGGGAGTGCAAGATGTGACCGTACATGGTTGATGACTCACTCCTGATACATTTGCAGTCTGCTTTGTCCCTCCTGTGCAATGTAAGTTATTCCTGCTTCTCCTCCCTATCTGCTGGTCCATATCTTCCTCTGAACTCCCCTCCTCTTCCTCTCTTGTGGTCACCCACGTGACATCACTAGACACGTCATCATCAACGTCACCTTCTCCACCGCTATAAGTAGAGATCTCGGAGTAGGCAGCAACACCGGGGACCAACCTCCTCCTTGGGCTGATCTGGGTACTGTCGTCAGACTGCTGAGTAGCGGTTGTTGCTGCCTCCTCTTCCTGATCCAATACCAAGAGTGGCTGCGCATCAGAAATGTCTTGATATGGATCGGAAAATAATTCCTGTGACTCAAGCGCAAGGTATGTGGTGGTGGTGGTGGTGGTGTTGTTGGTGGTAGTGTCTTTGGGGGTGCACATAGCAGAGAGTGCAGAAGAGGGTGCAGATCGAGAGGATGAGGAGGGTGCAGAAGAGTAAGGCTGAGCAAGCCACTCAACCAAGTCTGGTGCGTCCTTTAAAGTAATTGAACGCACCTTCTGCAACTTCCCACTTTGGCTCAAGCCTGTTGCTCCTGCCCTACCCCTACCACCCCTGCGGAAGGGTCAGCAGTAGTGCACCTCAACCCTATGTATTGTGGACCGATACCAGTCCTTATAGAATGGCAGACTGTACCTCACTCAACCCTATGTACTGTAGCACCCTGGACAGACCAAGTTACCAGTCCTTATAAGGACTTTTGTGGACCAAGTAGGTTGTGTGTGAGTGATTAGCTGACGGTACGTCAGTCCCTATACCGATGAAGGACTGCTGCAGTATAGGGCAGCGGTCAGCAGTAGTGCACCTCAACCCTATGTATTGTGGACCTATACCAGTCCTTATAGAATGGCAGACTGTACCTCACTCAACCCTATGTACTGTAGTACCCTATACCTTACCAGTCCTTATAAGGACCTTTGTGGACCAAGTAGGTTGTGTGTGAGTGATTAGCAGACTGTACGTCAGTCCCTATACCGATGAAGGACTGCTGCAGTATAGGGCAGCGGTCAGCAGTAGTGCACCTCAACCCTATGTACTGTGGACCTATACCAGTCCTTATAGAATGGCAGACTGTACCTCACTCAACCCTATGTACTGTAGTACCTTATACCTTATCAGTCCTTATAAAGACCTTTGTGGACCAAGTAGGTTGTGTGTGAGTGATTAGCAGACTGTACGTCAGTCCCTATACCGATGAAGGATTGCTGCTGTAGTATAGGGCAGCGGTCAGCAGTAGTGCACCTCAACCCTATGTACTGTGGACCTATACCAGTCCTTATAGAATGGCAGACTGTACCTCACTCAACCCTATGTACTGTAGTACCTTATACCTTATCAGTCCTTATAAAGACCTTTGTGGACCAAGTAGGTTGTGTGTGAGTGATTAGCAGACTGTACGTCAGTCCCTATACCGATGAAGGATTGCTGCTGTAGTATAGGGCAGCGGTCAGCAGTAGTGCACCTCAACCCTATGTATTGTGGACCAATACCAGTCCTTATAGAATGGCAGACTGTACCTCACTCAACCCTATGTACTGTAGTACCCTATACCTTACCAGTCCTTATAAGGACCTTTGTGGACCAAGTAGGTTGTGTGTGAGTGATTAGCAGACTGTACGTCAGTCCCTATACCGATGAAGGATTGCTGCTGCAGTATAGGGCAGCGGTCAGCAGTAGTGCACTTCAACCCTATGTATTGTGGACCGATACCAGTCCTTATAGAATGGCAGACTGTACCTCACTGAACCCTATGTACTGTAGTACCCTATACCTTACCAGTCCTTATAAGGACCTTTGTGGACCAAGTAGGTTGTGTGTGAGTGATTAGCAGACTGTACGTCAGTCCCTATACCGATGAAGGACTGCTGCAGTATAGGGCAGCGGTCAGCAGTAGTGCACCTCAACCCTATGTATTGTGGACCAATACCAGTCCTTATAGAATGGCAGACTGTACCTCACTCAACCCTATGTACTGTAGTACCCTATACCTTACCAGTCCTTATAAGGACCTTTGTGGACCAAGTAGGTTGTGTGTGAGTGATTAGCAGACTGTATGTCAGTCCCTATACCGATGAAGGACTGCTGCAGTATAGGGCAGCGGTCAGCAGTAGTGCACCTCAACCCTATGTATTGTGGACCGATACCAGTCCTTATAGAATGGCAGACTGTACCTCACTCAACCCTATGTACTGTAGCACCCTAGACAGACCAAGTTACCAGTCCTTATAAGGACTTTTGTGGACCAAGTAGGTTGTGTGTGAGTGATTAGCAGACTGTACGTCAGTCCCTATACCGATGAAGGACTGCTGCAGTATAGGGCAGCGGTCAGCAGTAGTGCACCTCAACCCTATGTATTGTGGACCAATACCAGTCCTTATAGAATGGCAGACTGTACCTCACTCAACTCTATGTACTGTAGCATCCTAGACAGACCAAGTTACCAGTCCTTATAAGGACTTTCGTGGACCAAGTAGGTTGTGTGTGAGTGATTAGCAGACTGTACGTCAGTCCCTATACCAGTGATGGCGAACCTTGGCACCCCAGATGTTTTGGAACTACATTGCCCATGATGCTCTAGCACTCTGCAGTGTAGTGGAGCATCATGGGAAATGTAGTTCCAAAACATCTGGGGTGCCAAGATTCGCCATTACTGCCCTATACCGATGAAGGACTGCTGCAGTATAGGGCAGCGGTCAGCAGTAGTGCACCTCAACCCTATGTATTGTGGACCTATACCAGTCCTTATAGAATGGCAGACTGTACCTCACTCAACCCTATGTACTGTAGCACCCTAGACAGACCAAGTTACCAGTCCTTATAAGGAGCTTTGTGGAACAAGTGGGTTGTGAATGATTAGCAGACTGCAGCAGAAGGACAGCAGTCAAGTATAATATTCTTGCTATATTTGGAAGAAAGAATATTATACGTGTACAAGCCTATTACTATACCACTGATACCAGTCCTGAAAAGAACCTTTGTGGAACTAATAGTAACAGCTACTGATTAAACTGACCCTCACTGCCTCACACACTGCTTCCTGCCTGTCCCTATATAAACTGACAAAACAGAGGCTACTGGAACAATAATTGAAATAGCACTTTTGTGGACCTGATAGTAACAGCTAATGACTAAACTGGCTGTCCCTGCAGCACACACCGTGATGTCCCTTTCTCTAAACTGACAAAAGACACTCAGGCTGCTGCAACAATCACTAGCACAGCACTGCCTATCCTGAACTACACCTAACACCTATACCAGTCCTGAAAAGAATTTTTGTGTACCAAATAGCTAGCGATTTGGGTCACTGTAATCTCTCCCTGCTCCACACAGCAACCTCTCCCTATAGTGACAGAAGAAAGAATGTAAAATGGCCGCCGGATCGGGTGTATTTATAAGTTAGGGGGAATGTCCAAGTGTCCATGTGCTGTAATGTCTCAATTGGCTGTCCTGTACCCCATGATGGATGTGTCATCATAGGTCAAAGTTCTTTTACACAGTAAACACGGAAGTCCGCCGGGCGAACGGCGTCAATAGTCCGCCGAACGGGCGGACCACGAACAGCCGAAATTCACTGCGAAACGACTGCGGGGCGAACCGTTCGGCCATCACTAGTCAGGACTCCTGATCTGTATTAAAGACATAAAATCAACATGGCTGCCAGGCAGCTAGCATTTTTAGTATATATTAATGCTGGCATCCTCTACATTCTCTCTCTCTCTCTCTCTCTCTCTCTCTCTCTCTCTATAATATTATATATATATATATATATATATATATATATATATATATATATATATATATAAAACCAAATTACCAAAAGTATTGGGACACCTGCCTTAGTCCGTAGGGTTCAATATTGAGTTGACCCACCCTTTGCAGCTATAACAGCTTCAACTCTTCTGGGAAGATTTATGAGTGTGTCTATGAGAAGCGCATTTATGAGGTCAGGCACTGATGTTGGACTAGAAGGCTTGGCTCGCAGTCTGCCCTCTAATTTATTCCAAAAATGTTGAAAAATCGAGTTGAGGTCAGTTCTCTGTGCAGGCCAGTCAAGTTTCTCCACCCCAAACTCGCTCATCCATGTCTTTATGGATCTTGCCTTCTGCACTGGTGTGCAGTCATATTGGAACAGGAAGGGGCCATCCCCAAGCTGTTCCCACAAAGTTGGGAGCAGGAAATTGTGCAAAATGTCTTGATATGCTGACACCTTAATGCCCCATACACACGGTCGGACATTCCGACCACAAAATCCATCTGATTTTTTCAGACGGATTTTGGCCGAAACTTGTCTTGCATACGCACGGTTTCACAAAGTTGTCGGAAAATCCGATAGTTTGGAATAAGGTGACGTACAAAACGTGCAATGGGACTACGTAGAGGCCATTAGCCAATAACTTTCGTCTTAAATTTTTTTCTGAGCATGGGTGGCACTTTGTGCGTCGTAATTCTCTACACACGATCGAAAAAAGTCAGATCGGATTTTGTTGTAGGAAAATTTTAGATCCAGCTCTCAAACTTTTTCCGTCAGAAATTCCGACAGAAAAAGTCCGATAGAGCCCACACACGATTGGATTTTCCGACAACATAATCCGATCTGACTTTTTCCGTTGGAATTTCCGACCATGTGTATGGGACATAAGCGTTCCCTTCACTGGAACTAAGGGGTCACACCCAACCACTGAAAAATAATCCCCCTCCACCAAATGATTTGGACCAGTGCACAAAGCAAAGTCCATAAAGACATGGATGAGCGAGTTTGGGGTGGGGGAACTGGACTGGCCTGCACAGTCCTGACCTCAACCTGATAGAACACCTTTGGACATCCATCCCTCGCTGTTAGCTTTCAACAAAGCAATATCTGCTTACTAGATCTCCTCTTATCCAGGCCCACTGACTCCTCTCAGAGGAAATCCAGATTTCCCCCCAGGTGAATCAACTGCATTCCTGAAACAAGAATGGCCACGTGATGACATTTATGCACATCATCTCTTCCACAAGGGTCGATTTAGACCCCTGGAGTACCTGAAGGCTATATCGCAAACAAAGGAATTCCCTTTCTGGTGCTATAGACAACTCTCACACTTTTTCACCTCACAGTGCATACCGGACATTTGGTCAAGGGAATTCACAGCATTTGAAATGCTCTTCTCGCGCAACACCCCACAGAGACACTTAATCTCTCTTATCTACTCTCTCCTCCAAGATGAACCCCATGCATCATAAAATGATCCCTCAAGGCTCTCTTGGAGTAGAGACCTGCAAACAACACTCAGGCCGCGTACACACGCGGGGACTGTTCACTCAACTTTGTCCGTCAAACAGTTTCAGCGGACAGTCCGCTCAAAATTAGCATGGACGGACTTGCCCACACACGACGAACGAACAGTCCGCTGAAACCGTGCGCGATGACGTGAACGGCACGTACGACGGGACGAAAAATACGACGTCCTATACACTGCAATGCAAACTTCGGCGTGTAAATCCTTTCTGAGCATGCGCGGAACTTAGTTTGACGAACAAGCCTACACACGAGGGGACTGTTCGCTGAAACAGAGTTTCAGCGGACAGTTTTTCGGAATTTCCGAAAAACTTTGTTCAGCAGACTGTCCGCTGAAACTGTCCGGGATTGCAAAGATCGAAGAGATGGAGGAGCTCATTTACACCACACAAGACTGCATACAGAAATTCTATACCACCTGGGCTTGCTGGACACACTTTAAAAATGCAGAACAATACAAGTCCTACTTTCCTATATGATATGAGAATCCTTGTTTGTGCAAATCTGACTCCAACAACTCCTGAAGGGATTGGGAGGAACTGGGGGACTGGATTGAGAAACGGTCCCCACTACCCCCATCTAATCCTGTCCTTCCCTTACCCCCCCACCTTACCCCCTAACCACCCTTCCTTTCCCCATGTCCCTTTCTCTACCCCCTCCCTCTTAACCTCTCCCCCCATCTTTCTCTCCTCTCTTAAACTCCCACCTCAGATGCGACCCTCCACACTGCTAAACCTGGAAATACATGATAGCTCCCCTTGCCAGGGACACAAAATTTATATCTCATTCATAAAATTAAGGTTAATTCTCTTATCAACTACGTGGACGGAGCTGTTGATAGTGCTCCCCATGTTGAGTAACCATTCATTACAATGCCTGTCTCATTTATAGTGTCTCACCTTAGATTAATCAGTACCAGTTTAGTTACAACGTTTACCAACTCAAGTGCATTAGTAAATGATGAAGAACCTCACGATTTCTTTTCTTTTTTGTTTTCTCTCCCCATGACCCAAGTTGTTTTGAGTTATCATTATAAACCTCTATCATGGACGTTTGCCTCAAAATTGTGTCACTTGTATTATCCTTGTAATCTGTGTTTCATTAATAAAAACCTTTTTGTGGAAAAAAAAGAACACCTTTGGGATGAATTAGAGTGGAGACTGCGAGCCAGGCCTTCTTAGCCAACATCAGTGCCTGACCTCACAAATGTGCTTCTGGAAGAATGGTCAAACATTTCCATAGGCACACTCCTAAACCTTGTGGACATCCTTCCCAGAAGATTTGAAGTTCAAAGAGTGGACAAACTCAATATTGAACCCTACGGACGAAGACTGAGATGCCATTAAAGTTTGTGTGCATGTAAAGGCAGGCATCCCAATACTTTTGGTAATATAGTATATATATATTTCTTTTAAGTGTATGTGAAGCGGAAACTTTTTATTTTTAATAGGGTAAGGAAGTTAGAATTCTTGCTGAGTTATTTGGGAAATTTTCACTTCACTTCCTATCCTAGTGACCCAACAGGATTCTAGAGCTTATTTCTCAAATTTATTATTTTCTTAGGGCAAATGCAGCTGCCAGGGGTCTACACTTGTTGTGACTACAGTGCTTTGCTTCACACAGCCACAGCAAATATAATACCTCCTGTCGCTTTCAAGCTCCTTCCCTGATTTGTATGTGCCCCGCAACTGTGTGAAATGCACGCAGTTGCGTCCTGCTGACCTGGGGATCAAAGGGTTTGTTGGAAGGCAACATGTTTTTTTACCTAATATAAGATGTCTCTGAACTATGAAATCTGGTTACACCTAGCTTTGACACTATTGGGGACAGCATGGAAGGCCATTACCCATTTGGATTATGGAACTTAAGAATGCATATCTTCATCTGGGAGTCATGCTCCCTGGCGGGGGAGTAAAGCTTGGCTTCAAACCGACTGGTGTAATGAAGATTGAAGGGCCTAATTGCCATGCCTGCAAAAAAAAACTTCAAGGGTCAGATGCTGTTAAAAGGACTGATTTCCTGAGTTACAGAACATCAAAAGCCAGCTGTTACTGAAAGATGACCTGGGTCAGAATCAGTGATTCATGGAATATTTGCTGCCCCTAGTGGACACTACAGCATGCTTCTGTACTCTTATCGAGTTTTTACTGGATAGAAGGCTATATTGGTGTTTGTGTGGGTGGTGTCTGAGTGGGCTTTAACCACTTGCCGACCACCCAACGTTGTTATACTTTGGCTGTTTGAAGTGGAATATCGTTGTTATGGCAGCAGCTAGTCGTCATAACCCCGGTACCCACTTCTTCAGCAGGTGGTCTGCTTTCAGATAAAATTGGTCTCAGCAGGTGGGTTCGCAGCGAGATCCCTTTTATCGGTGGAAGGAGAGGTGTCAGTGGCCTCTGCCACTTACCTGAGCCACTGGCAGTAGCGGAGGCGATTGGATCTTTCTCCTTGTGTTTTATGGAGCTGAGTGAGGGGAAGATGGGCCCCACCCGACACCATACCGTTGCAGGATGGAAGTGACGTCAAAACATCACTTCCGCCCATAGATCTTAAAGGGACTTTAAAATAAATAAATTCAAACTAAATTTTTTTTTTTATTATTGCATTTTTGTGTAAATATAAGAGCTGAGGTCTTTTTGATATTTAAGAGGCTCTGTCATGCTTTTTTTTCTATTACAAGGGATGTTTACATAGACTTATAGAAATAGACAAGTTAATAAATATTTATAATAAATAGGGGGAATCCATAACCACACAATATTTATTTCAGGGTTAAAACAGGCATTGAGGAGGAATCTGCCCCTGACCTAATGATACGCTTTAGGGAAGTAGGTTTATGAATTAAAGATTGTCACCTACCTACAGTATCTCACAAAAGTGAGTACACCCCTCACATTTTTGTAAATATTGTATTATATCTTTTCATGTGACAACACTGAAGAAATTACAATTTGTAATGTAAAGTGGTGAGTATACAACTTGCATAACAGTGTAAATGTACTGTCCCCTCAAAATAACTCAACACACAGCCATTAATGTCTAAACCGCTGGCAACAAAAGTGAGTACACCCCTAAGTGAAAATTATCCATTTTCCCTCCCTGGTGTCATGTGAATCGTTAGTGTTACAAGGTCTCAGGTATAAATGGCGAGCAGGTGTGTTAATTTTGGTGTTATTGCTCTCACTCTCACATACTGGTCACTAGAGGTTCAACATGGTACCTCATGGCAAAGAACTCTTGAGGATCTGAAAAAAATAATTGTTGCTCCACATAAAGATGGCCTAGGCTATAGGAAAATTGCCAAGACCCTGAAACTGAGCTGCAGTACGGTGGCCAAGACCATACAGCGGTTTAACAGGACAGGTTTCACTCAGAACAGGCCTCACCATGGACGATCAAAGAAGTTGAGTGCACGTGCTCAGCGTCATATCCAGAGGTTGCCTTTAGGAAATAGACGTATGAGTGCTGCCAGCTTTGCTGCAGAGGTTGAAGGAATGGGGAGTCAGCCTGTCAGTGCTCAGACCATACACTGCACACTGCATCAAATTGGTCTGCGTGGCTGTTGTACAAGAAGGAAGCCTCTTCTAAAGATGATGCACAAGAAAGCCTGCAAACAGTTTGCTGAAGATGAGCAGATTAAGGAAATGGATTGCTGGAACCATGCCCTGTGGTCTGATGAGACCAAGATAAACTTATTTGGTTCAGATGGTGTCAAGCTTGTGTGACAGCAACCAGGGGAGGAGTACAAAGACCAGTATGTCTTGCCTACAGTCAAGCATGGTGGTGGGAGTGTCATGGTCTGATGCTGCATAAGTGCTGCCGGGACTGGGAAACTACAGTTTATTGAGGGAACCATGAATGCCAACATGTACTGTGACATACTGAAGCAAAGAATGATTATCTTCCTTCGGAGACTGTGCCGCAGTATTCCAACATAATAACGGCCCCAAACACAAGACGACCACTGCCTTGCTAAAGAAGCTGCGGGTAAGGGTGATGGACCGGCCAAGCATGTCTCCAGATCTAAACCCTATTGAGCATCTGTGGGTCATCCTCAAATGGAAGGTGGAGGAGCGCAAGGTCTCTAACATCCACCAGCTCCGTGATGTCGTCATGGAGGAGTGGAAAAGGACTCCAGTGGCAACATGTGAAGCTCTTGTGAACTCCATGCCCAAGAGGGTTAAGGCAGTGGGAATGCTGGCAATCACTTCAGTAGCCCACATTAAATACACTGATAGCCATGATCTTCCAGGTGCTGCTCCAGCAGATATGGATACTTACCCTGAGCCATGATGGACCTATGTAAGTTTTCATAAAAGAATAAGATAATTTCTTGGATTTCTGCTTTAAAGTGGTTGTAATGCACTTCTACCAGACTGCACAGCTATCCAGCCTCCACTGCAGCAGGAACACTGCTTGGTCAAAATCCTAGTCAACAAAAAAAACTACTCTGCCTACTTATTGGATAACAAAGGAGCAGCAGCACAGTGATTTATTGTTTATTATTTATTTATTACAAGTACTTATGTAGTGTTACCACCCCCTGTGAGGGGTGCTAGTTGAATCGGTACCCCACTGGTTACCCAACCCTGCAAGTTATCCACTACTTCTGACACCCTGAGTTCAGACATTTATATCAGTAATATAGATAATAAAAGACACACACAAGTCTAGTTAGACAGTTAAGCTTTGTGTACTGGTGTAATAAAGACATAAGCTTGTCCTTTATAGCAGTGGTCTCCAAACTGCGGCCCAGGGGAGTGACGTCATCGCTGCTCCGGCGCTGTGAGTGGCCGGAGCAGCAATACCCGGAAGAAGATGGACGATCCATACTACACGGGACAGTGGTGACATCGCTGGCTCCTGTGTAAGGTAAGTGAGACATAATGGACTACTATGTAATGCATAGTAGCCCATTATGCTTTACCTTTGCAGAGAAACGAAGAAGAAGTAAACCCATCAGGGATTACTTCCTCTTTAAGTGGTGAGATCTTTTCTTTCTACCCATGTCCTGGCATCCTTGCTGAGATCTAAGGAGAAGTGAGAGGAGTTTATGATCCGTGTTAACCCTTTTGATACCCGCTTGCATGACCACTTGCTTGCACAGGGGTCCATGCCATGAGGTGAGAGTGATTAGTTAGACCAGAGGTGGAGGGATTGTCACGCTACTATGGGAAAAAAATGACTTACGTCAGTGCTACAGTTTGAATTTAAAACATATTTGTGTGAACTGTGAAGTTAAGTCATGGATTGTGGAAACTAACTAGTGTCGGGGGATTGTATATAGTGTATACCACATTTACCACTGACTAATGCAGAGTTGCATCGCAAGAAGATCAGCTAAAAGTAGTTGGATCTGTATGTGTGTTATAATTAATCGAAATTAGTCGACCGATTAAAAAAAAATTGACGAATCGAACATCAGTAACAGCCCTAATATATATATATATATATATATATATATATATATATATATATATATATATATATATATGGTCAATGTGACTGCTGACAAAAGCAGTAGGATGAATTCTGAAGTGTTTCGGCAATATTATCTGCTCATATTCAGCAAAATGCTTCAGAACTCATTGGACGGTGCTTCAAAGTGCAGATGGACAATGACCCGAAGCATACTGCAAAAGCAACCAAAGAGTTTTTTAAGGGAAAGAAGTGGAATGTTATGCGATGGCCAAGTCAATCACCGTCCTGAATCCGATTGAGCATACATTTCACTTGCTGAAGACAAAACTGAAGGGAAAATGCCCCAAGAACAAGCAGGAACTGAAGACGGTTGCCGTAGAGGCCTGGCAGAGCATCACCAGGGATGAAACCCAGCGTCTGGTGATGTCTATGCGTTCCAGACTTCAGGCTGTAATTGACTGCAAAGGATTTGCAACCAAGTATTAAAAAGTGAAAGTTTGATTGTTAATGATTGTTATGATTGTTAGTTGATTGTTAATGATGATTGTTAATGATGATTGTTAATGATGTTAGGATGATTGTTAATCTGTCCCATTACTTTTGGTCCCTTAAAAAGTGGGAAGCACATATACAAACTGTTTTAATTCCTACACCGTTCACCTGATTTGAATGTAAATACCCTCAAATTAAAGCTGAAAGTCTGCAGTTAAAGCACATCTTGTTTGTTTCATTTCAAATCCATTGTGGTGGTGTATAGAGCCAAAAAAATTAGAATTGTGTCAATATCCCAATATTTATGGGCCTGACTGTATACTGCATAGGGATTAGCACTTATCATGATAGAACATTTCCTTTTCCTGTTACTAAGCAGTGCCTTGTTTAGCAAGGTCTAAATAACATTCACATTATGCAAGACTCGCTTTAATAAGAACAAAACAGAAGGAATGCGATTCATCTCTTGTTTTTTTTATGACTTTTATTATAATTATTTTTTATTTTGCCTAAAATTCCTTTGGATCTCTGTTGGTAGACGAGAGTCTTACCAGTCACAATATAAATAAATAAAGGCAAGGAAAATAAAACAGAGCAGATTTTATTTATTGCACTCCTTGACTGGATAATTATGGCGGACTACCTGTGGATAAAATGTGACTCATCTATTGCAGAAAAGAGCACTTACATTTTATCATCTGTTATTCTAGGGGAAGGTTTATTGTTATGCATGAATGAATTCAAGAGTGCTCTACTAATAGTGATTTACAGACGCTACAGTAACAACTTTCACAGACTGAGATAGACATAAAGGAGGACTCCAGTCTAAACAGAAACTTTTCTATAGTTTCTAGTGGAATAGTTGTTTAAATCCCTAAGTATAGATTGTTAACATAACTAGTAATATAACTGATGATAGTAAATCAAACTCTACTCAGACATTTTGATTATCCTTAAAAACTCATCCAAGCAGTTTTATTTCATTTATCTGGTAGGGTGGAATCCCTGGCCTTTATACCATCACATAATGCAATTAACATAATTCAATTAACATAATACCATGCACACTTGGCAAGTTTTAGCTGAGGCATACCTCCCAACTGTCCCTGATTTGGAGCAATGTCCCCCTGTCCCTCTTTCCTCCTCATTTGTCCCTCATTTTGGTCTGATCTATATGATTGTATATAAAATACATTTTTTATCTTTCAAAAAGTGTTTCCCAGTGCTAAACCTTTCATCCAAATTCTAAATGGCTGCATTTGTAAATTTTAAAAGCCAATATAAAGTAATAATAGTGGTAAAAAAAAGGCCTTTGAGGATTTAATTAACCTTTTTTTTTTTTAAGTTAAGTCTCCTTTATTTTAACCTCCCTGGCGGTATGATTATTTCAGATTTTAAGTGCTGAATGCGGTACAATTATTTTGCATGGAAATTTGGCATTTTATATTGTAGTCCTGTAATTCTTAGGAACAGGGGCGGACTGACAACTCATGGGGCCCCCGGGCAATAGGAGATTATGGGGCCCCCGGGCAATCCGAGATTATGGGGCCACACAGTATACACACACACACACAGTATACAATCACACAGTATACACAGACATGTTTCTATTGGCTGAGAAGGTACTGGAGAGGTGGGGCAGCTATAATCTCTGGATTTTTAGACCAAAAGGATGTCGGTAAGGGACATTTCAGAGTCAGATGTAAAAAAAACACAGATTTTTATATACTGTCCCTGGTTTTACTGAGGCTGGCAACCCTGATGGGGCCCCCCTAGTGGCTCGGGGCCCTCGGGCAGTGCCCGAGTGGCCCAATGGTCAGTCCGCCCCTGCTTAGGAATAACTCACTTAAATCTGTCCAAACCAGAGTCAAGTAGACATCCCGGGTATGATAAAGTTTGAAAAATTAAATCATAACAATAACATCACAATAATGTAATCAAATCAAAAACACTGAAATTTGCTCAGTTGCAGAATTGTCACTGTCATTACTTTTCAGTATTTGATGACGGATGGCCCCACAAATCGATATCGCTCAATTCTGCGAGTGATTTTAATTTATTATCGCTGTTTTCTAGCTGGTCTAAAACTATTTTTAATGTAAAGGGACAGTTTTGGTTGCTATGGACAATCTCCAGTTTCCAGGCATAAAGAACAGTTTTTACATTATAAAACTGCATGCAGGACACTGGGCAGACCACTAGGGACAAAGGGGATGTGAAATAATTACATTCAGCAATGTAATCTGTAAGATTACATCATACAGTATGTAATGTGTGTGTTTCACTTTTTGAATTTGGTGCCGTTCTCCATCTCCGTGCATCGCAACGCTCGCAGGGAACGGAGATCGGCTCCGTGATAGATCGAGCGGAGGACGGCTCGCTCGTACAGCAGGGGGACATCGCTGGATCCAGGGGGCAAGGTAAGTAAGCTCTCCCTGGATTCAGCGATGCGGTCCCGAGTCTGGCTCGGGGTTACCGCTAATGGTACAACATTTTCACTCCGAGACAGACTCGAGAATACCGCTAGGGGGGTTAAGGGGTGTAGCAGGGGGTGTGTCCTATGCCTACATACGTTTGCTAGTAGGTGTCTCTCATTCCTATATCAGAATGTTGGGCGGTATGGCTGAGGTACTTACTAAGCCAAAGGATCTTTTATAGAATTTGGGGAGGGGGGACCTCCTGCTGTTTTATTTTTGTTGTCCCTCTTAAAGTTCATACCAAACCTGAAGGGACTAGAATGAATGGGGGGGGCATGCTATTTTTCATATGTAGAGGTCCCACACTAACATTTATACCAACCAGACCCTCATCTAGAATGAAGCAGCCAGGAGCTGACATTTTACTGGCAATTTAAGCACATTTTTTTCTTTGTAAATCTCGGTGTTGCTGTAGTAGGTTGAAAAATGTTTCATTTTAAGCATTACTAAAATCCCTGCTCACAGCCAAACAAAACCTTTTCATTTATTTGTGCTTTTGTACACATCTTCTAATGCAGAGCACAGCCTCCCATGCCATTTGTTTGACCATCCCTTGTCTATTAGCCTAGAAAATGCCAAAAACTGTTTTTTTAACCTCTTCCTGCCTGCACTATAAGATGGCCTAAATTGCTGGTAGGGTGTCCATGTGTGTCCTCCCGTGCATAAGCTGCCTGCATGCCCTATGCTGGGCACTCTGTAATCAGCGAGTCAATGAGATCCTGGCCCCTTACCACGTGATCAGCTGTCAGTCAATGACAGCTGATCACGTGATGTAAACAGAAGATCATAATCAGCTTTTTTCACCTCACGCTGATAGTGCAAGGAGAGAAAAAAAGAAGCAGAATAGTGGCTTCTGTCAGAAGGACATCAGTCCTGCACATGGAGAGCCACTGCAGCTAAGAAGTGCCCACCAGTGCCACCTACCTGTACATATCAATTCTGCCTATCAGGAACCCACCAATGCCACCTATCAATGGCCACCAGTGCCACCTATCAGTGCCCATCAGTGCTGCCAATCAGTGCTCATTAGTGCCTCATCATCAGTGCCACCTACCAGTCTCTATCGGTGTCCATCAGTGCCACCCAGTGCCACCTATCAGTGCTCTTCAGTGCAGCCCATCAGTGTCACCCATTAGTGCCACCTATCAGTGCCCATTAGTGCCACCTATCAGTGCCCACCAGTGCAGCCTCCTCAGTTCCCATCCATGCCACCTATAAGTGCCTATCAGTGCCACCTTATCTGAGCCTATTAGTGCCTATCAGTGCCCATTAGTGCAGCCTATCAGTACCCATCAGTGTAGCCTCATCAGCGCACATCAATAAAGGAAAAAAACTACCTGTTTACAAAATTTTATAACAAACCATGAAAACGTTTTGTTTTTACTTTCAAAATGTTCAATCTTTTTTAGTTTTTTAGAAAAAATAAAAATCCAGCAGTGCTTAGATACCCCCAAAAGAAAGCCCTGTTTGTGTGAAAAATGTCATATGTGTACAGTGTTGCATAACTGCGCAATGGTCATTCAAAGTGTGACAGCGCTGAAAGCTAAGAGCAGCATTTCTTCTGATCTTTGATGGTTACTGACACTGCATACAATATTTTTCAGATCTCCCCATAGACACTGGTGAAAGATTTTGTATACTTTTTCCTGTACATACCATGTACCTTTACATTCCCTGTAAAGGTTTCAAAGACATAAATTGCTGCAAGGAAATCTCACGACTGGAGTTCTGGTGAAAATAACATGACAGCAGGTACCCATCAATGCTAAAATGGAAATAACTGTTTTCGGATAGAGGTAATTTTTATTTAAAACTTTTGTAGCGTTGTCATAAAGCCCATAATTCACCCCAAAAAAATTTTGCATCTGTAAATGTATCCATCTATAACTGCTTAATTCTGATACTCCTGTCACTGATGCACATGTTAGTATTCTAAAAACGGCATCTTCTAGTTTGCAGCAATGGGTGACTATTAGGCCTCTGACAATATAAGTGGCTTGTTAAAGGCACAGTTAAGTAGCAGAGCATGCATTATCCTAAGTATAGAAACCCATTACGACTTTGCTTGTTATGTGCTCCATCAAGTGATTTTATATAGTGCCTGTGACTCTTTCCCATCCTGACCAAAAGGAGCTTTAATTACGTTTGTACTAATTTAGCCCCTGTCTGGAATCTACAACGATTTTTTTTCCTGTTCTACTTCCATCCATGGTAAAATACAGAGAGAAATGGATTGGCAATATCCCTGATCTCCTTGGTGACGACTGGGAAGATATGTGGGATTACTCATTTATGCATTTAATCTTTGCTAGAGCTCAATTTATCCATAGATTTCTACATAGAATCCAATTCACCCCTGAAAAACTTGTTAGTATTTACCCATCACTGTCCCCTGAATGTTGGCATTGTACTTACTCACCCACTGACTTTAGCCATTTTTGTCCCTTGATTCAACAATTCTTCACTGGGGTAGCCCAATTTATAACTGAACTTACTATTTTACCTGATATCTGTCTCTGTTTGTTTAGTAGGACTGGTGGAAGGGGTGCCCCCCTCAATAGCTCTTAAAACTCTTTTTGGTACACTCCCATTTTATGCCCACAAGGCAATTATATTACACTGGAAGAAGCCAACAGCACATTATTTTACTTTCTGGAAAGGACTGGATTCAGCTCTATAAAGGCACCCATAGAGCCTTCCCATCCACACTTGACTAGGTATGGAAGACACTGATGGCGCGTACACACGACTGGACTTTCCGGCAGACTAGGTCCGTCTGAATATCAGTCCGTCGGACAATGTGATCGTGTGTGGGCTAATCCGATCGTTTTTCATTTAAAAAAATCAGAGGGATCTAGAAAAAGAACATGTTTCAAATCTGTCCGACGGACTCAATTCCTATCGGGAAAACCGTTCGTCTGTATGCTGTACGACGGACCAAATACAACGCAAGGGAAGCTATTGGCTACTGGCTATTGAACTTCCTTTTTTAGTCACGTCTTACGTCATCAAGTTCAAAACGAACGGACTTTCAAACGGACTTAGTCCGTTCATGTGTGGTCAAGTTCATTTGTTCGGAAGTCTGTCGGAACTCCACTGAAAAGTCCGTCTGAAAGACCATCTAACTTAGTCTGCCAGAAAGTCCGGTCGTGTGTACGCGGCATTAGCCCTTCAGTCAGATCTGTATAAAGATACAAGTATAAAGTGTCCGATAGTTATATATGTTATTTATGTATGTAAAGAAAGGTGGGGATGATAACAGGTGGTCCCTTTTGAGGAACTATCCTCTTGCCATCCATTTATTTATCTGTTAAAAGTTTGGAATATGTGTATATGACTCTGACATGTAATGACATGTAATGTAATGTAATGCTAGTTCATGAGTATCCTTGATGCCCATTGCATTTCACTTTTGTACTAGAGCAAGCTCCTTCCGTAGCACAGTTATGGGCCAATTTGGGACAATTGTCCTTCTCAGTCTTGTATCTCGGAGTCTTCTATATGAATATTATTGCACAATGGGGATTACAAGCTCTATCTCTAGTTCAGGTGAGCTAGGAAAGAACTACAGGGCTTGCAATGTCTGACATTTTGTATTATTTTGTGTTCCTTTTTTTCTATCGCAACATTTAAAATCCAATATAAATACAAAAAAAGAATTAAAGCGGAGTTCCCCCCAAAAATGAAACTTCCGCTGTCCGTATTCCTCCCCCCCTCCAGTGTCACATTTGGCACTAGGGATGAGCTTTGAGTTCGAGTCGAACTCATGTTCGACTAGAACATTGCCTGTTTGCTTGTTCGGCGAACAGTGAACAATTTGGGGTGTTCTTGGCAAATTCGAAAAGCTGGGAACACCCTGTACAAGTCTATGGGAGAAATCTAAAGTGCTAATATGCAAGTTATTGTCCTAAAAAGTGTCTGGGGACCTGGGTCCTGCCCCAGGGGACATGGATCAATGCAAAAAAAAGTTTTAAAAAACTGAAGTTTTTTCGGGAGCAGTGATTTTAATAATGATTAAAGTGAAACAATAAAAGTGTAATATTCCTTTAAATTTCGTACCTGAGGGGTGTCTATAGTATGCCTGTGAAGGGACGCATGTTTCCCGTGCTTAGAACTGTCCCTGCACAAAGTGTCATTTCTGCAGGAAAAAAAGTCTTTTAAAATCACTCGCGACTATAATGAATTGGCGGCTCCAGTAATAGAGAGATCACTCATTGAAAGTCATTGATATAAACAAAACCAAAAAAAAACAAAAAAAACTCTGCTCCCCAAAAAACGGCCGTTTTTAAAACTTTTTTTTGCATTGATCCATGTCCCTTGGGGCAGGACCCAGGTCCCCAAACACTTTTTAGGACACTAACTTGCATATTAGCCTTTAAAATTAGCACTTTCAATTTTGAACGTTCGAGTCCCATAGACTTTAATAGGGTTCTAAAGTTCACACAAAGTTTAGGTCTGTTTGCAGGTTCTGGTGCGATCCGAACAGGGGGGTGTTCGGCTCATCCTTATTTTGCACCTTTCAGGGGGGAGCAGATATCTGTCTAATACAGGTATTTGCTCCCACTTCCGGCAAAAAATCGATGCAGTATCCGTGGCGATCTATGCCATGTCCAGCCCCTCCTCCGGCCCCCCTGCTGTGTTCTGGGAGACACACGGGTCCCAGAAGACAGCAGGGAACACTCAGAATGCGCAGCACGACTTGCGCAGTAGGGGACCAGGCTGTGAAGCCGCAAGGTTTCACTTCCTGATTCCCTTACAAGCATTACCAGCGCGAGGGAGGGGTCAGCTTTGGGTGAGGACATTGTGGGCGCTCTGGACAGGTAAGTGCCCTTATTCTAAAAGTCAGCAGCTGCAGTATTTGTAGCTGCTGACTTTTATTTTTATTTTTTTTAGGCGGAACTTCGCTTTAACTCATTTCTTGTTTCTTCTGGAGCCTGTTTTTTTTCTTACTTCTTCCACTAATGAAGTGGCTGGGTAGTATAATTGATTTTGAGCAAGTGGCTGGGGCAACCCGAAGCAGCACTGTGCAGGGGTAGTTAGACCACGACTGCCTTGTTATTTAAATTGTATGTCAAGATTTGTCATATTTGGCTTTCTGAACGATGGCTCTCATCTCTCTCTTACACACAAGATTTGATTTAATAAACTGGAAAGTCCAAAATCTGGTGCAGGTGTGTCATACAGCAATGCACTGCGATCTCGCAGTGCATTATGGGGCGTTCTGCGGCTCTCTAATACTCTGGGAACGCCCCATAATGTTCGCTGTTCGGCGAACGGGCGAACACTCGATGTTCAAGCTCATCCCTAATGAGAAAATATCACAAAGAAGCAGGTATAAAGTGACCCCAGACGTTTATGCAGTATCGAAATTGAATCCGTTTATTGGACACAAAATATTGCAAAGACAAACATCATAAAATGTATAAAAACTTCCACCTGTCACCAAATAACAACGTTGTTATTTAATAAAAGAAAAAAGCAAAAAAGCACACACTGGGCTCAGGGACTCCTCTGTGGAAGAGTGATAAGCGTCTGTCTGCAACACATATTGGGGTACCAATCATGTATCCTGCTCATTGGGCAATAAGAGAATAATCCATAGATTTGTAGCATGATTGCATCCCTTCTCAAAGGAACATTTATAGAACCCAGTGGGACTATACTCAGCAATAGGGATGAGCTTCGAGTTTGAGTCGAACTCATGTTTGACTCGAACATCGCTTGTTTGCCTGTTCACCGAACAGTGAACAATTTGGGGTGTTCGCGGCAAATTCGAAAAGCCATGGAACACCCTGTACAAGTCTATGGGAGACATCTAAAGTGCTAATTTTAAAGGCTAATATGCAAGTTATTGTCCTAAAAAGTGTTTGGGGACCCGGGTCCTGCCCCAGGGGACATGTATCAATGCAAAAAAAAAGTTTTAAAAACTGCAGTTTTTTCAGGAGCAGTGATTTTAATAATGCTTAAAGTGAAACAATAAAAGTGTAATATTCTTTTAAATTTCGTACCTAGGGGTGTCTATAGTATGCCTGTAAAGGGGGGCATGTTTCCCGTGCTTAGAACTGTCCCTGCACAAAGTGTCATTTCTGCAGGAAAAAAAGTAATTTAAAATCACTCACGGCTATAATGAATTGTCGGCTCCCCATAATACAGAGAACAGTCATTGAAAGTCATTGATAAAAAAAAAAAAAAAAGAAAGCGTGGGGTTCCCCCAAATTCAATTACCAGGCCCTTCAGATCTGGTAAGCATTATTAAAATCACTGCTCCTGAAAAAACAGCCGTTTTTAAAACTTTTTTCTTTGCATTGATCCATGTCCCCTGGGGCAGGACCCAGGTCCCCAGACACTTTTTAGGACAATAACTTGCATATTAGCCTTTAAAATTATCACTTTAGATTTTGAACGTTCGAGTCCCATAGAGTTCAATAGGGTTCTAAGGTTCACACGAAGTTTAGGTCTGTTCGCAGGTTCTGGTGCAAACCGAACCAGGGGATGTTCGGCTCATCCTTACTCAGCAACTAATCCCTCGGTCAATCATATCCTTCTCTGGACTACATCCATCACATATCCACATCCAAGGCTTTATACCCTAATTATCCCCACAGAAGGTTATTACAACTTGGAAACGAACAAAGAATTATCGTCAAAATCAATACTGTCCCTATTGACCCATAATTATTGTTCTATTCCCCCCTAGATGTAACTGTGTGGGTAACTCTGTCATCTTTCAGAAGGGATGCAATCATGTTACAAATCTATGGATTATTCCCTTATTGCCCAATGAGCAGGATACATGATTGATACCACAATCCGTGTTGCAGACAGACCCTTCTCACTCTTTCACAGAGGAGTTCATGGGCCCAGTGTGTGTTTCTTTCTTTTATTCCACTCGTTGTACTCCTTCCCCTCTCCGGTGCCACACTTGGCACCTTTCGTGGGGGAGGGGGGACAGGATATCTTTCACAGGATACCTTTCACAGGTATCCTGTCTCCACTTCTGGGAGCCTCAGCTGCCGGTATTTGCATCATCGCTGGGGCTCCCTCCTCCTTGCTCCTCCTTTCCCGGCTGCCGGACCAGTAGGAGAGAGGAGCGGAGCCTCGCACATGCGCAATAGGGTTGCTGGCATGAAGCCGTAAGGCTACACTGCCGGGTTCCCTTACTCGCAGTGGAGGCGGCATGCAGCCGACAGCTGATGGAAACATCAGCTGCAGTGCCGACATCATTGGACTCCAGGACAGGTAAGTGTCCGATTATTAAAAATCAGCAGCTGCAGTATGTGCAGATACTGGCTTTTAATTTTTGCAGGTTTAAATAACAACATTGTTATTTGGTGACAGGTGGAGGTTTGATACATTTTATGATGTTTGTCTTTGCAATATTCTGTGTCCGATAAACGGATTCAATTTTGTTACTGCATAAACGTCTGGGGTCACTTTATACCTGCTTCTTTGGGATATTTTCCCATGAGTTTAATCACCAACCACTGACCTGTATTTTTTTTTATTATTGTTTATTATTGTTATGTATCCCACATGGCAGTGCCCTGCTTAAAAATTGACCTTGAATAAGGCTAAAATAAATTACAATATTCGGATCCTATGAACTTTATTGGAGATTGGGCACTATATTCGGCATCTGTGTATTTTTGGCTGGGTTTGCAGTTTCTTCTGTGATCCAAGCCCAGTCCAGTTCATTCATCACTACTAGAGATTCATTTTAAAGTTGAACCCCAGACAAACATCTAAATACACAGAAGGGGACTGTTTTACCAGCCAAAGGATTTGTATGTTTCTCTGTCCAGATTTACAGAGCTCTCTCGCACAGTATAGCCCAGATGGGCAACGGTGGGGACATTAACATTAAAATCTATTTTTTTAACTAACAAACATGTCATACTTACCGGCTCCAATCTTCCTCTTCTCGGATCCCCTGCTGGAACTCCAGGCACCTCTCCCCTGCTGCGTGCCTATAAGCCCCCCTCCTGCTCCTTCCTCACTGACTGTGTCTCAACCAGTGAGGAGAGAAAGACCTGGGAGAGCCGCTGCTCCTATGCAGTGGCATAGTATGGGGGGGCAGGGGCACTGTGGATGGTGGCCCCAGGAGCAACATTGAGAAGGGGCGCAGAATTATTCCCCCACCCGCCATCCCCACTCCTGAGTCTGCTGTGTAGCATGCGTTCAGTGTGAGGCCCTCAGGAATTTATCACTGTGTGTGCCGTCTGACGTGATCTCCACAGAAATCCTGCTGGTCCGGACTGTAAACATTGTGCGATGAGAGCTGAGGTGTGAGTACCAGGAGAGAGGAGATCAGTGCAACTGCTGGTCTGAAGCAGTGGCGTCGCTGGGGGGGGGGGGGGGGGGGCAGGGGGTTGTGGGCAGCACCTGGGTGACACCCATTGGCAGGTCCCAGTACAACGCCAGTGCACTGATCTGCATCTCTTGCGGGCTGTCTGAGCTGTCCCAGCTGTGACTGTCTCACACAGTTGAGCGGAGAAAAGCCGCCTCCCCCTCCTCTCTGTTCATATCTACACAGGAGGAGGGACACTGCGGTGCATGTCCCATGATATGAGGTATTCACATTATGGGTCTGCACTGAAAGGGCGTCTGCACTGAAGGGGGATCTGAACTGAAGGGGGCTCTACACTAAGGGGGGTCTGCACTAAGGGGGGCTGTACTGAAGGGGGTTTGAACTAAAGAGGTATTCACATTATGGGTCTGCACTGAAAGGGGGTCTGCACTGAAGGGGGGCCTGCACTAAGGGGGGTCTGTACTGAAGGAGGGGTCTGTACTGAAGGGGGTTCTGTATTGAGGGAGGGGGTCTGTAATTATGAGAAGGGTCTGTACTGAGGAAGGGGGTCTGTACTGATGAGGAGGGTCTGTACTGAGGAAGGTGGGTCTATACTGATGAGAGGGGTCTGTACTAAGGAAAGGTCTCTATGCTTTGCTCTGCCTTGGGGGTACTGGGATATGTGATGGGCGGTATGGGGGTATTACAGCTGGATCCCTGCTTTCTTGCAGTGTCAGCTTTTAGTCCACAAGGTAGCACAGATCTTGGCTCATGTCCCTTCTTCTTACTTGGGCGTAACACTTGCCAAATCTATCAACTGCAGAGGGACCAGAAGTCCCAGAATTCTCCACACCATGGTTTTCTGGGTGCAGCATTACCTGGACAGCTAGAATACCCTGTAGCATGGCTTGCTGCAAGTGCGGTAGTACCTGGATACAGGGAATGCCCCCTGGTGTGACATGCTAAGTGCTGTAGTACCTGGATACAGGGAATATCCCCTGGTGTGCCATGCTAGGTGCAGTAGTACCTGGATACAGGGAATGTTCCATATAATGCATGAAAATAAAAAAACTTCTTCCTTTACAATGACTTTAACGTGGATGTAAACCTACTCTCATCGTTTCTAAACTACGACAATATTGGTTATCTAGAAGGATATACATGTCTCCTGCATGTATACTTATCTGTCAAATGTCTCCCCTCTGTCTGCTATGAGACCCGAAAAACTGCAGATTCTGTGGGTGGGTCTGTTTTCCAGGGCTCAGTGGGTGGAGTCGTGATGTCAGTAGACTCCCCACCAACCTCTACACTCCCCTTGTCAACATGCATTTTCTCTTGTGTATTGCTTACACTGAACTTCTGCTATGATCACTAACATCCAGTCAAAACCCAGAAAAGGTTCCACATGACTTCAGCATGCCAAATCATGTTGAGCTGTGGAACAGCCAGTCCTTGCAGAGCTGCTGAAGAAAGGAGTGGGGGTGGGAATTAAAAAATAATGCATGTCTCTAAAGGCTTGTGCAGGAGATATGTAAATCACCTGTCAATCACAGCAAGGGGGAAGAACGGACAAAGATTTCACAGTTTGTCTATTTTATTTCACTGAAAAAAAGATTGCTCAGAGCTGGATTAACTCTTTGTGGCAAGACTGGGCACAGCTGATCTGAAATCCTATGCTCTATATTGTGCCAGACAAAAAAACAACATTTCGGGCAACATTTACAGGTCCTGCCTCCCCTAGCCTATAATTGGACAGTGAAAGGAGAAGCAGCAGACTGATGAGCTCATTTCTTTCTTACTCTTCTCTCTCCTCCTGGCAGCACACTTGTTGCATTGTAGCCCAACCGATTGGCTACTTGTACTCCTCCTTCCTCTCCCAGTCCAAACTTTGCTGTACAGGGAAAGGAAGAGGCTGATAGCAATTCAAATGCAGGTACTTTACTTACACTGCTTGCTTTTAAAAATACTTTTAATTATGTATTCATGAATGTAGAGCTGCATTCATTGGTGCCTTTCTACCCACAGTACAGCTGTCTGCCATTTAATCTTTTAGTATGTTTTTTGGGGGAAACCCACATCATTGGCTAAGCACCATTGCTGAAAAGTTTGTTGATTTTGCCTCTTGAAATGAGAAACAACCTATAATGTATAATAATAATAATAATGTGCATAGCTTTTGCCTGTTATCAGCTGAGTCACAAGAGGCAGTCATTTGAAGGAACCTATTAAGTGCAATAAGATGGATCAGTGGGACCATACTGAAAACAAGAAAAGCACAACATCTTACACAAATTCCCCATATTACATACAACAATTAAATCTGATGTGAGAATTCATCTTTCCAGAAACATTTGATAAAATGACTTCTGAACTTGATTGATGAAATGATTAAGATGCAATGAAAAATATAGTCATTTTTCTAGCGTGTTAGTTACCCTTTTTTTTCCTGACATCATCATTTAACATTATTTGCTGGGATAATGCACTTAATGGATGTCAAAGTCAGAGGCGTTATAATGCAATTAGAATTGGTAAAATGTTGTTCCTATTTCTTATAATTGCTATTTCTTATAATTGCTATGATATTTAAGGAAAAGAAAAGTATTTGCTGTTCTTTCATCATTAGCATGTGTGGGTGGCTATGTAGTTCACAGGTTGATATGAGGCATTGGGGTTAATCAGAAGTCATTCATATATGCTGTACTAATAAAGTGCTAGTTAGAAATGATTAAGAGAAAACACTTACCGTATTTATCGGCGTATAACACTCACTTTTTTCCCCCTAAAATCAGAGGGGAAATCGGGGTGCGTGTTATACACCGTTCCCCCGCTGTTGCTAGGGCTTTCTGCCACTATCTGCGGCTTCCGTGTATTTTCAGCCATTCTCGGCTATCTTAGGCCGCACTCGGCCGTTCTCATCGGCTTTCGGAAAGCCGAAAACCGCAGAGAACGGCCGAGTGTGGCCGAAAATAGCCGAGAACGGCCGAGTGCGGCCAAAAATACCCGAAAGCCGCCGAGAACGGCTGAGAACTACCGGTGCCATTTTTAAAGGGCAAATGACTGACAAGGCTGCAAATGCAAGGCTGCATACGGCTGACAAGGCTGCAAATGACTGACAAGGCTGCAATGCAAGGCTGCAAATGACACTGACAAGGCTGCATTAATGGGCATTTAAATGTAAGTTTTTCCTTAACCACTTCCCGACCAGCGCACGACGATGTACGTCGACAGAATGGCACGGGCAGGCATATTGGCGTACAGGTACGTCCAATATTCAATGCCGCCCTGCCATCGGGAGCGCGCCGCCGGCGGCGCGCTCCCGCGCTGGTCGGGACTCCCGTGAGTCCGGTCGCGGGACCCGCGGACTCGATCGCCGCGGGCATCCCCGCGATCATCTCACGGAGCGGCCGAATGGAGGAAATGCTGTGTAAACAACATTTCTCCATTCTGCCTAGCAACTAGTGACGCTGATCTCTGCTCCATGTGATTGGAGCAGAGATCAGTGTTCACTAAATGAAAGCCCAACCCCCCCACAGTTAGTAACACACCCCTAGGAACACTTAACCCCTACACTGCCACCCACTGGTTAACCCTTTCACTGCCAGTGTCATTTACACAGGAATCCCTGCATTTGTATAGCAGTGATTACTGTATAAATGACAATGGTCCCAAAAATGTGTCAAAAATGTCCGATGGGTCCCCCACAATGTCGCAGTCACAATAAAAATCGCTGATCGCCGCCATTACTAGTAAAAAAAAAAAATAATAAAAAATTATTAATAAAAATGCTATAAAACTATCCCTATTTTGTAAACGCTATAACTTTTGCGCAAACCAATCAATAATCGCTTATTGCGATTTTTTTTACCAAAAATATGTAGAAGAATACGTATCGGCCTAAACTGAGGGAAAAAAAATTTTTTTATATATTTTTGGGGGATATTTATTATAACAAAAAGTAAAAAATAATGCGTTTTTTTCAAAATTGTCGCTCTATTTTTGGTTATAGCGCAAAAAATAAAAACCGCAGGGGTGATCAAATACCACCAAGAGAAAGCTCTATTTGTGGGAAAAAAAGGACGTCAATTTTGTTTGGGAGCCACGTCGCACGACCGCGCAATTGTCAGTTAAAGCGACGCAGTGCCGAATCGCAAAAAGGGGTCTGGTCTTTGACCAGCAAATTGGTCCGGTCTGCAAGTGGTTAAACTTCCCTCCTAAAAGTTTTTTTTCTTTCTAATTCCCTCCTAAACTTGGGGTGCGTGTTAATTTGCCGATAAATACGGTATATTATGTCTAGGGATGAGCCGAACAACCCCTCGGGTTCAGTTCACACCAGAACATGCCAACAGGCAAAAAAATTGTGCGAACCTACGAACACCATTAAAGTCTATGGGACACGAACGTGAAAAATCAAAAGTGTTAATTTTAAAGTCTTATATGCAAGTTATTTCAATGAAAAGTGCATGGGGAACCGGGTACTGCCCCAGGGGACACATATTAATTTTTTTTAAATGCTTAAAGTGAAACAACAAAAATGAAATATCCCTTTAAATATCGTGCCTGGGGGGTCTCCTTAGTCTGCCTGTAAAGTAGCAAATCTTTCCCATGTTCATAACAGTACCACAGCAAAATAACCCCATGTTCGTAACAGTACCACAGCAAAATAACCCCATGTTCGTAACAGTACCACAGCAAAATTACATTTCTATAGGGAAAAAATGTAATTTAACCACTTCAGAAGAATTTACCCCCTTCCTGTCTGGGCCATTTTTTGTGATATGGCACTGCGTCTCTTTAACTGACAATTGCGCAGTCGTGCGACATTGCACCCAAACTAAATTGATGCCCTTTTTTTTCCCCACAAAAAGAGCTTTCTTTTGGTGGTATTTGATCACCTCTGCGTTTTCTTTATTTGTGCTATACAAAAAGAGGGACAATTTAGAAAAAAACACAATATTTTTTACTCTTGCTATAATGAATATCCCAATAAAAAAAAAACACACCTTTTTCCTCAGTTCAGGCTGATATGTATTCTACATATTTTTGGTAAAAAAAAATTGCAATAAGTGTATATTGATTTGGTTTGCGCAAAAGTTATAGCGCCTACAAAATAGGTTATTGATTTATGGAATTTTTCAATTTAATTTAAATTTAATTTTTTTAATAGTAATATCGGGATTGCAAATTAATTTTTTTTTTATCGTGACTGTGACATTGCAGTGGACAGATCGGATACTTTTGACACTTTTTTGAAACCATTGATATTTATACAGCGATCAGAGCTATAAATATGCACTGATTACTGTGTAAATGTCCCTGGCAGGGGAGGTGTTAACACTATGGGGCGATCAAGGGGTTATTTGTGTTCCCTCACTGTGTGTTCTAACTGTGGGGGATGGGACTGACTGGGGGAGGAGACCGATCGGTGTTCCTATATACTATGCGCATCGGCTCCATAGTGAAACGATGGGCATGCATGCCCCCTATACCGGCGTTAAGCTGAGAAAAAAATCTTTGAAAAAAAACAGTGCGGATTCCCCCCAGTCCATATCCAGGCCCTTTGGGTCTGGTATGAATATTAAGGGGATCCGTAAATTACGTTGATGTGTTTCACCCCTCCTCCAGGGCGTCATCATAGACATCGAACTGTGTCTTTGATGTCTTTGATGACGCCCTGGAGGAGGGGCGAAACGCGTCACTGTAGCCTGTAGCTTAACCAGTGACGCCATTTCCTGCCTCGTGGAGCGCACACTGTACAAGTGACGATCGCGGAAGTTTCTTATCTGAAAGTTTGCTTTCTCATCTTATCCTGTAACTAGCGCCGTAGTGTGCAATTTCAATTGAGCCTCACAGCACTTCACCATGCAATTTTCTCTCTCTTTTACTGGTGGAACATGACAATTCCCCTGTGATCCAGTGTACATCTAACATCTTTGTTTGGAACTTTCCACATCATCAGGTCATTTATTTTCCTGATTTTGGACTGGAAGGTTTTGCTTGCTTGGTGAGTGTGGTCTAAGAAGGGGGACACATTGTATGAACTTTATTTACGTTGGACACTTTGTATGCACTTTATTTATGCTGGACTTATTTAGATGCTAACTATTGTCAGATATTGTGGTTATTGACATAAGTCTTTACCTATTTTCTTTCACGTTCACATGTTTGGCTATTGATATGTTTTTTTTATTTATTTTCACATATACGTTACATTTGCTATTGCTGTTTTCACTAGTATATCAAGTTTTGAAGTTTTAGCGCTTTATTTTAGCAGCTGCAAAATTTCACTTTACTCATGATTCAATTTAGATTGGAGCCCCAGTTCTCACCTGCCATTTGGACACATACTCATCTAGGAATCACACCTATGTTCTCTGTTCTCCTACTGGCCCCACCTCAGCTCCCAGTTGCAGACAACTCCAGCGGTCCATGCGCTCCAGCTTACACACCCTTACAGGCTGAGTAAGTTATTTAGAGATGGATCTTCATCTCTATTTTCCTGTCTCCCATTTTTGTGTTTCATGCTAAAACTTATATGTTATGCATATGTCCTTGCAGATTGAATCTATTATGTATCCGCCCCTGAAGATTGCAAACCATGCCATGAAATGTGTTGGGCTTACACAGATGCTATATGTTCATTCTCAAGACCAAACCTTGGGTTTAAAGTGGTTGTAAACCCTCCCCCACAACTTTGTCCCATGTAAATCAGCATAAAAAACCCTAATGAACACTGCTTGTAGATATCTCCTTACTTGCTTAGTATTGTTGTAATCCTTTTTGTTCTTTAGAAAAACATCACTGAGCATGCCCAGATCTCCCCTGATTTACGGCACACTCTCTATGTCTTATCTATCTGTTATCAGGACTTCCTATGGCACACAGCTCTGAACTCCCAGGAGGCTGCTAATCATTCAGAGCTTCCTCCTACACACCATGTGACCATGTGACATGACATACAGTGTAAAGCAGGGCATGGGGCAGCAGTACTGCAGTCTTATCAGTTGAAGCTGATAGGACTCATACAGGCAAACACTAGGTAATCAGCACAAGTAAATACTATGAAATAAAACAAGTCAGCTATGAACAGGGAAGCGGGGTTGCCATAGAAACGTTGGATTGAGAAGGAGGCTTGGTTAATAATACAGGAAGTTCTCAATGTAATGGCGGAAATACACTCCACTGTGGACTCAGAAAACAATATTTAAGATGGCGCTGCCTAACCCCTGGAAACAAGTTTTTTTTAAGTTTCTTTAACCACTTGCCGACCGCCGCACGACGATATGCGTCGACAGAATGGCACGGGCAGGCATATGGGCGTATATATACGTCCCTGCCTTCCCGCGGGTGGGGGGCCCGATCGGGCCCCCCCCCCGGTGCCTGCGGCGGTCGGTATTCGTTCGGGAGCGATCTGGGATGAGGGGGCGGCCATTCATTCATGGCCACCCCCTCGCGATCGCTCCCGACGAATGGAAATGCTCCGTGACATCACTTCCTCTCCTGTAATGTAAACACAGGAGAGGAAGTGATGTAATCTCTCCTCCGTGTCGGTATTTTTCGTTCCGGCACCGAGGAGAGAGGATCGGTGAGTTGCACCAACACGACACTACACAGTAGAACATGCCAGGCACACTCACACCCCCCCTTCACCCCCCGATCCCCCCTCCAATTACCCCTGCCCCCCCAGTCACAGTGACACCAATTGCATTTTTTTTTTGCATTGGTGTCATTTGTGACTGTAATAACTGTTAGGGCAGTTAGGGTTAGCCCCCTTTAGTTCTAATGTACCCCCCTAACCCCCCCAATAAAGGTTTAACCCCGTGATCACCCCCCGTCGCCAGTGTCACTAAGGCTGGGTTCACATTGCAGCAGTTTATGAGAACGGATGTGATTCGCACCGCACTGCAGTGCAAATCACATCCGATCTCTGTGCGATTCGAGTTCAGCCATACAGATAGTATGGCTGAATTCGCGCCGCACCCGCCGCAAATTCGCACGGGACCCTTTTTTTGGTCCGCAGCAGAATCGGATCGCATGGGTGTTCACACCATGCGATCCCAGTTTGCAGATCGCACTGCGATATGCGAACTGATCTGGGGGTGTCATTAACATTTCACTGACACTCCCAGCAGTTCGCATAGGGCAGTGTGAACTGCCGCCGGGAGGCATGCGATGCGGGAACCCGCCGCGGATTCGTGGCGTTCCTGCATCGCTCCAGTGTGAACCCAGCCTAATAAGCGATCATTTTTCTGATCGCTGTATTAGTGTCACAGGTGACGCTAGTTAGGCAGGTAGGTATTTAGGTTCGCCGCAGCTTTTTATAGCGCCAGGGACCCCCATATACTACCGCATAAAGCCCCCTGATTGCCCCCTAGTTAACCCTTTCACCAGTGATCACCATATAACTGTTACAGGTGACGCTGGTTGGTTAGTTATTTCTTTATAGTTTCAGGGCACCCGCCATTTATTACCTAATAAAGGTTTAACCCCCTGATCACCCGGCGGGTGTCATTTGTGACTGTAATAACTGTTAGGGCAGTTAGGGTTAGCCCCCTTTAGTTCTAAGGTACCCCCCTAACCCCCCCAAAAAAGGTTTAACCCCGTGATCACCCCCCGTCGCCAGTGTCACTAAGGCTGGGTTCACATTGCAGCGGTTTATGAGAACGGATGTGATTCGCACCGCACTGCAGTGCAAATCATATCCGATCTCTGTGCGATTCGAGTTCAGCCATACAGATAGTATGGCTGAATTCGTGTCGCACCCGCCGCACCCGCCGCAAACTCGCACGGGACCCTTTTTTTGGTCCGCAGCAGAATCGGATCGCATGGGTGTTCACACCATGCGATCCCAGTTTGCAGATCGCACTGCGATATGCGAACTGATCTGGGGGTGTCATTAACATTTCACTGACACTCCCAGCAGTTCGCATAGGGCAGTGTGAACTGCCGCCGGGAGGCATGCGATGCGGGAACCCGCCGCGGATTCGTGGCGTTCCTGCATCACTCCAGTGTGAACCCAGCCTAATAAGCGATCGTTTTCTGATCACTGTATTAGTGTCACAGGTGACGCTAGTTAGGCAGGTAGGTATTTAGGTTCGCCGCAGCTTTTTATAGCGCCAGGGACCCCCATATACTACCGCATAAAGCCCCCTGATTGCCCCCTAGTTAACCCTTTCACCAGTGATCACCATATAACTGTTACAGGTGACGCTGGTTGGTTAGTTATTTTTTTATAGTTTCAGGGCACCCGCCATTTATTACCTAGTCTCACTAGTGTACCCCTAAATTTAGGGGTGTCTACTTTCCAAAATGGGGTCATTTGGGGGGGGGGTTTGTGCCATCTTGGCATTTTATGGCCTTCAAAACTGTAACGCCCTTAGAAAGCCTGAAGGCGGTGCTTGGTTTTCAGGGCCCCGTACGCGGCTAGGCTCCCAAAAAGTCCCACATATGTGGTATCCCCGTACTCAGGAGAAGCAGCAGAATTTATTTTGGGGTGTCATTTCACATATGCCCATGGCATGCGTGAGCAATATATCATTTAGTGACAACTTTGTGAAAAAATCAAATAAAAAAAAAGTTTGTAATTTTCCCGCAACTTGTGGCAAAATATAAAATATTCCATGGACTCAACATGCCTCTCAGCAAATAGCTTGGGGTGTCTACTTTCTAAAATGGGGTCATTTGTGGGGGTTTTGTGCCATCTTGGCATTTTATGGCCTTCAAAACTGTAATAGGTAGTGAGGAGTGAAGTCAAATATTTACACCCTTAGAAAACCTGAAGGCGGTTCTTGGCTTTCGGGGACCCGTACGCGGCTAGGCTCCCAAAAAATCCCACACATGTGGTATCCCCGTACTCAGGAGAAGCAGCAGAATTTATTTTGGGGTGTCATTTCACATATGCCCATGGCATGTGTGAGCAATATATCATTTAGTGACAACTTTGTGTAAAAAAAAAAATTAAAGTTTGTAATTTTCCCGCAACTTGTGGCAAAATATAAAATATTCCATGGACTCAACATGCCTCTCAGCAAATAGCTTGGGTTGTCTACTTTCTAAAATGGGGTCATTTGTGGGGGTTTTGTGCCATCTTGGCATTTTATGGCCTTCAAAACTGTAATAGGTAGTGAGAAGTGAAATCAAAAATATACGCCCTTAGAAAGCCTGAAGGCGGTGCTTGGTTTTCGGGGCCCCGTGCGCGGCTAGGCTCCCAAAAAGTCCCACATATGTGGTATTCCCGTACTCAGGAGAAGCAGCAGAATTTATTTTGGGGTGTCATTTCACATATGCCCATGGCATGTGTGAGCAATATATCATTTAGTGACAACTTTGTGTAAAAAAATAAAAAAAAATTTTTTTTTGTCATTATTCAATCGCTTGAGGCAAAAAAATAAAATATTCAATGTGCTCAACATGCCACTTATCAATTTCCTTAGGGGGTCTACTTTCCAAAATGGGGTCATTTGGGGGGGGGGTTTGTACTGCCCTGCCATTTTAGCACCTCAAGAAATGAGATAGGCAGTCGTAAACTAAAAGCTGCGTAAATTCCAGAAAACGTACCTTAGTTTGTAGATGTGACAACTTTTGCGCAAACCAATAAATATACAGTTATTGACTTTTTTTTTACCAAAGACATGTGGCTGAATACATTTTGGCCTAAATGTATGACTAAAATTGAGTTTATTGGATTCTTCTAATAACAAAAAGTAGAAAATATCATTTTTTTTCAAAATTTGCGGTCTTTTTACGTTTATATCGCAAAAAATAAAAATCGCAGAGGCAGTCAAATACCATCAAAAGAAAGCTCTATTTGTGGGAAGAAAAGGACGCAAATTTTGTTTGGGTAGAACATTGCATGACCGCGCAATTACCAGTTAAAGCAGCGCAGTGCCAAATTGTAAAAAGACCTCTGGTCATTGACCAGCAAAATGGTCCGGTCTGAAAGTGGTTAAACAGTAAGTAATATGCGATTTGGGCTGGATTACAGTGGCTATACTTTGATAATTACTTATTATAATGGACTAAATGAAAAGAAGCATCAGAGTGGGAGAGTTTACTTCCTCTTTAAGGATTCCATTGTGAGAGGATTTTCTTACAATGCCATGAATAGTCAGTATACAAAGTTTATGTTTTTTTTGCACCATGCTTTTTATATGTTTACTTTTTTGTATGTACTTTACAATGCATGCTCTGCTGTGTGTTTTAGATAAATAAACACATCAATATTACACTGTCTTATCATTAAGTCCTCTCATGCATACCTCATTTAAAGTCCAACTAGTTGGACTCACAGGCAAAAAGACTACCTGACTGTCAGAGCCTGCTTCATTCGCTACCAAAACAATTGTTATCATTCACAGGGTTTAGGCCTGACTTTGTGAACACTGCAGTTATGTGTGTTGTATTCTGTAAGTGACAGTGATCAATTGATAATGTACTTTGGTGGGCTGGGCTTGGTGAAGGGGCAAAACACAGGTGCTAGCAGGTATCTTGGCTGACCCCGCTAACGTTGTGTCTTTGGGAACCCTAAACTACTGGAGCCGCTAATATAGATCTGATCAGATCAAATATATTGATTCAGACACCATAATACTAAGGGAAGTGTATGGTGCGTGCGTGGGTGTTAGCGCTACTGGCACTAATCTGACGCTGCCTGGGGCTAACGTAGACCCTAACTGACGCTAAAACCTGATTTCACCCCCTGGGTGATCAGGGGGTTAAAGCTTTATTAGATAATATACGGCTGGTACCCTGACACTATGAAAAAATAACTAAGTAGCATCACACTAATACGACGATCAGAAAATAGATCTACTATATAACTATATTACTATATAATAAAACAAGTCAGCTATGAACAGGGAAGCGGGGTTGCCATAGAAACGTTGGATTGAGAAGGAGGCTTGGTTAATAATACAGGAAGTTCTCAATGTAATGGCGGAAATACACTCCACTGTGGACTCAGAAAACAATATTTAAGATGGCGCTGCCTAACCCCTGGAAACAATTTTTTTTTAAGTTTCTTTAACCACTTGCCGTCCGCCGCACGACGATATGCGTCGACAGAATGGCACGGGCAGGCATATGGGCGTATATATACGTCCCTGCCTTCCCGCGGGTGGGGGGCCCAATCGGGCCCCCCCCCCGGTGCCTGCGGCGGTCGGTATTCGTTCGGGAGCGATCTGGGATGAGGGGGCGGCCATTCATTCATGGCCACCCCCTCGCGATCGCTCCCGACGAATGGAAATGCTCCGTGACATCACTTCCTCTCCTGTAATGTAAACACAGGAGAGGAAGTGATGTAATCTCTCCTCCGTGTCGGTATTTTTCGTTCCGGCACCGAGGAGAGAGGATCGGTGAGTTGCACCAACACGACACTACACAGTAGAACATGCCAGGCACACTCACACCCCCCCTTCACCCCCCGATCCCCCCTCCAATTACCCCTGCCCCCCCAGTCACAGTGACACCAATTGCATTATTTTTTTGCATTGGTGTCATTTGTGACTGTAATAACTGTTAGGGCAGTTAGGGTTAGCCCCCTTTAGTTCTAATGTACCCCCCTAACCCCCCCAATAAAGGTTTAACCCCGTGATCACCCCCCGTCGCCAGTGTCACTAAGGCTGGGTTCACATTGCAGCGGTTTATGAGAACGGATGTGATTCGCACCGCACTGCAGTGCAAATCACATCCGATCTCTGTGCGATTCGAGTTCAGCCATACAGATAGTATGGCTGAATTCGCGCCGCACCCGCCGCAAATTCGCACGGGACCCTTTTTTTGGTCCGCAGCAGAATCGGATCGCATGGGTGTTCACACCATGCGATCCCAGTTTGCAGATCGCACTGCGATATGCGAACTGATCTGGGGGTGTCATTAACATTTCACTGACACTCCCAGCAGTTCGCATAGGGCAGTGTGAACTGCCGCCGGGAGGCATGCGATGCGGGAACCCGCCGCGGATTCGTGGCGTTCCTGCATCGCTCCAGTGTGAACCCAGCCTAATAAGCGATCATTTTTCTGATCGCTGTATTAGTGTCACAGGTGACGCTAGTTAGGCAGGTAGGTATTTAGGTTCGCCGCAGCTTTTTATAGCGCCAGGGACCCCCATATACTACCGCATAAAGCCCCCTGATTGCCCCCTAGTTAACCCTTTCACCAGTGATCACCATATAACTGTTACAGGTGACGCTGGTTGGTTAGTTATTTCTTTATAGTTTCAGGGCACCCGCCATTTATTACCTAATAAAGGTTTAACCCCCTGATCACCCGGCGGGTGTCATTTGTGACTGTAATAACTGTTAGGGCAGTTAGGGTTAGCCCCCTTTAGTTCTAAGGTACCCCCCTAACCCCCCCAAAAAAGGTTTAACCCCGTGATCACCCCCCGTCGCCAGTGTCACTAAGGCTGGGTTCACATTGCAGCGGTTTATGAGAACGGATGTGATTCGCACCGCACTGCAGTGCAAATCACATCCGATCTCTGTGCGATTCGAGTTCAGCCATACAGATAGTATGGCTGAATTTGTGTCGCACCCGCCGCACCCGCCGCAAACTCGCACGGGACCCTTTTTTTGGTCCGCAGCAGAATCGGATCGCATGGGTGTTCACACCATGCGATCCCAGTTTGCAGATCGCACTGCGATATGCGAACTGATCTGGGGGTGTCATTAACATTTCACTGACACTCCCAGCAGTTCGCATAGGGCAGTGTGAACTGCCGCCGGGAGGCATGCGATGCGGGAACCCGCCGCGGATTCGTGGCGTTCCTGCATCACTCCAGTGTGAACCCAGCCTAATAAGCGATCGTTTTCTGATCACTGTATTAGTGTCACAGGTGACGCTAGTTAGGCAGGTAGGTATTTAGGTTCGCCGCAGCTTTTTATAGTGCCAGGGACCCCCATATACTACCGCATAAAGCCCCCTGATTGCCCCCTAGTTAACCCTTTCACCAGTGATCACCATATAACTGTTACAGGTGACGCTGGTTGGTTAGTTATTTTTTTATAGTTTCAGGGCACCCGCCATTTATTACCTAGTCTCACTAGTGTACCCCTAAATTTAGGGGTGTCTACTTTCCAAAATGGGGTCATTTGGGGGGGGGGGGGGTTTGTGCCATCTTGGCATTTTATGGCCTTCAAAACTGTAACGCCCTTAGAAAGCCTGAAGGCGGTGCTTGGTTTTCGGGGCCCCGTACGCGGCTAGGCTCCCAAAAAGTCCCACATATGTGGTATCCCCGTACTCAGGAGAAGCAGCAGAATTTATTTTGGGGTGTCATTTCACATATGCCCATGGCATGCGTGAGCAATATATCATTTAGTGACAACTTTGTGAAAAAATCAAATAAAAAAAAAGTTTGTAATTTTCCCGCAACTTGTGGCAAAATATAAAATATTCCATGGACTCAACATGCCTCTCAGCAAATAGCTTGGGGTGTCTACTTTCTAAAATGGGGTCATTTGTGGGGGTTTTGTGCCATCTTGGCATTTTATGGCCTTCAAAACTGTAATAGGTAGTGAGGAGTGAAGTCAAATATTTACACCCTTAGAAAACCTGAAGGCGGTTCTTGGCTTTCGGGGACCCGTACGCGGCTAGGCTCCCAAAAAATCCCACACATGTGGTATCCCCGTACTCAGGAGAAGCAGCAGAATTTATTTTGGGGTGTCATTTCACATATGCCCATGGCATGTGTGAGCAATATATCATTTAGTGACAACTTTGTGTAAAAAAATAAAAAAAAATTAAAGTTTGTAATTTTCCCGCAACTTGTGGCAAAATATAAAATATTCCATGGACTCAACATGCCTCTCAGCAAATAGCTTGGGTTGTCTACTTTCTAAAATGGGGTCATTTGTGGGGGTTTTGTGCCATCTTGGCATTTTATGGCCTTCAAAACTGTAATAGGTAGTGAGAAGTGAAATCAAAAATTTACGCCCTTAGAAAGCCTGAAGGCGGTTCTTGGTTTTCGGGGCCCCGTGCGCGGCTAGGCTCCCAAAAAGTCCCACATATGTGGTATTCCCGTACTCAGGAGAAGCAGCAGAATTTATTTTGGGGTGTCATTTCACATATGCCCATGGCATGTGTGAGCAATATATCATTTAGTGACAACTTTGTGTAAAAAAATAAAAAAAAATTTTTTTTTGTCATTATTCAATCGCTTGAGGCAAAAAAATAAAATATTCAATGTGCTCAACATGCCACTTATCAATTTCCTTAGGGGGTCTACTTTCCAAAATGGGGTCATTTGGGGGGGGGGGTTTGTACTGCCCTGCCATTTTAGCACCTCAAGAAATGAGATAGGCAGTCGTAAACTAAAAGCTGCGTAAATTCCAGAAAACGTACCTTAGTTTGTAGATGTGACAACTTTTGCGCAAACCAATAAATATACAGTTATTGACTTTTTTTTTACCAAAGACATGTGGCTGAATACATTTTGGCCTAAATGTATGACTAAAATTGAGTTTATTGGATTCTTCTAATAACAAAAAGTAGAAAATATCATTTTTTTTCAAAATTTGCGGTCTTTTTACGTTTATATCGCAAAAAATAAAAATCGCAGAGGCAGTCAAATACCATCAAAAGAAAGCTCTATTTGTGGGAAGAAAAGGACGCAAATTTTGTTTGGGTAGAACATTGCATGACCGCGCAATTACCAGTTAAAGCAGCGCAGTGCCAAATTGTAAAAAGACCTCTGGTCATTGACCAGCAAAATGGTCCGGTCTGAAAGTGGTTAAACAGTAAGTAATATGCGATTTGGGCTGGATTACAGTGGCTATACTTTGATAATTACTTATTATAATGGACTAAATGAAAAGAAGCATCAGAGTGGGAGAGTTTACTTCCTCTTTAAGGATTCCATTGTGAGAGGATTTTCTTACAATGCCATGAATAGTCAGTATACAAAGTTTATGTTTTTTTTGCACCATGCTTTTTATATGTTTACTTTTTTGTATGTACTTTACAATGCATGCTCTGCTGTGTGTTTTAGATAAATAAACACATCAATATTACACTGTCTTATCATTAAGTCCTCTCATGCATACCTCATTTAAAGTCCAACTAGTTGGACTCACAGGCAAAAAGACTACCTGACTGTCAGAGCCTGCTTCATTCGCTACCAAAACAATTGTTATCATTCACAGGGTTTAGGCCTGACTTTGTGAACACTGCAGTTATGTGTGTTGTATTCTGTAAGTGACAGTGATCAATTGATAATGTACTTTGGTGGGCTGGGCTTGGTGAAGGGGCAAAACACAGGTGCTAGCAGGTATCTTGGCTGACCCCCGCTAACGTTGTGTCTTTGGGAACCCTAAACTACTGGAGCCGCTAATATAGATCTGATCAGATCAAATATATTGATTCAGACACCATAATACTAAGGGAAGTGTATGGTGCGTGCGTGGGTGTTAGCGCTACTGGCACTAATCTGACGCTGCCTGGGGCTAACGCAGACCCTAACTGACGCTAAAACCTGATTTCACCCCCTGGGTGATCAGGGGGTTAAAGCTTTATTAGATAATATACGGCTGGTACCCTGACACTATGAAAAAATAACTAAGTAGCATCACACTAATACGACGATCAGAAAATAGATCTACTAGTGACACTTGTGACAGGGGGTGAAAAAGTTAACCGGGGGTTAAACCCTTATTTAGGGGTGAACCCTAGACCTACCTGGGCCTACTACTAGCTGTGACAAGTGACAAGTGACACCAATGCAGGGATCAGGAAAAATCTGAAAACTGCACTTGGTGGCACAGTGACAGGGAGTGAAGGGGTTAACTGGGGAGCGATTGAGGGGTGGTGGGGGGGGGGGTTGAAATGTGTTCCTACGTGTACTGTGTCAGAGTAGTGTTGGTGCAACTCACTTTTAGATGTCCTCTCTCTGGAACCAAAAATAATTCCACGAGGGAAGATGATATCACTTCCCCTGCCTGTGTTTACACTTCCAGGCAGGGGAAGCATTTCATTGGTCAAAACCGATCAGCAGGTCCAGGCCAATGATTTCTTTGGCAATCATTTTCTTTCTTTCTTTGGAAATCATTAGCCTGGATCTGAAGACTGATCAGTTCTGCAACAAATCCGATCTCCGCGGGCATGGTGGGGGCAAGCGACGTACGGGTACGTGGTTATGCGCACCCATGCCATTCTGCTGACGTATATCGGCGTGAGACAGTCAGGAACCGGTTAATAAAATGACTTAAATTTCCCAAAAAGTTACTCGCCTTTGCAGAACTGTTCAGTTAAATTTGATGGTGACCATTTGTGGACTACAGTCTTTAAGTCATTCCAGATTTTCAATGGGGTTTAAGTCTGGGCTTTGATTAGGCCACGCAATGATGTCTAAAATTTGCCTTGCATCTTAGCGCAAGCTTCTGAGAAAATCAGTAAACCAATCACATAAGCAAGTAATTAAATTTCTGGGGGAGTTTTTTTACAATTGTAGACATTATTAGTTTTTTTTTCACAACAGATACCCTTTAAGAATTGAAGCTAGAGGGTTAGCATAATGACCAGTTACCTAGCATTTTTAGAAGAAGGTCAGCAATGTCAGCCTTAATGTTTCCTTGTGTATTATTTATAATTAGCTGTGGAACATTTAAAGAGACCCTGTCATTTATACAAGACCAATCTCCCTGCTCAAGTTCCTGCACCGGGGCAAAGTATAGGAGTTGATGCCAAGATTAAAATAAGATTACACATATTCCTTGTATTTCGACAATATTTATTTTTTTGTCTGAATTCCAGCTTTAAATCTTTGACGCTGAGTCGATTCTGCCTTGAACATTATTTTAGTCCCTGCATTACAGTATCGGATTGTTCAGAAAGGCGCAATCTTACTATAAAATACTTAAATTATTTGGAATGACATTTGTATTATTTTTGTGATTATATTTTTTATTGCCACAGCCCGAATTCACAGCCTGTATCCCCATAAAAGCTTAGCCAAATGTACCTACTATATCATAGTGACGTCTAAGTTTCAGATATTTTTTTCACTTGTTCCCATAAAACCAAGCAAGCATAGAAACAAAATGAGCATTATTGACTAATTGTCCTGCAATAAACTGAACTACCATTGATTGGAAAAAGTAACATTTGGCTACAGCGTGTTTCATTTAAGCATTCACAGTCTGGAAAATCCATACAGCTTTGTTACACAATGTGCTTTCTGTGGTAGTAACCTAGATTTCAAGATATTAGGATATTTGGCAGATCAAAATTTGAATTGTAGTAACTGAATCACAGCCAGCTAATCCATGCATTGTGCCCATGCCCTTCTCTTGTAAACCATGTGCTTTTTTCAACAGAGCAGCTAAGAATAGGCATTTAAACCCATGAAACTAATAAGGGTGCTAACATCAAGCAGTTTCCTAACTGCCACTAGTAAGTATACTTGAAAAAGTATTCATACTCCTTTATTTTTCCACATTTTGTCATGTTACAACCAAAAATTTTAATATATTTCATTGGGATTTTATGTGATAGACAAACACAAAGCAGCACATAAATGTGAAGTGGAAGGAAAATCATAAATGTTTTTCAAATTTATTTACAAATAAATATCTGAAAAGTGTGCCATGCATTTGTATTCAGTCCGCTTTACTCTGATATCCCTAACTAAAATATAGTGGAACCAATTGCCTTCAGAAGTCACCTAATTAGCAGAGTCCACCTGTGTGTAGTTTAATCTCAGTATAAATACAGCTATTCTGTGAAGCCCTCAGAGGTTTGTTAGAGAACCTTAGTGAACGAACAGCATCATGAAGGCTAAGGAACACACCGGGCAGGTCAGGGATAAAGTTGTGGAGAAGTTTAAAGCAGGGTCGGGTTATAAAAAAATATCCCAAGCTTCAAACATCTCAGGGAGCATTGTTCAATCCATCATCCGAAAATGGAAAGAGTATGGCACATCCTACCAAAACATGGCCGTCCACTTAAACTGGCAGGCCGGGAAAGGAGAGCATTAATCAGAGAAGCAACCAAGAGGCCCATGGTAACTCTGGAGGAGCTCCAGACATCCACAGCTCAGGTGTGAGAATCTGTCCACAGGACAACTATTAGTTGTGCACTCCACAAATCTTGCCTTTATGGAAGAGTGGCAAGAAGGACATTGTTGAAAGAAAGCCATAAGAAGTCCCCTTTGCAGTTTGCAAGAAGCCATGTGGGGAACACAGCAAACATGTGGATGAAGGTGCTTTGGTAAGATGAGACCAAAATGTAACTTTTTGGTCTAAAGGCAAAACGCTATTAGTGGTGGAAAACTAACACTGCACATCACTCTGAACACACCATTCATACCGTGAAACATGGTGGGGGCAGCATCATGTTGTGGGGATGCTTATCTTCAGCAGGAACAGGGAATGAAGGGAAGATGGATTAGTATTATTATTGTTATTCACGATTTATATAGCGCCAACAGTTCACACAGCGCTTTACAATGTAGAGGGGGGACAGCACAATTATAGTACAATACAGAAGGGACAGGAGGGCCCTGCCCATAGATCTTACATTCTAAAGGGAGGGGGTGGTGGTACAAAAGGTAATAGATGCAGGGGAAAGATTTGATGGCGTTGTTAGGTGGGTTTGGAATAGGCTACCCTGAATAAGTAAGTTTTGGATGGAGCCAAATACAGGACAATATTAGAAGAAAACCTGTTAGAGTCTGCAAAAGACTTGAGACTGTGTCGGAGGTTTACCTTCCAGCAGAACAATGTCCCTAAACATACAGCCAGACAATTAAAAAAAAAAACATACAGCCAGAGCTGCAATGGAATGATTTAGATCAGGGGTCTCCAAACTGTGGCCCGAGGGTCAAATGTGGCCCTTTGCTAGCCTTTATGTGGCCCTTAGGGCACAACTCCTCCCACCAATATGAGGCACTATTCCTCTCACTGACACCAACAATAATATCTTCCACCGATACCAATGATGGAATACTATTCCTTCTACTAATAGGGGGAATACTCCTCCTATTGACCACCAACCCTGAGGCCATAATTATACTCACTGATGCTGGGCCCATGACAATTTCTACCCTTGCTAGCCACAATCCAGCTCTCCTAAAGTCTGAAGGACAATAAAGTGGCCCTTTGTTTGAAAATTTTGGAGACCCCTGGTTTAGATTAAAGCATATTCCTGTGTTGGAATAGCCCGGTCAAAGTCTAGACCTAAATCCAATTGGTGATCTGTGACAAGACTTAAAAACTGCTGTTCCCAGATGCTCTCCATCCAATCTGACAGAGCTTGAGCTATTTTGCAAAGAAAAACGGGCAAACATTTCACTCTCTAGATGTACAAAGCTGGTAGAAACATACCCAAAAAGACTTGCAGCTGTAATTGCAGGGAAAGGTGGTTCTACAAAGTATTGAGGGGCTGAATATAAATGCACGCCATACTTTTCAGATATTTTTTTGTAAAAAATGTTGTAAACCATTTATGATCTTCCTTCCACTTCACAATTATGTGCCACTTTGTATTGGTCTATCACATAAAATCTCAATAAACTACGTTTATGTTTTTTTTTTTAACATGACAAAATGTGGAAAATTTCAAGGGATATGGACACTTTTTAAGGAACTGTAAAGATTAGAAGGCACCGCACACCAAGTTCACTGCAAAAACATTTTTACTAAATGTAGATTGTGGTACAAAAGAGCTCACTGTTTCAGAACCTTTGAACTTGATAGTACACCTGAGACAGTTGTTCTTTTTGTACTATCCTTTGTACTGCAATCTACAGCTATTAAAGAGGAAGTAAACCCTGATGAGTTTACTTCCTCTTTCATTCCCTGCAAAGGCAAAGCATAATGGACTACTATGCATTGCATAGAAGTCCATTATGTGTCACTTACCTGACACAGGAGCCAGCGATGTCACCGCTGTACCCTGTAGTCCGGCACAACCATCTTCTCGGTGGGGTCTCGCTGCTCTGCCGCTGTCATTCGGCGAAGCCGCGATGACGTCACTCCCGCGCATGCGCACGGGAGCCGACACGCGTGGCATCTTCATCGTTGGCGGTGCCGCGCTCAGTGCGCCTGCGCGCCTCTGTCTACGCCGCATGCGCCGTAGACAGCGGTGCCTGTCTTTCGGCAAATATCTCCTAAACTGTGTAGGTTTAGGAGATATTTCTTGGACCTACAGGTAAGCCTTAATCTAGGCTTACCTGTAGGTCAAAGTGTGTTGTAAGGGTTTACAACCACTTTAAACTCATTTTGCATTACCTTCTGGACCTTTTAAGTGTGATATATTTATAACCAATATTTTATATTAACCTGAACAAATTAATAATCAATAATTAACATTAACCTGAACAAAAAGAATATACAATCAAGTAACAATTAGCCCTTGTACACACGGTCGGAGAATCCGTCGGAATGTGTCCTATCGGACCGTGTCATCGGATAATCCGCCTGTGTGTGGTATGCATCGGACTGATTCCGTCTGAATATCCGTCGGACCCAATTTTCCAACATGTTGGAAATATTTCCCGACCAACTGGGCCGATCGGACATACTCCGATCATGTGTAGAGAATTTTGATCAGACCAAGTGCCACGCATGCTCAGATCAAATTCCTACATCAAAGCTATTGGCTACTAACGTGAATGTAGTCCCATCGTAACGAAATTACATCATCACGTTCTGGAAGATCGGATTTTTCGCCAACTTTGTCCGACCGTGTGTATGCAACAGTTTCGGACAATCCGACGGATTTGGTTGTGGAAATCTCCGACCGTGTGTACAGGGGCTTAGTCCTGAACAAAACATTAAGAAAATATATAAGAGCACTATGGGGTTATTTACTAAAGGAAAATCCACTATGCACTGAAAGTGCAATTGGGAGTAAAGTCACTGTAGATCCGAGGGGGACATGCAAGGAAAATAAAAAACAGCATTTTAGCTTCCACGTGATTGGATGATAAAATCAGCAGAGCTTCCACTCATTTCAGATCTACCCCTTAGATTTAGAGCGACTGCACTTCCAAGTGCACTTTCAGTGGATTTGCCTTTCGTAAATAACCCTCTATATATTCCCTTAAAGCTAAAACACTGAGCTGTTTTTTTTGTTTTGTTTTTTTAGATAAATTAAGCTACATATATAAGTTTTCATCAGTGCAAACCATAAATGTGAAAATGTGTAGTTACCTAAAGAAGAGAAGGAAGTACTGTAACACATGTAAAAATGGGTGATGAGCACAACCTTTTGGCAGTTTATAAGAATACATAATATCCATAAATAATATCTCATATTTACCTGCCGATTTCTAGTATTCATCCACATAATAAAAAATAAAGAATATAACCACAAAACACACTTTTTTTTAAAGAAATGCAATTAATTCAAGGCTTCTGCATAAAATGTCTGTCGTTTCTGATCCAATTAGACTGAATAGCTTACTTCAGTAGACTAGCAGTATTAATGTCAAAGAATTTGAGAAATGCAATGCAATGTAAATCAGATAATCTGTAAATTATTGTGTACCCATATCTTACTAATGAAAGTAAATCACAGCTACCTATAAACTGACAGGAAAGCCAGCAGAAGGGATTATGTTGGTTTGAGAAGGAGTGATAACATTGTACATGTAGCCCTATAGATGGTGCACAGAGCTGAAGCTTTGTACTCTGCACTCTCGTTGAACATGGGGCTGTCAGTTGATGGGAATTTGCTTAAAAATGAAAATCACACCTCCGCTTCTGTGAATAATTATCTTGAGCTGTGTTTATTCATTCTCTGACAGCTAAATAATATGGATGCTGAATGAACTGTTAAATTAGGAATGATCAAAGAGTGAGTCTAGTAAGAAAAAAATAACACTACTTGTGATGCATAGAGGAATCCCTCAAAGCACAATTAAAGTGACCCATACAATTCTACTTGCTATAACATTTTACAGTGCCTGTACATAGAAACCGTTGTAAATACTTTATTGTCCCCTCTCTTGTGTCCCAGATTTCTTGTTATCCTTATTTAACATCTGTGAAACCCCATGCAAAAATTGCACCCCTTTTTTTTCTTCCCTGCTGTTTTTGGTATTTTTCATATCGCCTGATTTACATTCACCACTTTTGCCGCTTTATTAGGTACACCCGTTCAATTGTTTGGTAACACAAATTGCTAATCAGCCAATCACATGGCAGCGACTGAATGCATTTAGGCATCCAGATGTGGTAAACAGAACTCGATAAAGTTCAAACAGAGCATTAGTATACAAAGGAAAGCGGATTTAAGTGACATTGATTGTGGCATGGTTGTTGGTGCCAGATGGGCTGGTCTGAGTATTTTCAAAAACTACTGGGATTTTCACACACAACCAACTCTCGGGTTTACAGAGAATGGTGCAAAAAAGAGGAAATATCCAGTGAGCGGCAGTTGTGTGGAGGAAAATGCCTTGTTGATGTCAGAGGAGAAGGGGCAGACAGGTTCAAGATGATAGAAAGGCAACAGTAATGCCGTGTACACACGACCAGACTTTTCGACAACAAAAGTCCAACGGAACGAATCCGCCGGACAATTAGATCGTGTGTGGGCTTCATCGGACCTTTGCTGTCTAAAAATCAGTCGGACTTTAGATTTAGAACATGTTTCAAATCTTTCCAACTGACTCAAGTCTGGTCGAAAAATCCATTCGTCTGTATGCTAGTCCGACGGACAAAAACCAACACTAGGGCAGCTTTTGGCTACTGGCTATGAACTTCCTTATTCTAGTACTGTCATATGTCATCACGTTCAAATCCATCGGACTTTGGTGTGATTGTGTGTGGCCAAGTCCGTTCGTTCAGAAAGTCAGTGGAAATTCAGCTGAAAAGTCAGTCGGGAAGACCATTGGACCTAGTCTGCCTGAAAGTCCGGTCGTCTGTACGCGGCATAACTCAAATAACCACTCATTACAATCAAGGTATGCAGAATACCATCTCTGAACGCACAACACTTCAAACCTTGAAGCAGATGGGCTATAGCAGCAGAAGACCACACCGGGTGCTACTCCTGCCAGCTAAGAATAGGAAACAGAGGCTACAACTTTGCACAGGCTCACCAAAATTGGACAATAGAAGATTGGAAAAATGTTGCCTGGTCTGATGAGTCTTGATTTCAGCTGCGACATTCAAATGGTAGGGTCATAATTTGACATAAACAACATGAAAGCATGGATCCAACCTGCCTCATATCAACAGTTCTGGCTAGTGGTGGTGATGTAATGGTGTGGGGGATATTTTCCTAGCACACTTTGGGCCCTTTAGTACCAACTGAGCATTGTTTAAATGCCGCGGCCTACCTGAGTATTCTTGCAGATCATGTCCATCCCTTTATGACTACAGTGTACCCATCTTCTGATGGCTACTTCCAGTAGGATAATGCACCCCGTGTCACAAAGCTCAAATCATCTCACCACTGGCTTCTTGAACATGACAATGAGGTCACTGTACTTCAATGGTCTCCACAGTGACCATATGTCAATCCAATAGTCCCGTTTCACCACAACCTTCGGGCTGTGGTGAAACGGGAGATTTACATCATGGATGTGCAGCCGACAAATCTCCAGAAACTGTGTGATGCTATCATGTCAATATGGACAAAAATCTCTCAGGAATATTTCCAACACCTTGTTGAATCTATGCCACGCAGAATGAAGGCAGTTCTAAAGGCAAAAGGGGACCTAATAAATTGTCTGCTGAGTATATATGTACCCCTTCGAGGGAAGTCTTTATTTTCTTATACATGCTGTAATACTATGTTTTTTTGTCAGCTACTATGTGTTATACTGAAGACAAGAAAGTGGATCCTGAGCTTCATACATGTGCTCCTTCCAGTGGATGGTAGCTGACAATACATAGCTTTTTAGTGTGAAGATTTTAATATAGCAATACAATTGTATGTTTTAACTTTTTCTATTGCCATTGTTTTAGCACATACAAGTTCCCTTTTTTGGAATTAAGAGGTCAAGCCCAAACTCTGAAAAACAACCCCACACCATAATCCCCCCTCCACCAAATGATTTGGACCGGTTCACAAAGCAAGGTCCACAAAGACATGGATGAGTGAGTTTGGGGTGGAGGAACTTGACTGGCCTGCACAGAGTCCTGACCTCAACCTAATAGAACACCTTTGGGATAAATTAAAGTGGAGACTGCAAGCCAAGCCTTCTTGTCCAACATCAGTGCCTGACCTCACAAATGCGGTTCTGGAAGAATGGTCAAACATTCCCATAGACACACTCCTAAACCTTGTGGACAGCCTTCCCAGAAGAGTTGAAGCTGTTATAGCTGTAGAGGGTTGGCCAACTCAATATTGAACCCCACAGACTAAGACCAAGATGCCATTAAAGTTCATGTACGTCCAAATACTTTTGGTAACACAGTGTAAGTTTAAGTATAAAGAAAAAGTTTAAAACGGGATACTGAGGAGTGGAAACTCGATACACCAAATGATAGATATACAGATGTAAAATGTTGCTTTATTATTAATATATTCAGTTGGAATATTCAGTATTTAATTAAAAGCAAGTTCCAGCATTCAGATTTATTGGTGAGCACTGAGCAGTATAGTTTATAGCCGTGGATATTTGAAAACCTGTCTCATTATTTCATGCAACTTAAATGGGTGTTTTTCAATACGACATGAACACAGAACCCAAAATTTCATTGTATACAGGCTGACTTACTGTACACAGATTTTGCAGATACTTCTAAAGGTGAAGAAATGTTTTGAATATAATAGGTGGGGGACCTTGGTGTGAAAATAAACAGGCACTTAAATACAGTCAAAATACCAAGTAGTAGAATCATCCTCCGCTACAAAGAGAGCAGTGGTATATGGCATTAGCATACCAAGAAATTTTGGACAATTTCCAGTTCCCGACTTTGTGGGAACAGTTTTTGGGATGGCTCCTTCCTGTTCCAACATCACTGCACACCAGTGCACAAAGCAAGATCCATAAAGACATGGATGAGTAATTTTGGGGTGGAGGAACTTGACTGGCCTGCACAGAGTCCTGACCTCAACCCAATAGGGGTGAATTAGAGCGGAGACCGTGAGCCAGTCCTTCTCATTCACATCAGTGCCTGACCTCACAAATGTGCTTCTGGAAGAATGGTCAAACATTCCCATAGACACACTCCTAAACCTTGTGGACAGCCTTCCCAGAAGAGTTGAAGTTGTTATAACTGCAAAAGGTGGGCCAACTCAATATTGTACCATACGGACTAAGACTGGGGTGCCATTAAAATTCATGTGCATGTAAAGGCAGGTGTCCCAATACTTCTGGTAATATAGTGTACAGTATATTACCTTTTTACGGGCTATTTTTAACTGCTAAATTGTAATCTGTTTACAGTGTTTAATAGCTCAAGCTTAGATATACACAACTGAATGAGGCAGGTCAAATGACTCCTACCCCCTTCTCTGCCTGTACCATTCTGGCAAGACGATATGATGATTTGATTTAAGAGAAACAGTCCAAAAGCAAACAGCTTCTGCTGTGCTCTGTATTTAACGAACCCATGATACGTTGCGGATTTATTTTCGCAGGTGCACCCTGAATTGTATAATGATTTGTTAAAAAGAAAAGAAATAAATGTGAATACATTCATCCCCAGACCATTATAGTTTCTTTTTAACAGTCAATATTTAATGCTGCTTTTATTGAGAGAATTTCTGATTTGACCTGCATATATGAACATCAGAAAAAACTTTTGCTTCTTGAAGCAAACAGCATAAATAAACATTCTAGGTCTGCAGACACAAGTCAAGTCTGTTCCCGGAGAATGAAATAAAAGACAGAAGGTGCTGTTCCTACTAGTGGATGTAACAATGTGTGCATAGGAATTACTGTTTATATGGCTCAGCCTCAATAAACCAATATGTCCTGGTGGGGAAGATCAATCTAGCTTAAGTACGTTTTTCATTTAAGAAACAGCAGTGATTAATTGGCTAACAGATTAAAAAAAAAAAAGAGATAACTTACTTTTTTTCCCAAACTTCTTTTATTGAGTAAAAGAAAAGAAAGATAACAAGAACAATAGAAAGGTGTGCAACATTCATAGAAACAAGACCAGATCTTATCAAAAAAGATAGGTGACAAGTAAGACATTAAGAACAATAATGGGTTGCAATAACAACAACAACAACGGGTAACACTTCAGCAGTTCCAGCAGGAGGATGTAATCGGTTTTGTAAATGGGGGCGTATGACATCTAGGTTGTATATGTTGCTTCCCATACTCCTCTCCTTTTCTGATTTACAACCAATATGTGTCTTGTTAGATGCCTTGGATACAGGGCCATTTGAAGGAATTTGGGGGCCCCGAGCAAAATGGACATGGAGGCCCTCCCAAACTCCCCCCGCATGCAAATCACAGCATAGCGATACAGAAAATGTAAAGAAAGCTATGGTAATTGTTTTTATTATGGTCAGCAAGCTACACTATTTTTATTACTAAATGAGTCTGAAAGACGGCCTCCCCCCCCCTTACTACTTCCCCCGTGTTCTTTTTAACCCTCCTCCCTACCGCGTGGCAGGAGATTCAGTTCTCTGTTCCCGGCCAGGCGGACTGAAAGGAAGTGAGCACTCAGTGTGTGTCTCCTGTACCGTGCACACTGCAGGAGGAAGGAAGAGGAGCTTGACCACGCTACAGGCTGCAGCTTATAGAAGCGGTGGCACGGCTGGGGCCCCAGGCTTGCTTGTTTTGCCTGTCCTGTCGTGATGGGCCTGCTTGTGGTGATGTGGCGATTGGGAAAGTAGACTCTGCATTGGGGTTGTCTACTTGTATGTTTATATGTGTGTCTAGCACAACAATTGTATTCAGATCTGGTCTTGTATAAGGAATGAATGGGGGGGGGGGGGGGGGTAGTGGTTGGCAGGGGGGTAACTAAAGGAGAATAGGTATGGAAGAGGATTTGAGAAATTGAATGGTGGGTAAGAGGTGTGTTGTGGTGATTATATGTGTTACTGGGTTTAAGTCTGCATACTTGTACATGTATGTATGTGTTTGTATTAGGAGGGACGAGTAGGTTTTTAGGATGAGGATAAGGTATTTGTATATTGTCAGCATGACAGGTTACATTTACGGGTAACACTACTTGTGCTTATAGTTGCTGCTAAAAGTCCCCACTACAGTTCTCAGATCAGCAGATGACCTTGATCAAGAGCACCTAGTCATCCCAACTGCCCGTCAGTACTGCCATTCATCCCAACTCCCTGCCACCCCCCACCAAGGAGTAAGAGAAGGCAAAAAATAGAGAATACATGGAAGGGAGAGAAAAAGAGGAGGGGGGAACAAAGACAAAAGGAGAGAGAGAATGAGAAAGAACAAGAAAGAACTAGGGAGAGGGATGGGGGAAAAAAACAAGAAAGTAGGATAGAGAGAGATAAAAGGGAAAGAAAGAAGAACAAAGAGAGAACATGGTACATCCTAGGGGTTTTAATACTGTACTGAGTGGAAGAGACTCATGGATCACTAAATGTCCGTGGGTTGGGGGCGCAAATTACTTGTCTTGCCTTGGGTGCTGACAACCCATGCTACGAAAATAACTTTACTGTTAGGGGTCCCCACAACTTGGGAAATTTTATCAAATGGTCAGCACATGAGAAAGTTTGAGAACTGCTGCTCTTCACAGTCTGATAGGGAACCATGCACATCTGAGGCCGCCTGCCAATTACCTGCTGTATGCTGGGGTGGGGAGGATTGCCTTGTATCTGGAATAACGAACATGCAGGTGGCAGAGGCAATTTTACGCTATATGAGTATACATTTGTTTATTTTTCATTTCAGAAATTTAGGAAAATCAATGTGTAATTGGTATGCATTTGACCTTCGTCTAAAATGCATCCACACGGGCCTCATCCAGAAGAACTTGTTCTTTGGGTTTCTGGACTGATGGAAACTTGGTTTTAGAACAAAAAAAAAACAGGTAAACAAAATCTGTCTTCTTGCTATGGGTAAATGCTAAGTGTTCTAGCTCATCAGGTAAGGTAGGCATTTCAGGGCTTCTTTTCTAATTTGTTAGTTTAATGGACCAGAAATTACAAAACTATATTGAATCTTAAAAATAGATAAAGTTTTGAGGTAGAAGTTCACTAATATTAGTACAGTAATACATATAAAAAAAAAAAAAAAAACGATTAAAATAAAAACCACATGATGGTATTCCAAGTATGAGACAACAGCAAAACCCGCAAATGAACATTGAGTTTAGAAACAAATCTAATGATGGGGAGGGGCCTCTAGAGCACATTTTCTCAACATGGTGAACCCAGCACATTTCTGGGATCTTTAAATAAATTTTCCCCCCAAATCAACTAATTATTACAATTATTTGGAATAATCAACTATGAGATTTAAATTGATTTTGTTATTCTCAACACACTCCCACTCTGCTTAATTGTGCAATCCACTGGGGTCTTCTAACCTGTCTTCCACACTCCGTTGTCTTTTGCTCTTTTTTATTGTGTGCTGGGCTTATTTTTTGTTTCATGTTGTCCATTCTCTTCATCACAATTCCTTTCACAGCGCAGATCCCCTAATGTCTGCCTCTGTCTGCCTGTAAAGCAGGAAAACACAACATACTGAAAGGCAATATGGATTTGAAAAAAAAAAAGAAAAGAAAAAAGATAAAGAAAATCTTAATTGCATCAAGTCAATGGATAAATAGGATGGAAATCTGAAAATTAAAATGTGTTTTTTTGTGTTTTTTTTTTAACTTGCACACACAGACTGTGTTGAATAAATATCAGAAATGAGAAACAGATATAAATCAAAAACAAACACATTGCAAAAACTGGTAACCTAATGTAAACCCAATAACTAAAATCTCCTATAATCTTTAACATTTTAATGTCAACTCAAAAATTGTTTAATATTTGTATGTCTCTTCATCTTTCATTAAAATAATGCTTGGTTGACACAGACTCAGACATGTATTGGCTCCTGGTTCTATATTTGGAGGACTTTGTGCCTGCATGTTTACTCAAATAGGAAAGGGACCTGGAAATTTCTCTTGCTCAAAGGGAGGATATCCTGTACTTTGCTCAATACTTGTATATTTCAAGCAGGTACCAGGAACTGGGTTATAAGATCCTTGTGTGATGGTATAGGGTGGTGTCAGTTAGGTAAAATATAACCCAAAACTACAAACATCTGCTGGAAATGCCAGAGAGTAGAGGGCACACTCTTCCACATTTTTTGGACCTCAGACAAGATTCAACATTTTTGGGCTCAGGTTAGATCCTTCATCAGTTACAAATTTGACCTGGACTAATATCTGCTACATTCTTCCCATTTGCCTAAGAAGAGACATAAGAAGACAATGCTGGTTCATTTAGAGAATGCAGCTAAAGTATGCATTCCAGACCTCTGGAAGCAGAGGACCCCCCCCCATCCCTTATGCTGTGGTTCTCCAAGATGACGAAAATTCAGCAAATGGAAACCCTCACGGCAGCCCCTTAAAGGCAGAGAAGAACTGTTTGGGCGTACTTAGTTGAACTAGATGTACTTGTGTCTTTTTTCAACCAGACTAAAAAAGTAACTATGTTCACATGCTCTCGGGAATATGAATCCCTGTCTGCTAATGATATGTAAATCCTTTCCCATGCCCTCCCTCTGGTTACTGCTGGAGTGGTGGTTTTGGGTGCAGTTATGTCAGGATTTCTTCCTATTTCCCCCCTCCCTCACCTACCTCCTCTCACCCCTTATACTTCTGCTCTTATTACTTTTTTTTTTCTCTTCATTCACCCCGTACATTGTTTTTGATCCATCCCCCCAGTGCTGGATAACGGTAGCCATATACTCCCAGTCAATATGTCCATTTCATTAAGGCAGCAGGGATGTCAATTTTGTAGACTATGTATCTGACTCTTTCACACTATGTGACCCTAAATGCTGGCTTTACAATTGTCCATACCGCAACTATCTGTGCACTGTTGATGCTCCCATGCTCTCTGCCATGTAATGTTGAAAAATGCTAAATAAATAATAATAAAAAAAAAAAAACCTGGTGATCCTACTGTGAAGGTCCTTGTTTGGGCACTTCCAGTTATAGCAGTGATTCTCAAACTGTGTGCCGCAGGTGTGCCGTGGGAGTTTTAAAAAATATTTAAAATTGCTAGCATTTTGAAACCTTTAACATATAGAAAAATTAAATGGTAAATCCATATCGCCAAAGTTAAAAAAGTAACATATATAAAAACGCAATCTCTGTCAGTCTGTCATTCATAATTGTGAGAGATCTCGGGAGAACTTGATCACTCCAATTATATTATAATAATAGAGACCGTTCCATTTGTTTGTTCTGTTTGTCGACTTTGGAGCCTCACTTCAATCTGATTTGCTCTTGAAAGCAGGGACATCCTTCACATTAAATTTGAAATTAAATGTATATGTAAAAAGAAATAAGTTCTTCACCAGAAAAATTGTTAAATCTTTTCAGGTGTGCCATGAATTGTTTTGATTTTTTTAGTGTGCCGCAACACAAAAAAGTTTGAGAAACACTGGTTTATAAGGGGACAACACTCCCTGTCTCCAAAATGTGTTCTTGTGCTGTCACCTTATCACACTTGCTTCCAATGGAGACTACAAGAGGTTGTTTTAACATACAGTATCTCATACTGGTCACTGGAAGTTCAACATGGTACCGCATGGCAAAGAACTCTGAGTATCCTAGGCTATAAGAAGATTGGAAAGACCCTGAAATTGAGCTGCAACACAATGACCAAGACCATACAGTGGTTTAACAGGACAGGTTCCACTCAGAACAGGCCTTGCCATGGTCGACCAAAGAAGTTGATTGGACATGCTCTGGTTCATATCCAGAGGTTGTCTTTGGGAAATAGACGTATGAGTGCTGCCAACATTGCTGCAGAGGTTGAAGGGGTGGGGGGGTCAGCCTGTCAGTGCTCAGACCATACGCCACACACTGCATCAAATTGCTCTGCATGCCTGTCATCCCAGAAGGAAGCCTCTTCTAAAGATGATGCGCAAGAAAGCCGCAAACAGTTTGCTGAAGACGAGCAGACTAAGGACATGGATTACTGGAACAATGTCCTGTCGTCTGATGAGAAACATATTGGGTTCAGATGGTGTCAAGCGTGTGTGGCAGCAACCAGGTGAGAAGTACAAAGACAAGTGTGTCTTGCCTACAGTCAAGCATGGTGGTGGGAGTTTCATGGTCTGGGGCTGCATAAGTGCTGCCGGCACTGGGGAGCTACAGTTCATTGAGGGTACCATGAATGCCAACATGTACTGTGACATACTAAAGCAGAGCATAATCCCTTCCATTCAGAGACTGGGCTGCAGGGCAGTATTCCAACATGATAAGGAGCATGTCTCCAGACCTAAACATTATTGAGCATCTGTGGGGCATCCTCAAATGGAAGGTGAAAGAGCACAAGGTCTCTAACATCCACCAGCTCTGTGATGTCATCATGGAGGAGTGGAAGAGGACTCCAGAGGCAATCTGTGAAGCTTTGGTGAACTCCATGCCCAAGAGGGTTAAGGCAGTGCTGGAAAATAATGGTGGCAACACAAATTTTGACACTTTGGGCCCAATTTGGACATTTTCACTTAGGGGTGTACTCACTTCTGTTGCCAGTGGTTTAGACAGTATTGGCTGTTTGTTGAGTGAGGGGACAGCAAATTTACATAGTTATACAAGCTGTACACTCACTACTTTATATTGTAGCAAAGTGTCATTTCTTCAGTGTTGTCACATGAAAAGATATAATAAAATATTTACAAAAATGTGAGGGATGTACTCACTTTTGGGAGATACTGTATATATATATATATATATATATATATATATATATATATATATAGATATATATATATATATATATATAGATATATATATATCTATAGATACATATATATATATATATCTATATATATATATTCTTTTACACAGTTTTATACTTGCACAGATATTTAGTGATTTGTTTATATTTATTTATGTCACTATTTATGTAGAATTTGCATATGTGATTTTTCAAGTAAGGCTTCATGCACACGAGACGCAGATGCAAACGCTGCTGGACACATGTTGAAACCCGCGTTTAGAAACGCGCGTTTTGCCGCGATTTTTACCGCGATTTAGCGGCGTTTTACCACGTTTGCGTCTAGAAGCGTTTAGTTAAACATCATAGACCCTCCCCAGCTCAAAAAAGCAGTATTATTAACTATTTCAGCAATTTTGTGAGACCAGAGTGAGTAGCAGCAGCTGTGAGAGCTGCAGTGTACGTGTATTTAGCGTGTCACTTGCCACGGCACCTGCCACAAGTTGTGGATTGTCCACTTGCCACGTCACTTGCCACGTCATCTGCCACAAGTTGTGGATTGTCCAACTGCCACGTCACCTGCCACAAGTTGTGGATTGTCCACTTGCCACATCACCTGCCACGTCACTTGCCAAGTCACCTGCCACAAGTTTTGGATTGTCCACTTGCCACGTCACTTGCCACGTCACTTGCCACAAGTTGGGGATTGTCCACTTGCCCCATCACCTGCCACGTCACCTGCCACAAGTTGTGGATTGTCCACTTGCCACGTCACTTGCCACATCACCTGCCACGTCACTTGCCACGAGATATGGATTGTCCACTTTCCACGTCATCTGCCATGCCACCTGCCACAAGCTGTGGATTGTCCACTTGCCACCTCACCAGCCACATCACCTGCCACAAGTTGTGGATTGTCCACTTGCCACGTCACTTGCCACATCACCTGCCACGTCACTTGCCACATCACCTGCCACAAGTTGTGGATTGTCCACTTGCCACGTCACTTGCCACATCACCTGCCACGTCACTTGCCACATCACCTGCCACAAGTTGTGGATTGTCTACTTGCCACGTCACTTGCCACATCACCTGCCACGTCACTTGCCACGTCACCTGCCACAAGTTGTGGATTGTCCACTTGCCACGTCACCTGCCACCTCACCTGCCACAAGTTGTGGATTGTCCACTTGCCACGTCACTTGCCACGTCACCTGCCACAAGTTGGGGATTGTCCACATCACCTGCCACATCACTTGCCACATCACCTGCCACAAGTTGTGGATTGTCCACTTGCCATGTCACTTGCCACATCACCTGCCACAAGTTTTGGATTGTCCACTTGCCACGTCACTTGCCACGTCAGCTGCCACGTCACTTGCCACAAGATGTGGATTGTCCACTTGTCACATCACCTGCCACATCACTTGCCACATCACCTGCCACAAGTTGTGGATTGTCCACTTGCCACGTCACTTGCCATGCCACCTGCCACAAGCTGTGGATTGTCCACTTGCCACGTCACCAGCCACATCACCTGCCACAAGGTTTTGATTGTCCACTTGCCACGTCACTTGCCACATCACCTGCCACGTCACTTGCCACAAGATGTGGATTGTCCACTTTCCACGTCACCTGCCATGCCACCTGCCACAAGTTGTGGATTGTCCACTTGCCACGTCACCAGCCACATCACCTGCCACAAGTTGTGGATTGTCCACTTGCCACACCACTTTCCACGTCACCTGCCACGTCACCTGCCACAAGATGTGGATTGTCCACTTGCCACGTCACCAGCCACATCACCTGCCACAAGTTGTGGATTGTCCACTTGCCACATCACTTTCCACGTCACCTGCCACGTCACCTGCCACAAGTTGTGGATTGTCCACTTGCCACATCCCTTGCCACGTCCCCTGCCCCGTCACCTGCCACAAGTGGATTGTCCACTTGCCACATCACTTGCCACATCACCTGCCACAAGTTGTGGATTGTCCACTTGCCACGTCACCAGCCACATCACCTGCCACAAGTTGTGGATTGTCCACTTGCCACGTGACTTGCCACATCACCTGCCACGTCACTTGCCACATCACCTGCCACAAGTTGTGGATTGTCTACTTGCCACGTCACTTGCCACATCACCTGCCACGTCACTTGCCACAAGATGTGGATTGTCCACTTTCCACGTCACCTGCCATGCCACCTGCCACAAGTTGTGGATTGTCCACTTGCCACGTCACCAGCCACATCACCTGCCACAAGTTGTGCATTGTCCACTTGCCACACCACTTTCCACGTCACCTGCCACGTCACCTGCCACAAGATGTGGATTGTCCACTTGCCACGTCCCTTGCCACGTCCCCTGCCACAAGTTGTGGATTGTCCACTTGCCACGTCCCTTGCCACGTCCCCTGCCACATCACCTGCCACAAGTGGATTGTCCACTTGCCACATCACTTGCCACATCACCTGCCACAAGTTGTGGCTTGTCCACTTGCCACGTCACCTGACACAAGTTGTGGATTGTCCACTCGCCACGTCGCTTGCCACATCCCCTGCCACAAGTGGATTGTCCACTTGCCACGTCACTTGCCACGTCCCCTGCCACAAGTGGATTGTCCACTTGCCACGTCACCTGCCACAAGTACCGGATTGTCCACTTGCCACGTCACATGCCAGTCACCTGCCACAAGTTGTTGATTTTCCACTTGCCACGTCACCTGCCAGGTCACTTGCCGCGTCACCTGCCAGGTCACTTGCCACGTCACCTGCCACAAGTTGTGGATTGTCCACTTTCCACGTCACTTGCCACTTCACCTGCCACGTCACTTGCCACAAGTTGTGGATTGTCCACTTGCCACATCACTTGCCACCTGCCATGTCACTTGCCACAAGTTGTGGATTGTCCACTTGCCACGTCACTTGCCACCTGCCATGTCACTTGCCACAAGTTGTGGATTGTCCACTTGCAATTGCAATTGTTTAAAATATTTTTCTAATGGTTTTTCATCATTTGCAATCATTTTTGAGATTTTTAATGTAAAAAAAAAGGTCACCTTTAAAAACGCATATAAACGCAAACGCGGCTAAACGCGGTAGCGGCGTTTTGCCGCGTTTTACCGCATTTTGCCGCGTTTTGCGTCTGAAACGTGGAAATTTTTGCTTCTGAACGCATTTTTTTGCTTCTGGAAAAACGAGGTTAAACGCAACTGCATAAAAACGGAAAAAAACGAGACTGTGTGCATGGACACATAGGATAACATTGAATGAGTTCAGGGGCAGTTGAAAAAACTGTCCAACTGCATCTGAACGCGCGTTTAACTGCGTCTCGTGTGCATGAGGCCTAATTGTTGTGGTTTGATATTATACATCAGCTGTATTTTAGATTTCATTTAATTGTTCATGTTCAGCTAGAGTTTGTAGAAGCGTGACACATTGATTGGATTTTGTTCATGCTTAACACATTGTATGGGAATGTGAGAAGTGCATGTGGCTGACATTGTAGTTTTACCTTATTTAGGGTTGCTCTCAATAATTTTGGTTAATATATTTGTATTTGAATGTTAACCAAGTTGTTTTCAGTGTGATCTTCAAAGGAGATCATTACGTGTATTGTTACATTTAGAACTTGATCAGCAAAAGGGTTAACTTTTTCAAAACACTTAGCTGTTTCAGTCTTTACTGGGAAAATTATGGAAAATCTACCTTTCTACAGAGAAGTATTAGGTCTCGTCCTGACATTCTGAAAAATGTTAATAGCTCTATCGATAGAGCTCAGTAATCTGTAAAGAATATGGAGCCATACATTACACACACTTTAAATTACCCTCTTTGTTAATTAATCCAAAGGTTGAAAAAAATAGAAGGATCAATTTATCACTTGTGAATTAGTGTTACTGTTCACGCTCTGTTCGCTTGCTTCTCTTGCTATGGACAGACACAGCTCAAAGCCTAAGGAAAATAATTAACTCTAGCAGAGTAATGGTCAGGGCAGATGCGGAAAGGGAAGTAAATGGCCTTAGTTTGCATTCAAGCATGGTTCAGGGGCACAGCTCGAGATCTGAGCCCTTCTAAAGTTCCTTGAAGTTACAAGTAAGATAATGTTCACAATAAATATGAATCTGACCTCAAGAATACCGTAGTTTTCTCATTAGATACAGTATCTTGTCTCTGTTGATTCTACTGGTGGTCCCACCCATGTTATCGCTAAATTAATGAAATGTCCAGTTAGAGATTTAAAGTGACTCTGTTACTCAAAATATATGTGTAGCAAAAACCTTTTTCTTTAGTTTTGAGTAGAGTTTGTAAAAGTAAAAAACCTAACATTTAATTTTTTTGCTGTCTGTGTACCATTTGGGACATTTTTCTTAATTTCCTTTAACAGAAAGAAAACAAAAAGTTAGAGGCAATTTTGCAAATGAGAGACATTTTCCTCTTAGCTGCCCCACAACAGGTGTTCCTATTGGAAGATTTTAAAAAGGAACACCTTGAAGAATGTAACTCATTAATAACGCAAACACATATCTTTAATTAGGCAAATTAGGTGGTCGCCTTAGGCCTCACCCACACAAGGGACTCATGTCTGCCTAATTTGCCTGACAGGACCCTGTGGCACCTGTACCCTGTCTGTTGCCTGTACCCTGTGGCACCTGTACTCTGTCTGTGGTCTGTACCCTGTGACACCTGTACCCTGTCTGTTGTCTGTACCCTGTGGCACCTGTACTCTGTCTGTGGTCTGTACCCTGTGACACCTGTACCCTGTCTGTGGTCTGTACCCTGTGGCACCTTTACCCTGTCTGTGGTCTGTACCCTGTGACACCTGTGCCCCATCTGTGGTCTGTGCCCTGTGGCACCTGTACCCTGTCTGTGGTCTGTACCCTGTGGCATCTGTACTCTGTCTGTGGTCTGTACCCTTTGATGTCTGCACCTGACCCTGTCTGTGGTGTCTGCACCCTGCTGTCTGTGGCTCCAGTGTTTGTTACTATGTTTGCCAGGTAAGAGTTTGCTTGTCATTACTTGTCATTACCATAATAAGACTATCTCCTGAATCCTGTGCAGTCTCTGATCATCTCTTGTATTATTGTCTGCACACGATCTATGACCATCTCCTGTATCATTGTCCGCACACAGTCTCTGACCATCTCCTGTATCATTGTCCACACACAGTCTCTGATCATTTCCTGTATTATTGTTCCCACACATTCTCTGACCATTTCCTGTATCATTTTCTGCACACAGTCTCTGACAGTCTCCTGTATCATTGTCTGCACAGTCTCTGACTGTCTCCTGTATCATTGTCCACACAGTCTCTGACCGTCTCCTGTATCATGGCTGGGCAGTCTCTGACCATCTCCTGTATCATTTTCCACACAGTCTCTGACCATCTCCTGCATCTTTGTGGCGTGATTGTCTGTCAGCACTCTGTCTGTGACTCAAGCGTTTGTTACCGTGTTAGCCAGGTAAGAGTTTGCTTTTCATTACCATAATAAAACCATCTCCTTTATCATTGTCTGCACACAGTCTCTGACCGTCGCCTGTATCATTGACCACACACAATCTCTGACCATCTCCTGTATCATTGTCCGTACACAGTCTCTGACCATCTTCTGTATCATTGTCCATACGCAATCTCTGACCATCTCCTGAATCATTGTCCGCACACAGTCTCTGACCATCACTCTCCTCCCCCTCCTCTTCTTCTTCCTCTATGATCTCTTCTGCATATTTGTCCTCTGAACCATCGGTGCTCCATAAGCATTCAAGGGGCTATGCAAGCAGTCAGGCTAAAAGATGCCATGTGGTGCTTGAGTTGGTCTGCCTAGGGGACAGGAGCCACACTGGGGCAGAGATTCTGTCAGCTCTGCAGGGACAGGCTCAGAGGTGGTTGATGCCATGCCAGCTTCAGCCAGGAATGGTTGTATGTGACAATGGTACCAACATTCTCTACGACCTCCGACAGGGACACTTGACCCATGTTCCATTTGGGCACACGTCCTAAATTTGGTGGTGCAGTGGTTCTTGAGCAGGTACCCAGGCTTACAGGATCTGTGGTCATTTCCACTGGTCATACAATGCCAGTACTCGGCTGGCTGACATTTAAAGGGAATGTATCCTGCCCACCAACCACCTCATTTGTACATCAAGTGGAACTCAATGTTGGCAATGCTGCAGCGGCTGCACACACAGCAGAAGGCCATCAATGAGTACCTGTGCGAGTATGGCACGAAGACAGGGTCAGGGGAGCTTGGCTTCTTTTCGCCAAGCCAGTGACTACTGATCAAGGATGCATGCTCTGTCCTGTCACCATTTGAAAAGTCCACAAGGTTGGTGAGCAGTGACACTGCATGCATCAGTGACACTGTCCCTCCAGTCCTCCAGTGTGAGCAGAAACTTTGTGGAATCATGGACAGGGCACTTGAGGCAGAACAGCGGGAGGAACAGGAGGACTTCCTTCCCTCTCAAGGCCACCTTTATCCAGATAGCATTCCTGCTGGCCTGCCAAACACACAGGAAGAAGGGGAGGAGGATTGTGTCAGCATGGATGTAGAGGATAACACTCAGCAGTAGTCTTCAAGGGATGATTTTCAGTCCCCAGAAACACAAGGAGTTGTACGTGGCTGGGAGGAGGTAGTTACGGATCATGTGATCCTTAGTGACCCAGAGGACTCAGAATCTAATGCCTCTGCAAACTTACGCTGCATGGCCTCCCTAATTCTGAAAAGCCTGCGAAAGGACCCTAGGATTCATGTTGCTAGACTCACATTTAGGCCGCGTACACACGCGGGGACTGTTCGCCCAACTTTGTCCGTCAAACAGTTTCAGCAAACAGTCCGCTCAAAATTAGCATGGACGGACATGGCCACACACGACGAACGAACAGTTTGCTGAAACCGTGCGCGATGACGTGAACGGCACGTACGACGGGACGAAAAATACGACGTCCTATACACTGCATTATAACTTTCGGCGTGTAAATCCTTTCTGAGCATGCGCGGAACTTAGTTTGACGAACAAGCCTACACACGAGGGGACTGTTCGCTGAAACAAAGTTTCAGCGGACAGTTTTTCGGAAATTCCGAAAAACCTTGTTCAGCGGACTGTTCGCTGAAACTGTCCGCTGAAAGCCCACACACGAGCGGACTGTCCGCCGAAACACTGTTCAGCGGACAAAGTTGGGCGAACAGTCCCCGCGTGTGTACGCGGCCTTATACAAATGAATCAGTTTTAGATCAGCAGCTATCAAGCACCTGAAGCTGATGTAACTGATTGAATTTGATATGGATGTGGGATTCCTTGAAGACTGCCTATGCTGACTATCCTATTCCTCCACAATCTTGATGATGCTAGCTTCCAACAATATTTTTGGTTTAGGGCACCACCACCACCCAAGGCCCAATTTTTCTGTCCCTGTTTAACAGGGTTTTGTAATTACAATTTTTGATCTAATATTTCACAGCAGGGCCCGTTCCTGCACCCAACAAGAGTATTTGTGAGGGGTTACAGTGTTGTGGCACCACCACCACTGCCCAAGGCCCAATTTTTCTGCCCCAGTTTAACAGGGGCATGTAGATACAATTCTTGATATAATGTTTCACAGCAAGGCACGCCCCTGCACCCAACAATAGTTATTGTGAAGGCTTACATTGTTCTGGTACCACCAACACCTAAGGCCCAATTTTGTGCAGAATATATAGGACAGGCCATATAGTATATATACTGCTGTTCAGAGTAGATAGTGCCTGGTGACCTGGGGGAGCCCAACGCCATTTTTTTTAAAATCTGGGTGCGGGGTTCCCCTTAATATCCATATCAGACCTGAAGGGCCTGGTTTGGATTTTGGGGATGACATCCATGCCATTTTTACTTGGTATTTTTGGTGTTTTTATCTATATTGCCAGGATCCGTCAATACATTACAGCCGCAAGCAGTTTTAAATTACATTTCTTTCCTTTGGAAATGTCATTTTGCTGTGGCACTGTTATAAACATGGGAAAGGTGCGCTGCTTTACAGGAATACTCAGGACACTCCCATGCACGGAATATTACTGTCATGGTTATGCAATAGAGTTCGTCTGCTTACCTGTCTGCATGTGTTCATTTCTAGAGACCAGCCAAGCCTCACCTGACTGCTTTTACCGCTTCTTCGATGGGGGTGGGAGCTGTGCTTCTTCAGGACTTTGAGAAGAAACGTCAACCATGTGCGTTCTTCTCCAAAACATTTTCTCAGGCAGAGAGAAATGATGCCATTGGTGATCGGGAACTTCTCGCAATTAAATTGGCGTTGGAGGAGTGGTGTCATCTCTTGGAAGGTTCCCCTCACTCCATAACAATCTTTACTGATCATAAGAATCTACAGTACCTACAGAATGCTAAACGTCTGAACCCCAGACAGGCCAGATGGAGTCTCTTATTTTCTCATTTTAAATTCACGATTACGTACAAACCTGGTTCCTGCAACGGTCGAGCTGATGTGCTCTCTAGGTCATTTGACACTTTGGACGAGGAGTCCAACCCTGATCCTGAGCCGATCATTCCTACCTTTTGCATTGTTGCCCATTCTACCACCCTGGAATCAAAAATTCCTCCTGGTAAGACCTTTGTTCCCACGGAGCTAAGAACTAAGATCCTTCATTGGGGACATGATTCCAAGGTGGCAGGTCATGCTGGAGTCCTCCGATCCTTCCTGCTCATCAGTCGTCACTACTGGTGGCCTAATTTCAGCTCGGATGTTAAAGACTATGTTAAGGCTTGTCACGTCTGTGCTCAGTCTAAATCTTCCACTCAAGCCCCTGCTGGTCTTCTCATGCCCTTGCCCATTCCTAAGGAGCCCTGGTCTCATATCGCCATGGATTTTATCACTGATCTTACACTATCGGAGAATAATACGGCCATTTGGGTAGTAATCGATCGGTTCTTCAAGATGGCTCATTTTGTTCCTCTTCCTGGTCTCCCTTCTGCCCCTGCCTTTCTTCCCATTTTTGTATGAGAGATTTTCTGCCTTCATGGTGTTCCTTCTCATGTCGTTTCAGACAGGTGTGTTCAATTTACTTCTCGTTTTTGGAGAGCCTTTTGCAAATCCCTCGACATTACCTTGGATTTTACCTCTTCTTATCATCCCCAATCTAATGGCCAGACTGAGAGAGTTAATCAGGAGTTGAAGGTCTTTATCCGTACCTTGGTCTCTGCCCATCATAATGATTGGGCATCACTATTACCGTGGGCTGAGTTCTCCCACAATAATCATGTTAACGTCAGTTCTCAGAAAACACCCTTTGTCACTGTTTATGGAAGACATCCTCAGCTTCCTCTTCCTATGACTTGTTCTTCTGACATTCCAGCTTTGGCTACTGTTCAGGAATCATTCAATTCCATCTGGGCTGACGTTCATGATTCCCTCCAGAAAGCTGCCAATAAATTCAAGAGTTTTGCTGACCGTCACAGGCGTAAGCCACCCTCTCTTCAGCCAGGAGACAAAGTCTGGCTCTCCACCAGGAACATCAAACTCCGGGTTCCTTCCCTCAAATTTGCCCCAAGATTCATTGGTCCATACACCATAATTTCTAAACTGAATCCGGTTTGTTTCAAGCTCCAGATTCCCAAAAGCCTCAAAATCTCTAACTCCTTTCATGTTGCCCTTCTGAAGCCTTTAGTCCTCAATAAGTTTTCTCGTCCTCTCTCTACCGTAGCACCGGTCTCTGAGGATGATCAGGAGTACGAGGTTAGCCAAATTTTGGATTCCTGACTCTGTAGGGGCATTCTCCAGTACCTCGTGCACTGGAAAGGTTTTGGTCCTGAGGAGAGGACGTGAATTTCGGCTTCCGAGGTCTTTGCACCTCGTCTGTTGAGGAAGTTTCATTTGAAGTTCCCCTCTAAACCTGGTCTCAGGCGGGGAAGGGGGAGGCCTCGTAAGAGGGGGGGTACTGTCATGGTTATGCAATAGAGTTTGTCTGCTTACTGTCTGCATGTGTTCATTTCTAGAGACCAGCCGAGCCTCACCTGACTGCTTTTATAATCCATCCTCTGGAATGGCTCCACCCTAGCTCCTATCAGACAACTCTATATTAACCTGTGCACTGCTAGCCTATCCTGCTGATCAACCTTTGTGTGTTAGCTTCCTGTTTCCTGCCGTGTGCTCTGCTACTGTTTTCCGTTACCGACTTTGGCGTGTCTTGACTATCCCTGTTTGCCTGTGATCCTGACCTTTTGGCGTGTACCCGACTATTCTTGTCTGCTTGTGGCCCCGACCTTGGCTTTGTCCCTCACCATCCCTATCCTCCTGTTGCCTACTGTGGGTGTGAGCTGGGGGACCCTGGGGGTCGCGACCTGGAGCCAGTTGCAGCCAAGTCCATCCTCACCACTCAAGGCTCTGGTGAACACCTGCTGGCTCTTAGACTCCGCGCCCCAGGGAATCTTACGCGGGAATCTTACGCTCTAACCCCAGTGGGATCTGTCCCCCATCTGCAGCAGTTAGCCGTAGGGTCCACAACCTTGCGGTGCACCCCTAAATCCTACGGTGTGCATCTGTCACCTGGGCTCTAGGTGACCTGACAATTACATTTTTATTGTTTCACTGTAACCATTATTAAAATCACTACTCCCCAAAAAAAGTCTTTTTTTGCAAACTTTTTTTACATTGATACATGTCCCCTTGGGCAGGACCTGGGTCACCAAATACTTTTTATGGCAATAACTTGCATATAAGCCTTTAAAATTAGCACTTTTGATTTTTCATGTTCGTGTCCCATAGACTTTAACAGTGTTTGCGTGCTCAAACAAATTTTTTGCCTGTTTTGCATATTTTGCCGGGAACCGAACCAGGGGCTGTTCGGATCATCCCTAAATTTACATTTACAGAGTATTACCAGAGTGTGTGGAGGAAAAAGTAAGAAAAGCACCAGAAAGTGCGGCTTGCGCCAAAAAAAGAAAAGATGACGAGCACAATCTTTCATGGCACAGACTTGTGATTTGGACCTCGGCCGGAAAAATTTTTTTTGTTACTGGACCTCCTTGAATTTTAATTCACTACCCCTGCCCTATATGATTATCCAACGGCCAGCGATCAAAGCTAACGGTGTGCTGTCCACCAATTTTACATTACCAAATGGTATGCGCTAGGGCTGTCCCTTATCACTGCTTAGTTTCATACTTACTTTGGAACCCTTATTGAGACGTATTAGAGGTAACCCAGATATATCAGGTGTACAGGTTGGGAAGATATCCCATAAAGTAGCTGCATTTGCAGACAACCCACTGTTTTTTATTACCAACCCGGAAATATCTCTGCCTAACTTAATTAGAGAATTATTTTGCTATTCACAATTGTCAAACTATAAAATTTATTTAGCAAAATCGGAGGCGACTAATTTATAATTCCCAAAAGCTAGAATTCCTGTTTTAGAACTTAATTTTCAATTTAAATGGGTAACAGAAAGAATTAAGTACCTGGGAATATACCTCACACGTGCTATAATAAACAAGTTCTAGCATAACTTCCCACAATTGCTCGCTAATATCACACATGATTTTAGGCGATAACAAAATTTGATACATACGTGGTTTGGGAAAAGTTATATTTTAAAAACGAATGTATTTCCGTGGTTAATGCATCTTTTCCAAGCCCTCCCGGTGACAATTCCATTCAACTTTCTAAGACAAATTAGGGGAGAGTTTATACAATTTTTATGGGCTGACTGCCCACCTAGGGTTTATGCAGATACACTTATTATGCCAAAAAATTGTGGGGTATAGGATTTCCAGACCCAATCAGATACTACCAGGCAGCACACCTCTCCAGAATATTGGCTGGTGCACTCTTACGAGAGTAAAGAACTGCATACCTATCGAACAATCTATCACACCTATCCCCCTCAAGGCAATTCCGTGGTTGTGCAATACAGGTAGAGGAACACCCTATTGTGGGTACTACTTATAAAATTGCCCGCTTGACCAAACCAAGGATGATAAATCCTCTACAGATTTCAACTATAGTACCAGTGATTGGAAATCCAGATTTTCCACCAGGGGTATCTGATCCTAAACTCCTCCAATTTACTAAAATTATTAAAATCCAAATACAGGACTTTAGGAACCAGGGAGGATGGAAATCTATAACTGATATCCGATCAATACTCACGCCTGCTCTTGGCAGGCAATCTAAATAAGACAATACCTTGGGTTGTTACAATTTGACTCAATGACAGTAGAAATGCCCACTGCATTTGAACAATTATGCGTGTCTGGACAAAGTAGTAGATGGGGTTTATCTAGAGCATATGCAGAATTGACCGCACCTCTGGAATTCTACATTTCATCTTATATTGCTGCATGGGAGAGAGACTTAAATACAACAATCTCCCCTGAACAGAGAGACTTTGGGGTAAACTGTGCACTTTGAAAAGTGCAGTTGCACTCTGCAAGAGCAGTTGCTCCAGAGTTTAGTAAATGAGCAGAAACTCCATCATCCAATCATGTGCATGCAAAAATGCTATTTTTTTTTATTTTCCTTGACCATGATTGGGTATTCTTTGTAAAGTGAAGCCTTACCTCATTTACTAAGCTCTGGAGCAACTGCGCTTTGCAAAGTGCACAGTTTCATTGCCTTTAGTAAATCAACCCCTTTATGTTTCATTTTGTACATAAATCATCCGTATCCTCTAGAATGCAAGAATCAGGATATAAGTTAATGACTAGGTGGTATAAATCACCAGAGAAACTGCATCGTCTGTTTCCGAATGCGGACCTTACCTGCTGGCATTGTTGAAAACATAGGGGAACGATTTTCCATATATTCTGGACATATTATGAAATACGTCCCTATTGGCAAAATATTTGCATCATAATTAAGGATCTTACTTGCCTAACAGTACATCTTAGGCCTCTCTCTAAAAGAAAATACCAACAATCAGTAGTGAAGCATCTACTAAATGCGGCTAGGGACTGTGTACCAACACATTGGAAATCCCACCCCATCCTACTATAGGTCAATGGATCAGAGCAGTAAATGAAATCATGAGAATGGAGGAACTTACAGCATTGTTAAATAACCAAGAAGCCCGCTTCTGTAAAACATGGTTGCGATGGAACAATTTTACTTTATCAACAAAATATCAGGTACTTGTTGACAACTGATTTGTTTATGTACAGCAGCATTGGAAAATATGACATTTTAGTAGATGTGATATGGAAGAGGAGACCAGTAAAGGGGGAGGAAGGGGAGAGAGAGGGGGAAGGAGAGGGAGAGGGGGGGTGGTAGATGTTTTTTTTTGGGGGGGGGGGTCGTGGGAGATAAGGCAGGGAAAGGAGAGATGGCAAACCAATGGGGCTCTGCAGAGCATCCCCACGACTGATATAAATCTATTGAGGCAAGTACCCTTAGATCATACCAGCTGAATCCCCATGTCAGACAGAACAAAGATAATTAACCATAAAAATCTGGTTGACTAGATAAAAAAGTAATTTTTTAATATATAATTTAAGATACACAGTTTCTTTTTCGAGTGTATGTACTATATTGAGCCTGGGTATGCCCAAATGCCCAATAGGCACTGTTGTATTTTATATTTTAAAATTGAATAAAGACAAAATAAAAAATAAATAAATTGAATGCACCTTTAGACTTAAGAGAACAGGTCTACAGATGTCTGAAGTCCAGCTTCCTTCTCCTTTTGTAGAATCATAAAATGCACAGGTGGAAAAATTCCTCAATTTTTTTTTTTTACAAGTGTTCTTCTACCTCCTCCTCTAGTGTCCTCTGTTCATTGACTTAAATATATATGCTTGACTGAGCTGTGCATACACATTTATGGAGTTCTCAGCAGAACAGATACTTTTCCTGCCTGCATGTCCAAATGTCCTCTAAATTCTATGTCTACCCTTAGGGAACAAGGTAATAAATGCTTTTTATAAAGTTCATGACTTTTTTTTCTAATCCTAACAGCACTGAATTTGTCAAAAAGATGAAGTGCCTGGCATTCTTATATTCTGTGCTCTCTGTACTGGCATGGACCACTGCTAAAGGCAAAACACATCTTCAAGATAAATATGTAAAGTTAAAAGCTTTTAGACTTTGTTTTTTTTCTGGTTGAAGTGTTTGGCTGAAAATATAATGCTCCAGAAAGTTTGAGAACTCGTAGCAAGAAATGAAGCTGCCATTGCCGGTCCTAGAGAACATCCTGGCTATTTTACATAATGCAGTGTAGTTTAAGAACCATTCTCACTCTCTTTCCATTCTTTCTTTCAATTATTTTGTAGTAAGTTGGTTGTAGAAGGTTTTTTACCTTTCGTAAGAGGTAGTTCTGCAGCTCCCAATCAAGAAAAGAAATAATAGTGGTACATAAACTCAAATTGCACTGCTCTATAAAGTTTTTAAAGTCCAAGTTTGGGCTCTACCAAATTGATCCACATGTCCCCTTTGTGGCCTCCAGTGGCCATATTTATTGCTTTTTTCCATTCTTTTTCTGAAGTTTTTCTGAAGTTTTTAAGGCTAGTCACATGATGCTGCAAGGTTCACTTCAGCTGTTTCCTATTCTCTAGGCTTGGTGGTCCATAACATTGTAAAAGAGGCATTGATGTGATGACATCAGCACCACTCTATGCACCAGTACAGTGTGAATGAAGGGTACCATAGTGATGCTCTTTTGGGGGGCATAGCCAGGGCAAGAGACCTCAGTCTAAAGGGTTGAGAGATGTTGGGTTTCAATCAAAAATGAAGATTGTGGCGATATGACACTGAGTTACTTTAACTGACAATTTTACAGTCGTACAACACTGTACACAAATAAAATTTGCGTTCTTTTCTCCCACACATAGAACTTTCTTTTGGTGGTATTTGATCAACTTTTGAGATTTTTATTTTTTGCGCTATAAACAAAAAAAGACTGAAAATTATGAAAAGATAAACAATATTTTTTATTTTCTGCTATAAAATAAGCGTATATTGATTGGTTTGCATAAAAGTTATAGCGTCTACAAACTATGAGATATTTTTATTTATTTTTTACAAGTAATGGTGACAATCAATGACTTATAGTGGGACTATTATATTGCGGCAGACAGACACCAACTTTTTACACTTTTTACACTTTTTGGGCACAAGTGACACTAATATAATAATCAGTGCTAAAACATATACACTGTCACTGTACTAATGACACTGGTTGGGAATGGTTAAACATCAGGGGCAGTCAAAGGGTTAACTGTGTGTCTGGATGATTGGCAGGTGCCAGCGGACATCAAGTCTGTGGTAGCCGCAGGTCAGCTCCGGCTGTGATTATACAGTGGGCCATCGGCAGTGTGTAAGCATGCTCCAGACCTATGTACTAGGTACGTGATCCGGCTCAGGAGTGACACCTTGCCTCCGTTTAAGTAAGTTATGCGAGCTGCAAGTGGTTAAAAGTGAAAATTTTGCCTAGACTTCAATCTTTGATGGAATTCTTATGTGCTTTGTGCACTGGTCCAAATCATTTGAGGGCGGGAGGATTATGGTGTGGGGTTGTTTTTTAGAGATTGGGCTTGGTCCCTTAGTTTCAGTGAAGGGAACTCTTAAGGCGTCAGCATACCAAGACATTTTGGACAATTTCTTTCTTCCAACTTTGTGGGAACAGTTTGGGGATGGCCCCTTTCTGTTCCAACATGACGGCGCACCAGTGCACAAAGCAAGGTCCATAAAGACATGGATGAGCGAGTTTGGGGTGAGGGAACCGTGACTGTCCTGACCTTGAGTCCTGACCTCAACCCAATAGAACACCTTGGGATGAATTAGAGTGGAGACTACGAGCCAGGCCTTATTACACAACATCAGTTCCTAACCTGACAAATGCGCTTCTGGAAGAATCTGATCGCCACCATTACTAGTAAAAAAAAAAATTGTAGATAAAAATGCCATTAAACTATACTCTATTTGGTAGAAGCTATAACTTTTGCGCAAAACCAATCAATAAATGCTTATTGCGATTTTTTTTTTACCAAAAATATGTAAAAGAATAATAGTTGTTGGCCTAAACTGAGGGAAAAAAATGTTTTTTTATATATTTTTGGGGATTATTTATTATAGCAAAAAGTAAAAAATAATGCATTTTTTTTTCAAAATTGTCACAAATTTTTTTGTTTATAACGCAAAAAATAAAAACCGCAGAGGTGATCAAATACCACAAAAAGAAAGCTCTATTTGTGGGAAAAAAGGAAGTCAATTTTGTTTGGGAGCCATGTTGCACGACCGCGCAATTATCAGTTAAAGCGATGCAGTGCCAAATCGCAAAAAGTGCTCTGGTCAGGAGGGGGGATTCTTCCGAGGCTGAAGTGGTTAATCTGCCCAACAACTAATTGGCCAGAAAAGAAAAAATCGCGTCAAAACGTACAGAAAAAAGCACTGCAGAAACTACCAAAAGCAAACTGCATAGGTGTGCAACACATCGTGTTCCATTTACTGAAATGTGTTAAAATAAAAACAAATTGCAATGTCATTTAAAACTTTTTAAGTTTTCCTGCAAAAAAAGTTTGAACAGTGTACACATTTTCTGACATATAAATACACTTATCAATCCTCGGTTAGAACATAGACTAGTATAAAATATATTATTCTGTATAAAAAATTCTATTCGTATAATGTTTAAAAAAAAATTTACTATCTCAAGGGAGGATGGAGGAAAAATTCAGCGCAGAGATAATTTTTTTTTAGAAGTTGCTATAGCAACTGATAAGTGGAGTTTAAAATTAAATGGATAAAGTCGTTGGAACATCATCTTCTGTGCTTCAGAGTCAAACAGCAGTTTTTCCTAAAATGTTGGTGATATTACATTTACAACCAACAACCAACATAATATTTTACAGTTTATTGAAACTGTAGAATTGTGATGTGAGAGCCCTTGTGCTTAACATACATTTGACTGTAGTGTGGCAACCATCCAATAGCTGATTCACTCTGCCTACGAGCTGGTAAAGGGTCTGTTTGGACAGCTTACTAGTTTTCTTCCTATACAGAGCATGAAGTGGCCCTATGTGCCCTCTTCTGGAGCGTAGGTTGCCTGCTATTTTATTGATAATGTGGCACATGCAAAGGGCTTTGTGCTGTGTCATTAAAATGGAAGTAAACTTTTTTGGACTTGTACCTACAGGGTAAGCCTATAATAAAGCTCACCTGTAGGTACCGTGAATATCTCCAAACCTGCACTGTTTAGGAGATATTCACACTGCATGCAGCCAGTGATGACCTCATGCGCTCTGAAGGGATGGCATACCAGTGCTGTCCCTTTCGAGCCCCGTGGTACAGTCCATGACTCCAACGCATATGTGCTGGAGTGACGTCATCACAGACATGGCCATACGCCAAGAGCATGTGAATACGGAAGGCCGGGTAAAGATGGAAGCCCTCTCAGCAGTGACAGTGCACCATTGGAGGGCTTCATTCTAAGGTAAGTATTTCATATATTGCTAGTAAGCGATGCATACTAACACATTATGTCTTTTCCTTGCAGGATTTAAAAAAAAAAATGGTGCAGTTTACTACTGCTGTAAAGAGGAGCTTTAGTCGTTTCTATGTTTAAAGCGGAGATCCAGCCTTTTTTCACTTATTAAAAGTCAGCAGCTACAAAAAGTGTAGCTGCCGACTTTTAATAAACACACACTCACCTGTCCCATGGTCCAGCGATGCGGTCGCCTGAACCTCCGTCTCTCTCTCTCTCGTCTGTCCCCGGCGCCAGCATTGCAAGTGTGGGCACCCGACTGTGACAGCTTGCGGCTTCAAAGCTGGGTGTGCACTACAAGTTGCACAGTGCCTCCCCATTGGCTGGGCAATCTTCTGGGACCTGTGATGAAGAAGATTGCAGGGAGGGAGGGAGGGAGGGGGAGAACTTCCGCTTGAGCCACCTAAGCGGCCCGAGCAGAAGTGGGAGCTGGGTACCTGTGAAAACTCTCCCCTGCCAAAAATGACATGCCAAATGTGGCATGTCAGGGGGTAAGGAGTGCTTAAAGGGAAAGTTCCACTTTTGGGTGGAACTCCACTTTAATATACGTCAGCAGCTACCTACAAAAAGTGTAGCTGCTGACTTTTAATAAACATACCCTCCCCTGTTCCACAATCAGGCGATGTGCTCACCTGAGCCATCACTTCTCTCGCTCTTCTCTTGCTCTTCTCTCGCCAGTGCAACTGTGTTCAAGTGTGGGTACCCGGCTGTGCGGCTGCACAGCCAGGTGCGCACTGTGCATGCTCAAGTCTCGCTGTTTGTCCTGAATCATCCGCCAGTCATCTGGGACCTGTGACATGTCCCATATGTCTGCAAGGAGGGAGGGGGAATTGAAAGAGTGAAAGAGGAAATGGGTACCTGTCAAAACTAGATACCTGCTCCTCCACCCAAAAAAAAAACTTTGCCAAAAGTGGTGGTGGTGGGGGGGGGGGGGGTGTTATTGGGGGAAAATACTTAAAGCGGAATTTCCCTTTTGGGTGGAGCTCTGCTTTAATAAAAAGGTGTGCCCCCTATCGAACCAGTTGGTGACCCGAGATGCCTCAAATGCTGGAAATTTTTTCTCGATCAATGGAAACTACATCGGTGTGTTCTGACAGTGGCAAGTACTGCCATACTTTAATCAAAATTTTCTGGTTCAGCAGGGACTGGTTGAATTTGGATCAGTGTTTGGCAGCCCCTGCTCAACAGAAACGGAATTTGATTGTTTGATCTTTTGAAGGGACCTGCTGGAAAATTCTTCTTGACTGCAGCTGCCGATCAGTGTATTTAGACAGTGGCGGGCACAGCTGTCAGAATACAATGTCCTACAGGCAGTGAGGGTTGGAGAGGAGAGTAAAAAGAAGGTACATCATTTGAAATATTTCTTATCAACTCTTGTTTTGTGGATAACTGTAAAGTATTGTGTTTACAATCGTTTTTTGTGTTGGCCACTATGTACAGCATGACATATAGGGTTAATCTACCCAGTTGGGGCACAAACAACAACAAAACATGACAAAGATCTAATCTTCCCTACATGTATTCAAAAGTAAAGAATTAATTGTTTTTTTTGTGTCATCTCAGGGTGGTACTGTGGACCTTAACTAGTGAAATGTGTGATGTCCTAATTACAACAGTATTGGGTTAGAAAAAAATTACTTATTAATTGGACTTATTGGCACCTCACCTACAAAATAGTTAAAATGTATGTAAAAAGTGATGTAGAGTAGTAGAATGTAATGTAGTGGAAACTCTACATACTCACAGGGGCGTTTCTTAATGAATAGCAAAGTCTTTGTGTAATATGTGAATCAATATCCCTTCTCCTAAAGGGTGTGTAGCGGAGATATGTATGTCTTTCATCCAAGGCATTTCAAACGTACTTTCAGGAGTAGAAGATAATTGAAGAATCCTTCGTCCGTTCAATAGTTGGTTTATTGTTCAGAAAGATAAGCAAAGACAAGATTGACATCTGGTAACATATGGCATGGTGATGGCCTCAGAAGGAGGAAAGGGTCATCTGATCTACATTCTCCAAAGTGTAGAGTTCTTTCTTTTCCACCAATCTTCCTCTTTCTCTCATAATCTTACTCCCTTCTTATACTTTTCATGATGTTATGTCAGCATATCCTAATAACTCCCACATTTGCATATATACCCAATATGGTTCAGTCTATAGATAAGTAGCATAACTCCACCCATTGTCCTGACCAACTCAAAAATAGAAATACCTACTCAGCAAAACCACTCCTCCCTATACGATCTGCTGTTGTGTGACTTTCAGAAACCATCACTTACCACCGAACATATAACTTACATATATTTTCAGAAACCCTTATCACTTAAAATATTATTTGTGAATAAGTACAAAAGTGGTAGTAACGGCGCTCTCCTATTATTAATTGTGCCTGCAGGAGGCTTACCTGCTATTAATTGCACTTAATCATAAAGTGTTGGGTGTGCCGATAAACGGTGTGACTAAAAGCTGCCTGCGTGACAATAACTCACACCAAATAATATTATGATAATGTATAAAAAATTTTTTGAAACAACAAATAAATTACTAAAATCACTGCCAATATGCATAAAGAAACCCTAATTCACATTACAAGAACTGCAAAATAACTTATTGCAATATTAAAAGTGCAAATGTGCAAATATGCAAAAATTACAATGAAAAGTGCTACGTGCTTAAAAAAGTGCAAAAAAAGACATCAATACCAATTATGAAAAAGTGCTACGTGCTACTACAAGTGTCACAATATATAAATCCGGTCTTTTTTATTGAAAAAAATCCTTAAATGAAAGCATGCGATTTTTTAAAAAACATGCGATTTTTTGAAATTGCTAGATGAAAGTGTGTAATTTTTAAATAGATAAAAAATTCCAACAGCAGAGAAAACAACAATACTCCAATAAGAGAGTTCTTCTTAACCAAAAAGTGCCAAAGTGCTTCACATCCCCAGTGAACTCCTGGATTGCAACCGGTGCGATTCGTGTGTATAAAAAGACAATAGTCCGCACTCACCAGCTCCCCCTCCCCTTGGGGGGTTAATGCGCCTCCACAGTGTAAGCCCCTGTGTCGCTGTGCAGAGCTGGTCCGGTTGAATATCCAGTAATAGTCCACTAATTTTTCCTCATTTAAAAGCAAAAAAGGCAGACATAGTGTAATCCAGCTTTTAAAATCCCGTTTTTATTAAGTATCAAAAGCTACTCACACTTTAGAAGATAAATATTGCGTCTCTGCATTTTTAGACCAAAAGGATGTCGGTAAGGGACATTTCAGAGACAGATGTAAAAAAAAAAACACAAATTTTTACATACTGTCCTTGGTTTTACTGAGGCTGGCAACCCTGATGGGGCCCCCTAGTGGCATGGGGCCCTCGGGCAGTGCCCGAGTGGCCCAATGGTCAGTCCGCCCCTGTTCGGCGGACTAAGTATGCTGGACAATTCGATCGTGTGTACGCGGCATTAGTTGTACATTATATATAAATAGCCTGTACACCAAAGAGGTAATCAAATACCGGTACTTACAGTGTATACAAAAAGTAAAGAACTAAGGCAGGTGGAGGGTAGTGGCAGAGGTACAGTCAGACCCCAGGTCCCAAACAAGTGGATGTGGGGGCGCATCTAGAGGCGGTAACTAGGGTTTGTTAGGGTTAATTCTAATCAGTAAGAAATTCTTTCAGAGCTCTGGAAGCATTCAATGCACATAAGAGGGTCGTTTCAATGAATGCTTCGCTTTAAGTGTACGGGTTGTACATTTATACAAAATAGAGACAAAGAAGATTGCACAACTTAACCGCTTCCCGACCAAGTACCGCAGGTTGGCTCCCCTGTGCAAGCCGTCGTAGCTATACGTCGGCTCATAGGGTCTGGATAGCAGGCGCATGTGCGCCCGCTGCACAGCGGGGGTACCGATGCTCATGGCCGACGGTCGCATTTTTGGGGGATATTTACCATAGCAAAAAGTAAAAAATAGTGCATTTTTTTCAAAATTGTCTCTCTTTTTTTGTTTATAGCTCAAAAAATAAAAACTGCAGAGGCAATCAAATACCACCAAAAGAAATCTCTATTTGTGGGAAAAAAAGGACGTCAATTTTGTTTGGGTGCCACGTCGCACAACTGCGCAATTGTCAGTTAAAGCGAGTGCCGAATCATAAAAAGTGCTCTGGTCAGGAAGGGGGTAAATCCTTCCAGGGCTGAAGTGGTTAAAGAGAAAGGAGGGAGGGAGGAAGGACAAAGTTCATCACATGAGACATAACAGCTCAGACATAATTTAAAACTAGTAATGCTAACTAGGTTGATTTTGTCTGAACACATCATTTCAAAACCAGTTCTTACCAGACCTTATCTATCCTGTGGCCATTGCAACAAACAAGACCCTAAAAGAGACATTTGTCTTGAAACTCTTAATAAAAATATTTTTCAAAAAGAGTCTTGTTAACTCTTTCTCACTCTTCAGAGTTCGGCGAACAGTTCGAGCTGAGCAAAAGTTCAGCCCGTGCCTGTTCACCCGTTCGGTGAACATCCAAATTTGCGGGGTGCTCGACAGGATGTTTGCCCAATAAGCACCCCACAATGCGCTGTGCGCTGCATAGTGCATAGCTGGTTGTTAAGGAGCAGGCTGGGAAGCCGGTGGCTGCGTCCTTAACAACAGATGAGTCATCAGCTGTCAACAGGCTTCCCCACTGACAGCTGAATGAAAAAAACATTGCCGGCAATAGAAAAAGGTGGGAAAAAAAATAGTGTGGGGTCCTCCCCAGGCCCGTTTTTTTCCATTTTTGCATTGCCGGAAATGGTATTGTATTGCCAGCAATTTAAATGTAATTTTTTTTTCTTTATAAATGTCAGTTTTGATGCAACAGGTTCTATACAAGGTACAGATGCACCACATTACAGGCAGACTAAGGGGACCCCACCCCCCCTTTGAGGCACTATATTTAAAAATAAAAATAAAAAAATGTATTGTTCACTTTAAGCATCATTAAAATCACTGCTCCTGTCAGGGAAATCGTATGCATAATCATGCACAACGATTATGCTTGCTAATAAGAATTCTCAGAGTGACAACTAGAGGTTCTGTTCGCAAGGGACAACTAGGCATTCCTGACTCGCTAACGTATCTGTGCAAGTAGTGTAAAATAATATAATTTATTTAAAAGATAATTGAATAACAAAGATGTAAACGCACCTCCAACTTACCAAACTGTGTAAAATAAACCAAATAACCAAATAGTGACACACAATAAACAACTGCCTAAACTAAGTATATACAGCAGATAGGGAATGCAAAATCGTAATCGTAGCCAAGCCAGGGTCATACACAGGAGATCAAGCAGAGGGAGCTGGGAGCAAGGCAGGGCAGGAAAAGGGGAACAGGAGATAGAGAGAGCAAGTGGGAAGGGATCAGGCTGCAAGGATCTAGGAACAGATGCAAGCTGCAGGATCACAGGTCAGGGGCACATGGAGACCAAAACACCAAGGCAACCAGAGCAGGACAGACAGGATTTATATATACAGTGGAACCTTGAATTGCGGGTAACGTGGTTTACAATTTTTTTTTTTTAAACCCTGACATTGTCTCTTAAAACTAGATTAAAGCACTGGGTTGCAGTACCGGATTTGGCCAGAGGTGCTGGTGACACTCGGAGACCCTCTGAGATGCTTGGAGACACTCTGAGACACTCGGAAATATTCTGAGACACTCGGTTCCTGAGTGTCTCCGAGCATCTCCGGTGCCCCCGCACCTCTGGCCACATGCGGTACTACATAGATGAGCAGTGGCTGTGGAACAGATTATCTGAGTTTCCATTATTTCTCATGGGTAAACTCGCTTTGATATACGAGTGCTTTGGAACAAATTATGCTTGTAATCCAAAGTATTATCGTACTATCTGCAATGAGCATCAGGCAGTGTTGCCAATCTACCAGATTTAAATTTACTGACACAACACACAAAATGTACTGGCACAGACAAGTTTTTACTGGCATTTACAAAAGTTACACAGATGATGATGACACCGTCACGACACATCTACTCCTGAGTCAGAGTGACAGTCTTTCTCCATGCTGGGTGGTCCCTTCAGTCCAAACAGCACTGAAAGCCTTACTACCGGCTTGCCTTGCTCCTGTCCAGCTGACTCACACACAAGGCTCCATCTGCTCCGCTTGGCTCCATTCCACCATGAGATCACATGATACGCTCAGACATTGCCTCCGCCAGACCCGTCCCCCACCAGCGCTGCCCAAACACACTGTAGCAGGCACTTGGATGGTCTTCACCAGCTCCTGTTTGGAACTATGCGTGCGCAGTTCCGAGCTAAGTGTCACAGCCAGATTTTTTAATGGTAACCCTTTCCTATCACTGGCATTTACTGGCAGGATAAAAGTACCCATTTTTTATTGGCTGAAAGTAAATATACTGACAGTTGGCAACACTGGCATCAGATGATGACTAATGAGCTTCTGGCTGCTGGGAGACACCCGCTGGTGGACACTGGAACTGCAGCCTATGGATCTGGGAGTCACAGTGCCACCAGCAGGTTATTTCTTTTCTGACACCTGATCCTGTGCTTGTTTCTATGTATACCCAGCCTGGTTGACTCTGATCATTCTTGATACCTGATTGCTGACCCGGCTGTGACTTTTCTCTGGATCCGATTCAGTACCTCTGCTGCTTGGTAGGTACCGACTTCTGCCTGCCTGAACCACCCAAGACCCTTCATCCGTGTGCTCTCCAGCTTGGTTGCTGTCTGCTGTCCTGCTGCTGTGTACCTGCACCTGCCAGTCTACCAGCCTTTCTGCTGTCCTGCACCTGTTGGCGTGTATCCACATCTGCCAGTCTACAAAACTGTCTGCGGCTTGGCACCTACTGCAAGTACCTTCTGTCCAGGATCTCCAACCAGGCACCTGTGCCACTCCGTACCCTATGATATCCTGTCATCCCCTTCAGGAGAAACAGGACAGGAGGTATAAGGGAAAGGCCTCCCGTCAGCTCAGCCTCAACCAGGTTCATGAAAGCTCCTGTAAAAACTATCTTTAAAAAAAAATATGTTTGCATTGATACATGTCCCCCAGGGCAATATCCGGGTCCCCAATCAATAGGCCACTTCCACTTACATGGGATCCAATAAGTGGCTCCTGACAGTGTATTTTGTAGTTGTGGTGCCATGTGGTGCCTCTTTTTGCTAACCCAATAATGTTATCTAAAGGGAAAAAAACAGCTATACAAACATTTACATTTTTTAAATTTTGGCTGAAGTGCAGCTGTAATGATAATTTATGTAACTTGTCATTTGTTTTATCCTATTGCATACATATTGACTATTTTACATTATATTTTACAGTACTTTTGTAGCACAATGAAAAAAACTTACAAATGGTGATATATTAAATATTGAAGTGAAATTTCCCACTTCAGAGAATTGGAAAGATAATTTTGATCTAAATACAGATCCGGTCTAGGAAGTATATTATTAAAATCCGGCACTAGGCTTGGTGTCAGTACAAATGATTGAAAACAAATAAGGTATTCGGACTCCAGCTAGTAATATCGACCTACTTCCTCTAGGGCACTGGCTTAAATATTATTGACGCTTAAAACAAAATCTCTGGGATACAGCAAGATTATTTTTCATGTGAGCAGAAAAGAATGACAGACTGTGATTTGACTTGACATGAAAAAATAGAGAAAAAAAAATGTTTTCATCAAATTTTTAAGATACAAAGAGCCCCGTGTACAAAAACATTAATCCAGTTGTTTCCACATAACAATGTGCATTGTGCTTTGTTTTTGGGAATGCAGTGTGTTATTTTTCAGAAATATACAGTATTTGGCAAAAAAAAGAAAAATGTCTGGCTTTTGTTCAGTGTAAATTGTGTAAATTATTTGAAAAGATGTACAAAAAGAGCTTTTAGAAGATTTGATATACAATTTTTAGTACACTGTAATATGTGTCTGCAAGTTTTAGATACTCTATTTTATATAACCTTGTGCAGTCTTGTTTCTCCACCCTGATGAAGGCGGAGCCCTGGGCACCCAAAATGCATTGGATTTTCTTCTGACATTTTACCATGAATGATACATTATTTATTTTTTTTATAACAGGAACAGGGCCCACAAGGGCCGGCAGGTTACAAAGTAACATACAATACAGATAATGGTTGTGAAAGACATAACATATGTTATAACAGCCTATGTCCCTACAACATTAACAGAAAGGCAATATATAACAGATTAGTGGTAGGTGTTGCATCAGATTCCAGTATCTTCTCCCACCTGCTCGAGAGCTAGGTGGGGTAGAACATGTACGGTATGCTCTGAGGGATGGCTTTCGTGTGGGGAGGTTTCAATTACCTGAATGATACATTTTTACTTGAACTAACCTGTGTAGGTCTCTTCATTGCTTGGATTTTCTTAGGGACTCTCAGACATACCCCATATAACAGAAAGCTGCCAACACTAATTGGAGATCAAATGTGTTTTTCCCTTTAGGATCCACTGCTCCTAAAACACCTTTTGTGAAGTAGCTGCCAGGAAAGGCTCACTGTAGCCTTTGAGCTCCAGTACATAGACAATGATCATTAACCACTTCAGCTCCGGACCAATAAACACCTTAAGGACCAGAGGTCTTTTTGCAATTTCGCACTGCGCTGCTTTAACTGGTAATTGCGCGGTCATGCAATATTGCACCCAAACAAAATTTGCGTCCTTTTCTTCCCACAAATAGAGCTTTCTTTTGATGGTATTTGATTGCCTCTGCGATATTTTTTTTTTGCGATATAAATGGAAAAAGAGCGAAAATTTTGAAAAAAAAAGATATTTTCTTCTTTTTGTTATAAGAAAAATCGAATAAACTAAATTTTAGTCATACATTGAGGGCAAAATTTATTCAGCCACATGTCTTTAGTAAAAAAAATGTCAATAAGCGTATATTTTTTGGTTTGCGCAAAAGTTATAGCGTCTACAAACTAGAGTACATTTTCTGGAATTTACACAGCTTTTAATTTATGACTGCCGATCTCATTTCTTGAGGTGCTAAAATGGCAGGGCAGTACAAATCCCCCCCAAATGACCCCATTTTGGAAAGTAGACACCCCAAGGAAATTGCTGATGGGTATGTTGAGCCCATTGAATATTTATTTTTTTTGTCCTAAGGGATTGAATAATGACAAAAAAAATAAAAATTTTTTTTACAAAAAGTTGTCACTAAATGATATATTGCTCACACATGCCATGGTTATATGTGGAATTGCACCCCAAAATATATTCCGCTACTTCTCCCGAGTATGGGGATACCACATGTGTGGGACTTTTTGGGAGTCTAGTCGCGCACGGCACCCCGAAAACCAATCACCACCTTCAGGATTTCTAAGGGTGCAAATTTTTGATTTAACTCCTCACTACCTATCACAGTTTCGAAGGCCATAAAATGCCAAAATAGCACAAAACCCCCCCAAATGACCCCATTTTGGAAAGTAGACACCCCAAGCTATTTACTGAGAGGCATGTTGAGTCCATGGAATATTTTATATTTTGCCAAAAGTTGCGGGAATATTACAAACTTTTTTTTTTTTTTTGCACAAAGTTGTCACTAAATGATATATTGCTCACACATGCTATGGGCAGAAGTCAAATTACACCCCAAAATAAATTCTGCTGCTTCTCCCGAGTACGGGGATACCACATGTGGGGGACTTTTTGGGAGCCTAGCCACGTACGGGACCCCGAAAACCAAGCACTGCCTTCCGGATTTAAATATAAAATGCTACCAAAAAACCTGTTAGCGATGGCAGGGATCAGGCCTGACTCTGCGATCGCTGCAGTTATGTGTTTAGTGTTTTGTAAGTGACAGTGATCGATCGATACTGCACTTGGGTGGGCTGGGCAGAGGGGCAAAACGCAGGTGCTAGCAGGTATCTGGGCTGATCCCGCTAACAATGCGTTTTTTTGGAACCCTAAACTGCTGGGGACGCTAGTATAGATCTGATCAGATCAGATATTGATCTGTTCAGATTCTATAGCACTACGGGAGGTGTATGCTTTGCGTGTGGGTGTTAGCGGTACTGGCACTAACCTAGCGCTGCCTGGGGCGACGCAGACCCTGACCCTAAAACCTAATTGATATCACCCGCCGGGTGATCAGGGGGTTAAACCTTTATTGGGTAATAAATGGTGGGTGCCCTGATGCTATAAAAAACAAACTAACCAGAGTCACCCGTAACACTTATACGGTGATCAGTGGTGAAAGGGTTAACTAGGGGCAATCAGGGGGTTCAAATTTTTATTAGGTAGTATATGGGGGTCCCTGGTGCTATATAAAAACCTGACGGGGAACCTAAATAACTAACTGGCTAACCAGCGTCACCAGTGACACTTATACTGTGATCGCTGGTGAAAGGGGGTGAAAGGGTTAACTAGCAGCAATCAGGGGGTTAAAACCATTATTGGGTAGTATATCGGGGTACCTAGCGCTATAAAAACCTGGCGGTGAACCTAAAAAAATAACTAGCTACCTAGCGACACTAGCGACACTGATGCAGCGATCAGAAAAATGATCGCTTAGTGACACTGGCAAAAGGGGGTGAAAGGGTTAACTAGCGGAAATCAGGGGGTTAAAACCCTTATTGGGTAGTATATCGGGGTACCTAGCGCTATAAAAACATGGCGGTGAACCTAAAAAAATAACTAGCTACCTAGCGACTGTAGCGACACTAATGCAGCAATCAGAAAAACGATCGCTTAGTGACACTGGCAAAAGGGGTGAAAGGGTTAACTAGCGGAAATCAGGGGGTTAAAACCATTATTGGGTAGTATATCGGGGTACCTAGCGATATAAAAACCTGGCGGTGAACCTAAAAAAATAACTAGCTACCTAGCGACACTAGCGACACTGATGCAGCGATCAGAAAAATGATCGCTTAGTGACACTGGCAAAAGGGGGTGAAAGGGTTAACTAGCGGCAATCAGGGGGTTAAAACCATTATTGGGTAGTATATCGGGGTACCTAGCGCTATAAAAACCTGGCGGTGAACCTAAAAAAATAACTAGCTACCTAGCGACTGTAGCGGCACTAATGCAGCGATCAGAAAAATGATCGCTTAGTGACACTGGCAAAAGGGGGTGAAAGGGTTAACTCTAGGGGCAATCAGGGGGTTAAATCTTTATTGGGGGGTGATAGGGGGCTACCCTGGACCTAACACTAACTGTCCTGACAGTTTTTACTGTCACAACTGACACTGAATGCATTGATCAGTAAAGAAATGATCAATGCAATCAGTGACACTGTGACTGGGGGGGGGCGGGGGGGATCGGGGGGCGATCGGGGGGGGATCGGGGGGGGGTTTGTGTGCCTGTGTGTACCTACATGTCAGTGTAGTGTTGGTGCACACTTACTATTAGTCTTCTCCTCGTAGTCCGGTCAAAAAGACCGCCCTGAGGAGAATGACATCACTTCCTCCTTCCTGTGTAAACAATACACAGTGGGAGGAAGCTTCTCATTGGCCAGGAGCGATCCAGAGGGGGTGGCCGAAAACCAACGGCCATCCCCTCATCACGGAGCGCTCCTGGAGCGAACCGGACCGTCGTATCCAACGGGAGGGGGTCCGATCGGACCCCCCACCCGCTGGAAGGTAGGCACGTACATCTACGTGATTGTGCCTGCCTGTGCCATTGTGTTGACGTACATTGGCAATACGGCGGTCCTGAAGTGGTTAAGGATAAGCCAAGCACCATTCGCGCTATAGCCGAAAGACAGCTACAGCGTGGACCTACTTTGCCGAGAGGGCTTCCATAGACATCCTCCCGTGCTCGAGCAGCCTGTAGCACTTTTGTTTTTTTCATGTTAGTGTCCCATAGACTTTAACGGGGTTCTGCAGCTTTTGAATTTGCCGCAAACACCGCATAATGTTCGTTGTTCGCCGAACGTCTGAACCACCAAAGTTCGGCCTGAACTTATGCTCGGGCCAAACTGTTCAGCCATCCCTAATGACCAGCCACATCAGCACCATAGAGACCATACACCTGCTGAAAAGATTTTTTGATCCACCGGAACAGGATGACCATAGAAGAGTTATGGCAGAAAAAAGACCAAGTGGTCAATCACGGTCTGTCCCTTTTTATTTTATTTTTTTATTTGTACAGTATAATTTTTTTTAATTTTCATTTTTTTTACTTTATTTTTGTCTGATTATAGACAATATGTTAGTCCTAAGCATGTTTGAATCTACTTACTGTTGAATGACTCCCTATCTCTGCTTAAAGTCTATTCCAAAAAATTATTCTTTTGGTAAAATAATACTTTCTAAGATCTCTAGTTTTTAACTAATCCTCATAGTTTAAAGTCATGTCTCCATGTTCTTGATCTTAGCTTCATATTAAAAATACTGCCTTCCTGAAAATCATTCATACCTTTAATGTATTTAAAGGTTTTAATTATTCCCCCCTTTCCCTTCTTTCCTCCAGGCTCTACATATGACTGTACAGATGGATTCTAGGTATGGATATTTTATACATATTCATACATACAAGTATATACAAGTAGACACTGTTACTCCAGTGATCTCCGCTTGCTTATCAGTCCCATGCCCTGCTGTACTATGAACACAGGAGTTTGGTTGCTTTGCATGGGTGCCATTCAGAGAATGCTTTGCATTTTTCTGAATGGATGTAAAGTTTTCTCAATGGATGAGGTGGACAGTGTGATGTTACTACCCCACCACTCCACCTTCTCCAATCAGAAAACATTTCATTCAGAAAATGCAAAGTATTGTCTGAATGGCAACCATGCTGATTGGCTGACATCCTTTGTTCAGCATGCAGCAAGGTAGCCACTGGATGCCAGACTCGTACCGTATTCTAAGTTTAGGAGGGAATTTTAAGGAAAAAAACTTTTAGGAGGGAAGTTTAAGGAAAAAAACTTACATTAAAATGCCCATCAATGCAGCCTTGTCAGTGTCCCTCTGGAGCCTTGTCCATCATTGTAGCCTTGCCCAGTGTCCATCTGCAGCCTTGCCCAGTACCTTTGCAGCCTTGCCCAGTGCCTTTGCAGCCTTGCCAGTCTCTTTGCAGCATTTCCCAAGCATTCTACGATGGGGAGCAAAATATGACACTACACCCTGTTTTAAATTTGGCGCCGATGGAGAGGAGCGAGCGGAGCCAGGATACAGAAAGCCGAGCATACTTTGGCTTTATTTGGCTCCTCTCACAGTCCCGCCCACCTCCACTGATTGTGAGAGGAGCAAGCTCCGATGACATACAGAAAGCCGAGTGTACTTTGGCTAGACTCGGCTCTGCTCACAGTTAGGGGCGGGACTGCAAGAGGAGCCGAGACTAGCCGAAGTACATTCGGCTTTCTGTATGTCAGCGGCGCTCGCTCCTCTCGCAATCAGTGAAGGTGAGCGGGACTGCGAGAGGAGCCGAGTGTACTTCGGCTTTGTGTATCTCGGCTCCGCTCGCTCATTTCCTTACAATCAGCGGGAGATCGGCGGGGATCGGCGTGTAACATGCACCTGTGATTTTCCCCTGATTTTAAGGGGAAAAAGTGCGTGTTATACGCCAATAAATACGGTAAGTGGAGATCACTGGAGTAGCGGTGTCTACTTCATTGTCCACCTTATGACCAGGTATGGTATATAGATTAGTCCAAGCTGGACTAATGTAACTATACCTGGAATTCCTCTTTAATTTTATGCAGTCTCCCCTGATATGCTTTATCCCTCTGACCTTTCACTATTTTTATTGCCTACCTCTATACTTGTTCTATCTTATCAATAAGATAAGTGAGGTCTCTAGAACTGGACACAGTAATTTAAATGAGTTCTTGCTAAAGATCTATAACAGTTCCATTATTCAAATTTCATCCACAAGTGGCTTTAGTGGTAGCTGAATACCAAAGAATAAATGCTCCTATATACTGTACCCTCTAGAGCCCACCATGGGTTTTTAGAGTGGAAATTGACTTTCAGTGGCTCCAGTGGATTATGAAAGCTCCTCTAAATTTTTTTGCACATGTTTTTTAAACATATGTAGCGCCGGGCTCCTGAAGAGCACGTGCTATGTTTTTGTAAATTTAGTTTTTCCTAAGACCATAGTTGGGTGTTAGGGTTAATTTCAGTAAATGATGGTCTTGGCATAAGTTTAGCTGGACTGTACTATGTTCTGCCTGGTCATAGGCGTAGCTATCACCTATGACAGGCATTGAAAAGCAGTCTGGTTGGACGCATTGGGTACCAATCTCTCTCTCTTGGGTACCAATCTCAGCGTTATCTCGCTGTGTATTCCGGGAGAGGGTACTTAAGGTGCTGAGATAACGTGGTTCTGGGTTCCGGTCCAGAAGTATGTTCTGACTCTGTGGTCCTGGTTAGGGATGAACTTCGTGTTCGAGTCGAACATACGTTCGACTCGAACATTGGCTGTTCGTCCGTTTGGCGAAGTCCAAACATTTTGGTCCGTTCGCGCCAAATTCGTGTGGCGCTCATGGCCCACAATGCACTGCGATGGCGCTGTGCATTGCTGGCTCATGATTGGCCAAGCATGCACTGTGACCCCGCATGCTTGGCCAATCGCAGCGCCAGCAGCGAGGAGAGCCATGATTGGCCACAGGCAGGATGCCTGTGGCCAATCATAGCTCAGGCTGTGTAGTGCACGCCCCACACTACATAAGGCCGCCAGCGCGGCGGCCTTGTGTAGTGTGTTGGCGTCTGAAGCAGTGGGTGTTCTGTGTACCTTCAACACAGTACACACCGATCGTTTTCGGCCGATTTTCGATCTTGCTGTTGTGTAGTGGTTATTGTCTGCGTGCCCTGACCGCAGTATACACCGCTATATTCACCTCACCTATATAGCAAGTGATGTATCTTTTATAATAGAGCTTGCAGTCAGTAGTGTTAGGAGATAGTGCGTGCTGTCTGCGTGCTCTGTACCCAGTACATACCGCTATATCCACCTACATAGCTGTTCTCTATTTGAGCCCACTTGCCATCTGCAGGAGTTATTGGAAGTTGTGTGTGCCTCCAGCACAGCACAGTATACATCTGTATATACCCCTTTATCTCTGGTGTTCTATAATAAAGGCATCTGCAGGAGTTAGTGGGTGTTCTGTGTACCTTCAAAACAGTACACACCGATCGTTTTCGGACGATTTTCAATCTTGCTGTTGTGTAGTGGTTGTTGTCTGCGTGCCCTGACCGCAGTATACACCGCTATATTCACCTCACCTATATAGTGATCTATCTTTGATAATAGAGCTTGCAGTCAGTAGTGTTAGGAGATAGTGCGTGCTGTCTGCGTGCTCTGTACCCAGTACATACTGCTATATCCACCTACATAGCTGTTCTCTATTTGAGCCCACTTGCCATCTGCAGGAGTTATTGGAAGTTGTGTGTGCCTCCAGCACAGCACAGTATACATCTGTATATACCCCTTTATCTCTGGTGTTCTATAATAAAGGCATCTGCAGGAGTTAGTGGGTGTTGTGTGCCTCTAGCACAATATACACTACCCAACTGCTTTTTTACCCAACTCCCTTCAGGCCATTACCATGTCTGGAAGGCCAGCAAGGAGAGGCATACAGGCGCGAGCCGATAAAAGAGGGCAAGCAGGCTCTGTGTCTAGAGACAACAGTGCTGGTCGTGGACGGGGTGCATTGTCATCAGCACGTGGCCATGGGACACGCTTGTCCTTCTTTTCGGCAGCTGGACATGTTGAACCGCAACATGACAACGACTTGGTAGAGTGGATGACCAAGCCCTCTTCCTCCTCCTCATCCTCTCTCACCCAGTCTCAGGGTACTAGCAAAGCAGCTGCCAACGCATCGTCTTCCCTCCTCTCAATGTCATCATCAGTGACTCCTTCCCTAGACCCACCATGTCCTCCTGAGGAGTCTCCTGAACTCTTTGAGCACAGTGTTGGGTACATGCTCCAGGAGGATGCCCAGTGTTTTGTGGGCTCTGATGATGACACTCAGCTAGAGGAAGGCAGTAGCGTGAGCGCAGAGAGAGGGGATGCTCAAGAAGGACAGCAATCTGGCAGTCATGTTCCACAAGCTGCAGCATACTGCCAGGTTTGCTACAGCGATGAAGAGGGAGGGGATGATGAGGGCACTGACTCCACGTGGGTGCCTGGAAGGAGAGAGGAGGAGGAGGAGGAGGGGGCAGCACACCGACTGAATCACACCGCAGAGCTCCGCCTGTGCAGAGCGCTGCCTCTGCGCGTTATTCTAAAAGTTCTTTGGTGTGGGCCTTTTTTGAGACGAGTGCATCAGATCGCACCGCTGCTATTTGCAACATATGTCTCAAGCGTATCTCACGTGGCCAAAACATCAGCCGCTTGGGCACCACATGCTTGACCAGACATATGTTGACCTGCCATGCAGCTCGTTGGCAAGCGTACCTCAAAGACCCACACCAAAGAACAAAGCGGACCTCTCCTTGCTCCTCATCAGCTGGCATCTCCAACCCCACTAGACCTTCAGTCCTCTCTGAAACCTGCTCTGAGAGGAATGAAGGTGTAGAATTAGGTGTGTCACAGCCAAGTGCTTCCGGGAACTCTGCTAGCGGTACACCCACGTCTGATTATAGCAGGCAAATGTCCCTGCCCCAGCTGCTGGACCAGCGAAAGAAGTTCACTCCCAGCCATCCACATGCCCAGCGGTTGAATGCTAGCTTGGCTAAATTGCTAGCACTTCAACTGCTGCCTTTTCAGTTGGTAGACTCGGCCCCCTTCCTTGAGTTTGTACAATGTGCGGTTCCTCAGTGGCAGGTCCCCAAACGCCACTTTTTCTCACGGGAGGCGATTCCGGCTCTCTACCGGCATGTGAAAGGCAATGTCCTTGCCTCGCTGGACAGAGCGGTCAGCGGTAAGGTGCATATTACCGCTGACTCATGGTCCAGCAGGCATGGACAGGGACGTTACCTGTCTTTCACGGCCCATTGGGTCACTCTTCTGGCAGCTGGGAAGGATGCAGGACAAGGTGCAGTAGTGTTGGAGGTTGTTCCGCCACCATGCCTCCAAAATGATACTATTGGTTGTGACACACCTCTCTCCTCCACCACCTCCTCTTCTTCTTCCTCCGTGGCCTCTTCCAGTGCTCTGTCCTCAGAACCAGCGGTGCTCCGTAGGCGTTCCAGGGGCTACGCAAGTACGCAGGCAAAACGATGCCATGCCGTGCTTGCGCTGGTTTGTTTGGGGGACAGGAGCCACACTGGGGCGGATGTTTTGTCAGCTCTGCAGGGGCAGGCCGAGAGGTGGTTGACGCCACGCCAGCTTAAGCCAGGAATGGTGGTTTGCGACAATGGCACCAACCTCCTCTCCGCCCTCCGACAGGGACAACTGACCCATGTGCCCTGTGTAGCTCACGTCCTTAACCTGGTGGTGCAGCGGTTCTTGGGCAGGTACCCCGGCTTACAGGATGTCCTGAAGCAGGCCAGGAAAGTCTGTGTGCATTTCCGCCAATCATTTAATGCCTGTGCTCGGCTGGCTGAGCTCCAAAAGGAGTTGAACCTGCCCAAGAACCGCCTTATATGTGACATGCCCACCAGATGGAACTCAACATTGGCCATGCTGCAGCGGCTGCACACGCAGCAGAGGGCCATCAATGAGTACCTGTGCGACTACGGCACCAGGACAGGGTCAGGGGAGCTTGGTTTTTTCTCACCACGCCAGTGGGGCATGATCAGGGATGCATGCACTGTCCTGTCACCGTTTGAGGAGGCCACAAGGATGGTGAGCAGTGACAGTGCATGCATCAGTGACACTGTACCTCTTGTCCACCTCTTGGAGCATACGCTGCGTGGAATAATGGACAGGGCACTTGAGGCAGAACAGAGGCAGGAAGAGGAGGACTTCCTTGCCTCTCAAGGCCCCCTTTATCCAGACAGTGTTCCTGCTGTGCCACCCATCACACAGGAAGAGGATGAGGAGGAGGAAGAGGAGGAGGAGGATGATTGTGTCAGCATGGAGGTGGAGGCTGGCACTCAGCATCAGCATCAGCAGCAGCAGCAGTCTTGTAGGGATGATTTACAGTCCCAAGAAACACGTGGACTTGTACGTGGCTGGGAGGAGGTAGCTGCGGATCATGTTGTCCTTAGTGACCCAGAGGACTCCGGACCGAATGCCTCAGCTAACCTACGCTGCATGGCCTCCCTGATCCTGCAAAGCCTGCGGAAGGATCCTCGTATTCTTCAGATCAAGGAGAGGGACCATTACTGGCTGGCCACTCTCCTTGATCCACGGTACAAGGGTAAGGTTGCCGACCTTATCTTGCCATCGCAGAGGGAGCAGAGGATGAGACATCTCCGGGAGGCCTTGCAGAAAGGTCTGTGCAACGCGTTCCCAGAGACTGGGAGGTTACAAACTCCTGGTCCTGGACAACGTGTTGCTGAGGCATCGGTCAGAAGGAGCGGTGGAGAAGGTGGCCATCTGACTGATGCTTTCAGACAATTTTTTAGTCCGCAGCCCCAAGGTATGATCGGTTCCAGCACCCATCGCCAGCGTCTGATTTACATGGTGCAGGAATACCTAGGGGCAAGGTCAGACTTGGACACCTTTCCCACCGAAAATCCTCTGGCTTACTGGGTCTTGAGGATGGATCACTGGCCAGAGCTTGCACAGTATGCAATTGAGCTACTGGTCTGTCCTGCATCCAGCGTTCTTTTGGAACGCACCTTCAGTGCTGCTGGTGGCTTTGTTACAGATCACAGGGTGCGCCTGTCCACCGAATCAGTTGATCGACTGACCTTCATCAAGATGAATCAGTCTTGGATCACCCACAGCTACCAAGCACCTGAAGCTGATGTAACCGAATAATTTTTTTTGAAATACCACATCCCTTCAAGACTGCCTATGCTGATGCTGAGTGACTGTCCTGTTATGTTGATTGTCTATCCTCTTCCTCCTCCGCTGATATGTTGGAAGAGGATTTCTGGTTCTGGGTGATGCCTAAGGCCCAATTTTTCTGCCCCTGTTTAACAGGGGCGTTTAAGTACAATTTTTGATGCAATGCTTTGCAGCAGGGCTAATTCCTGCAATCAAACAATAGTATATGGGAGAGGTTGCAGTGTGGTGGCACCAGCACCAGTGCCTAAGGCCCAATTTTTCTGCCCCTGTTTAACAGGGGCGTTTAATTACAATTTTTGATGCAATGCTTTGCAGCAGGGCTAATTCCTGCAATAAAACTAGAGTATATGGCAGAGGTTGCAGTGTGGTGGCACCAGCACCAGTGCCTAAGGCCCAATTTTTCTGCCCCTGTCTAACAGGGGCGTTTAAGTACAATTTTTGATGCAATGCTTTGCAGCAGGGCTAATTCCTGCAATAAAACTAGAGTATATGGCAGAGGTTGCAGTGTGGTGGCACCAGCAGCAGTGCCTAAGGCCCAATTTTTCTGCCCCTGTTTAACAGGGGCGTTTAAGTACAATTTTTGATGCAATGCTTTGCAGCAGGGCTAATTCCTGCAATAAAACTAGAGTATATGGGAGATGTTGCAGTGTCGTGGCACCAGCACCAGTGCCTAAGGCCCAATTTTTCTGCCCCTGTTTAACAGGGGCGTTTAATTACAATTTTTGATGCAATGCTTTGCAGCAGGGCTAATTCCTGCAATAAAACTAGAGTATATGGCAGAGGTTGCAGTGTGGTGGCACCAGCACCAGTGCCTAAGGCCCAATTTTTCTGCCCCTGTTTAACAGGGGCGTTTAATTACAATTTTTGATGCAATGCTTTGCAGCAGGGCTAATTCCTGCAATAAAACTAGAGTATATGGCAGAGGTTGCAGTGTGGTGGCACCAGCACCAGTGCCTAAGGCCCAATTTTTCTGCCCCTGTTTAACAGGGGCGTTTAAGTACAATTTTTGATGCAATGCTTTGCAGCAGGGCTAATTCCTGCAATAAAACTAGAGTATATGGGAGAGGTTGCAGTGTGGTGGCACCAGCACCAGTGCCTAAGGCCCAATTTTTCTGCCCCTGTTTAACAGGGGCGTTTAAGTACAATTTTTGATGCAATGCTTTGCAGCAGGGCTAATTCCTGCAATAAAACTAGAGTATATGGGAGAGGTTGCAGTGTGGTGGCACCAGCAGCAGTGCCTAAGGCCCAATTTTTCTGCCCCTGTTTAACAGGGACATGTAATTACAATTCTTGATATAATATTTCACAGGAGGGCCCCTTCCTGTGCCCACCCAGAGTAACGGTGAGGACTTATAGTGTTGTGGCACCAGCACCACAATCACCAAAGGTCAATTTTTCTACCACTGTTCAACAATGGCATGCAATTACAATTCTTGATATAATCGTTCACTGCAGGGCGCTCTAGCGCCCACCAAGAGTCACTTTGAGGGCTTACAATGTTGTAGCAAAACCAACACCTTGTTCCGCCATTTCTGCAGAGCATATAGGGCAGGCCCCTACTTTCAAACATCCAATTTACAAACATCTCCTACTTGCAAACGTAAGGAGACAACAGCAAGTGAGATGAAAAAAGATGGACGACAAAACAAATTATACAGGGGTGATAACCCTTCCCTATGTTTTCCAAAAAGCTTAAAAATAGTTTTTTTGACTGGAGCTACACTTTAAAAATGTACCAGTTGAAAATTACAAACAGATTCAACTTAACACAACAAACCTACACAGTCCCTGTCTTGTTTGCACCGCCTGTATACTGCTGTTCTGAGTATATAGGGCCTGGGGGCCACACGCATTTCCTTTTTTTAATATGGGTACGGGATTCCCCTTAATATGCGTACAAGACCTAAAGGGGCTGGTAATGGCCAGGGAGGGCTACCCATGCCATTTTTCTCAATGATTTTCAACCATATTGCAGGAACCAGATATAACATTAAAACCGCAAGCAGTTTTAAATGGTGTTATTTCCGTTTAATGTCATTTTGTGCAGGGACTGTTCTAAACACGGGAAACACGTGGCACTTCACAGGCATACTACAGACACCCCCCAGGCACCATATTTAAAGGAATATTTCACTTTTTTTTTTCACTTTAATCGTCATTAAAATCAGTGCTCCCGCCAAACGGCCATTTTTAAAAACATTTTAGGCATTGACCCATGTCCCCTGGGGCAGGAGCCAGAGCCCCAAACCCTTTTTAGGACAGTATCTTGCATATTAGCCATTAAAATTAGCACTTTTCATTTCGAACGTTCGAGTCCCATAGACTTCAATGGGGTTCTAAAGTTCGTTCGAATTTGGGGTCCGTTCGAAAGTTCTGGTGCGAACCGAACCGGGGGGTGTTCGGCTCATCCCTAGTCCTGGTCCTCCTAACCAGCCCCCAGAGGCCCTCATGGTCTGGGGTGCGGATCCATCCGTTTCCGAGTCTCTGGGCTGGCTAGCCCGAGGCACAGTAACTGGAAGGAGGGTTCTAAGGTGGTCCGGTACCATCTCAGGTTTGGAGAGGCCCAGCAACTGAAAATGCAACCAGGGGAGGACTCTTTAGAAGAGGGTCACGCACGAGGCCAGCTGCTCGGTAAGAGCCTGCAAGATAAGCTGAAAGGACACCAAGTGAATCTGCATTCTTACGGTATCGCCGGATTGGCTGCAAGATACTGGTACCATAAGAGAGTTCCTAATTTCATTCTTCTGTTACAACTAAGTTCTATGAGAGCCTTTTCTTGTTCTATTCTAAAGTTCTACAACCAAGTCTGTGGCAGAGACTTTGCTAAGTTTAAATCACCTGTTGGCTGCTAAATTCACTAAAGGGGATTTATCCGATAGTTGAAATATCCAGTTGCGAATGGCTATTCCCTGGATCACTTAGAGTAAGACATTTCAAGTGTCGGCAGTTCCAAGAGTATCTGAGCTTCACTACCCATACCCTATATTCCCTACTGAGATACTGTGTTCTGTTCAACGGTTTTTGCAATTCAAAATTCCCAAAGGGATTCAAGTGTCGGTCTCTACAGTTTATTGGGCCATCAACCTCGGGAACCCCTAGACGAGCAACGAGGTGGAGACGGTAACAGTAAGCCAAGCAAAACCAGCCACTCCTTCGGGGGTCAGTGCTACACTTATATTAGTATTCTTTTAAAAAACTTTTCTTTTTAGGTGACCATCATAGAATTGAATGGCATCTGTCTCAACAAAGCCATGTCATCACCATAGGAGTGGCAAAATTATCACATGGGTTTTCTTATCAACAAAGGCTATTCACATCACACCATCATATTGCACACATTACCACAATGCATAAGGCATAGCGATGCCTTTCACTTGGCACCTCAGCGTATCCACAGTGTACCACAGAGCACCACAAGACATGATGCGCATTGCAGTAAACTTTGCCATTTTTGCTAGGTAGAATTATAAGACAGGGTAAGGTAGTGATACAAAGCTGAACTTTTTCTACTTTTCTGGTAATAATACTGAATTGTCACACAATTATGACACAGGCAGTGAATGCTGTAAAATGTAAGCATGTGAATCTACACTCTGGGAATTGTGTTGCCCTCTATACATTGAATTGATTACGACTGAGAAAAACAGAGCTGTAAAAGAGCTTGGAAATACTGGTGAACAGCAAGCTTTGCAGTAATGCTCAGTACCAAGAGACAGCTGCAAAGCAAACAAAATGTTGGCATATGTTACAAGACAGATTGGAAAAAGTGATCCTAATATACAATGTAAATTACCTCTACAGTTGTGTATAGTAATGATTTATATATTCCAAAGTTAAAGCCTAAGTTTGCATAAATATAAAAAAAATCAGAAAAAAGGGACATTACATTTATTGCGAAGTGTCCTTTGTACTAGTGTCAGCTGTCATAGTGAAAATCCAAAGTCCTCTGTCCAGTACTGGACTTGTGACAGGCACCATAGGTGTGTACAGCATATTCCATTAGGGTGTGTACCCCAAAGCTCAAACACGCATACTTTTCCCTGCAGCCTCAGCTGCCTTGGACTGTGAATTATTATTATTATACACAATTTATATAGCACCAACAGTTTATGCAGCACTTTACAATATAGAGGGGGGGACAGCACAATTACAGTATGGGAAGTGCTCTGTGATGAGCGTTGTCCTGTTCATTTACAAACGGAAGCATAGTAAACACAATTTACTATGCTTCCGTTGTGATTGAGTGAGTGTGTTCACTGTGTTCATTCAGAAAATGAAGGGGCTGGTAAGTGGCATATTGTTTAGCCCTTTCCCCCACACTCAATCCTGAAACATCCCCTGCAGCAGCCAGGGGAAGAGGAGAGGAGGGAAGCCAGCAGCACTGCGATGGAGTAGGCACTACATGGGGGGAAGCCCGGGCAGTAGGGGGAATCGGCCCCACACAGAGTGATTAGGGTGTGCCCATGCACACCCCCTACACACACCTATGACATGCACCCATTAAGGGTGCTATCTATGCCCACATTTTTAAAGCCCCCTTATCCAGTTATAGAAGCTGTACTATAGCTACCATGTATGAAAAACAATCTATGAACGGAGGAAGGGCAGATAAATGAAAAGTCTGCCCCCTTCCATACCTTTTTGGCAAGGTCAACAGTTTTCTCTTTAGCCTGAAAAATGAACACCAAATTAGCCACTACACCTAAAAGCTGGTATGCTGCAATATTTTACATTTTTGTTCTTGGGTTTAGATATCCTTGATGATGAGAAGAAGATTCTACTGGAGATTCAGTAAACAGCAGAGCAGGATACTGCTTTGCCTCTGGTGAAAGTAAGAATCTGGAAGGACATTGGTCTACACTAATTCTGGTGGGCTAAGGAGAATGTTTCTATCGTTTGTGCATGTAGCCATCTGCCATCAGAGGTGTCTAGTAATTTTAGTACTCCTGGGTAGTAGTTTAGCCCAGGTCAATTTGTAGTTTTCTTCACCTGGTTTCTCTCCTAGGTTCAGGATTTCTTCTGTTCCCTGTTGCCACCACTGGGTGTTGCTAGCAATATTCTTGGGGGGAGTGAAAATCTTGGGCTGTTGGGCATTAATTTCCCCTTTGGGCACAACTTTGAGGTTCATGACTAGTGGTGCATGATAAGCAGGGCTATAAATATTTGGGTAAAAAGCCTGATGCACTCTCTTCCTCCTGTGGCCTGGGGAAGTGCATTCCTTGATTTGTGCTGTGTAGGCCAGAGTCCATGTGGGGTCTAGCACAGAATTCCTCAAGCTGTCCAGACTGGTTGAGGATGGTACAGCATCCAAAATGGAACAGCAAGTGTATGGAAGTCCTGCTAGAAGGAGATTGATGTCCATGCTCAGAAAACCCTGGCACCCCCTTGGATAGAGGAAAAGTCCGGTGGAGTCTGTAACCCTGATGCTGAAGGAGACTTATAACTTAACTCTCTCTCCCTGTGAGTCAGCAATAAAACTTAAAAAAGACTAAAGTTACTGGGGAGCATCTTTGTCGTGTTATCTCTAATGCCTCTGTGGCTGCGCCTGGGGTAATGCTAGCCCTCTCTGAGTTGAAGTATGATTTCCTTGCTGTTCTTTTAAGTTTTTCAAATGTTTTTTGATATTTTATCTACCTTCTGTACATTGTAACCAAGCTTCACTATGGTCACTTCAAGGGCTGCTGTTAGAAATCACAGGGCACCTTACAGCCTACTTGACAGGGTCCCCCATATATCATAACTATATTTTCACAAAAAATATAGCCGTTGAAAATGGGCTGGAGGGAGATAAGGAGAAGCCGGCTTTCAACTGCTACAGAGAGGCCCAGGGGACTGGTTACTGGTTCCAGTGATTGCCCTCCCGCCAGACCAATCACCTGATTCTCCCTGTTGCCTGGGCCCCATACAAGAGGACCAGTGGTACCCCCTTATCTGTGGCCTTGGTCAACTCATGAGTCATAGAAGAGGAGTACTATTGCGGTTGAATGTAAGTTTTGAACTATAAAATTTTTGAGTCTCTGCAGAAATAGTTAGAGATGTTATACGTTTTACTAAACCGAGACAATGTCAGATTGAAGTAAATTGGAATGAAATAAGTATTATCTTTTTCATACTCTGATAATATTTTGCATGTCTGTTTCACACTGATATTACTCAGACACCAAAAACTAAGCGAGGTTCTTGTGCTTCATTTTTCTCCTTTGAGATACAGCAAAGTGCACTTGTAGATAGCAAATGAGCACATTAGTTCCCAAGCCAGCAGTGTAAAGTGAAATGTCCACAGTCATTAAATGCATTATTTTTGAAGTTATACACAGCAGGGATGGTTACTTGGAAAAAAAGACATCTTTGAGTTCTAACTAAATGCAATTTTTATTTTGAAACAATCCGTTTTTTCTGTGATTTTTGTCCATATCAATACTTTGATTGCGGTTGGTAATCAGGCTGCTCTGTGAAAATTAAATGTCCAGTGGTAGAGTAACATTGTAGACATTTACATCACACATGGGCTAGAAATAGGAGGAATATTACTTTAAAATCTTGAATTGCTTTCTTTATGACAACTTGCAGCAAAAACAACTTTAGGGCTCATTCACACTATGTGTGGTGAGTGACATTTTTCCACACTGGATTAATACCAGCCATCGCAATGGCGCATGATGTGTAGTGTGAAGTGTTGCAGATATGGTGCATCTTTCCACATTGCAGTGAACAGCACCACATGTCATCGCAACGCCACGAGCTGCTGTGCAGAAATTTAAAAAACTATCACCATGTGACACTTTAAATATAATTTTTTTAAAAAGTAAAAAATGCTGAGTTTTACTGAGTAGGCTGGTGTGGATGATCCCTTAAAGTCCAACTGAAATTTCAGTTTAAATTAGCTAAATGCATTCCAGGTGCCTTAAAACAAAAGGTGCACAAAGAAATCCAGTTTGTTTTCTTTACAAAGAAGATAAAGCTTGAGTGGAAAACATGTTGTCTGCCAGCATGCTTCAGAGAAGTACCCTCACCCTCTGTTGGAAAGCAGTGGGCTCTCTGCAGAGGTCTGACTTGCCCCCTGCTGACTTGGAGCTAAAAGTCTCCAATCAGCAAGGAGTGTGAACTTTGCTGATTGCAGAGCTCTAGATCCATCTCTGCAACTGCTGGTAGCAGGTGGGCTATTTTACTGTGAGGGCTGCAGCTGCTTTAGAAAGAAAATAAACCGTCACCTTTAATTTTGATGCATCAGAAATATACAATGTTTTGTGGATTTAAACTGTAAGTTTGGTTAAGCTTTAAAGCTGAACTCCAGCAATGTCTTAAGCCCCATACACACTATCAGTTTTTCCTTCCGGTTTACCAAAACCATGCAGTGCAAGGGCCTGCCTGATTGCATACAGATTGAAACTCCTAAGACCCCTCTCACACCATAGCATGGGCGGTAAAACGCTGCTATTTTTAGGGGTGTTTCACTGCCGGATTTGCGGCAAATTTCGGCCGCTAGCGGGGCGCTTTTACCCCCGCTAGCGGCCGAGAAAGAGTTAAAACCGCCGGCAATACGCCGCAATAGTGGCATTTTGACGGTGGTATTACAGCGCTGCCCCATTGATTTCAATGGGGAGCAGCGGTAAACACACCGCTCCTTCACCGCTCTAAAGAAGCTGCTGGCAGGACTTTTGCCTGACGTCCTGCCAGCGCACCACTGTAATGTGAAAGCCCTCAGGCTTTCACACTACACACAATGTTGCAGCTTCTTTAGGGCGGATTGCAGGTGCTATTTCTAACGCTATAGCACCTGCAAAATGCCCTGGTGTGAAAGGGTCTAAGGTTTGACCTCATATTATATGGTTTTGGTAAATCTGAAGGAAAAACTCAGCAGAAAAACTAATAGTGTGTATGGAGCTTTAAGCACCATCTTCAGACTATGTTTTTTTTTTTTAAAGTAGCTCTGGATGCAAAACACACCTCCTCTCCTGAACTGTCCTCCATATTAATTATATTCCACAACTAGATGTCATCAGTCTTCCATGTTAAATATGCCTAGCATCATTTAACCTTGAAGACTGAGGAAATCCTGTGAGTGCAGGGCATCATGGACCCACCCCTTGAGGGGGCTTTATCACAATGCCCTTCACTCAGCTCTGATGTCTGTATTTTTAAATTAAATAGAAGAAGAACAATCAAACATGAGAAAGATATTGTGGCATCATGCAATAGGAGGGGCGACGTCTTATTGTATGGAGAAAAGAAGGGTGAGGGGTTGCGTCCAGAGCCTGCAGTTGGGCTTTAAAACTGCATGTTCTAGGTTTGAACAAGCAGCGTATTGCTAAACCATTCCTACAAGACTATGTATTATAACTACAGACATACCCGTGTACAGTTGGTGTTATGTTCCCATTTTAGAACTTCTGCAAATACTGCTCTGGTATCTCTGGTCAGATGATATTTATGAGGATAAGCAAAAATGTGAAATGATGCACTACTGCCTATTCTTCGAGCATGTCCATCTGACTTTAGCAGATCAAATGCAAAGTTTAGGCTAAATGTAGTCAATAATGTAACGTGAAGAGCAGCGAGGAATGCAAAGTGTAGTAAGCTATTGTAACTAGTTCCCTTTTCTTTTTCTTTTTTTTTTTTTGTACATTTATATTTTATAGATTTTTAAAACTTGTATCACATCTTTATTTAACAGCTAAACGCTATTCCACACAAGGCATTGAAACACAGAGTTGGTAAAGCATGCTGGGTTGTCTGGGGTCAAGTTGCACTGTCTGTGTCCATAGATGCAGCCAATCTGACTCGGGATTGAACCCTTATGAGTGCTCCCATAGGGAGCTGCTTACTATGGGGGCACTCGCTTAAGAGGAGGAGCCACGAGCACCAGCGGGGGACCCCAAAACAGGAGGATCAGGGCTGCTCTGTGCAAAACCATTGCACAGAGCTGGGGAGTTTAACATTCCTTTTTTTTTAAATTAAAGCGGAGCTCCAGGCTCATTCAGAAAAATTTAAAGTCAGCAGCTACAAATACTATAGCTGCTGATTTTTAATATTAGGACACTTACTTGTCCACAAACAGAGGTGTCTTCACCGAGCAGATTTTTCAATCGGCTCTATGGTCCTGCCGCTCCTATAGCCGGTAAGGGAAACGTGTTATCTACTGTGCAAAGCATACTGTGCTTTGTGAATGGACCAGCGATGGGGGAAGGAGAAGGGGGGCCAAACTTCCAGCTGAAGGTGGGAGCTGGTACCTGTCAAAACAAGGTACCCACTCCCCCTCTCCCTTGAAAGGTGCCAAATGTGGCAGCTGGGGGGGGGGGGGGGGGTTGGAGAAGTCAAATAAGCAGAGTTTCCTCTTTTGGATGGAGCCAGACAGGAATATAGAAGGAAACTGAGGGACTGTCCTCAACATGCTGCAATGTGGCTCCAGAAAAAGGAGTTCTAGCTTCTGGTGATAAACTCTGAGGAGGGCCTCAAGACTTACACTATCCCCTACTATAATACTAGGGGATATTAGTCTGCCTGACAACTGTCCAAGAGAGTACAAAAAATAGTCTTTCTGCCAAGCAGGAAAAGAGGAGCAACCAGCTGTTGAACCTTTACTGTTCAATGTAGACAATCTCAATTTAGAAGCTCCCTTGTTTCTAGTAGAAGCAGTGCAGTCAACAGTGTGGCACATTTAGCATCAACCAGTGTAGGGAACAAGTTACTTGACCTGTGTAAGTGAAAGTTCCCAAACCTGATTGGATATTAAGGCTCTGTGGCACTTAGGTGTATCCAGTGGGGACAAGGTCAGAAAACCAGCTCCCTGGAGTGTCTGTCAACAAAGCAAGAACTTTTTTGTCTGGGGAACGAGATGAAAGTCTTAAGCATGGGGGCACAGAGGTCACAGAATCTCTTATATGAGGAGTGGAGAAAGAACCATCTGAATATCTCGCCCTGAGTCTAGGCTTCCAAATCAAGCGAGACCATGCTAGGAGGACACTCCCTAGTTACCTTAGAATCCATGAAACCGGAAATTTTTAAATGTTTCTACCCGATAAAAGAAGGGACACGAGGAACCTGGGAGTCCATATCCAGATGAGGTTCATCAAAAGAGCTCAGATTGTGAGAGTCCTGAAAACTAACCCTCCTCAGAGAGTGTTTCACATTGGGGATGCCATGAGAATGAACTAGGCTCAGGAAAAGGTCCAGTGCTTTGAAAAACAATGGGTGCTTCTGAAAACCCTTGAAAGATTAGCTCCTTACAACAGAAAAAAATAGTAATAACTGGGCACAGTCGACGTTGCATATTGGGAGGTTCCTCTAAAGGAGAGGATTGAGAGGTGGCATATACCACAGGGGGCTCTACCATATCTCAGGGTATAAAGCTCCCTTGTATGGAGGAATGTGAGTCCAGATGAGATACCACTTCCAGGGGTAAGTTCCTACCAGAGTGACAACCAAAGGTCTTAGAATGTGAGAAAACCAGTTAGACCTGGGAAAAGTCACAGACAGCTTTAATAAAACACAGAAGAGTAAGAAAGGCAACTGAAGAAGATGCCCAACTCAAGAGTTTAGACTGATGGCCATAGAGAGTAAGCTAAGCACCTAAATGTCGGGTAGACAAATTACCAAGGAAGCCATCTGGATGACCAAACAGCCCCCCACTTGTAGAAGTGGGGGTGCACCTTCAGGCAGAAGGTTCACCAGAGGGGACAAAGGACCTCTGACTGAAGGCTCTACATTAGTAGTGGGAAGTAGGGTCTTTAAGCCTAAATGCAGCTACTGCTAAAGTAAATCAATGAGAAGCATTGATGCTAGATTCACCTAATATATGCATGTTGCTTTTGAGTGTTTCCGCAGTGCTTTTTGCTGTACTTTCTGCATTTTTGTAACTGCATTTTTACTGCGATTTTGCAGTGATTTGCGTTTTGCGATTTGTTTGTGCTGTTATTTTTTTACATTCACGCCATAAAGCTTGTTGCTAAAGAGTGGGTCCAGAAGCCAGCCGCCACGTCCTTAGCAACCGATAAGTCATCACCTTTCAGTAGGCTTCCCCGCTGACAGCTGAATGTAAAAAAAAAAAAATTGCTGGCTAAAAAAATTCACGAAAAAAAACCGGCATGGGGTCCCCCCCAAAGACCATACCAGACCCTTGTTTCTGCTATCGACTTGGAGGGGACATCCCCAAGCCAAAATTGAAAAAAGATGGTGTGCGGCCCCCCCAAAATCCATACCAGACTCTTGCCTGAGCATGTAGCCTGGCAGGTCAGGAAAGGGAGGGGATGAACCATACCAAACCTGAACCGGAACCATACCAAACCGCATGCCCTCAACATGGGGGGGGGTGTGGGCTTTGTGCCCCCACCCCAAATCACCTTGCCCCATGTTGATGGGGACAAGGGCCTCTTCCCGACAACCCTGGTTGTCAGGGTCTGTAGGTGGGGGGCTTATCGAAATCTGCACTGAAATGTAAAAAACTTTTGTTGGCTGTGCGAACGGACAAACTTTTTAACAACATAAGTCTGATGGAGCTAAGTTTGATCGTATGTACACAAAACCATTGGACTTTTGTACAAAGTACAAACACGCTTGCTCAGAACCAATGCAAAAGATCAAACAACAATAGAGAAGTTGACCAAAGGTGGCGCTGGAGTAATTGAACGTCCTCTTTTGAAGTGTCGTCAGTACGTTCAAACGTCACTACGTTTGTGTTTGTTGCCTAAAAAGTCAGATCATGTGTATGCAATACAAACTTACGGTCAACGCCTTTTGTACAAAAGTCCACTGGAAAGTTTGTACAAAGTCCAATCGTGTGTATGAGGCTTTACACAGACCTCCTGCATTGAGGAAGGAGTTCACCCAACCACCTGTGGCATTGCTAATGATGGTGTCCAAAACAGCCTTGAGAAGACATTGCTCGAAGGGTAACCAAGTCAGATATTCGATGGGAAAGACCACCAAAACTTATCCACAAAGCATCTTCTGTTGTCAGGGACTGGATTTGAACCGAGAACCTTGCCTGTGCTAGATAAGGTCTCTTCTTGCTGAGCTACCTGGAAGGCTGAACTGATGTTGGGTCTCTTCCTTGAATGATTGTGTCTTGAACCTTGTTTTTTTTTATATAATCTTTATTTTATATTTTCAAAATAACACATTTTGAGAAAAGCAGAATACAAAAAAGCAGAGAAAAAGTAAGTTAAAAAAAACAGTAAATTCCCAAGGGGCACATATGGGTATCAGAGAGGACAATAGGTTACCTGCGCATAGGAACCCCTGTTACATTCAGTTAGCTAGCCTCATATGACTTCATCAAATTATAACCCAACCACAAGGGAGCTTGTGAGTACTTTGATCATTGTATCAAATCAGAATTGCGTTCTCATATATTTAGGATACAACACCTCACGTGTTGCATCCGACATAACCTAAAGTGAAATGGTAGGAAAAAAAGAGGGGGGGGGGGTGGGCATACCTAAGAACAAAGAACAGAGTGATCAAACAGAGATCAAACAGAACGACAGCAGTAGGTGCGGGTCAACAACTGTTGTAGAAAACCTATTGGATTAAAGTGTGTAGGTCTCATCCTCCAAAAAAAAAAATAAGTACCATCATCCACTAATCTGCCTATCCAGGGGTGGCAGTGGATGGTGTCTGCGTCATATTAGACATATAATGTATCCAAGTGGCCCAGATAGCATAAAATTTATCATACCTGTCCTTGCACTTCGCCATCCAGTCAGGTCACCCCAGGACATAGGCTGACTTCCAATGTATAAGAATCAGAGGCCAGGCAGCTCTAACCTTGTTTGTCTTAAACCCTGAACTCTTTGCTCCTCCCCTGAATTTTTTTTTTTTAACATGAATAGCGTTTATTGAGAAAAGAATAGTACAGAAACAGGAATTACAACAGCACATTTGAATTTAGTGGTACATAGAAACACTGTAGGATTCAATGAGGTCTTACCCTCGTGTCAGATCTATTTGTCAGAAAATATAAACCTGCACAATGCAAGCTACTCAGTTAATTAATGTGTTCGGTGCATATAAACATAGCCTTGGAAATATCTGAGCCAGCTGTACCATACATTCAAACAAACTGAATAGCCAGATGAGATCTGGAATTTTATGCAAAAAGGAAATAAGACAGGATTGAAAAAAAGCAGCAAAGAAAGAAGATAGAAAGTAAAGACAGGTAGTCCGCATGAGTAGAAGACATCTTAATTAACCTGATGAATATCAGCATATTTCCTGGAGTATCTGAACACTATCCAAGGTGTCCAGGTGCCATGGAACAGATCCACTGCCTCATGAGCCTTGGCCACTGTTTCTTCCATTGTATAGTGTGAGGGGTTAGCTCGGCAGCGGGTGTGTGTGACCCCCTGGATGGGTTCACAACACAAAATCAGGCACAGCAGACAGCGTTGTAGGTGAAAAAAAACAAAAGGTGCGGTTTATTCATGCTACATGCAGTAAAAAATATAACAGCCAAAACAAAAGAAAAACATGAAAATAAATCCTGGTCAGCTTGACCTCTAAATACACACATAGATTCCCTGTCTAACAACTGAGTGCAGCCTTTTGCTGCACCAGTCCCTGTCTCTGTTGTAGAGGTTTGCCACACAGGCGTTAACTCACCGCACAAAACAGGTGTCACACTCCCCAGTCTCTACAAACACAAAACTGGTTCCAGGATGGAGCATATCCCTAAGCATGCTGTTTTTTTTTTGTAGAGGTCTTAATGAGCCCACTTACTTCAGCTGGGCTCATTAACTCTTCCCCTCTAGTTGTACAAGTCTGCATAAAGCCTGAATCTAGGGCACACATATTTCCCATCCTGGATACAACCAGGTGACTTTACCTGCCTGCTGCCACATACCCCCCCCCTCTTGTTTCAACCTTGGGGTTGTAACACAAGCAGTCAGACACGCATTTATCCGAGACAAAGCATCCACATTCCCCATTTTAACACCAGGGCGATGCTTAACTGTAAAGTTAAATTCCTGTAGGGCCAGGAACCACCTATTTACCCTTCTATTGGTCTCCTTGTTTTGAGCCATCCACTTTAAAGGAGCGTGATCAGTCACCAGGTCAAAGTGCCTACCTAGCAGATAGTACCGAAGGGAATCTAGAGCCCACTTCACTGCTAAACATTCCTTCTCAATTGTGGCGTAATTTACCTCATGGGACTTCAACTTCCTGCTGAGGTAAATGACTGGGTGCTCTTCCCCGTTCCAGACCTGGGATAACACTGCTCCTAACCCAACGTCTGATGCATCAGTTTGTACAACCAAGCCCTTAGAGAAGTCTGGTGAGTACAACACTGGCTGGCTACATAAGGCTGTTTTTAAGGACTGAAATGCTTCTTCAGCCTCTGGGGACCATTTAACCATGACCGACTCTTTCCCTTTTGTCAGGTTGGTGAGGGGCACAGCCTGAGAAGCAAAATGGGGAATGAATCGTCGATAATAGCCAGCGATTCCCAGAAAGGCTCGTACCTGTTTCTTGCTGTTGGGACGTGGCCAACTCTGTATGGCCTCGACTTTATTGACTTGGGGTTTTATTACCCCCCTCCCAATAGTGTACCCAAGATATTTGGCCTCCTCCTGTCCAATGGTACACTTCTTTGGATTGGCCGTAAACCCAGCTTCCCGGATAGAGTCTAGGACTGCTTGTACTTTTGGCAAATGTGAGACCCAGTCTGTGCTATGGATAATCACATCATCCAGGTAAGCTGCAGCATATTTCTGATGGGGGCTCAGAATCTTATCCATTTTCCGCTGGAATGTTGCCGGTGCATTCTGTAACCCAAACGGCATTCTCTTATATTGGAATGCCCCATCTGGGGTTACAAACGCAGTTTTCTCCTTGGCCGACTCGGCCAGGGGAATTTGCCAATACCCTTTGGTGAGATCAAGAGTTGTCATATATCGAGCTGTTCCCAGCTGGTCAATCAACTCATCTATACGCGGCATGGGGTAGGTGTCAAATTTTGTAACTTTTTTCAATTGTCGAAAATCGTTACAAAACCGCCAGCTCCCATCAGGTTTGGGCACTAGTACGATAGGACTGGACCAGTCACTCTGGGACTCCTCTATCACACCCAATACCAGCATCCTTTGAACCTCCCCACGTATTGCCTCCCGTCGGGCCTCTGGTATTCTATAAGGTTTTAGTTTTACCCTTTCTCCTGGCGGGGTGATAATGTCATGTTCTACGCCAGATGTTTGTCCCGGAAGCTCAGAGAAAATCTCTTTGTTACGAAGTACAAACTCTTTAACCTCCTGTTGTTGGGGTTTCGATAAGGTGTCTGCTATTCCAACCTCAGGAACTAAGCAATCAGACTGGGCTTGTGACCAAGTCTCTGCAACTAGGGATTCCCTATCCCTCCAGGCTTTCAGCAGATTGACGTGATAGATCTGCTCCGGCTTTCGCCTTCCTGGCTGTCTAACCCTGTAGTTCACCTCACAAATTTTTTCAATTACTTCATATAGACCTTGCCATTTGGCCAGAAATTTGCTTTCAACCGTAGGGACTAGCACCAAGACCCTATCCCCCGGGTAAAAAGTACGGGTCTTGGCCCCACGGTTGTACACTCTCTGCTGTGCTAACTGCGCTTGGGTCAAATGTTCCTTTACGATTGGCATTACCTGTGCAATTCTATCTTGCATTAGGGCGACATGTTCAATCACGCTCCTGTGAGGAGAACTCTCATTTTCCCAAGTTTCCTTGGCGATATCCAGCAGCCCTCTTGGGTGTCTCCCATAGAGCAACTCGAAGGGTGAGAAACCCGTAGAGGATTGGGGTACCTCTCTAATGGCAAACATCAGATAGGGTATTAGACAGTCCCAATTCTTTCCATCTCTATCCACCACCTTCTTTAACATTTGTTTTAGGGTTTTGTTGAATCTTTCAACCAACCCATCTGTTTGGGGGTGATACACAGATGTACGCAATTGTGTCACTTTGTACAACTTGCATAGTTCCTTCATAACCCTGGACATAAAGGGTGTACCTTGGTCCGTAAGCAGTTCCTTACAAATACCCACGCGGCTAAAAACAAGAGATAGCTCTTTGGCCGAGGTATTTCGAAGAGGAATTGCTTCCGGATAACGGGTGGCATAGTCCAATATAATCAAAATGTACTGATGCCCCCTAGCGGACTTCATTATCGGACCTACCAAATCCATTGTGATCCTCTCAAAGGGGACCTCAATGATAGGAAGAGGTACCAGCGGGTTACGGAAATGTGGCATAGGTGCCGACTTCTGACACACAGGGCAGGAGGAACAATAATTTTCTGTTTCCTTCATGACCCCAGGCCAATAGAATCTCTGCAGTACCCTCTCTCTGGTTTTCTCGGCCCCCAGATGACCTCCCAGAATGTGCCCATGGGCCAATTCTAACACCAACTTCCTGTAAGGTTTGGGCACCACAAGTTGCTCAATGGTTTCTTCTATCCTTTGAGCCACTCGATACAGCAGGTCCCTTTCCATAGTGAAGTAAGGATAAGTGCAAGTCTTATCTGCGTTCACTAACTCGCCATCTATTTTCACCACATTTTCCCGTGCCTTTATTAGGGTGGGGTCTTTTAACTGTTCTGTGGCAAAATTTTCCCTGTGAACCTCAAGATCCGAAAACTCCACAGACGGCATGTTTTCATCTGAGGATGTTGGCTCCTCCCCAGTTTCTCGAGTTTCCCCTGCCAATACCGACAAGGGAAATTCAGGAGAGTCCTCACCACTCCCAGAGGAATTCTGGTCATCTTCCTGGTTTATAGGGGCACCAGTGGGGGGCTCAGGACAATCCCAGAGTTCCCAGAATTCTGGAAAATCCCTTCCCACAATAGCATCATGTGGTAAGTGAGACACTAACCCCACCTGATGAGAGAGGTTACCTTTGGGGGTCTCAAAAAACACTGAAGTTACAGGATACTCTCGGGTGTCCCCATGCACACAAATAACAGCCACCTTGTTCTTCCCAGAGAACTTTGTAGTAACTAATTCAGCTTTTATCAATGTTACCAGGCTACCTTAATCCAGCAACACATCAACATTTCTACCATTAATACACATTTTACATAAATGTTTCTCAGGTCCCCGAATGGCAGTGCATGCAACTGTCGCAAACAGCGACTGACGTCTCTCCCTTATAAAGTCACATTGCATAGGCTCATCCACAACTGGGCAATTGGCTGCAATATGTCCCTCTTGGCGGCAGCGGTAGCAAATAATCTTTTTCGCTGCCTCTTGCAGCCTGGGCTTCCCGGGCTGCTCCCGCCAGACCTTAGGTAGAACTCCCACTCTCTCACTCTCTCCACCCTCACCCCCCGGAGTCATCTTACCCGCCACTGGGGATGATCTGGTCTTAGGGTAGAAAGTCCGTGAGTCCCTGGAAGAGGTGGTCAAGTTCTCTGTAGCCAAGTACCTCTCAACCAGATCCACAAGTTTATCTGCATTTTCTGGGTCTCCATGGCTTACCCATTTTTGGATGGCAGTAGGAAGAGCTCTCAGGAAACGATCCATAACAACACGTTCCACAATGTTTGGTGCGGTCAAAGTCTCTGGCTGCAGCCACTTCCTGCTCAGGTGAATGAGATCATACATTTGAGACCTGGGGGGTTTTCCAACCTGAAAAGTCCAATTATGCACACGCTGAGCCCGGACGGCCAGGGTGACACCCAGCCGTGCCAATATTTCTGTTTTTAGCACCACATAGTCTTTTGCTTGGTCAGGCTCTAGGTCATAATAAGCTTTCTGCGATTCCCCAGTTAACAGAGGGGCCACCAGTCCAGCCCATTGCTCCTTAGGCCACTTTTCCCTTTCAGCAGTCCTTTCAAATGTGGTCAAAAACACCTCCGGATCATCCTCTCCAGTCATTTTTGTCAGTAAACGGCTCACATATTAATGTCTCTATTTGCTGTTGAAAACTCTGCTCTTGCTTCTGCAACAGGTCTATGAAGCAGGCTTCAGATTGCTGCTGGGCTTGTTGCTGAGCTTCCAAACTCTGCAGGTGAGCTTTCTGCTGAGCTTCCAGACTCTGCTGCAAAGTTGCATTTGTCTTCTGCTGGGCTGCAAGGCTCCTTTGAAAACCCGCATTTGTTTGCTGCTGATTTGCATTTGCTAGAGCCAGCTGTCTCAGTATCTCCTCCATGCTGGCCTTAAAAAAAAACTGCCAAAATTCTCCACCAACTGTGAGGGGTTAGCTCGGCAGCGGGTGTATGTGACCCCCTGGATGGGTTCACAACACAAAATCAGGCACAGCAGACAGCGTTGTAGGTGAAAAAAAACAAAAGGTGCGGTTTATTCATGCTACATGCATTAAAAAATATAACAGCCAAAACAAAAGAAAAACATGAAAATAAATCCTGGTCAGCTTGACCTCTAAATACACACATAGATTCCCTGTCTAACAACTGAGTGCAGCCTTTTGCTGCACCAGTCCCTGTCTCTGTTGTAGAGGTTTGCCACACAGGCGTTAACTCACCGCACAAAACAGGTGTCACACTCCCCAGTCTCTACAAACACAAAACTGGTTCCAGGATGGAGCATCTCCCTAAGCATGCTGGGGTTTTTTTTTGTAGAGGTCTTAATGAGCCCACTTACTTCAGCTGGGCTCATTAACTCTTCCCCTCTAGTTGTACAAGTCTGCATAAAGCCTGAATCTAGGGCACACATATTTCCCATCCTGGATACAACCAGGTGACTTTACCTGCCTGCTGCCACAATAGGTATCTGCTACCTTATTCAACCATTCTATCACTGTGGGGACTCTGGGTGAATGCCAACGCAACGGCACCAGCGCTTTAGCAGCATTCAAGAGATGCTTGAGTAACGAGTTTTGATAGCTCTTCCGCCGCGTATCAGTAATGTGCAGGAGACAACAGGCCGCGTCCAATGAAATAGAGGTATGCATGATTTGAGTGATTAATGATCTCACTTCGTCCCAAAAGGGTGTCAGCCTTGGGCAGCTCCACCAGATATGTGTAAGTGTCCCCACCTCACTTTGGCACCTCCAGCACAGCTCCGACACCTGAGGGAACCATCTGTGAAGCTTGTCAGGAGTGTGATACCATTTAGTCAGCAATTTGTAGCACAACTCTTGTGTGTTAGTACTAAATGAGCACCTATGTGCCAATGCACAAGCGTCCCCCCACTGCGAGTCCGTAATATTTCTTCGAAGTTCGAGAGACCACTTACTCCTAAAGTTGTCCTCAGAGTGCCTAGTTAGGTTCTGCAGCAAGGAATATGCCATCGAGGTAGCCTTGATTTGTCGCTCGCCAGACGCACAGACCGCCTCAAAACCCGTCAGAGGTCTTTTAAATGCTTCCCTATGTCTCGGGGAATTAGCAAAGCTCCTAATCTGAAAGTACGTCCAAAGGGGGAGCCTGGGTACCTCCCAATCTCTCCTAAGAGCAGTCAGATCTTTCAGTCTGCCATGGGAGAAGCAGTCCTTCATTATTCTCGGGGTATCAGAAGTCGCATTATAGAAGATAACGTTGCCCATCTCTGGGGTGAAGTCAGGATTGTCTCGTAGCGGAGTCAGGGGACCATACAGGGTTGTCACCGCGAGATGCTTTGTCGTCGCATGTAGTAACGTCAATGTAGTCTCAGTTAGGGGGTTTAGGCTGATCCCTTCTTTGAATCTGTTTAAAGGAATCCATGGGGAGAAGCGTAGTCTGTTCCCGGTCAGCATATCTTCCAAACTCACCCAGTCCTTGTTGTACCTGTGGCAATGCCAATCAACTATCCTGGTCAGGTGTGCTGCTATCTGATATTTCTTGAAGTCCGGTAACCCCATCCCTCCCTTATCCTTGGGTTTCGTCAGTAACGCAAATCTAATCCTCGCCCTCTTTTTGTTCCACAAGAATTTCAGCACCACTGAATTTAATTTATGGAAGAAACTTCTCAGGATTTGGACTGGCAGTGCCCTGAATAGGTAAATCAGCCTAGGTAATATCGACATCTTCAGAATTGCTGCCCGTCCAAACCAGGAAAACCACCCGTGCCCCACGAGCGCAGATCCTCCTCTATTATTTTCAGCAATGGGGGGAAGTTAAGGTCAAAAACTTTGCCAATGTCCGGGGCCACCCATACCCCCAGGTATTTAAGCGCCACCTTCTCCCAGCGGAACGAGCAATTTCCCTTGATCCTGTTTAACTCTTCAGGGAGTAAGTTTACATTTAAAGCTTCGGATTTAGACTAGTTAATTTTTAAATTTGATATGTACCCGAAATTCGTAAAAGCTTTAAGCAGATTAGGGATCGTCGTATGTGGGTCAACTACATAAAACATCAGGTCATCGGCGTAAGCTGCTACCTTGAACTCCCTGTCTCGAACCCTGAACCCTCTAATCGAATCTTCTCCTTTAATCAATCTTATAAACGGCTCAAGGGATAGAATAAGAAATAGTGGGGACAGGGGGCAACCCTGCCTGGTTCCATTTGCAAGAATCACTGGATCCGATAAGGAACCATTAATCCTAACTCTAGCCGAGGGGTTTTGGTATATCACCGAGATCCAGGACATCATCCGCGCTCTCATTCCCACCCATCTGCACGTAGCCATCATATAGTCCCATGCCACTCGATCGAAGGCCTTCTCCGCGTCCGTGGACAGGAGAAGGCCCCCGATCTTCTCCGCCCGAGCAGCCTGTGCCAGCAAGAGCGTTTTAATGATGTTATCTTTGGCCTCTCTCCCCTGCATGAAGCCCACCTGCTCCGGCCCGATCAACCCCGACAGCAAGGGACCCAATCTGTTAGCTAGTATTTTTGTCAATATTTTTAGATCTAAATTTAGCAGCGATATTGGCCTGTAACTTGAACATACAGATGGGTCTTTATTGGGTTTTGGTAACACTGCTATATGAGCCGATAAAAAGTCGGGGGTAACCTGTCTGGGCGTGGACAGGGAGTTCAAGGCTTTTTTTAGCGGGACTGAAAGAATGTCCCGAAAAGTTTTGTAATAAATGGCCGTATAGCCATCTGGCCCAGGACTCTTCCCAGGTTTCAGTTCAGTAATAGCCCTCTTTACTTCTTCGTCAGAAATCTGCTCATCAAGGGAAACCAAGTCATGTTCCTCAAGGGCTGGAAGTCCGCTCTTTATTAAAAATTCTGTAATAATTTGAGGTCTATTTCCGTCCAAGTCAGGTGGTTTATGTTGTGGGGGTAGGTTATATAGCCCCGTATAGTATTTATGAAAGTGGGCAGCAATAGATTCGTTATTGACCTCTAAGGAACCATCTGCATTCCGAATCCCATTGATGATCTGGCCGGAATGGTGTTCCCGAAGAGCCCTAGCAAGCAATTGACCAGCTTTGTTGCCCCCTTCATAATATATCTTTTTCTTGAAAAATAACAGACGCTTGGATTTATTGTGTAGCAAGTCATGTAGGTGTTTCCTGGTCTCCAGGAGGTCTGCGGCCGTCCGTTCGCACAGTGTGCGTTTGTGTAGTGTTTCAAGTCTGTTTATTTTTTCCAGTAGGTCTCTCACCACCCTTTCCTGTTCTCGTTTGCGTCTCGATCCTAGCTTAATTAATACCCCCCTAATAGTGCACTTATGTGCTTCCCAAAGTACCAAGGGGTCCGTGTCGGGTAAGTCGTTAGTTATGAAATATTCTTTAAGCGCTTCTCCAATTTGAAGTAGGGTTTGGGGGTCCGTCAGGAGGGATGAGTTTAATCTCCAGGTGTCGTTCTTCTGTCTTTGCATGCTAAGGTCCATGGTCACCGCTATTGGGGCATGGTCTGAGATCACTTGCGAACCAATCCTGGCCGCGCTGATCACCGGTAAGTCACGTTGGGACACAAACAGGTAGTCGATGCGGGAGTATTTTTTATGTGGTGTAGAGAAGTGTGTAAAATCTCTACCCTCTGGATTTAACAGGCGCCATGAGTCTATTAGTGGCAGAGATTGTAAAAGCTTCTTAATCTTTTTCAATATCTGAAACGCGACGCACGATTTCCCGTAGAGGTATCCGCCAGCGGGTCTAAAGGGATATTAAAATCCCCGCCCAGTATAATGCAGCCCGCTGCGAAGCCCTGTAGCTCCTTCACAAGTTGTTTACAAAATTGCAGGTGGTTCCTATTGGGGAAGTAAGTATTAGCCAAGGTGAGGGGCCTGCCCCTGTAGGAGCCTTTAAGAAATATATAACGAGGGGGCGTGACCGGGAGTCAACGGGAGCGGATGTGCTGTGCCAGAGCTCCGACACAGCCGCCGCTTCATCCGCCACCATCAGGACGATCCCAGCGGGGGGTAAGCCTTGGACTCCCCCCGCTAGGTGCCGGAGCCCTCCCGCGCCATCCCGGGAGGTTTTTGCGAGTCTTCTCGGCGATCGAGCCCCATCCAGGCTCGCGGCCTACCTTCGCCCGCCGGACCGCCATCTTGGGGCCTACCCTATCCCTGGACCTCCATGCCATCCCGAGTGCCCTGCAACGCGGCTGACATCCCTCTGCGGCCATCGGTGATAGCGACGACCAGCGGGGGTGACCTTGACCGTTTCCCAAAGCCCCGGCCGCGCTGAGGCCTACGGCGGCGCCTCTTCTACACGAGGCCAGCTGCCATCTTTAGGCCTCGGGCCTACTCGCCTTACTAGCCCAGCGGAGGTGCTGGTGACTGCTGTGGAAAGAGGCTGCATTTACCCTCGCCCCCCATCTGTGGTGCAACCTGCTGAGGGCCCTGGAGGAATCCGAGCTGCTCTCTCCCACTGTGACTGCCTCCACCTGGACTCCACGATCTACAAAGCAGTGCTCTGCCATCTCATCAGGTACTTTTCTGCTGCCACCCCCCCCATCATCCCCCCCCTGTGCCCCTGCTCCCCCCCACGTCCACCTGGGCTGACTGTTTTGCCCCCACCCCCCGGGTCTCCCTGCATTTCCCCTGCCCCCCCTTCCACTCCTGGGCCTATTTGCCCAAGCCTATTGACTGCCAGAACATGTGAGCACCCCTTTACTATGGCAACCATGTGATTTTGGGGCCATGCCCCCACCCCCGCCTTCCTGAGGCTCCTTCTCAGCAATTTTCAGCTTTACTACCTCCGGGAGTCGCATCCTCACCCACTCAGCCCGGCCGTGCACCCCATGGGGAAGATAGGAGACCAAAGAAAGTCCTACGCTTCTGTGCTTCTCCCCCAAACTTCATCCACCATGGACCGTTATCTACACAAGTCCATCCCCTCCTCCCAACTGGAGGGAGACCCTGCATTAGATCCTTCAACTCGCCATGAACCAGATTTGAACTGCCCGGACGTTCCCTCACCCACCCTAGACCAGGGGTCCCCCAATTTGCTGACGGCAGATGTCCTAGACGCTAAGCTCCAATCCCTGCTCAAAGCTATCACTCACTCCATAACTCAGGAAATTGGGAAGCTGGCCAAGGAGCTGAGGGGTGAGATTGACCAATTGGGCGGCCGCACGGACACCCTAGAGACTAAGTTTGATGAACTGGTCCAATATGTTCAAGTGTTAGAGGAAGATAACGTCGCTGTTAAACACTCTGTTTCTCAACTCCAAACGCAGCAAGAAGATCTCGAAAATCGTGAAAGCCAGCAGAACCTGCGGATTAGAGGAATTCCTGAAGTGGTGGAAGACAGGGATCTCCGCTCCTACCTTCTCAGCCTGTTTAACGTGGTGGCCCCCCAAGTTCCAGATATTGATTGGCGATTAGACAGGGCCCATAGATCACTGGTGCCTAAGCCCCCTGCAGGTGCAAACCCGAGGGACGTGGTGGTTCGGTTCCACTACTTTGACAGTAAGGAAGCACTTACACTCGCCACTCATAACCAATCCAAGCTGGACTTTAAAGGTGCCAAAATTCAAATCTTCAATGATCTCTCGCCCATCACCTTGGCAAGGCGAAGAAACCTGCATCCCTTGACGCTTCATCTCCAAACCTACAAGGTTCCATACAGATGGGGTTTTCCCTTCCGCCTCTCGGTGACCCGAGAAGGCACTCAGTTCTCTCTTAGTGATCTACATGAAAGCGACGCCTTCCTGCGTAGTCTTGGACTCCCCCCTCTTCCAGACGAAGAACCTACTCCACTTCCCTCTACACCTCGGCCGTCCGCACTTCCTGCCCGGATATGGACCCCAGTTCGACCGAAGCCTTCTAGATCCAATCTCACCCCTCAACGGAGACCTTCCTTCAGACCCCCGACTTGAGGGACACTGCCTCGGAACACGACTGGGCTTATCTACCCCCCTAGATGGGGCCTTGTTGGATTTTCCATGGTGCAGTTTTATGTCATTATGCCATGGCAGATCCCCCACACTTATTCCCCGACGCCCATGGGGTGCACTGTTTGTTGTTTAATGCTCTTTTTTCCACTGTTTGCAACTTCAGTATATTGCCTTTTGCCTGTTATATTATTATTCATCCTGTTACTACGTTTGCTTTTTGAAAGTTGGCTGAATTAGTTTTTCCAGCTATGGAAGGCGAGGGGTGGCCTACGGGCTCCTCCCCCCCCCCACACTAGGTGGTCCTCGCGACCCCTGTTTTGGTCCCGGGCTCGGACCTAGGCTTCCTGGAGGTTGTTTTCCTCCGGGTTTCTCTTCGGATGTCATTTTTATTTTTTGTTTTTATTTTTTTTGTTGTTCTTTTTCGTGGCTGCTGCCCATGCAGTCTCCCCATAGGCTGCTTCTTTTTGTTTTTTTTCTCAATGTTTTTTTTCTTAACGTTTTTGGTTTTTGTCTACAGCCTTTTTCCGGTGATTCACATATTCTTGTGACACCGCTCACCTTTACACGAGTTTCTTTTGGGAAGTTCTTTTTAGTCTGGCCTCGGTCTCCTTTGGTTTCCTTGGTGACCGACTACCACAATTTTCTAGATGTATGTCATTGTCGATATTATTGTCACACCACTATTTACCAAAATGTCAGGCTCTCTCTCTCCTCTTGTTTCTTTTTCTCCTCTTGCCTCTTCCTCCCTACTGCTTGGGACTCACCTTCCACTGACTGTTTTAAGCTTCTTTCTATGCTCTTTCACCAATATCCTTTGATATGTCGTTAAAGTTTTTTACCTGTAATGTGAAAGGTTTAAACTCTGTTCGGAAGAGGTGGTTGGCTCTGAAAGAGTTTAAAGCTTCTAAGGCGGACGTGATACTGATCCAGGAGACTCACTTCCATCCTGGGGGTTCCCTCAAATTTGCCAGCAAATCATTTCCGACCTCCTTTCTGGCTTCGGATCCGTCTGGCAAGGCGGGCGTGGCAATTCTGATTGGCCGCTCCTGCCCGCTCCGAATCCAATCTACTTACCTGGACCCCCAGGGCAGATTTATTATTCTGGATTGCATGTTTCAGTCTCAACCTGTCACGATCCTAAATGTATATGCTCCCAATTCTGGTCAAGTTCGCTTCCTCAGTGCTGTTTTTGACATGTTAGATAAATATGCACACCCTTTCACAGTGATTGGTGGAGATTTTAATATGGTCATGTCCCCTGGTAAAGACAAACATGTTTTGTTCCCCCCTAAGACCCCCTCCAATGTAGACTCCCTCTCCAAATCGTTCCGCAGACTTATCAGGGCCCGTCGTTTATTAGACATATGGCGAATTAAACATCCTACTCAGAAACACTATACTTTCTACTCCCACCCTCACAAACTCTTCTCTAGATTAGACCATTTTTTCATCTCCACACCCCTCTTGACAGCTGCGATATCCTCGGAAATTAATCCTGTCCCATGGTCAGATCATTCCTCTGTCCATTTAGAACTCTCCCTATCCTCGGCCTTCCCCCGCACCTGTCACTGACGGCTCAATGAGACTCTTCTACGTAACCCTGAGACTAAAGCTCAACTGACCACATGCCTTACTGAGTACTTTGAGCTTAACGCTGGCTCCGTCTCTGGGCCCTCGACACTGTGGGAGGCGCATAAACCTGTATTCAGGGGGCATTGTATTGCAATAAGCTCCCGACTTAAAAAAGATGCCACACACCAAAGAGCCTCGGCTCTTCTTAGGCTTCGCAAGGCCGAAGACCGTTTGTTCTCCTCTCCCACGGTGTCAGGGCTTAGGACTGTTGTCTACCTACGTAACCTCCTTAGATCACTTGATATTCAGAAGATAGACAAATCCCTCCTATGGTCAAAACCCCACCGGATACTAGTAAACAAACTTAAACCTCGACCTTTCCAAGCCTATCCTGACTCCCTTAAACAGCCCGACGGTTCCTCCACTTACTGCCCTCTTACAATGTCTAAAACGTTTGGTAACTTCTACCATAAGCTGTATAACTGTTTACTCACTGATGATCAATACACTTTCACCCAGGAGAAATTTAACTCCTTCGTGGAATCACTGCCCCTCCCCCAGCTTTCCCCTGACCACCTCCCGTCTTTAAACTCTCCTATCTCCCCTGAGGAACTAGCTGCGGTAGTAGAGAATCTTCCCACTCAAAAAGCCCCTGGCCCTGATGGCCTACCTTACTCCTACTACAAAACTTTCCTTCCGTTGCTGAGTCCGCTCCTTCTTTCCCTATTCTCTTCCTTGTTGAAAGGCACCGTTCCTGACCCCCAGTTTCTCCATGCTCACGTATCTGTGATCCCGAAACCAGATAAAGACCCCTCCCTCCCAGACAACTACAGGCCTATCGCGCTGCTAAATTCCGATTACAAAATTTTCACCAAAATATTGGCAAACAGGCTGTCCCGTTTACTACCGCAACTTATCCACAAAGACCAAGTCGGTTTTGTACTGGCTAGGCATGCGGGAGACAATACTAGACGTACTGTAGATTTGATTGACTTACTAAACAAAACGAACCGCCCAGCTCTTATACTGAGCCTTGACGCTCAGAAGGCGTTCGATAGACTCAGCTGGCCATTTATGTTTGCCACGCTCTCTCACTTTGGCATTGCAGGTCCCTTCGTCGCCGCCTTGAGGGCACTGTATTCCAGACCCTCTTCGCAAGTTCAACTATCCTCTTACTTATCGCCATCCTTCTCCCTCAGTAATGGCACTAGGCAAGGCTGTCCACTATCCCCCTTGCTCTTTATTCTCTGTTTGGAACCCCTGGCAGCGGCTATCCGTAACCACCCTGATATTCGAGGGGTACAACTACGCCAAACTGAGTATAAATTGTCTCTATATGCTGACGATATTCTGCTGACTTTAACCAGACCCCACACCTCCCTTCCCTCTCTACATGCTCTCCTGCACCAAGTTAGCTCGATCTCTGGATATGAAATCAACACTAACAAGACGGAAGCTCTACCTATCCTTATTCCCCCCGCAGATCTTGTCTCTTTGCAGCGTAACTTCGCTTACCGTTGGTGTACGGCCTCCCTCAAATATCTAGGGGTTAACCTTACCTCTTCCTACTCTAGCCTGTATCATGCTAATTTCCCACCACTCTTTCGGGACATCGACCGACTCTTGCGACAATGGGACTTGTATCCCATTTCTCTCTTGGGTCGCATCAATGTCCTGAAGATGTCCATCATGCCACGACTTTTATACCTATTTGAAACATTACCGATCCCCGTTCCCATGTCCCAACTCAAAGCGACTCAGAGGTCCTTCCTTAACTTTATCTGGCGCTATAAGGCCCACAGGATAGCTAGTTCCGTAGTGCTCACTCCCAGAGCCAGATGTGGACTGGGGGCCCCTGACCTCCTTAAATATTATTATGCTACGCACTTGAAACCGGTTATAGTATGGTCCCATAGAATGTCATCCAGTGTGTGGTCTGACATTGAAATGAGCCTTACTACCCCGGTCCACCCCTGCTCGCTGATTTGGGCAGAATTGGAAACCTCCATACATCAACTTAGGAACCTTTCTCTCCGCCCCATGCTCTTTACCCTTTCTATTTGGAAGAAATGTGCCCAGCGTTTCTCCCTGGCCTCTCCGTGCTCGCCATTATTAAACGTATTGTTCAACCCTGACATCCCGGACAGCCTGTCTTACCCACGCATGCTCCCTTGGACACGTGCGGGCGTTTTCCAACTTCGTAATCTGGTACATCCACTTACGCATTCGCTTCTATCCTTTGCTGACATTCAACGTAAATTTCAGGTCCCCAAGGGATTGTTTTACTCCTATCTTCAAATCAGACATTACTTTAGCTCCAAAAACCCCACCCTTACCTTGAATAACCCTACCCCCTTTGAACTTCTCTGCTCCCAAGGTCCACACCAAACGAGACTCATCTCTGAGATTTACAAGTATTTACAGGCCTCTCCCTCTCTTTCTGGCCCAGGTCACCTCTATATGCGTAAGTGGTCTCGGCTTCTTGGCCAGACCATTACCACCCCCCAGTGGCTGAAAATTTTGGAGACTGCCTCTAAATCGTCTCGATGTGTGGAACAAAAGGAGACATTATATAAAATCCTGATGTTTTGGTACAGGACCCCGCAGCTCCTACATAAATACGATCCCCGGGCTTCCCCACTCTGCTGGAGATGTCGGAAGGCTATTGGATCTCTTTTTCACATCTTCTGGGAATGTTCGGTCATTAAACCTTTTTGGTCCTCGGTCCATGTATATTTGCAAGAACTGTCCGACACCGTCCTTCCTCTAACCCCAATCCACTTTCTGTTAGGCTTACCCTTTCCTGACCTGCCTGTCAATGTTCAGAAACTCTTAGGATATATTCTATTGGCAGCAAGACGGGCCATACCAGTCAGATGGCTGTCGCAGTCCCCGCCAACACTCCCACAGATATTGCAAACGCTGGAACAGATCCGTAGGATGGAGCACCTTACCGCTGTTATTCATGATACTTTGCCTAGGTTTTCCAGAGTTTGGGACTTATGGGACCATTCCCACCTTAATCCGGGACTCCCTACAGCCCCCCCTTAAAGATTACCCAATGTCTTTCCTTACCCCCCCCCCCCCTGCCAGTATATGTCTCTCCCCGAGGATGCCTCAGTCTGGTATAGGCTCCTCCCGGAAATGAGCGTACCCCAGATCCAGTGGTTGGCTATGCTTTTCTTGCAGACACGTAGCTATCTGGCCTACCCACCCATTGGACTCTCTCCTACACCCCCCCTCCTGACTCCCCCCCCCCGTCCCCCCCGTTGCTGGATGCATTACTGCCTTAACTGAGCCTGTGACTTGATATTGCCTGACCATTACGTTGCTGTGTTTATTGTTTATTTTCTGTTTATTTTCTGCTTATTTTTCTTTTCTTGCTCTGTGGCCTATGGTCTGTAACATTGTTGACACTGACAATCATTTGTTGTTATACTTCCCTCTGTATATTCTCACTGAAAAATTTTCAATAAAAATACAATTGATAAAAAAAAGAAATATATAACGTCCTCCCGGGTCTGAGACTGTCTCGGAAATTTCGAATGGAGTATTCTTGCCTAAAAGTATTGAAACCCCCTTCGTCTTAGATAAGTCATTCGTAGCATGAAAAGCTTTGGTAAAGTATCTATTGGTCAGTCTGTGCGTCTGGCGAGAGAGGAAATGCGTCTCCTGAAGGAAAACACATTGTGGCCTACCTTTTTGCAGTTCTCTGAGGACTATGGTTCTCTTTTCTGGAATGTTCAATCCCTGTACATTATGTGAGATCACCATGGGCATGGGGCCCAACACCGAGTAAGCCATTGAAAGGGCACTTTGAGCCGATATCTGTAGGTCTTTATCCAGCTTAGTCCCACCCACTACGAACTGAAAATCTAGGAAGTAAATAAAATTATAACAGAAAAAAAAGAAAAAGGCAAAGAACATCAGGTTATTGACAAATTCCTAAAGATGATTGTACCCACTAGCAAAGTCAGGCAATGTGTTGATGATATTAGCATTCTAAGAGGAGATAGGAGATAGTCAAAAGAGAAGAGAGGTGAGAAAGGGAGTAAGATTAGAAAAGGGTGAAAAGGAGACAGGGAACAGCGGACAGAGGGAAGCCGCTCCCGAGAGGTAAGCGACCAGATATTTAACCTCAGCGGGCTGAACTCAGCCCACAGGGTTGCAAAGTAGCCTCTCCCTAGATCAGGTGAATTTCCCGGTCCGGGAGAGCCTGGTAGGGTCGTGGGTCAGTCAAGAAAGCGTATTGCTTTATCTGTGAAGCTGACCTAGGCAGGCGATTAACAAAAACACTGTAGAACACTTCTAAAAAAGAATAACGAACACAGTGTCTAAAAGCAAACAATTAAGAAACATACTGAAATGGGATAGAAAGTCAGCAATTATAAACCAATTAGGTGTAAAAGTCTGTCGTCCTCGTTCCTCTTTTCTTATAGAGAGAACAGGGATCAGATCCATCTAAGCAATAGGGATGAGCCGAACACCCCCCGGTTCGGTTCGCACCAGAACTTGCGAACGACCCCCGCGTTCGGTACCAACGTTAGAACCCCATTGAAGGCTATGGGACTCGAACGTTCGAATTGGAAAGTGCTAATTTTAACGGCTAATATGCAAGATAGTGTCCTAAAAAGGGTTTGGGGACCTGCCTCCTGCCTCAGGGGACATGGTTCACTGCAAAAAAAAGTTTTAAAAACTGCCGTTTTGGCGGGAGCACTGATTTTAATGACGATTAAAGTGAAAAAAAAAAAGTGAAATATTCCTTTAAATATGGTGCCTGGGGGGTGTCTGTAGTATGCCTGTGAAGTGCCACGTGTTTCCCGTATTTAGAACAGTCCCTGCACAAAATGACATTAAACGGAAATAACACCATTTAAAACTGCTTGCGGTTTTAATGTTATATCTGGTTCCTGCAATATGGTTGAAAATCATTGAGAAACATGGCATGGGTAGCCCTCCCTGCCCATTACCAGCCTATTTGGGTCTTGTACGCATATTAAGGGGAACCCCGTACCCATATTAAAAAAAGGAAATGCGTGTGGCCCCCAGGCCCTATATACTCAGAACAGCAGTATACAGGCGGTGCAAACAAGACAGGGACTGTGTAGGTTTGTTGTGTTAAGTTGAATATGTTTGTCATTTTCAACCGGTACATTTTTAAAGTGTAGCTCCAGTCAAAAAAACTATCTTTAAGCTTTTTGGAAAACATAGGGAAGGGTTATCACTCCTGTATAATTTGTTTTGTCGTCCATCTTTTTTCATCTCACTTGCTGCTGTCTCCTTGCGTTTGCAAGTAGGAGATGTTTGTAAGTTGGATGTTTGAAAGTAGGGGCCTGCCCTATATTATAGCGGTATGTACTGGGTACAGAGCACGCAGACAGCACGCACTATCTCCTAACACTACTGACTGCAAGCTCTATTATTAACCACTTGTTAGCCCAATGTTTGCATAAAGTGAAAGATGAAGTTATGCTGAGTAAATAGATATCAAACATGTCACTCTTCAAAATTGCACATGCCCGTGGAATGGTGCCAAACGTCGCTACTTAAAAAATCCCCATAGGCGACGCCTAAATTTTTTTTTTTACTGGTTACATGTTTTGAGGTGCAGAGGAGGTCTAGGACTAGAATTATTGCTCTCGCTCTAACATTCTCGGCGATACCTCACATGTGTGGCACATGCGAGCACATGGGGACATGGGCGCTTTAATTTTTATTTTATTTTTTTATTGTTCATTTTACTTTATTTATGTTAGTTTGACATTTTTTTCCCCAAAAATATATTTTTGATCACTTTTATTCCTATTACAAGAAATGTAAACATCCCTTGTAATAGGAATATGGGGTGACAGGTCCTCTTTACAGTGAAATCTGGGGGGTCAATATGACCCCACATCTCACCTCTAGGCTGGGAAGCCTGAAATAAAAAATAAAAAAAAGATTCTGGCTTTGATCGTACTGGCGAGTTGGTAAAAGCACCGGAGGGCGGTGAGGGGTGGGGGGCGTCTATGGCTGGGTATTTCAGGGTATCACCGAGTATGGCTGGGTATCTCTGAGTATGGCTGGGTATGGCAATTTATGGCAGGGTATTACAGAGTATTGGCGGGGTATTGGCGGGGTACTACAGAGTAATAGCAGGGTACTGCAGAGTATTGGGGGGTACTACAGAGTAATGGCAGGGTACTGCAGAGTATTGGGGGTACTGCAGAGTAATGGCGGGTACTGCAGAGTAATGGCGGGTACTGCAGAGTATTGGGGAGTACTGCAGAGTAATGGAGGTTACTGCAGAGTAATGGGGGGTACTGCAGAGTAATGGCAGGGTACTGCAGAGTATTGGGGGTACTGCAGAGTAATGGCGGGTACTGCAGAGTAATGGCGGGTACTGCAGAGTATTGGGGGGTACTGCAGGTTAATGGGGGTTACTGCAGAGTAATGGCGGGTACTGCAGAGTAATGGCGGGTACTGCAGAGTATTGGGGGGTACTGCAGAGTATTGGGGGTACTGCAGAGTAATGGCGGGTACTGCAGAGTATTGGGGGGTACTGCAGAGTAATGGGGGTTACTGCAGAGTAATGGGGGGTACTGCAGAGTAATGGCAGGGTACTGCACTGCAGAGTAATGGCAGGGTACTGCACTGCAGAGTAATGGCGGGGTACTGCAGAGTAATGGCAGGGTACTGCAGAGTATGCACTGGTATTGCAGAGTATTGGCAGGGAATTGAGGGGTTAAATTCGGTGAGCAGCGATGTGGGCACTGCAGATGCAGCCCACATCGCTGCTGACACCGATCTCTTTCCCCTCCGCTGTACCGATCGGTACAGAGAGGGGAGGGAGGAACAGGCGTCATAACATGACGCCGGTTTGTTTCCAAGTGATCACTCCGTCATTTGACGGAGCAATCACGTGGTAAACGGTCGCTATGAGCGGCCGTTTACCGTGATCCGTGATGCGACCCGGCGGTCACGGATGCTCTCGAGTGCGCACACCTCGGGGCACGCGAGAGCAGAATTCTGGGAGGCCGTTAATTAACGGCCTCTCAGAGTTAAACAACCCCCCTGAAGCCGTTAATCGGCAATGGGCAGTTGTTAAGTGGTTAAAGCTAGATCACTAGCTATATAGGTGAGGTGAATATAGTGGTGTATACTGCAGTCAGGGCACAGACAACAACCACTACACAGCAGCAAGATAGGAAATCAGCCAAAAACGATTGGTGTGTACTGTGTTGAAGGTACACAGAACACCCACTGCTTCAGATGCTAAGTAACACACTACACGAAGCCGCCTCAAAGGCGGCCTTATATAGTGTGGGGCGTGCACTACACAGCCTGAGCTATGATTGGCCACAGGCAGGATGCCTGTGGCCAATCATGGCTCTCCTCGCTGCCGGCGCTGCGATTGGCCAAGCATGCGGGGTCACAGTGCATGCTTGGCCAATCATGGGGCAGCAATGCACTGCGCCACCGCAGTGCATTGTGGTCCGCGCGCGCGTCACTCGAATTTTGACGCGAACGGCCCAAACGTTCGGAATTCGCCGAACGCCCGAACAGCCAATGTTCGAGTCGAACGTACGTTCGACTCGAACACGAAGCTCATCCCTACTAAGCAAGTGTCCGTGGGACATCCTCCATCTGGATCTGAGGCAACTGGGGTATAGAATAACATTGCAAAGTGGGTTAGAGCTTTGGCCATGTCTCAGTGTTCCTCTTTTGCCCTGGGGCTCTGCAAAGTAAGTGTTCACTAATCGTGAGGTTGACTCAACCTGAGTGTATGCAGGATACAAACCGCAAGAGGAAAGTGCATTAAGGAGCCGATGTCACAGAAGCAGTCTGTAATCAAGACTTGTGTTAACCTCGAAGCGGCTGGTAATTGTGTGACAGTCTTGCGTAGTACCCACCCGGGACAAAAAGTGTAACAATCCACCCCCTGTCCCCCACTCCTAGCAGATTCCCTCTTGTGGCTCTCTCTACAAAGTTACACTCTAGATGCAGGATAGCAGTATAGATGTTTGTGGAGTGGTAGGTCCCCACACCCATTCACAGAGTCAGCACTTTCCAACTAAACGTGACCTAGCCACAAAACCAGAGAATGGGCAGGTTACATTTTGAGTGACGGGGTAGCCCTTACCAAAGGTGGTTGATTGCATATCCTCTGTAGCCGTTAACTCCAGTCAGCCCAAAGCCCACCCCAGAAAAGCCACAGATCATGCAGGAGTGATCCAAAAGTTTCCCACGAACAGCACATGTTGAAGTAGAACAAAACGGTCTAATCCTGGTCCCCCTCTCTGGCTCTAGAGGGAGTAGGTCTGGAATTAGGAGTACCCATGGCGGTGTGGTTCCCTTTGTTGCTCCTCATGCGCTTCGGCAGACGTTTTTCAGGTGTTGAGCACGTGGAGCCAGGAGGTTCCTGAGGGCCCACCGGTAGTGTGAACTCTTGGTACCATTCCGGTAGTGACATTGGCTCTATGTGCAGGGCCTCGCAGAAATCCGGAAGGTCCCGTGGAGTGCGCAAGGAAAACTGCTTACCTCCATGCGTTACCACCAGTGCAAAGGGGAAGCGCCAGGTATACCTAATCTCTCTCTCTCTGAGGACATCAAGCAGAGGGTGCAGGGCTCTCCTATTGCGCAATGTAATTTGAGACAGATCTTGGAAAAGCATAATAGCTGCTCCATTGAAGATAATGCGGTCATTCCTCCTGGCTCGTCTCATTATGACTTCCTTAAGAGGAAAGCTCTGGAGGCAGCAAATAATGTCCCTAGGAGGAGCAGAATCCGGGCCCTTCGCTCTGAGTGCTCTGTGCGCTCGTACAAAATCTATGGCTGTATCTTCCTGTCTATCCAAGAGGCTGTTAAAAAGTCTTTGCAAGGCAGGAACGATCTGGTCAGGTTCCACAGACTCAGGGATCCCCCGTACCCTGATGTTATTCCTCCTCCCCCTATTGTCCAAGTCCTCTAAATGGCAGGTTCATCTCTATGAAATGAGAGGAGTGTGCCATAGCCACTGATTCCAGTGCACGGATGTCCTTATCCCTCCTTTTCCCTGCAGCCTCTGCTGCTGTGATTTTTTCTGTCAGAACCAGCAGATTCGTTTTTAAATCTGTTATAGCTGCTGAAAATGTGGATTTGATGTCCGCAGCAAAGCCCGACATGTGGTCGTATGTGAGGGGCTTGGAGGAATGTGAGAGACTCCTACCTGTGTCCTCTGGAGCGGATTGGGAGTCCTCACTGAGATCATCATCTTCGCCATGCGCCCGCGCCATCTTGTCAGGGCCGCTCGTCCTCTGCAAGGATTGAGATTTGAAAATCTCGGTGATATTCCTGGCTGCTCCGCCGCTCGGGTTCCGCCGGGCACTCGAGTGAGGAGTGAGCTGAGTTTTTTTGCCCATTTCGAGCCGCTGTTGTGGGACAGACTGTGCTTTTTGCTGACTCTCTCCCCGGAGCTCAGTTAGTGCGCCGCCATCCTCGCCGCTGACCAAGCCACGCCCCCCCCTGAATTTTATGATTTAAACCATGTCTCTGCACATTCTGTTTGTCAGATTATTGTGCTCTCTCCAGCCAGTATCTCACTCCTGTCTTCCCTTCTGCCATCAATATTTTACTACCACTCGTTATCGACCCTTAGCTTGTTCCTCGACTATGCTTCTGCCTAACCCCAACCTGCAATTACTTGTTACTGACCTTTTGTCTTGTTTAATGATTTTGCTTCTGTTTGATCCCTACCTGCTTATCCGCTACTGGCCCCGGCTTGCTCATCTCCTGGAGGGGTGATCCAGAGGGCCGCGACCTGGCACGAACATGTGGCAAAATCCATCTCCACCATCAGGAGTTCTGGTGAACACCAGTTAGTACTTAAAATCTGCATCTCAGGTGAGCCTACGTCATTCACCAGTGTGACTGCCTGTGTACCTATCCTGCTGATCGGTGGTAGTTCCACTACTGATAAAGCAACTGGTCTTCGAGCCTGACCCCTGATCATGACAACTCTAGTCATTTATGGAAGCAGGGCTTGTCCTTGCAATGGAAGGATCCTATTTTAGAGACTCTATCCACTCTGACATGATTTAGTAGATTAAAGTCACCACAAGCACAGGGTGGAGAGCCAGTACACTTAGTACAAACTGAGAGTTTGAGAAGGAATTTATTCTGCCATTACAATAATCCCAAAAGATGAGAACGCCTGTGACCTCCTTGTTGGTATGCATGTTGATGTGGATCAAGGATGCATCTACAGTCAGACTACCTTTCAAAGGGAAAACGTTCTAACACCTTCACAGGTGGGGCCTGGACAACTTCAGAGTGTTTCCTTTCCTTAAAGAGGAATGACTTAAATTATAGTTGTAGCTGGAAGGTCTCAGCAGCTATAAGAGCTCTGAAAGATTCAGTGCCTGTGACAGCAAACTGGTCCTCCAGATGAATGGTAGAATTTAATGCATCAATCAGGTCTATAACAACCCCTTCTAAATCTGCATTAAACAGAGGGATCAGAGTGAGTGCACACAGCACTCCACTTTGCGGCTGATGTCAGTGTTCAGTTCCTTATTCTATTCCTGCACGTCCAGTCTGGACATGGCCTCCAAAGCTATTGCTGAGGATATGTTGATCTTGATAGCTGTCAATGTGGACACTACACAAGCAATAGTTCTTGATTAAAGTCACCAATGAGAAAATCAGTGGTGTATCTGAAAATCTTGATTGAAGTCATCAAGAAAAAAATAGCACAAAAAAGGGCTGGCAAAATTAGGTACACTTTTGTTCAGCAGACCTGTAGGAAAGGTGTCCAACCCCCTAGTACACTACCAAAAAGGAAAACATGCTGGATAGAGGAGAGGTTATATGGGGCTGGCTTACAAAATGTTCTGCTTGCCAGTGTCCCAACCTCCTGCTGGCAGCTATATAACCTAAGTTACTGAATTCCTTTGTCCCTTAATGAAGAATGATGTGCAGTTAGCTGGACATTGTACTAACAACCTCCATTGTCAGACTTTTCCTGTTATAATAGTTGTGCAAGGTGCTTAAACGTGACTGTTCAGTTAAATAGGCATCACAATTAGACCAATGGCACTTAGTATTCAGCATTTAGTAGAACTGTTTTGACATGTTTCCTGCTCCTCTCTACAAAGCAAGGCTGTGGGAAGGCACCTGTGATATAGGGGGTGGCTGATACTCAGCTATGCAAGCAAAAAGCTTTGGGGACAGGAAGTAGCATTTCCACCAAGAAAAAAATATATATTTTAAGGAATTATCCTAGCAAAAATCATATGTAAAAGAGTTACAAGACATAGGGTGTATGTTCATGGAAATAAAAAAAAATATTAGTTTTTTTTAATGTCTTGTGTTTTGACCAGGGCTTTTAATAAAAAAATACTAGGAGCATATGCTTAGAGGTTTTGTAATTAGATTTTTTTTTGCACAAGGTAATGATGTAAAATAGAGTTGTTTTTTCTATATTTACAGATATGACTACATCGCTTAACATTTGTAATCCACCACTTTCAATCCTCTTGAATTTCTAGAAAATTTTTGCTGAGTGTCTGCAATTGTAATTGTAACCAATAACTCCAGCAATTTAATAATATCCTGTTCACTTGTTTAGTGTGCAAATGCACCATAAATCAAGGTTATTTAATTACTTAGTTAAACAAATCTCTTAGCTGTAAGCAAAATTAATACATTTAAATATTTCATGTCTTTATGCTATTTTTCCAGCAACAAATAAAGCTACCAAACACAAAGGAGTGCTGTAATTGGCATTCCTGTACTACTTGTCCACAAAGAAGAAAAAGTTGTACCCGTGGGTGCCCATTATGAGCATAATTAAATTAGATGAAACTTTTAAATTGGACTCAACTGGTGGTTTGCCATATTTGCCCCCTAAATCGAATTTATAATGTCTGATATCTGTGATCTACCATTTTCCACTTTTTTCAGAGAATGATGAAGTCAGTGGGGATTTTTTTCATTAAATTATTCATTTTAAAGCTGGTCTGTAATGGGCCAAAACTCCTGGTCCAATTATAAAGGACATGTTGTGTAGTAGTGATCAGTAGAGTTTTGTTCCAGTAAACTGTAAAAGAGAGTAGTTAGTAGATCACATGCTGATTGTTGACCATTCCTTCACCCCCTGTACAAAGAATAGCTTACATTGCAAGTCAAGGTTACCAAAACAGTTATTTAAAGCCTGAACCCCAGGCAAAACTTGGTGTCTAGTTTTGGAAAGGATATGGATGGTTAAAAACCATCAGGCAGGGTTACAAACCTTCCACAACATATTTTTACTGATAAAATGTAGAACGTTTATTGACTTGTGCCTACTGTGTATGTATTATGTTTTGCCGTTAAAAACTGTTTCTGGTAATGTGCCTTTAAAACGTGGCTATTTTTAGCAAGGGTTATTGTATCCTTGTGACATGGGCTCCTCTGCAAGTGTGTCACTTTCCATGGATTGAAATACAGAGGAAGAAACTTGGTCTAGAGTCCAGTGTGGGAACTGTATAGAGAAGACCTGGGTCTGATGTAATTTGCTTTGGATACTGCACTCCCTCCATATGGGACCCATTACTTAGGGCAACCACAAGCATGCGATTTTCGCTAAGAACCTCCTAAACTACAAGATATGAACAGCATCATTAAAGGATAAGTTCATTAAAAAAAAAATGCAGATCGCAGGTAAAAAACGTGCATTTATTATTTTCTTTTTAGGAGCCGGTAAAGCATTGCACCCATGATCAGCAGTTTGTGAGTGTAATGCCAGGCTCCTGCAGACTGTCTGTGTAGCTGTCTACCTCCAATACAGGCAGGAAGTTACTGAATGACAGCAAGCTCAATTAACTAAATAGAGCGCTCATCTGCATCCTGATAGTTCATTGAGAACTACAAGCCTTCAGCCACAAAGGCTAGTGGTTGTTCATTGTAGTTCATTGATTCACAGGGATCTGTGAATGATTGACAATGAATGGTTGAAAGAGTAGAGCAGTCAAATGGTAACAATATAACCAGGTTTACACTTATGGTTTTGTGTCTTCACGAGAACATTTAGTCATCCTTTATGGTTAGGGAGCAAAGGGGCAGCAAGGAGTAGTAGCCAGCTGGCAGTGGAAGCGGTGAGGATATCAGGTGACAGGGGACTTGGTAGTGAGGGAACATTTAGTACTTCATGTTCTCCATTTAGTGGCAGGGTCTCCATAATGGAACACAGCAGTACATGTCTTGCCTATGGACTGTGGTCATGTTGTGCAAGGCCTTGCGAACAGGAGTGCTGTGGCTCCTTTTTGTGTCTAAGGTGAACATATCAAGACAAGTGTTCAGTGAAGATGTGAGATGGTGGAGTTAAGGACATACTCTGTAATACTTTCTCTCTATGGAGTCAATTGTCAGGGCAACCTGTGCGACCTGTCAGTAGGGCAACCTCAAGGTCACGTCTGGGGGAAAAGTGGTGCAAGGGGAGATGGTGAACTGATAACTATGCAAAAGGCAAACAAGGTTGTAATGTGTACATGATCATTGAAGAAAAGTAGGAAACAGGGCAGCTGTAAAGAGTTGAAGTCCTACATTGTCATCTTCCTTATGCTGTGTTAATGGAGACTGAAGAGGAGACTGATGAGATCATGTTTGATGACCATGTCAAATGTCTACCTTCACTTTACTGGCAGCAGGAGGTAATTTTAAAGATGCCTACTTCCATCTACGGACAATAATGGATGGAAATATTGATGATTGTTAACAATGCTTTCATGATTAATAACTGTCTGTATTTCTACTGGGGAGATTTTACCTTATTTTCTGCCCCAGTAGCAGCTGGTCAGGTGAACAGGAAGCAATGGGAAATCAATGAAATTAGGACACAGACACCAACAAAAGCAATTTTTTAGAGCTTCCCGGGTTATAACTTTTGTGAGGCTTTTATTGTTGCCTTACTGTACTAGTGAGCCTTGTTCCTTCAATTTTTATGCCCTTGTGTTACAGGGACAGGAGCTATCAATAAATCTCCCTAATAGGGTCACATTTAACATTAAAACTCAACAGGATGTCTAACCCTTTCCCATTCTATTCAAAACAACAACAGAGTAGAGCTTTATGTACTGATGTCTCTAAGTACAGGAAGACAGAGGAAGGCCAAAATGTGTCCGATAGGAATACAGCATTATTGTTTTCCTGCTCATGGCGGGGTGCCACATATCTTGGCTACACAGATATGGAAGTGTGGGATGCAGAGTACTGGAGACCCTTAAACCTCTTTTATATGCAAGCTTCATAGACATGGTCGAAATTTGGACGTATGCACACAGGTGTTTAAAGAAAAAGACATTGACTTACACATAGAGGAATTGGTAAAGGCGAGGTTTTGGTTTTTGTCCAATCTGCAGGTTGGGCATTTTTGGCTTAGCGCCTACATTTATCCATTGGGCTGGCTATCAGTTTTACGCATGCCTCCTGCAGACCTAACAGGCAGCCCAATGCTGCTGCTAATTGTGTCTTTGTATCTCTGCATTTTCATCTGGAACCAGGACATGCTGTTATTGACAGGATCTCCTAGCAAGATACTTTGCAAGAGATAAAAAATAAATATTTAATTAAATACAAAAAAAAAATTGCCTGAAGGAATGGTCCCTGCTGTTAAATATTATTTCAAAAACTGTAATTACATGTTCCAGTCAAATAAGTGCAGAAACATTGGGCCTTGGGTGTTAGTGGTGCCTGAACACTGTAACTCCTCACAGTTACTCTTGTTGGGCACAAGAATGGGCCCTGCTGTAAAAATTATTACTATTATTCACAATTTATATAGCACCAACAGTTTATGCATCGCTTTACAATGTAGAGGGGGGACAGCACAATTACAGTATAGTTCAATACAGAAGGGACAGGAGGGTGGGGAATGATTTGATGGGGTTGTTAGGTTGGTGTGGGATAGGCTTCCCTAAATAAGTGAGTTTTCAGGGATCTCCTAAAGGTGGACAGGTTAGGGACTGACCGGATATACTGAGGCAGGGAATTCCAGAGGATGGGAGAGGCTCTGGAGAAGTCCTGAAGAGGAGCACGAGAGGAGGTAACAAGGGAGCTAGAGAGCAGGAGGTCCTGGGAGGAGCGGAGGGGATGATTTGGGTGAAATCTGCAGATGAAGTTGGTGATGTAGCTGGGGGCGATGTTGTGGATGGGCTAGTATGTTGTGGTTAGAATTTTTAATTTTATAAGGTAGGGTAGGGGAAGCCAGTGAAGGGATTGGCAGAGAGGAGCAGCAGTCATGGATCGGTTAATGAGGTGTATTAGTCTAGCAGCAGCATTCATAATAGACTGAAGGGGGATAGCCTGCATAAGGGTAGGCCATTAATGAGAGAGTTGCAGTAGTCAAGGCGGGAAACAATCAAGGAGTGAATAAGTTGCTTTGTGGTGTCATTAGTCAGGAAGGGTCGAATTCTGGAGATGTTGTGGAGGTTAAGGCGGCAGGATTTAGCCAGTGATTGGATGTGGGGGCTGAAGGAGAGAGGTCAGAGCCAAGGATTACACCCAGAACCCTGGCATCTGTGGAGGGACCAATGGTTGTGCTGTTGATCTTAATGGTAAAGTCATGGGGGGGGGGGGACTGGTAAGGAGGAAATATTACAAGCTCAGTTTTAGAAACTTTAAAAAAATGCTTGATTAAAAACCAAACACTAACAGCGCTTCTTATAACAAATACTGCTTATTTGTAAACAAACAAATGCAATGATTCTTATCTAATACCTCTTTAAATTACTCCAAGGTCAAACTAAAAATATTGTTAGAAGAAATAAATTGTGCAGAAATGATATGTATTGAGTATGGAGTAATGTCCATTGGTTCTAGCAGTTAGTAGGTCATTGATGAGTTTTAGTAGGGCAGTTTCAGTAGAATGTTGTGGACAGAAGCCGCACTGTAGGGGGTCGAGAAGATTGTAGTCCGTGAGGTAGCGACTCATTCGGTCATGTACAAGGCATTTGATGAGCTTGGAGGCAAATGGGAGCAGGGAGATGGGTCTTAAGTTATTCAAACATGTGGGGTCTAGAGAGGGTTTTTTAAGTATGGGGGCATGTTTGAGCAGGGAAGGAAAGGTGCCGGAGGAGAGGGAGAGGTTGAAGATGTGGGTTAGGGACTTTAGGATAGAGTGGGAAGGTGGTTGCAGCAATTGTGAGGGGACAGGGTCCAGGGGACAGGTGGTGAGGTGGGCCATGGAGAGGAGTTTATCAACTTCATTGGTGATAACTGGGCAGAAAGAGGAGAGTATTGAGTGTGGTGTTGGACCTGATGTGTTGGGTAGGGGAGGAAGTTGAATGCTGGATATCCCCTTGCGAATGGTGTTGATTTTGCTTTTGAAATGGTTGGCAATCTGTTTAGCTGTATCAAGTTGGTGGGTGGAGGCAGTGGGGGGTTTATTTATTAAACAAATTTATTGAACAAATTAGTTCACAAATTGAGAACAGGCCAGTAGCTCAATTGCATATTGAGCAAGTTCTACATCCTCAAGACCCAGTAACCCAGTGGATGCTCTGTTGGACAGATATTCCTGCACCATATAATGCAGAACCTGGCGATGGTTGCTTGAACCTATCAGCCCTTGGCACTGAGAACTGAAAAATTGTTTAAAGGCATCGGTCAGCCGGCCACCTTCTCCACCACTCTTCCTCTGACTGAATGAAGCATCAGAAACACGTTATTCAGCACCAGGAAATGGTAACCTCCCAGGGGCTGGAAAGAAGGGATGAGCCTGCTGTTCGAGTCAAACGTAAGTTTGACGCGAAACATCGGGTGTTTGCCGAAAAGCGAACAATAAGCGCAGTTAGCTGCAAATTTGAAAGCCATCATAAAAACCGTTAAAGTCTATGGGACACTAACATGAAAAATCAAAAGTGCTAATTTTAAAGGCTTATATGCAATTTATTGCCATAAAAAGCATTTGGGGACCTGGGTCCTGCCCCAGGGGACATGTATCAATGCAATTTTTTTTTTTAAAACTGACATTTTTTCGGGAGCAGTGATTTTTCTAATGCTTAAAGTGAAACAAAAAAAATGAAATATTCCATTAAATATTGTGCCTGGGAGGTGTCTTTAGTATGCCTGTAAAGTGGCAAATTTTGGGAGTGGTCTCAGCATAGATAAAACTTATTGAAAAAAGAGCATGCCCCCCCCCCCCCGACCATTAGCAGGCCCTTTGGATCTGGTATGAATATTAAGGGGTAACCCAAAATTTTCAAAAAAATTGCATGGGGGCCCCCCTAAAATCCATACCAGGCCCTTCAGGTCTGATATGGAAATTAAGGGGAACCCTGCACCAAATTTAAAAACAAAATGTCATAGGAGTCCCCCCAAAATCCATATCAGACCCTTCGGGTCTGGTATGGATTTAAGGGGAACCCCTGCGCCAAAATATTTTAATAATTGGCGTAGGGGTTCCTCAAAATCCATACCAGACCTTTATCAGAACACGCAACCTGTCAGGTTGTAGGAAAAGAGGGGGTTGAGAGAGCGGCCCCCCTGAACCATACCAGGCCACATGCCCTCAACATGGGAGGGTGCTTTGGGAGGGCAGAGAGAAGGTTGGTGCCATTGTCGCATACAACCATTCCTGGCTGAAGCTGGCGTGGCGTCAACCACCCCTGAGCCTGCCCCTGCAGAGGTGGCAGAATCTTTGCTCCAGCGTGGTTCCTGTCCCCTAAGCTGACCAACTGAAGCACTGCATGGAATCTTTTTAGCCTGACTGTTTGCGTAACCCTTTGAACGCTTATGGAGCACTGCTGGTTCAGAGTACAATTCTGCAGAAGAGGCCATAGAGGAAAAAGAAGAGGAGGGGGTGGAACAGAGATGTGGCAAAATCTCCACCAGCTTTTTGGAGGTGTGGTGGTGGAACAAGGCGAAAAAAAACACTGAACCCTGTCCTGCATCCTTCCCAGCTGCCAGCAGAGTTACCCAGTGCTCTGTGAAGGAAAGATAACATGACGTCCCTGACCATGGCTGCTGGACCATGAGTCAGCGGTAATATGAACCTTGCTGCTGACCACCTGTCAGGGCTGGCTTAGCTCTTCCTCCTCTGGGCTGGCCACTCAGCTGTCGGCTAATTGCCAGCTCTCTTCTCTTTCCACAGTTACCAGCTGTTCCCGATGATGCTCGTCTGACCTGCCTATTTAAAGCCTTCCAGCTCACTCTTTCCTTTGCCTTTGTGTTGGTCACATCACTAGGAACCATGTCCTGCTGTTTGTTTCAAGACTGGCTTGCTGACATCCCTCCTGGCTTCTATCCTGCTTGCAGTTGCTCTCCTTGGATCCCTGAATTCTGGACTGGCTGATTACCCGATCTGGTTTATGAACTTTGGACTGGCTGACTACCCAATCTAGCTACTGGACTCTGGCTATGCTTGGCTACGCATTTTTCTATTACCTTTTATTTTTTTTTATAAACAAGTGTGATTTGATTGTACTTCTGTCTCTGTCTGTTTCATGGTTCCTGACACCACCCTGTCCAATGAGGCCAAAACATTGCCTTCCACAAGACGGTAGAGAAAAAAAAATGCTTTGGAACCTGCCACTGTGGTACCGCACATTCCACAAATTCATGAAAGGGAACAGAGCCTACCAGCTGAAAAGGCAGCAGTTGCAGTGCTAGCAATTTGGCAAAGCTAGCATTTAGATGCTGAGCATGTGGATGGCTGGGACAGTATTATATTTTTACTGTTCAGCAACTGGGCTAGCAAAATTTGCCTGCTGATATCAGCTGATGATGCAAAATTGGCTGCAAGTGCTTGTGGCATCTATTGCAATACCTTCATTCTCCTCAGTGCATGTTTTTGAGAGGACTGGAGGTATAGTAGGGGTTGAGATCACAGATGAGGGGCAAGGAGAAGTCTGCCTTTTTTTATTATTATGTGGGTCTTTCGGGTGATGTTGCTAACGGACTGCTTGGCAGGTCGTCATATATCTTGTCAAGCATGTGGTGCCCAAGTAGGTGCTGTTCTGGCTATGCTTGATCCGCTTATGACATAGATTGCAAACAGCAATGGTGCGATCTGCACATGTGTTGAAAAAAGCACCCCACTATTGACATTTTGTAAGTCAGGGAGCAGTTAGCAGCGCCCTGCACCTGTGGATCTCTGTGGTGTAATGCAATAGGGTGGCTGCCCTTAAGCTGGCCCCTGGAAGACATCCTGCCTCGTTGGAGTCATACTTCCTCCTCCTCGCTTTCCTCCTCTCTTCTCTCAAGCACCCAAGTACAGTCAGTGACCTCATCATCCCTTCCCTTCTCATTACTGGAGCAAACTTGGCAGTATGCTGCAGCTGGGGGAACATGACTGCTAGTTTCTTGTCCTTCTGTGGCACCCCCTCTCTCTAGGCTCACGTTACTTCCTTCCTCAACCTGGGAACCAACATCAGCCTTTAAATTGCTGCGCATCCTCCATCAGCATGTAACCGACATGCTATGTTTGAATAATTCTGGAGACTCCTCCGTGCATGATGGTGGGGCTATGGAACTGTGGACAAGGAGCCGGTGGAATAGGTTGCTTTGGCAGCTGGGTTAAATTGCAAACTAGTATGAGCCTGGGTGACAGAGGATGAGGAGGATGAGGACAGCTTGGTTATCCACTCCACCAACTCTTCTGCATGTTGTGGCTCAATAACAGGGCCAGCAGCAGAAAAAAAGGACAAGTCTGACCCACCTGCAGCGCATATCCGCTACCACCACTTTGCACTGTAGACACAGAGGCTGCTTGCCCTCTTTTAGTGGCCTTCTGGACATGATGGGGATTTTTTTTTCACACCACACTACACTGTATTATATACTGTACACCGGCTGCACTGTATTATATGCTGTGTACACCGCCTGAAGTTTATTAGAAACTAGGAATAAGCTTCGAGTTCGAGTCAAACTCATGTTCGACTTGAACATTGCCTGTTCGGCGAACATTGAACAATTTGGGGTGTTCACGGCAAATTCGAAAAGCAGCGGAACACCCTGTACAAGTCTATGGGAGAAATATAGAGTGCTAATTTTAAAGGCTTGTATGCAAGTTATTGTCCTAAAAGGTGTTTGGGGACCTGGGTCCTGCCCCAGGGGACATGTATCAATGCAAAAAAAAGTTTTATAAACGGCAGTTTCTTCGGGAGCAGTGATTTTATTAATGCTTAAAGTGAAACAATAAAAGTGTAATATTCTTTTAAATTTCGTACCTGGTGGGTGTCTATAGTATGCCTGTAAAGGGGCACATGTTTACCGTGCTTATAACTGTCCCTGCACAAAGTGTAATTTCTGCAGGAAAAAAAGACATTTAAAATCACTCGCGGCTATAATGAATTGTCGGCTCTCCGTAATACAGAGAACAGTCATTGAAAGTCATTGATAAAAATTTTTTTTTTTAAAGCGTGGGGTTCCCCCAGATTCAATTACCAGGCTCTTCAGGTCTGGTATGGATTTTAAAGGGAACTCCACGCCAAATAAAAAAAAAATGGTGTAGAGTTCTCCCTAAAAAGCCATACCAGACCCTTTATCTGAGCAGGCAACCTGGCAGGCCGCAGGAAAAGAGGGGGGGGACAAGAGAGCGGCCCCCCTCCTAAACCGTACCAGGCCACATGCCCTCAACATTGGGAGGATGCTCTGGGGATCTGTGAACCCTCAAAGCACCTTGTCCCCATGTTGATGAGGGCAAGGGCTTCATCCCCACAACCCTGGCTGGTGGTTGTGGGGGTCTGAGGGCGGGGGGCTTATGAGAACCTGGAACCCTCCTTTAACAAGGGGACCCCCAGATTTTTTAACAAGGGGACCCCCAGATTTTTTTGAACTAAGTGGAGAGTTAATAACCAGGAGTTGTGCTTTGACTGCTTCTGCTTGACTGCTTCTGCTTGCAAGTGTTGTTTTTGGGGGTGTTTTATTTTCTCCCCTCCTTTATTTGATACATTTGCTAGCAGTTTTTAAAAGACCTTTTTTGCTGACACTTTTTAAACAGCATTTTTTTTTCCCCTCTTTCTTCCTCCCAAATTAGGGGAGGGGTTAATTGTTCACAGGTGTATAAAGGTAGTTATACAAACTCCCCCTTGAGCTTGCTCCCTGATTGTGGCTTGCATGTGGATTTTCTGAACATAAGTGGATTTTTTTGAACTAAAGTGGAGAGTTAATAACCAGGAGTTGAAAACAGGAGTTAAGACAGGAGTCTCTAACCTCTATCCTACATCCATCCTCCCCTCCATTTTAAAGATCCCACTGCAAGGGGCAACCAGACAGCTTTCCAGAAATGTCAGGCTGACAGCAAGCCAGATTCACCGGATCAGAGTGTTTTAAGGGGACAACCGCAGCCAGGTAAGCTCGCACCTCCACTCCCCCCCCCCCCCCCAGTGATTGTTCCAGGGACTCTGTCCGACCGCCTACGGGGATCAGGAAGGAATTTTTGCCCCACTGGTGCATTTGGCTGCTACTGTCAGGGGGTTTTTTGCCTTCCTCTGGAACAACCATAGGTTAGCATACCCCTACCTCCGGCCTCCTTTCCATTTTTTACGCTATCCTAGGACGACTATTCCAGATCACAGCCAGACTTCTTTTCTAAGCGGAGACCTCCACCTTAAGTAAAGGCAGCTGGAACAGCCAGCAACCGAATACAACAACTCCTTCCGCATCCATATAGGCATCCCCTGATCAACTTGCGCGCTAATAGCCTCAAGCACGGCGGCAAGTCTGATACCTAGCCCCACCTCAGGATCAATACCCTGATCAGGATCATCATCTTAGGCCCATAGTACCATCAACAGCATCCACAAACCATGTGCTACTTCAAATACTCAGCTGAAGTTCTGCACAGACTAAGGAACATCAACACCACATTGCCATCTTCCATACAAAAAATACTTCAAAGAGAACAACTATTAAAAACCGGACGACAAGCAGCTCCCAACCACAGGAAGACATCTACTCGACCACTACAATTAGATTGCGCCTTGATTAACGCCAGGTCTGCAGTCAAACATAGACTGGAAGTACACGACTTCATCATCGAGAACAATGTAGATTGTCTCTTCATCACCGAAAGCTGGTTAACCTCTGACTGCAACACCATCCTCACCGAATTGGTGCCGGAAAACTACAGGATCCTAACCGAACACCGGATAGGGAAAAAAGGAGGAGGCCTAGCAGTGATCTTTAAAGGTCACCTGGATCTCACTAAACCATCATCTCAGAACCCAGTGTCTTTTATGGAAACCCTGACGCTACATTTTCAACCAACACCCCATGACACCACTCATATTCTACTGTGCTACAGACCACCGGGACCAAAGTCCAATCTTCTTTCACCCCTCACGGAAATCTTTGCAATGCACACCCTAAAATTCAAAAATTTCCTGGCACTCGGAGATTTCAACCTTTGGGCAAATGAGCCTAAAGACCCCATCGCGACTGCCTGCATCAATCAACTAGAAGAACTGGGTCTACAGCAACTGATAAAGACTCCCACGCATGGGTCAGGACACACCCTGGACCTCATTTTCAAACAGAACATCGACGTCAACATATGCGACAACATAACTCTGCCATGGACGGATCACCACGCCATCAAATTCAAAATCACTACCAACATCACCAACGCAAAACAGAAACCTGTAACAACGCACTGGACCAGATCGCATAAAAAACTGTACTCCGAAGCCTTCAAAACCACTCTGTCCAAAAAAATATCTACAATAACCTTAAACCACTCTACGGAGGAAACACTCAACTCCCTGAACAAGGCATTACTGCAATCAGCAGACTCGGTAGCACCAAAACGCAGGGCTCTCATCAGGAAGAAAAATGCTGGATGGTTTAATAGCTCCCTCTCCGTACTAAAGCAAGAACGCAGAAGAGCGGAAAGAACATGGAGAAGAAATCCCACCGAGGAAAACCTATTTAACTACAAAGGTCTGACAGAGAATTATCGGAAAGCAATCTTCAAAGCCAAAAAGGATCACTTCTCATATACAATCTCAACGGCCGCAAACCAACCACGGGAACTGTTTAAACTGGTTAATCAATCAATGAATCCGGTGTGCCTAGAACCCCCAGAAAGCGAATCCCAGGATTACTGTGACACACTGTCAGATTTTTTCATCGATAAAGTCAAAACCATCAGGGAAACAATTTGTCAGAAGAAAACATCCGACCTCAGCCAGCAAATACATAAAGAGGATGTCCGCACCAACATACCGCAACCGCCAAAATTTTCACTATCCCCAATTACCGTAGACACCGCAAAAAACATCATTAATAAACTGCGTGACAGTACCTCACCTATTGACATCATCCCCACAAAACTACTGAAAGAATGCTCCGACATCGTGGCTCCAACCATAACCCACCTCATAAACCGATCATTCCACGAAGGGATTGTTCCCAGCATCCTCAAACAAGGCATCGTCAAACCTCTACTCAAGAAACCAAACCTGGACCCTCAGGATCCAAACAACCGTAGGCCAATTACAAGCCTCAACACCATTTCTAAGATCATGGAGAAAGCTGTAGTACATCAGCTACAACTTCACCTGGATACTCACAAACTCCTGGACCCGCTGCAATCAGGCTTCCGCCCGGGTCATGGAACAGAAACAGCTCTCCTCAAGATTTGGGATGACGCCCTCGAAGCGGCAGATGACGGAGAGCCGTGTCTCCTCGTACTGCTAGACCTAAGTGCAGCGTTTGATACAGTAGATCACAATACTCTACTCGTCCGCCTCACAGAAGTAGCCGGAGTCCAAGACATAGATCTCCATTGGTTCGCGTCCTTCCTAGGAAATCGGTCACAGACAGTGAAACTAGGAAAATTCCTCTCCGAAACTCGGGCAGTCACCTGCGGAGTCCCTCAAGGCTCTCCGTTGTCACCCGTTCTCTTCAACATTTACATTCGCCCACTCCTTCAAATCATCAGATGCTCAGATCTCTGCTTCCACTCTTACGCTGACGACACGCAACTTTATTTCCGGATCAATGGAAAAAAAGATCACCAACAACAACTTGAAAACTGCCTCAAATCAATAGAGGACTGGATGACCACCAACTCCCTCCAGCTGAACCAATCAAAGACAGAGCTTCTTATCTTACACCCAAATCATAAGCCCGCAACCAAAACCTCCTGGTCTCCACCAACCGTCTTTGGGCAGACTATCTCCCCAAAGACCAAAGCCAAGAGTCTCGGGGTTATTTTAGACGCACAAATGTCAATGGATGCGCAAATAGGAGCAGTAGTCAGTCGATCTCACCATCTGCTGCGCATGCTTCGCAGACTCATCCCTTTTATCCCAAAGAATGACAAAGCAGTGGTAGTTGGAACAATCATTAATTCACGACTGGACTACGCAAACTCGCTTTACATAGGATTACCACAATATCAACTTGCGCGATTACAACTGATCCAAAACACGGCGGCAAGGCTGATAACAGGAAAAAAACCCTGGGAATCCATTTCTCCTTCACTGAGGAGCTTACATTGGCTAACTGTAAAAAATCGGATCACGTTCAAGACCCTTTGCCTCACCCACAAATGCGTGCATAGAGAAGCTCCGCAATACCTAATGGAGAAAATAAATCATTACACACCAAACCGCAGTCTTCGATCAGCCAACAAAAACCTCCTCCTCGTGCCCAAAGCCCGGTATAAATCCAAGGGGGATCGGAGATTCGCTGTCCAAGGGCCTCGGCTATGGAATGCTCTACCAATAAACATCCGCCTGGAAGAAAATCACCTGGCTTTTAGGAAAAAACTCAAGACCTTCCTCTTTTAGCAGATGATCAAAGCTCGCCACAGCGCCTAGAGGCGATTCAGTTCGCATTGTGCGCTATATAAGTATTTCATTCATTCATTCATTCAGATCCCAGCCCCCCTGTTTGAAATGGTAAGGGGGTACAAAAGTACCCCTACCATTTCACAAAGAAAGTGTAAAAGAATGTTAAAAAAAACACACACCGTTGCAAAAGTCCTTTATTAAAAATAATTTTTTTTTTAAAAAGTTTCCAGTGGTGGTAGTCCACTCTTGCTATCCAGTGACGGATGATCATCTCTCTGGGGTCCAATGATGGCTGATCTGATCCTGTGATGGGTTATCTCTCCCTCCAGCGCAGCACATCCATCCTCTGTCTTCACTGGCGGAGACACTGCGGGGATCCCGGCAGCCTGACATTTCTTATTTGAGGAGGGCAGGGCCACCCGTCACCTGACCCTGCCCCTCTCTGACGCAAGTGGGAAAGCCTGGCTTCCCCAATGACGTGTGGGTGACCCCGCCCCCCTCTGATGTAATGCAGATTTCCGTTAAATCAGAGGGGACGGGGTCACCACACGTCATTTTTTTTTTAATTGACGCAGGGTTCCCCTTAATATCCATACCAGACCTGAAGGGCCTGGTAATTGAATTCGGGGGAACCCCACATTTTTTTTGTTTTTTTTATCAATGACTTTCAATGACTGTTCTCTGTATTATGGGGAGCCGACAATTCATTATAGCCGCGAGTGATTTTAAATGATTTTTTTTCCTGCAGAAATGACACTTTGTGCAGGGACAGTTCTAAGCATGGGAAACATGCGCCCTTTTACAGGCATACTATAGACACCCCCCAGGGATACGAAATTTAAAGGAATATTACACTTTTATTGTTTCACTTTAAGCATTATTAAAATCACTGCTCCCAAAAAAACTTCAGTTTTTAAAACTTTTTTTGCATTGATTCATGTCCCCTGGGGCAGGACCCAGGTCCCCAAACACTTTTTAGGACAATAACTTGCATATTAGCCTTTAAAATTAGCACTTTAGATTTTGAACGTTCGAGTCCCATAGACTTTAATAGGGTTCTAAAGTTCACACGAAGTTTAGGTCTGTTTGCAGGTTCTGGTGCGAACCGAACCTTGGGGTGTTCAGCTCATCCTTATTAGAAACTGTACACACTGTATTATATACTGTGTACACCACCTGCACTGTATTATGTACCGTACACTGGCTGCACTGTATTTTCTGCGTAAACCACCTGAAGTTTATTAGAAACTGTACACACTGTATTATATACTATGTACACCGCCTGCACTGTATTATGTACTGTACAGCGGCTGCACTGTATTATATACCGTGTTCACCGCCTGAAGTGCATTAGAAACTGTAAACACTCTATTATATACTTTTCGACTTCACACTCCACACCAATTCTGACAGGGCGGCTGCTCCAATTGTGCCTCCAGAGCTGTGTCCTCACCCTACTGACCCTCTTGGGACGTTCTGATACACACTGTGACCAATGTTATGCCGGATCACCTTCCACACTAATGATGCATTTTTTTTTCACTATCAATCTTGTAAGTGTTTTTAATCCCTTTAGGGATATTTTAATAGTTTTATATACTGCACTTAGAGGTGCTTTTTTTCTGTTTTTGTTGTTATTAGAGTCTGCTCTCCTCCTTGATTGCTGCCCTAAGTGTTAGAAGATACTCCAATGGTTTAAATTCCTCCATTTACAATACAGACTATAATCTGCTCAGGCCTGTTACTCAGAGCGCCTTTAAACATTTTTTTCTGGATCTGCTTGAAGAAGGATGGGCTGCATGGTAGAGTGGCCAGAAGAAAGCCATTACTACGCAAATGCCACAAAGTATCCCGCATACAATACACCAAACAGCACAGAAACAAACCTCAAACCTTCTGGCACAAAGTTATTTGGAGTAATGAGACCAAAATGTAGCTTTTTGGCCACAACCATAAACGCTACATTTAGAGAAGAGACAACAAGGCCTATGATGAAAGGTACACCATTCCTGCTGTGAAACACGGAGGTGGATAGCTGATGTTTTGGGGATGTTTGAGCTACAAAGGCACAGGAAATTCAGTCAAAATTGATGGCAAGATAAATGCAGTATGTTATCAAAAAATAATGGAGGAACATTTGCATTCATTAGCCAGGAAGCTACGCATGGGATGTACTTGAACATTCCAATATGACAATGATCCAAAACACAGGGCCAAGTCGACCTGCCATTGGCTACAGCAGAATAAAGGGAAGGTTCTGGAGTGGTCATCCCAGTCTCCTGACCTCAATATCATTGGGCCACTCTGGGGAGAACTTAAACATGCAGTTCATGCAAGACAGCCCAAAAATTTACAGGAACTGGAGGCTTTTTGACAAGAGGAATGGGCAGCTTCACTATCTGAGAAGATAAAGAGCCTCATCCACAAATACCACAAAAGACTTCAAGCTGTCATTGATGTTAAAGGGGGAATTACATGATATTAAGATCTGGGGTATGTAAACTTTTGATTAGGGTCATTTGGGTAGTTTCTGTTGTCATTATGATTTAAAAAGAGTAAACACAGTTGATTAATAATAAATGGCTTCAGAAAAACACTAACCATGATTGAAAGAAAAGTTTTTGTGTTATTATTCCCATTCTCTAAAAAATGGCCAAGAAATCATAAATTCAGGTTGTGTAAACTTATGAGCACAACTGTAGTCTACACTGAATGCAGAGAACAGTCAAACAAGCCAGGTGTTTCTATCCTTTCTCACCAACCCAACTCCCATTTGTTGAAACCCCACACCCATGCAAAACTTTATCAGCAGCCTGTCACTCTTATTGAGACCCTTGGAAAAACGCAATATCATCTCAGCTACCCCTCACTCATCAAAAAAAAACTAGAAAACTCAGAAAACTAGACTGAGGAACTTGCGACCATTGCAATATCATCTCTGCAGGCCAGACTGAGACCCTTGCAACCATGCAATATTGTTTCAAAAACTAACATCACACACATTGAGACCCTTGTAACCACACAATATCGTCTCAGCAAACCAGACTGAGGCCCTTGCAACCATGCAATATCGTCTCAGCAGACCAGACTGAGACCCTTGTAATCACGCACTTTCGTTTCAGCAGCCTAAACACTCATAGTGACCTTCGCAACCATGCAACGTCATCTCATCTCCAGTAGCGTTAAACATTCGGGGCACAAACCAACTAACAAAAACACCACAAGGGCACTCAATCAGCCTTGCATACACATAGCCACATCCAATTATACATTTACACCATCTACAGTGGCATACCAGCTACTCATCATCCTCGCTGTCTTTTCCCCAGGTCAGTCGAGTTCAGCTTTTTCATCCTACACCAGGTTGGTCGTTTCTCCCCAGGTAAAAAAAACAAAAAACATGGCAAGGGTAGGTAATTTTGCTTCTCAGCTAAAGGAACATATATATCACCCTTATGTCACCCTCATCCAGGTTTCCGGTTGACCCAGTCTCCATCCGTGCCAGGACCTCGATGCTAGGGCATCACTCAGGTCTGTAGTTCACGGATCTTTCTCCAAAAACTCTGTCTTTGTGCCCCCACTTGCTTTCAGCCCAATATTACATCTCTTCATAACATTTGCACCCCTTTATTTTTCTTACAGTCTAAGTTATGTCACAGGCAGTCAGTGATGACCTCACACCCATTCCACTGTCTACCCTCTACTGGCTCAGAGAGCTGCAGACTGCAGTTCCTCTGCACATGGACCAATCCCAAGATCATAGCTGAGCTTAGATGCAAGGGCATCCCCTACCCTGCTATGGCCAAGAAGGCAGAGCTCTTCAGGCTACTCTTCCCCCCGACAGCTGCTACAGGACCCAGCGCCCATTAGGCATCCCACAGTCCATATCTGTGGCCATCTCTCAGCTGCACTCTATGATCTCCTCACTGTCTACAACAGTTACTGACGTGCAGACCAGTCATGGTCACGGCGCTGGCATCCCCTCCTGCAGGTACACCAGATTCTTTTTCTCCCTGTTTTCCTTATCCCTGTCAGCGTCAGGAAGGACATAAATTTAGCATCTCTACTGATGTGGTCGACAACAGAGCATACGCCTGGGGGGACGGAGGTCATCAAGCCAAAAGACCCCAGGCTCAGCTCTGCTCAGCCGCCCCCAGCAGGAGGGAAGAGCTGGACCTTTATCTCCATTCAGTCACAGATTTATGGTACAAGTATGGAGGGCATGCCTTTTATGACTACCACCGCTCATTTCCGGCCAAGGCACCCGCTTCCACTCACCGCTGTGCACCATTTGCCAGTCCGCTACCCACATGACAAATTGGTGCTCTTAGGCAACCACAAGGCGCCCCTTCTACCCTCCTTTCTCCTCTGGCACCAGTCAGGGCCCCCCGGCCTCCGGTCAGCCATGACTAGTGGATAGACTAGGACGGCCTATCCTTTCTCTATGAGGAGCCCCCATTTGCAACTTTAATCACGGCAGACACTTCCATAGCCAGTGCAGGCTATTCCATATTTGAACAACATGCCATAAAGCTCACCCAAACACCACCTGTCAAGTCAAACAGTCCTGACTAGGCCACATAGATGTCAGTTGGTTGGGGTTCTATCTCTCTACACACCCCTCTCCCTCACTGACTATATTATTGGTGCACAGCTTCACAGAAGGGTTCCACACCAGCAGTGGCGTCATTAGGGTTGGTGTCACCCGGTGCGAAAAAAATTGGTGTCACCCCTCCACCAACTATAGTCCCCCCTCAGTACAGTATAGATTCCCCTCCCTCAATACGGACCACCCTCCATCACTATAGACCCCCCTCGCTCAGTATAAACCTCCCCCCTCACCCTCAGTACAGACACACCTTCAGTGCCGACCCCTCCATCAGTACAGACACCCCACCTCGGTGCAGACCCCCCATCTGTACAGACATCCCCACCTCAGTAAAGACACCCCCACCTCGGTGCAGACCCCCCCATCGGTACAGACACCCCCACCTCAGTACACACACACCCACCTCAGTGCAGACCCCCCCCAGAATTACAGACACCCCCCTCAGTGCAGACCCCCCTCAGTACAGACACCCCCCCTTGGTGCAGACCTCCCTCAGTATAGACACCCCCCTCAGTGCAGACTCCCTAGTGCAGGCCCCCCCCCAACAGTACAGACACCCCCCCTCAGTGCAGACCCCCTTCAGTTACAGCCCTACCTTAGTGCAGACCCCCCAGCAGTACAGACACCCCCAGTGCAGACCCCCCTCAGTACAGACACCCCCCTCCGTGCAGACCCCTGTGCAGACACCTCCCTCAGTGCAGACCCCCCCAGTGCAGACCCCCCAGTGAAGACCCCTTCAGTGCAGACCCCCTCAGTGCAGACCCCCCTCCGTGCAGACCCCTGTGCAGACACCCCCCCAGTGCAGACACCCCCAGCAGTACATACTTACATACCTCAGAACAGCAGACAATCATACACACACAGCAGTGTGTGTACCTGGGGCTCGGCTCCTCCTCCTCTGTGGATGTAAACAGAGAGGAGGGGGAGGCGGCTTCGTTACGCTCCCGGCTGAGGGCGTTGTTAGCGGTGGCACCACCCCCCGCACCCGCCTAGCAACGCTATGGCACACCAGCCTCATCACTTTAACCCTCACTACACACAAATGTAGGAACCTCCAGTCAGCAGCCATCAACACACAAGCAATTGATTCCTTACTACAGTCAAAAGTAAAAAAAAAACTTTATTATTGGCCCCTTCCCACAGTCACCTTTCCCAGACTGGAGAGTCAGCCCTATTGGGCTTGTCAAGGGCAAGTTCAGTAATAAACTTTGCTTAGTGTTTGACTTGTCTGCGCCTCATTCTTCTCACATTCCGAGCCTGAATTCTCTGATTCCCTCCAAGGAGTTTTCCCTCAAGTACACCTCAGGTGACCTGGCCATTCAAGCCATCATTGGGACAGATCTGATGCATTCAAGCTCCTCCCTATCGAACCGTCCCTCTGGCGGTGTCATGGTATTAAGTAGAGGGAGTCCTACTACTTCTCCACCAAGTTGACCTTCAAGTCCAAGAACAGCCGTGGCTGTTCAACGTCTTCGCTCAGGCCCTTCTGTCTCACTAGGCCCGCTGTCACGCGGTCATCCACTTCCTTGATGACTTCCTGCTTATCGAGCAACCAAAGGCACACCCCCTGGCAGATCTAGACAAGTTAACCAGTTAAGGACTGCCGCCTGTAATTATACTTCGGCACAATGGCACGGACAGGCACAAGCACATACCCGTACGTGCCTGCCTTCCAGCCGGTGGAGGGTCCGATCGGACCCCCTCCCGCTGGCTGCAGTGGTCCATTTCGCTTCAGGAGCGATCGAGGATGAGGGGATGGCCATTGGTTTCTGGCCATCCCCTCGTGATCGATCCTGGTGAATGAGAAGCTTCCCCTGCCTGTGTAGTGTAAACACAGGCAGGAGGAAGTGATGTCACTCTCCTCTTGGCGGTCTTTTTGACCAGACGGCGAGGAGAGAAGACATCATAGTAAGTGCACCAACACTAAACTGACAGGTAGGTATACATAGGCACACTTTTCACCCCAGTCACCACCTGATCACCCCCCAATCACCCCCTGCCCCCCCTGCCAGTCACAGTGTCACTGATTGCAGTGATCATGTCAGGAACCATGAAACAGACAGAGATAGAAGTACAATCAAAACACACTTGTTTATTAATAAAAATAAAAAGGTAAATAGGAAAAAGCGTAGTCAAGCATAGTCAGAGTCCAGTAGCCAGATCGGGTAGTCAGCCAGTCCAAAGTTCATAAACCAGATCAGGTAATCAGCCAGGCCAGAAGTCAGGGATCCAAGGAGAGAAACTGCAAGCAGGATAGAAGCCAGGATGAATGTCAGCAAGCCAGTCTTGAAACAAACAGCAGGAGATGGTTCCTAGTGATGTGACCAACGCAAAGGCAAAGGAAAGAGTGAGCTGGAAGGCTTTAAATAGTCAGGTCAGACGAGCATCATCGGGAACAGCTGGTAACTGTGGAAAGAGAAGAGAGCTGGCAATTAGCCGACAGCTGAGCGGCCAGCCCAGGGGAGGAAGGCCTAAGCCAGCCCTGACAGATCATTTATTTACTGATCACTGCATTTAGTGTCAGTTGTTATTGTAAAAAGTGTCAGGGCAGTTAGTGTTAGGTCCAGGGTAGCCCCCTACCCCCCAATAAAGGTTTAACCCCTTGATTGCCCCCCAGGTAACCCTTTCACCCCCTTTTTCCAGTGCCACTAAGCCATAATTTTTCTGATCGCTGCATTAGTGTCAGGCCGCGTACACACGCGCGGACTGTTCGCCCAACTTTGTCCGTCCAACAGTTTCGGCAAACAGTCCGCTCAAAATTAGCATGGACGGACATGCCCACACACGACGAACGAACAGTTTGCTGAAACCGTGCGCGATGACGTGAACGGCACGTACGACGGGACGAAAAATACGACGTCCTATACACTGCATTATAACTTTCGGCGTGTAAATCCTTTCTGAGCATGCGCGGAACTTAGTTTGACGCACAAGCCTACACACGGGCGGACTGTTCGCTCAAACAAGGTTTCAGCGGACAGTTTTACGGAATTTCCGAAAAACCTTGTTCGTCAAACTGTCCGCTGAAACTGTCCGCTGAAAGCCCACACACGAGCGGACTGTCCACCCGTGTGTACGCGGCCTCACTGGTGCCGCTAGGTAGCTAGTTATTTTTTAGGTTCACCGCCAGGTTTTTATAGCGTTAGGTACCCCCATATACAACCTAATAAAGGTTTTAACCCCCTGACTGCCCCTAGGGTTATCCCTTTCACCAGTGATCACGTATAAGTGTCACTGGTGATGCTGGTTAGCCAGTTAGTTATTTAGTTATTTAGGTTCCCCGTCAGGTTTTTATATAGCGTCAGGTACCCCCATATACTACCTAATAAAGGTTTTAACCCCCTGATTGCCCCTAGTTAACCCTTTCACCAGTAATCACCGTATAAGTGTTACGGTGACGCTGGTTAGTTAGTTTGCTTTTTATAGCATCAGGGCATTCGCCATTTACTACCCAACAAAGGTTTAACCCCCTGATCACCCGGCGGGTGTTATCAATTAGGTTTTAGGGTCAGATAGGGTCTGCGTCGCCCCAGGCAGCGCTAGGTTAGTGCCAGTACCGCTAACATCCACGCGCAAAGCATACACCTCCCTTAGTGGTATAGTATCTGAACCAATCAATATCTGATCTGATCAGATCTATACTAGCATCCCCAGCCCACCCAAGTGCAGCATCGATCGATCACTGTAACTTACAAAACACTAAACGCATAACTGCAGCATTCGCAGAGTCAGGCCTGATCCCTGTGATCGCTAACAGTTTTTTTTGGTAGCGTTTTATACAGTCGCTGACAGCCTAGGTGCTTTTTTACCTGTGAATCTCACTAGTGTACCACTAAATTTAGAGCCCAAAATGGCAAATCGAAGGTACACTAGTGAAGAGGCCTACACGTTTCTGAGCATGACAGATAGTGAAGAGGAAGTCACTCATCTGTCAGATTCAAGCTCAGTGAAATAAAAAATGAATGCCCTTAGAAATCCTGAAGGCGTGCTTGGTTTTCAGGGTCCCGTACGCAGCTAGGCTCCCAAAAAGTCCCACACATGTGGTATTCCCGTACTCAGGAGAAGCAGCAGAATGTATTTTGGGTTGTAATTTCACATATGCCCATAGCATGTGTGAGCAATATATCATTTAGTGACAACTTTGCGCAAAAAAAAAATAAGTTTGCAATATTCCCACAACTTGTGGCAAAATATAAAATATTCCATGGACTCAACATGCTGCTCAGCAAATAGCTTGTCTACTTTCCAAAATGGGGTCATTTGGGGGGGTATTGTGCTATTTTGGCATTTTATGGCCTTCGAAACTGTGATAGGTAGTGAGGAGTGAAATCAAAAATTTGCACCCTTAGAAATCCTGAAGGCGGTGATTGGTTTTCGAGGTGCCGTACGCGGCTAGGCTCCCAAAAATTCCCACATATGTGGTATCCCCGTACTCAGGAGAAGCAGCAGAATATATATTTGAGGTTCAATTCCACATATAACTATGGCATGTGTGAACAATATATCATTTAGTGACAACTTTTTGTAAACATTTTTTTTTTTTGTTATTATTCGATCACTTGGGACAAAAAAAAAAAATATTCAATGAGCTCAACATGCCTCTCAGCAATTTCCTTGGGGTGTCTACTTTCCAAAATGGGGTCATTTGGGGGGGGGGGGGGTTTGCACTGCCCTGTCATTTTTGCACCTCAAGAAATGAGATAGGCAGTCATAAATTAAAAGCTGTGTAAATTTCAAAAAATGTACTCTAATTTGTAGACGCTATAACTTTTGCGCAAACCAATAAATATACGCTTATTGACATGTTTTTTACTAAAGACATGTGGCTGAATACATTTTGGCCTAAATGTATGACTAAAATTTAGTTTATTCGATTTTTCTTATAACAAAAAGCAGAAAAGATCTTTTTTTTTCAAAATTTTCGGTCTTTTTCCATTTATAGCGGAAAAAATAAAAATCGCAGAGGCAATCAAATACCATAAAAAAGAAAGCTCTATTTGTGGGAAGAAAAGGACGCAAATTTAATTTGGGAACAACATTGCATGACCGCGCAATTACCAGTTAAAGCAGTGCAATGCGGAATTGTAAAAAGACCTCTGGTCCTTAGGCTGACAATTGGTCCGGGGCTTAAGTGGTTAAGAATACTTTTCAACAACCTCAACATGCCCATAGCTGAGCACAAAGTAGAAGGCCTGGCACATTCCATTACCTTTTTAGGTGTCACTCTGGACACGCAAGCTATGCAAGCTAGCCTGCCTCTGCACAAACTAGTTTATATCAACTATCCACAACTCCACCCAGTCGCAAGGGTGCACCAGGATGCCAGGAGGCAGTTACAGTCCTTACTAGGGATGCTGAACTTTGCAATGAGGATTATTCCTCAAGGAGGGTCATTCATATCATGGCTTTTAGTCTTTCTCACACCAGTACAAGACCCAGACTGGATTCTCAAACTACATCAAGCAGCAGTAGCAGATTTGGCTATGTGGGATGAGTTCCTTACTAGGGATGGGTGAACGGTTCGGCGAAGATCGAACAATATGCAGTGTTTTGGGCAAATTCGAAAGCCGCCGGAAAAAACTTTAAAGTCTATGGGACACAAACATGAAAAATCAAAAGTCCTCATTTTAAAGGCTTATATGCAAGTTATTGTCAGAAAAAGTTTTTCAGACCTGGGTCCTGCCCCAGGGGACATGTATCAATGCAAACTTTTTTTTAAAATGGATGTTATTTTGGGAGCAGTGATTTTTGCAATGCTTAAAGTGAAACAATAAAAATGAAATATTCCTTTAGATATCATGCGGGGGTGTCTATAGTATGCCTGTAAAGTGATGCATTTTTCCCCTGTTTACAACAGTACCACAGCAAAATGACATTTCTAAAGAAAAAATTGTCATTAAAAAAGATTGCCACTGTAATAAATTTTCGGGTCTCGGCAATATAAATAAAATGAATTGAAAAATCCATTACCAGGCCCTTTGGGTCTGGTATGAATGTTAAGGGTAACTCTGAACCAAAAAAAAAATGCGTGGGGGTCTGCCCAAAATCCATACCAGGCCCTTCAGGAGTTGACATCAACCTGTTTCAGACTAACAACGCCTGGTGCCCAGTGACGGTCCTTGACCGACTACTGTCTACTGTCTGTCTGATCTGATGGTAACCCATTGCTACACTTTCTAACCACCCTCCTGAGTGGTAGTGAGTTTATCAAGAATGTCAGGATCCTCCTAAGCAACTTGGGCTTCAACCCCAGTCAGTTCTCTGGACATTTCTTCTGGATTGGAGCAGCCTCAGCTGCCTCCCAAAACAGAGTACCAGACCATGTAATCAAGAAACTAGGCCAATGGAAGTCCGCTTGTTTTGCCACATACATCCCAAATCCTCAGGAAGAAATGGTACAAGCCTTCACTAAGCTGGCTCAATAACCACAAGAAATCAATAAAGAGTTATTTCCCTATCTGAGTCTTTTGCCCCCTTTTCTTGGCATACCGACCAGACCACCAAGGCACAATTCAGGTCTATTTATGTTGTAAGTATTGTCGCGTGATTATGTAATCCACATCTCTCCTGGTCATAGGGACATGACCATAAATAAGAAGGCCAGTATGGTGGCCTGAATTTACGGGAGGAGCTCGGAGGGTATTTTAGCAGCCCACTCGCCCATGCTCTTTGTCGGTTTCAGTGCATGATACCCTCCCGCTCTTCCCTTTTTTCAGGTTGCTTCTCAAAACATCCTTCTTCACAAACTACCCATTACTTGTCTTCTGTAGCCCCCCTTTTCTTGGCATACTAACCAGACCACCAAGGCACACTTCAGGTCCATTTATGTTTTAAGTCTTATCGCGTGTTTATGTGATCCACATCTCTCTCGGTCATAGGGCCACAAAGTGAAGTATATTATATACTGTACACTGCCAATGTATATATAGTTTACACTTAATGTAGAGTATATGTATATATATATATATATATATATATATATATATATATATATATATGTACAGTGTCTAGCAAAAGTGAGTACACCCCTCACATTTTTGTAAATATTTTATTATAAAACTATTAATGTGACAACAGTGAAGAAATTTAACTTTTCTACAATGTAAAGTAGTGAGTATACAGCTTGTATAACAGCGTACATTTGCTGTCCCCTCAAAATAACTCAACACACAGTCATTAATGTCTAAACCGTTGACAAAAGTGAGTACACACCTAAGTGAATATATCCCAATTGGGTCCAAAGTTTCAATATTTTGTGTGACCACCATTATTTTTCAGCATTGCCTTAACCCTCTTGGGCATGGAGTTCACCAGAGCTTCACAGGTTGTCACTGGAGTCCTCTTCCACCATGACACATCACAGAGCTGGTGGATGTTAGAGAACTTGCGCTCCTCCACCTTCTGTTTGAGGATGCCCCACAGATGCTCAATAGGATTTAGGTCTGGAGACATGCTTGGCCAGTCCATCAGCTCAGCTTCTGGACCCTCAGCTTCTTTAGCAAGGCAGTGGTAGTTCTGTTTTGGGTCGTTATCATGTTGGAATACTGCCCTGCGTCCCAGTCTCCAAAGGGAGGGGATCATGCTCTGCTTCAGTATGTCACAGTACATAAAACAAGGTTATAACCGATTATTGGTGAAACACCCAAGTGGATTGGCGCCACATCCCAGAATAAAAATATATCAAAAATTGGTGGTGAATAGGTATTTTAACGGTGCAAAAAGTAGACAAAAGTTGCAACCATAATGTTTAGAAAAATCACTTAATTTTTTATAAATTTAAAGTTTAAAAGCACATGTAAACAATAATTAGTATGAAAATAGGCAGGAATTCATATAAATGGTGGTCAAAACAAGCAGGTCATATAGAGAAAAAAATGGATTGCACATTATCCCGACATGTTTTGCTGTGATGCTTCTTCAGGGGATGTACAGATTTAAACCATGATTTCAAGAATAACTGTACAGATATGGAAACAAAAATTGTACAAATGAACATAAATTCATATAGTAAATCAATATAATACATATAACAAAAAAAATCATCAGAACATGTGTATGGCATTACACAAATCCCACTTACCCCACGACTGACTCCACCCTGAACAACCACTGCCAAATGACAGGACTGAAACCAAGTCCCCCAAGGAAGAGTGTCTCATATGGTCATAAAGGACACACAAGGGCCTGGCTACATAAAAAAAAAAAAAGAAAGGTTTACAATCATAGAGAGTGCAAAAGAAAATACAGGCAAAAAAAACCCTAAACTTGCTGTGCAAGAAAACACAGCAAACTGAGACACACAAAAGTGATATACTTACTTTAAACCAAAAATATACAAACATGAAATGGAGGGCAGACTTGAAGATATTGAATAATGTATCTTTCTTGAGGTGAACAACTGAAAAATTAAACAAAGAAGGGGTGTGTAAGGATAGATGCTAAAAATAAGACTAATGTGGTAAATGATTCTAAAGTGATCTTCAGTAGCTTGGGAAATAATGCAAAAATACTATATAGGAGTAAAAGTATAATAGTGCTGCCGAATCCAAACAGGCGTAAAAGGACTAATGTCTCAATATATGTATATGTTGTTTAACTGGAAATAGAGAGCCCAGAGTAAATAAGCATATATAGATATATACATCTATAAAAAAAGATACAAATACGCAGAATAAGTATGAGCTTACCGAATGATTTGAACAGGTTATTGTAGTCTAGCCCTCCGGTTCTGGCAAACAAGATGCCAGAAAGACCTCTTAAGTAGTGTCCTCCATCAAGTCGGCATCTGACGTCACCGGCTCAATGTGGACGTGTGAACGTCAATGCGCATGCTCAAGGACCAAATCAGTCCACTCAACTACAAGACCCATAAGGCCGTGCGGCCGTGGCCTGTGGGGCCCTGCACCAACCGACTCAGCCAGTGGGTGGTCATAGGGCACAAGAGCCTCCCACATCAGGCCATGGACCGACAGGAAAGGACAGGAAAGGAGGAGATGGATGTAAAGGCCTGTGCTGGTGGAATAAGCAAAGACAGGAAAGCTGAAAATGTTTGTCATGGTTGAGAAGGTCCCTGCCAGTATAAATCACTTGATGCCCTAGGTGTCCATACGACCAACAGGGACAGTCCCTTGGGGGAGATGAAGAGACCCGGCGGCAGTGAAGAAAGAGAGGAGGCAGAGGCGAGACAGCAGGACAATGGCAGACATAGCCTAAAGCGACCACCCACAGCCATAATCTGTCTGAATGTCACACAAATGTTTCACATAATAATAAAATAACAATGTTTAAGTAACCGAAAATAAAAAAAACAAGAAAAAACTAAAAATATCATCATCAAAAACAATAAATTTATATAGTAATATAATAAAGGACATTCAAAAAGAGGGAAACAGGGAAATCTTTTATTTGTTTTAAATCTTCTTTATTATTTTTCTTATAACAAATACATCAAACCATTACTTTCAATCTTAAAACATTTGGGGTTTACACATATACCCCAGTATCTTCACATTCATACATTCTTTTACATATCCATAATAACATTATATGTTGGCTCTAGAGGGGGGGGGTTTGTTGGGGCGGAGATGTTCTGTGGAGGAAAAAAAAAGAAAAAAAAAAAGGGGGAGAAAATTTTTGTGTTTATCCTTTCTCTTTCTATAACCTTCCTTTGGTGCATTATTTATACTTTGTGCGAGAAAGAGAAGAAAAAAAAAAAAAAAAAAAAATTTTTTTGTGATTGTGACATTTATTTTAATGTCTCCACATATGGTCATCTCCGCTCTTCCCCCCCCCCCCCCCCATGCCCTTTCCAACCCTTTTTCACTTCCATTTATCTTGAATCATACTACAAACAATAACAATACCACAAAACAACAAAATTTAACGGTTGTGGTTCGGTTCTCACTTCCCTCTTTCCCTTTCCCCCCCCCTCCCCCTTACCCTTTCTACAGTGCACCTTTGGGGGAAATCTTTTATAGGTTGAACATATACACTTAGAATAAACAAGGGGAAGGGAAAGGGGGAAGGGACGGGGGTACAAACACCAAACTCCTGGTGCTGGGTCTGAAGCCTAGGGGGGAAAGAAGGGACCAAATTCTGATAAAGCATATTAGAGAAAGGGCTTAAAGCTCAATCTTTAATTGAATCCTGGGAATACCTTGGCTCGGAGGTTATAGATCTAGTGGGCTTCAAGCTGAAGCAATGTCCTATCGACACTGCCTCTCGTGGAGCTCAGGGGAATTTGTTCAAGTGCTGTAAATTTAATTACATTAGAGTCAAAGTCATGGTGAATGCCAACTTGTCTTCTGATGGCAGTATCCATTTTTCTTTTCCCGATGGGTTAAATGTGGTCCTTTATTCATTTAAAAAAAGGTTGCTTGGTCTTTCCTATGTAGAAGCCACCACACAGACGCTGAGCCAAATAAATGATTCCTGGTGTCTGGCAGGTGACCCTAAACTTGATGGAATGCCAATTACCATTAGGAAGTTTAACTTTGGACTTTTTGTCAACAAATTGACCACATGGGAATGTGCCAAGGGTGGCACTGGGCCCAGATGGAGGTACATTGTCCAAATAACTATGTACAAGACGATCTTTTAATGAGGGAACACGTCTAAATGTTATTTCTGGAAATTCTCTAACGTATTTCTATACAATGGGATTGGCGGAAAGAAGTGTCCAAAATTGAATTAAAATCTGTCTAATTTCCATGTGTTGATTTGAATAACGAGTGATGACTCTTACTGTATTACCTTTAGTAGAACATTTAGTAGAAAAGATCAATGAATTTCTATCTAATACATTGATACGGTTATAGGCTTTTTAAGGCACCTGTGGCTATAGTCTCAAAGTTTTAATCTGTGGTATAGATCTTTAGCAGCCTTTTGAAAATCCAAGTCCTTGCTACAGTTGTGCTTGAGCCATAAATATTGGCTGTAAGGGATACTTTTCAAGAGTGGGTCTGGGTGGGAACTTGTGGCATGGAGAATAGTATTGTCCGCAGAGGGCTTTCTGTATAGGGAAGAATTCAGCTTTCCATTTACATCAATTGAAATTTCTAAATCTAAAAAGGTAATATTAGTTTGGCTGCAATTCATAGTAAATCTATGGTTGAAATCATTGATAGAGATCAACCCTAGAAATTGCCTTAGTTCTAACTCGGTTTCTGACCAAAAAATAAGTATGTCATCGATATAACGATGCCATGAGATGACGTTATCCAATAAATGAGCCAAATCATCTCTTAAAATTTCCATTTTTTTCCCACCCCCGGTACAGGTTGGCATACGATGGGGCGCATTTAGTCCCTATAGCAACCCCCTACACCTGGAGGCAGTGGGAAGAACCAAACAAAAAAAACAAACCAAAAAAATAAAAAAAATAAAAATTATGTTTCAAATATAGTCAAGTAAGTCAAGTACAAACTGACTTTACTTAAATGAAGAGGGACTTCTTTCATTTAGATGACTCTTGATTACTTCAATACCCTAGTTGTGAGGGATAGCATTGTATACATTTCTCAACATCAAGGGCCAAAAGCCAGGTGTTGGGAGTGAGGGTTATGCCCTCAATGGTTTTTAATAAATCAATTGTATCTTTGACGTAGGAAAAGAGTGAGGTCACACGTGGTAAAGATAACTATCCACCAGGGAGCTTGCATTTTCGGTGAGACTGGAGCAACCCGAAATAATCGGTCGTCCAGGAGGTTCAGTGAGGGACTTATATACTTTAGGTAAGGTGTAGAACATTGGGGTCTTAGGGTTCTTGATGTTTAGGAAGTGCCAGGTGTTTTGATCAATGATGCTGTTGATAGGCTTTGAGAATAATAGTACGGTATTTGATATAAAAATTATCAAGAACAGTTTTCGAGATGGGTCGGTACCAATCTAGATTTGACAAAATATTTTTACACATGTTCTCATATTGGAATAGTGCCATAATTACCAGGTTTCCCCCTTTGTCAGGAGGTTTAATTATTATTTTGGAGTTTGTTTGAAATGATTTAATGGCATCTTTTTGTTGTGTTGTGAGATTAGATGGTCCTGAGGAAGTGAAATTTAAGTCCTCAATAGCATTAGACGTTTGTTGGATAAAAGCCCAAATATTGGGATTACGTCAAAAGTGTAAAGTGTAAGCGCCAAGCATATGTGACTATAACTCTGAAGAAAGTGGCTCAAAGTGACAAAACTTCAAAAAACTAATGTGTACATATAACTATAACAAATTAATATGACATGACCCCAACTGTGGGGATAACCACAACATATAAAGAAAACAAAGTAGTAAATGTATAGGCAATAGAGTCCATATATCAATAAAACTAAACGTGCAGATGTGAGTCCCAGCAGACTTCGGTGACAATGAGAGTCCCACCTTACTGTGACATAACCCCAAATATGGGGATAACCATAAAGTATAAAGAAAACAAAGTGGTAAATATATAGGCAATAAAGTCCATATATTAATAAAACTAAAAGTGCAGGTGTGAGTCCCAATAAGCTACGGTATCAACGAGAGTCCCACTCTACTGTGACAAAAGGTAATTCCACCGCAGTGTAGCTCCCACCACCTTAAGAAGCACAGGCTTACCAGATGGAAATGACCCGAATTGACTTATATCTAAGGGGTCGGTAATGGCTTGTAATCCCAGCTACTGCGACTCTGGATTCAGCATTCCATCATTAAAGGGGTCCCAAAGCAAGTGGTTCATTCAATATGGCGGACTGCGTACAATCACCGTTTTTTTTGTAAAGACAGCTCCGGCATCAATTCAGGCATGAAAGTGAAAGGATAGAGCCGACATAGTATAATAACGTTTAAAAAAATTACTTTAATAGAAATAAAATATCAAACTCACATTTCCATTGTAATTAATGAGCATGTCAAAGGAAATAGGCAGTGGCGGAGTCTTCCCGACGCGTTTCGACCAACAGGTCATCATCTGGGGTGGGCTCCAACCACTGTTACACTGCCTTATATAGATAACACACAATAATGTGATTTGAATCCCCCCTGTGTGTCACACATACCTACTTCCGGTACGGGCAAGATGGCGGACCAGCGTGCTTTCCACGCCTCAGTCCCATTGCGTTCCACCCATACAATACAATGATAACATAAGAATCCCATATGAGTAGCAAATGCCCACTTCCGGTGTGGGCAAGATGGCGGCCCGGCGTGCGCTCCACGCCTCGGTCCCATTGCGTTCCACCCATATGGCTCAATAATGACAGAAGCCCTTGTAATGTAGAGGCCAATGTGATGTGTCCTATGATGATATGGGGCATGGAAGACAGGCGAAATCAGCCCAGTGTGGTGACCAAAAACATCCCACCAAATATGAACCCCATATCAAACCTGATGCCACAACAAACACCCGGAATCGGAAGTGCGCAAATGCTGGTCATTCCCGGGGATATACACACTACAAACAGTGTGTCTATTCCGATGGGATCAATGACGGCCGAGGACCACGCCCCCCGCCGCGCAGCCGTAAAGACACAAAGACATCCACAACCGGAAGTAAACAAACGTCACTTCCGGTGTAGTCTAAAAACGAGGCTTGGATATAAACCAGCCTTGCTACATACATACTAATACATAGAGGATGAGTACATGTTATGCAAACCACTACAATGGCAACCCTTAGTGTCCGGAAATGGAAATGCTACAGAACAAATGGGAGGAATACCTGAGATACTAATACCTTGAAAGAAATTATATAGTAAATATTATTTTAATTTTATTTTTGGAAAAAAAAAGATTAAAAACATATAAATCTAAAAACTGTGAAAAAAAAATAGAAAAAGCTGGAAATGAATCCTTAAATAGGACCGATCCTCTGCTATTATGTTATTATTATATTCTACTTAAAAAAATAAAATAATATTATACTCTAGTCAATAGTGGTTTATATATGCATATATATGACCAAAAAGCAATAAAGGGGAAGACCCAAAGAAAAAATCCTTGGCTCCAAATCAACTATTTATTGCTTCACAATATTAAATGAGTGGGGCACAGTTGATTGGTCCTCTCTCATGAGTAAAAAACCCAAGCTCTTAAAGAACTTCCCCTAAGTCTAAATTGTGTCCATCGAAGTGACACCCAAAAGAGCATACTCACAAAATCCCCCCCCAAAAAAAAGGAACAACCCAGTCTATAAAAAACTTTTAAGAGTCATCGATAAATGCATTGATGTCCCACTCCACATTCATTGTTGGGGCGGAGATGTTCTGTGGAGGAAAAAAAAAAAAAAAAAAAAAAAGGGGAGAAAATTTTTGTGTTTATCCTTTCTCTTTCTATAACCTTCCTTTGGTGCATTATTTATACTTTGTGCGAGAAAGAGAAGAAAAAAAAAAAAAAAAAATTTTTTTTGTGATTGTGACATTTATTTTAATGTCTCCACATATGGTCATCTCCGCTCTTCCCCCCCCCCCCCCCCCCCCATGCCCTTTCCAACCCTTTTTCACTTCCATTTATCTTGAATCATACTACAAACAATAACAATACCACAAAACAACAAAATTTAACGGTTGTGGTTCGGTTCTCACTTCCCTCTTTCCCTTTCCCCCCCCCTTCCCCCTTACCCTTTCTACGGTCCACCAGGGAGCTTGCATTTTCGGTGAGACTGGAGCAACCCGAAATAATCGGTCGTCGTCCAGGAGGTTCAGTGAGGGACTTATATACTTTAGGTAAGGCGTAGAACATTGGGGTCTTAGGGTTCTTGATGTTTAGGAAGTGCCAGGTGTTTTGATCAATGATGCTGTTGATAGGCTTTGAGAATAATAGTACGGTATTTGATATAAAAATTATCAAGAACAGTTTTCGAGATGGGTCGGTACCAATCTAGATTTGACAAAATATTTTTACACATGTTCTCATATTGGAATAGTGCCATAATTACCAGGTTTCCCCCTTTGTCAGGAGGTTTAATTATTATTTTGGAGTTTGTTTGAAATGATTTAATGGCATCTTTTTGTTGTGTTGTGAGATTAGATGGTCCTGAGGAAGTGAAATTTAAGTCCTCAATAGCATTAGACGTTTGTTGGATAAAAGCCCAAATATTGGGATTACGTCAAAAGTGTAAAGTGTAAGTGCCAAGCATATGTGACTATAACTCTGAAGAAAGTGGCTCAAAGTGACAAAACTTCAAAAAACTAATGTGTACATATAACTATAACAAATTAATATGACATGACCCCAACTGTGGGGATAACCACAACATATAAAGAAAACAAAGTAGTAAATGTATAGGCAATAGAGTCCATATATCAATAAAACTAAACGTGCAGATGTGAGTCCCAGCAGACTTCGGTGACAATGAGAGTCCCACCTTACTGTGACATAACCCCAAATATGGGGATAACCATAAAGTATAAAGAAAACAAAGTGGTAAATATATAGGCAATAAAGTCCATATATTAATAAAACTAAACGTGCAGGTGTGAGTCCCAATAAGCTACGGTATCAACGAGAGTCCCACTCTACTGTGACAAAAGGTAATTCCACCGCAGTGTAGCTCCCACCACCTTAAGAAGCACAGGCTTACCAGATGGAAATGACCCGAATTGACTTATATCTAAGGGGTCGGTAATGGCTTGTAATCCCAGCTACTGCGACTCTGGATTCAGCATTCCATCATTAAAGGGGTCCCAAAGCAAGTGGTTCATTCAATATGGCGGACTGCGTACAATCACCGTTTTTTTTGTAAAGACAGCTCCGGCATCAATTCAGGCATGAAAGTGAAAGGATAGAGCCGACATAGTATAATAACGTTTAAAAAAATTACTTTAATAGAAATAAAATATCAAACTCACATTTCCATTGTAATTAATAAGCATGTCAAAGGAAATAGGCAGTGGCGGAGTCTTCCCGGCGCGTTTCGACCAACAGGTCATCATCTGGGGTGGGCTCCAACCACTGTTACACTGCCTTATATAGATAACACACAATAATGTGATTTGAATCCCCCCTGTGTGTCACACATACCTACTTCCGGTACGGGCAAGATGGCGGACCAGCGTGCTTTCCACGCCTCAGTCCCATTGCGTTCCACCCATACAATACAATGGTAACATAAGAATCCCATATGAGTAGCAAATGCCCACTTCCGGTGTGGGCAAGATGGCGGCCCGGCGTGCGCTCCACGCCTCGGTCCCATTGCGTTCCACCCATATGGCTCAATAATGACAGAAGCCCTTGTAATGTAGAGGCCAATGTGATGTGTCCTATGATGATATGGGGCATGGAAGACAGGCAAAATCAGCCCAGTGTGGTGACCAAAAACATCCCACCAAATATGAACCCCATATCAAACCTGATGCCACAACAAACACCTGGAATCGGAAGTGCGCAAATGCTGGTCATTCCCGGGGATATACACACTACAAACAGTGTGTCTATTCCGATGGGATCAATGACGGCCGAGGACCACGCCCCCCGCCGCGCAGCCGTAAAGACACAAAGACATCCACAACCGGAAGTAAACAAACGTCACTTCCGGTGTAGTCTAAAAACGAGGCTTGGATATAAACCAGCCTTGCTACATACATACTAATACATAGAGGATGAGTACATGTTATGCAAACCACTACAATGGCAACCCTTAGTGTCCGGAAATGGAAATGCTACAGAACAAATGGGAGGAATACCTGAGATACTAATACCTTGAAAGAAATTATATAGTAAATATTATTTTAATTTTATTTTTGGAAAAAAAAAGATTAAAAACATATAAATCTAAAAACTGTGAAAAAAAAATAGAAAAAGCTGGAAATGAATCCTTAAATAGGACCGATCCTCTGCTATTATGTTATTATTATATTCTACTTAAAAAAATAAAATAATATTATACTCTAGTCAATAGTGGTTTATATATGCATATATATGACCAAAAAGCAATAAAGGGAAGACCCAAAAAAAAAATCCTTGGCTCCAAATCAACTATTTATTGCTTCACAATATTAAATGAGTGGGGCACAGTTGATTGGTCCTCTCTCATGAGTAAAAAACCCAAGCTCTTAAAGAACTTCCCCTAAGTCTAAATTGTGTCCATCGAAGTGACACCCAAAAGAGCATACTCACAAAATCCCCCCCCAAAAAAAAGGAACAACCCAGTCTATAAAAAACTTTTAAGAGTCATCGATAAATGCATTGATGTCCCACTCCACATTCATACCGAGTGGGGAGTGGGACTGGAGTTCATAGATCTAATAAGTCTCCAACCTAGAAACCCCTCTTGTAAGGGCCCCCCCTCGCCACGGTGGAGTGTACCTATCTATCACAACAAACTGTGTGCCCTGTGGGTCACTATTATGACATTCCCTATAGTGTCTTGGTACCGTATGTTTGGATACCTTGCTCTTAATCAGGGAAATGTGTTCACCTACTCTGGTGGAAAATGATCTTGTTGTGCGGCCAACGTACTGTTTCCCACATGGGCAAGTTATTAGACATGTGCAGAGTAAAATATTTCGTTTCGGAATTTCGTTTTCGTCCGAAAACTTAATTTATTTAGTTACTCCCGAAATTCGTTTTTATTTATTTTGTTTTTCGTTCAAAAATTGCATTCGTCCGAAAATCCACATGAATTACGGTCGAATCTGTCTTGGAAGGCTTATGGTGTCTGTCGAATGTATAAAGAAGATTCGACGGAGCTAGTATATAGCATACTTTAGAACCCTATTAAAGTCTATGGGACTCCAACGTTCAAAATCTAAAGTGCTAATTTTAAAGGCTAATTTGCAAGTTACTGTCCTAAAAAGTGTTTGGGGACCCGGGTCCTGCCCCAGGGGACATGTATCAATGCAAAAAAAAGTTTTAAAAACTGCCATTTTTTCGGGAGCAGTTATTTTAATAATGATTAAAGTGAAACAATAAAAGTGTAATATTCCTTTAAATTTCGTAGGGGGGGGGGGGGGGTTGTCTATAGTGTGCCTGTGAAGGGGCGCATGTTTCCCGTGCTTAGAACTGTCCCTGCACAAAGTGTCATTTATGCAGGAAAAAAAGTCCTTTAAAATCACTCGCAGCTATTATGAATTGTCGGCTCCGTAATACAGAGAACACTCATTGAAAGTCATTGATAAAAAAATAAAAAAATAAATTAAAAAAAAAGCGTGGGGGTCCCCCAAATTCAATTACCAGGCCCTTCAGGTCTGGTATGGATATTAAGGGGAACCCTGCCTCAAATTTAAGAAAAAATTTGACGTGGGGTTCCCCCTAAATATCCATAACCAGACCCTTCAGGTCTGGTATGGATATTAAGGGGAACCCCGCGTCAAATTTAAAAAAAAATTGACGTGGGGTTCCCCCTAAAAATCCATACCAGACCCTTTATCCGAGCACGCAACCTGGCAGGCCGCAGGAAAAGAGGGGGGGACGAGAGAGCGGCCCCCCTCCCTCCTGAACCGTACCAGGCCACATGCCCTCAACATTGGGAGGATGCTTTGGGGGTCCGTGACCCCTCAAAGCACCTTGTCCCCATGTTGATGAGGACAAGGGCCTCATCCCCACAACCCTGGCCGGTGGTTGTGGAGGTCTGCGGGCGGGGGGCTTATCAGAATCTGGAAGCCCCCTTTAACAAGGGGACCCCCAGATCCTGGCCCCCCCCCCCCCTGTTTGAAATGGTAAGGGGGTACAAAAGTACCCCTACCATTTCACAAAGAAAGTGTAAAAAATGGTTAAATAAAACAAACACACTTTTGAAAAATTCCTTTATTAAAAATAAAAAAATAAAAAAAAGATTCCAGCGGCGGTAATCCACTCTTGCTATCCAGCGACGGACGATCATCTCTCCAGCGATGTCTCATCTCATCCAGCGCAGCGATCCTCCATCCTTCTTCTGTCTCCTCCACGGAGACACTGCAGGCATTCCGGCGGCTGACGTTTCTTATATACGGAGGGCGGGGCCATCCGTCACCTGACCCCGCCCCCCTCTGACGCAAGGGGAAACCCGGGGTTCCCCGTGACGTATGGGTGACCCCGCCCCCCTCTGATGTAACGGAAACCTGCCTGTGTTACATCAGAGGGGTGCGGGTCACCCATACGTCACGGGGAACCCCCGGGTTTCCCCTTGCGTCAGAGGGGGACGGGGTCAGGTGACGGATGGCCCCGCCCTCCGTATATAAGAAACGTCAGCCGCCAGAATGCCTGCAGTGTCTCCGTGGAGGAGACAGAAGAAGGATGGATTCGCTGCGCTGGATGACATGAGACATCGCTGGAGAGATGACCGTCCGTCGCTGGATAGCAAGAGTGGATTACCGCCGCTGGAATCTTTTTTTTATTTTTTTATTTTTAATAAAGGAATTTTTCAAAAGTGTGTTTGTTTTATTTAACCATTTTTTACACTTTCTTTGTGAAATGGTAGGGGTACTTTTGTACCCCCTTACCATTTCAAACAGGGGGGGGCCGGGATCTGGGGGTCCCCTTGTTAAAGGGGGCTTCCAGATTCTGATAAGCCGCCCGCCTGCAGACCTCCACAACCACCGGCCAGGGTTGTGGGGATAAGGCCCTTGTCCTCATCAACATGGGGACAAGGTGCTTTGAGGGGTCACAGACCCCCAAAGCATCCTCCTAATGTTGAGGGCATGTGGCCTGGTACGGTTCAGGAGGGAGGGGGGGCCGCTCTCTCGTCCCCCCTCTTTTCCTGCGGCCTGCCAGGTTGCGTGCTCGGATAAAGGGTCTGGTATGGATTTTTAGGGGGAACCCCACGTCAATTTTTTTTTTAATTTGATGCGGGGTTCCCCTTAATATCCATACCAGACCTGAAGGGTCTGGTTATGGATATTTAGGGGGAACCCCACGTCAAATTTTTTCTTAAATTTGAGTCAGGGTTCCCCTTAATATCCATACCAGACCTGAAGGGCCTGGTAATTGAATTTGGGGGACCCCCACGCTTTTTTTTTAATTTATTTATTTATTTTTTTATCAATGACTTTCAATGAGTGTTCTCTGTATTACGGAGCCGACAATTCATAATAGCTGCGAGTGATTTTAAAGGACTTTTTTTCCTGCATAAATGACACTTTGTGCAGGGACAATTCTAAGCACGGGAAACATGCGCCCCTTCACAGGCATACTATAGACAATCCCCCCCTACGAAATTTAAAGGAATATTACACTTTTATTGTTTCACTTTAATCATTATTAAAATCACTGCTCCCGAAAAAACGGCCGCTTTTAAAACTTTTTTTTGCATTGATACATGTCCCCTGGGGCAGGACCCGGGTCCCCAAACACTTTTTAGGACAGTAACTTGCAGAATCTTTTCTCTCTGTCAAATCTTTTTTCTCTGTCGAATATTTTCTCTATATAATCTTGGACTAATAGAGGTAAGGTTAGGCACATTCGACCACAGGTTCTATAGACACAGATTGTTGTCAGAGTCATGTCGAATCTCCTATTCTATATCGAACTGTTGTAACAATGAAAACGAAAATAAAGCATTTATTTATGTCGGATCTTTCGTTTTTCGGATTTTGTGCTTTCGTTATCGTTTGTCAAAACGAAAACGAAAATAGCTGAAATTCAGACGAAAATGCATTCGGACGAAAACGAATGCACACGATGGCTCCATCCTAAGTTCTGGTCCTGTCACCCAGGAAACCATCCCCTTGCTGGCCACCATGGGTCCTAACCATCGTGAACTCCTTTGCTTGGACGCCATTTCTTCCCCTCTTTTTCCCATTATCTTGGGAATGCCCTGGCTACAAGCCCACAACCCCAACATCGACTGGGCCTCAGGGAGGGTCGAGTTTCTTTCCGGCTACTGCCAACAGCACTGCCTTCTTGAAGTCCCTTCCACGTCCACTCAGCTTCTCAGTCTGGACTCTGATCCTGAGTCCCCTCAAGCAATTCCTGAGCCCTATCGGGATTTTGCGGATGTGTTTAGCAAGAAAGGAGCAGAAACCTTACCCCCGCACAGATCTTACGACTGCCCGATAGAGCTTTTACCCGGAACTGAGGTCCCATTTGGAAGGATTTTTCCGCTAACTGAGCAAGAGCTGGAAACTCTGAAGGGCTATTTGGATGAAAACCTCAAGAAAGGCTTCATTCGCCCATCTACTTCCCCAGCTGGGGCCGGCATCTTTTTCGTTGAAAAAAAAGACCACTCTCTTCGACCTTGTATTGATTATCGGGAGCTAAATAAAATTACCATCAAAAATCGCTACCCGCTACCCTTAGTGCCTGAACTCTTCCAGAGACTGGGATCCGCTGTTGTGTTCACCAAGTTAGACCTCCGTGGTGCCTACAATTTGATTCGCATTCGTGAGGGGGACGAGTGGAAGACTGCCTTCCGTATGCGGTTCGGGCACTTCGAATACCTCGTTATGCCCTTTGGTCTGTGTAATGCACCCGCCACTTTCCAACACTTTATAAACGACGTCTTCCGTGACCTGTTAGATTTATATGTTATCGTTTACTTGGATGACATCCTAATCTTCTCTTCCTCAGTCTCTGACCATCGCAGACACGTCCGAAATGTGTTGACCCGCCTTAGGCATCATAGACTTTACGTTCCTTGGCCTGGTTATCTCTGTTGATGGCATCAAGATGGACCCTCGGAAAGTGTCCGCTATTCTGGATTGGCCCGCTCCTACCGATAAAAAGGGTGTCCAGCGTTTTATTGGCTTTGCCAACTTTTATCGGAAGTTCATTAGGGGCTTCTCAGCTATAATCGCCCCCATCACTGAATTAACCAAGCAAGGAAACCATTTCTGTTGGTCCCCTAAGGCCCAAGTTGCTTTTCAGAAACTGAAGGAACTTTTTACTTCTGCTTCCATCCTAAAGCACCCGGATCCTGCCCTGCCTTTTGTCCTTGAGGTGGACGCTTCGGAAATCGCGGTAGGGGCTGTACTCTCCCAGCGACAAGGTTCCAAGGCCCTTCTCTTCCCTGTGGCCTTTTACTCTCGCAAGCTTTCCGCAGCGGAGAGAAATTACGATGTGGGGGACCGGGAACTACTGGCTATAAAGGCAGCTTTGGAGGAGTGGCGTTACTTACTGGAGGGTGCTGCACATCCAATCCTGGTCTATACCGACCATAAGAATCTGGAGTATCTGAGAACGGCTAAAAGATTGAAACCACGGCAGGCGAGGTGGGCATTGTTCTTCTCCAGATTCCACTTCCACATCACGTACAGACCCGGCTCCAAGAACATCAAGCCAGATGCCCTCTCCCGCATGTTTCATAACTCCCAGGATACCTTGCTTCCAGATACCATCCTCCCTGCTGGAAATTTTCTGCTTCTTCAGGGGGATCTCCTGTCCCAGATTAGACAAGCTTCTGTGGGGTGGTCCCCGCCAGTTGAGAATGTTGTGAGGTCACAAGATGGCATGTTCCGGTACAGGGACAAAATCCTAGTCCCGGATGATGTGAGGATGGCTGTTCTGGAGCTCTGCCATGACCACAAACTTGCCGGCCACTTTGGCACGTTGAAGACGGCGGACTTGGTACAGCGTGCATTCTGGTGGCCGCAGCTAACTAGTGATTGCAGGAAGTACGTAGAGTCCTGCACCACCTGTGCCCGGAACAAGACTAGCCGGACAAGATCCTGGGGTCTACTAAGACCCTTGCCAGTTCCAGAAAGACCTTGGAAGATGATTTCAATGGATTTCATCGTGGAGTTGCCCCTGGCGGAAGGTTTCTCTACCATCTTTGTGGTGGTCGACAGACTGTCTAAGATGGCCCATTTTCTGCCCATGAAAGGCACACCTTCGGCCTTGGAAACTGCAAAGGTGTTCATTAAAGAAGTGGTGAGGTTGCATGGAGTTCCCTCAAGCATTGTATCCGACTGGGGTGTCCAATTTACCTCCAAGTTTTGGAAGGCTCTGTGCAGTTCCCTTGAGATTGAGTTAGCGTTTTCTTCTGCCTATCATCCCCAGACGAATGGGCAGACGGAGAGGACTAATCAGACCTTGGAACAATACCTCCGCTGTTTTTCTGCCTTCTCACAAGACGACTGGGTCTCTCTTCTGCCTCTAGCCGAATTTGCCTATAATAACTCATTGCATTCTATCAAACAGACGCCTTTCTTTGCAAATTATGGTTACCATCCATCCTTCTTGCCCGGTTCGGTTCCTGAGTGTGCCATTCCTGCAGTTTCAGAGACAATTGACTTTTTTATGACCAACAACAAATTGCTACAGGAGGCTATGGCCAAGACCCAGGATTATAACAAGAGGATGTTTGACAGAAAGAAGCGAGGAGAACTCATCCTTGTACCGGGCAATCAGGTCTGGCTTTCTACGGCTAATCTGAAGATGGCTTGTCCCTCAAGGAAGCTGGGTCCTAAGTTTTTGGGTCCCTTTGCAGTCAGAAGGAAAATTAACGATGTTACATATGAGTTGGCCTTGCCCAGTTCCCTAAAGATTCAACCAGTCTTCCATGTATCTTTGTTAAAACCTGTTACTCCTAATACTTTCACTGGCCGGAACTCGGGCCCACCTAAACCCGTAATCGTTAATAATGAAGAGGAATTCGAAGTGGAAGCGATTTTGGACTGTAGAAGGAGGGGTAACCAAATCCAGTATTTAATCAAATGGAAGGGGTACGGTCCGGAAGATAACTCCTGGGAACCTGAAAGCAATTTACATGCGGAGGAACTGCTCAGTGCTTTTAAAAGTGCCCACTTGGATAGATTGGCCTGGATGGGCATCCGGAGGCTGCCCTTGAGGGGGGGGGCACTGTCAGAGAGTTGCCCGTAGCGGACATGTCACTGGGCGCGCTGCGGGGTGTCGGTGTGGGCTGGTGCGCGCTGGCACTGCTGGGTGCGCGCGGTTGCGCGATCGCGTGCGCGTTCGCGTGCTGGTGCGCTTGCACGCGCGTCGGTGCGCGCTGGCGCCAATCGGCCTACTTAAGTGTTCCCCCGTGGTGTGCTCGGTGCTGTCCGATCTGCAGCTTCCTGTGCCCTGTGACCTGTGACTTCGCTTGTGTTCCTGAATTCCTGTTTACCCGGCTCGTCCCTTGGATTTTCCTGTCTGCTGCCTGCCTTTGACCTCGGCCTGTCTCTGACCTTGCATCTGCCTGCTCCTTGTACCACGCTGCCCGCCTGTTGCCAACCCTGCTTGTGACCCGGACTCGAACTTGCTTATCCCTTTTCTGCACTACCTGCCTGCTGTCATCTGTGCCTGTGGCTGGACCTGCTCCCACCTTCTGCTTGCATCTGCTCCTGCATCTAGCCGTGAGAGACTGTCTACCTGTCTGAACCCTGCCGTCGGATCCCTCCTTCAGCAACTAACCCGCCAGGCTCTCATACCCGTCTGCGCTCCCGTGCCTCCTGTCCATCCTATTAGGGGCCGTGAACCAGACCCGTAAGGGAGACCTTCCCCTGTTATTTCGGGCTCACCTGTCAGGTACGTGGGTCTGACACGATGCCACCTACCTTATCTGCCGGGCGTATGATGACTTGTTTCTGGTCACAAAGTGACCGTAATGCTGCCTTGGGCAGAGAGGTGGGGTAATGTTTCCTCACTGGTACCGTATATACTCGAGTATAGGTCGATCCGAATATAAGCCGAGGCCCCTAATTTACCACAAAAAACTGGGAAAACGTATTGACTCGTGTATAAGCCGAGGGTGAGACATGCAGCAGCTACTGTTACATCCCTATGTCCCGTCCATCCCTGTGTCCCGTCCATGCCTGTGTCCCGTCCATGCCTGTGTCCCGTCCATGCCTGTGTCCCGTCCATGCCTGTGTCCCGTCCATGCCTGTGTCCATCGCAGCCTACCTGTCTCTTTGCCTTCTGCAGCCTCTGTGTGCCGCGCCGCGCCGCACCTCTCCTCCTCGTCTGACAGACGGCGGCCATTCCACTGTTCAAAAGCCGCGCCTCTCTGTCTGTGATAGGCGGAACACTCAATTTCCCAGCAGTCAGTGTTCCGCCTATCACGGACATCCTCTCATCCTCGTCCGTAGTATGAGAATGAGCGGATGTCCGTGATAGGCGGAACACTGACTGCTGGGAAATTGAGTGTTCCGCCTATCACAGACAGGGAGGCGCGGCTTTTGAATAGTGGAATGATCGCCGATCTGCGTGACTCGAGTATAAGCCGAGGGGGGCACTTTCAGCCTAAAAAAAGGGGCTGAAAATCTCGGCTTATACTCGAGTATATACGGTAATTTTGCCAAATCATTAAGTACCAGATCTCTAAAGATTTTCACCGCAGGCGCAGTTGGTACTGGAGGGGAAAAAAGGGAGGGATTTGATAGTCCCAAATGAACAGTGCCTGATGTCCTGGCGCGATAATCTGTCCGATGTGTATTAGATATAAAATATCTCTGGATGTTAATCTTCCGTATAAACTTGTGTACATCTATAAACGTGGTAAATTTATTAAGTTTGTTTGGAGGTGCAAATTTGAGACCTTTATCTAATGTAGACATCTCATCATTAGGGATGAGCCGAACACCCCCCGGTTCGGCTCGCACCAGAACTTTCGAACGGACCCCAAATTCGAACGAACATTAGAACCCCATTGAAGTCTATGGGACTCGAACGTTCGAAATGAAAAGTGCTAATTTTAACGGCTAATATGCAAGATACTGTCCTAAAAAGGGTTTGGGGACCTGGCTCCTGCCCCAGGGGACATGGGTCAATGCCTAAAATGTTTTTAAAAATGGCCGTTTTGGCGGGAGCACTGATTTTAATGACGATTAAAGTGAAAAAAAAAAGTGAAATATTCCTTTAAATATGGTGCCTGGGGGGTGTCTGTAGTATGCCTGTGAAGTGCCACGTGTTTCCCGTGTTTAGAACAGTCCCTGCACAAAATGACATTAAATGGAAATAACACCATTTAAAACTGCTTGCGGTTTTAATGTTATATCTGGTTCCTGCAATATGGTTGAAAATCATTGAGAAAAATGGCATGGGTAGCCCTCCCTGCCCATTACCAGCCTATTTGGGTCTTGTACGCATATTAAGGGGAACCCTGTACCCATATTAAAAAAAGGAAATGCGTGTGGCCCCCAGGCCCTATATACTCAGAACAGCAGTATACAGGCGGTGCAAACAAGACAGGGACTGTGTAGGTTTGTTGTGTTAAGTTGAATCTGTTTGTAATTTTCAACTGGTACATTTTTAAAGTGTAGCTCCAGTCAAAAAAAACTATTTTTAAGCTTTTTGGAAAACATAGGGAAGGGTTATCACCCCTGTATAATTTGTTTTGTCGTCCATCTTTTTTCATCTCACTTGCTGTTGTCTCCTTCCGTTTGCAAGTAAGAGATGTTTGTAAGTTGGATGTTTGAAAGTAGGGGCCTGCCCTATATGCTCTGCAGAAATGGCGGAACAAGGTGTTGGTTTTGCCACAACATTGTAAGCCCTCAAAGTGACTCTTGGTGGGCGCTGGAGCGACCTGCTGTGAACGATTATATCAAGAATTGTAATTACATGCCATTGTTGAACAGTGGTAGAAAAATTTACCTTTGGTGGTTGTGGTGCTGGTGCCACAACACTATAAGTCCTCACCGTTACTCTGGGTGGGCACAGGAAGGGGCCCTCCTGTGAAATATTATATCAAGAATTGTAATTACATGTCCCTGTTAAACAGGGGCAGAAAAATTGGGCCTTAGGCACTGGTGCTGGTGCCACCACACTGCAATCTCTGCCATATACTCTAGTTTTATTGCAGGAATTAGCCCTACTGCAAAGCATTGCATCAAAAATTGTACTTAAACGCCCCTGTTAAACAGGGGCAGAAAAATTGGGCCTTAGGCACTGGTGCTGGTGCCACCACACTGCAACCGCTGCCATATACTCTAGTTTTATTGCAGGAATTAGCCCTGCTGCAAAGCATTGCATCAAAAATTGTAATTAAACGCCCCTGTTAAACAGGGGCAGAAAAATTGGGCCTTAGGCACTGGTGCTGGTGCCACCACACTGCAACCTCTACCATATATTCTAGTTTTATTGCAGGAATTAGCCCTGCTGCAAAGCATTGCATCAAAAATTGTACTTCAACGCCCCTGTTAAACAGGGGCAGAAAAATTGGGCCTTAGGCACTGGTGCTGGTGCCACCACACTGCAACCTCTGCCATATACTCTAGTTTTATTGCAGGAATTAGCCCTGCTGCAAAGCATTGCATCAAAAATTGTACTTAAACGCCCCTGTTAGACAGGGGCAGAAAAATTGGGCCTTAGGCACTGGTGCTGGTGCCACCACACTGCAACCTCTGCCATATACTCTAGTTTTATTGCAGGAATTAGCCCTGCTGCAAAGCATTGCATCAAAAATTGTACTTAAACGCCCCTGTTAAACAGGGGCAGAAAAATTGGGCCTTAGGCACTGGTGCTGGTGCCACCACACTGCAACCTCTGCCATATACTCTAGTTTTATTGCAGGAATTAGCCCTGCTGCAAAGCATTGCATCAAAAATTGTACTTAAACGCCCCTGTTAAACAGGGGCAGAAAAATTGGGCCTTAGGCACTGGTGCTGGTGCCACCACACTGCAACCTCTGCCATATACTCTAGTTTTATTGCAGGAATTAGCCCTGCTGCAAAGCATTGCATCAAAAATTGTAATTAAACGCCTCTGTTAAACAGGGGCAGAAAAATTGGGCCTTAGGCACTGGTGCTGGTGCCACCACACTGCAACATCTGCCATATACTCTAGTTTTATTGCAGGAATTAGCCCTGCTGCAAAGCATTGCATCAAAAATTGTAATTAAACGCCCCTGTTAAACAGGGGCAGAAAAATTGGGCCTTAGGCACTGGTGCTGGTGCCACCACACTGCAACCTCTGCCATATACTCTAGTTTTATTGCAGGAATTAGCCCTGCTGCAAAGCATTGCATCAAAAATTGTACTTAAACGCCCCTGTTAAACAGGGGCAGAAAAATTGGGCCTTAGGCACTGGTGCTGGTGCCACCACACTGCAACCTCTCCCATATACTCTAGTTTTATTGCAGGAATTAGCCCTGCTGCAAAGCATTGCATCAAAAATTGTACTTAAACGCCCCTGTTAAACAGGGGCAGAAAAATTGGGCCTTAGGCACTGGTGCTGGTGCCACCACACTGCAACCTCTGCCATATACTCTAGTTTTATTGCAGGAATTAGCCCTGCTGCAAAGCATTGCATCAAAAATTGTACTTAAACGCCCCTGTTAAACAGGGGCAGAAAAATTGGGCCTTAGGCACTGGTGCTGGTGCCACCACACTGCAACCTCTGCCATATACTCTAGTTTTATTGCAGGAATTAGCCCTGCTGCAAAGCATTGCATCAAAAATTGTACTTAAACGCCCCTGTTAAACAGGGGCAGAAAAATTGGGCCTTAGGCACTGGTGCTGGTGCTACCACACTGCAACCTCTCCCATATACTCTAGTTTTATTGCAGGAATTAGCCCTGCTGCAAAGCATTGCATCAAAAATTGTACTTAAACGCCCCTGTTAAACAGGGGCAGAAAAATTGGGCCTTAGGCACTGGTGCTGGTGCCACCACACTGCAACCTCTGCCATATACTCTAGTTTTATTTCAGGAATTAGCCCTGCTGCAAAGCATTGCATCAAAAATTGTAATTAAACGCCCCTGTTAAACAGGGGCAGAAAAATTGGGCCTTAGGCACTGGTGCTGGTGCCACCACACTGCAACCTCTGCCATATACTCTAGTTTTATTGCAGGAATTAGCCCTGCTGCAAAGCATTGCATCAAAAATTGTAATTAAACGCCCCTGTTAAACAGGGGCAGAAAAATTGGGCCTTAGGCACTGGTGCTGGTGCCACCACACTGCAACCTCTCCCATATACTCTTGTTTGATTGCAGGAATTAGCCCTGCTGTAAAGCATTGCATCAAAAATTGTACTTAAACGCCCCTGTTAAACAGGGGCAGAAAAATTGGACTGATGGCATCAACCAGAACCAGAAATGTTCTTCCAACATATCAGCGGAGGAGGAAGAGGATAGACAATCAACATAACAGGACAGTCACTCAGCATCAGCATAGGCAGTCTTAAAGGGATGTGGTATTTCAAAAAAAATTATTCGGTTACATCAGCTTCAGGTGCTTGGTAGCTGTGGGTGATCCAAGACTGATTCATCTTGATGAAGGTCAGTCGATCAACTGATTCGGTGGACAGGCGCACCCTGTGATCGGTAACAAAGCCACCAGCAGCACTGAAGGTGCGTTCCAAAAGAACGCTGGATGCAGGACAGACCAGTAGCTCAATTGCATACTGTGCAAGTTCTGGCCAGTGATCCATCTTCAAGACCCAGTAAGCCAGAGGATTTTCGGTGGGAAAGGTGTCCAAGTCTGACCTTGCCCCTAGATATTCCTGTACCATGTAAATCAGACGCTGGCGATGGGTGCTGGATCGATCATACCTTGGGGCTGCGGACTAAAAAATTGTCTAAAAACATCAGTCAGACGGCCACCTTCTCCATCGCTCCTTCTGACCGATGCCTCAGCAACACGTTGTCCAGGACCAGGAGTTTGTAACCTCCCAGTCTCTGGGAACGCGTTGCACAGACCTTTCTGCAAGGCCTCCCGGAGATGTCTCATCCTCTGCTCCCTCTGCGATGGCAAGATAAGGTCGGCAACCTTAGCCTTGTACCGTGGATCAAGGAGAGTGGCCAGCCAGTAATGGTCCCTCTCCTTGATCCGAAGAATACGAGGATCCTTCCGCAGGCTTTTCAGGATCAGGGAGGCAATGCAGCGTAGGTTAGCTGAGGCATTCGGTCCGGAGTCCTCTGGGTCACTAAGGACAACATGATCCGCAGCTACCTCCTCCCAGCCACGTACAAGTCCACGTGTTTCTTGGGACTGTAAATCATCCCTACAAGACTGCTGCTGCTGCTGCTGAGTGCCAGCCTCCACCTCCATGCTGACACAATCATCCTCCTCCTCCTCTTCCTCCTCCTCATCCTCTTCCTGTGTGATGGGTGGCACAGCAGGAACACTGTCTGGATAAAGGGGGCCTTGAGAGGCAAGGAAGTCCTCCTCTTCCTGCCTCTGTTCTGCCTCAAGTGCCCTGTCCGTTATTCCACGCAGCGTATTCTCCAAGAGGTGGACAAGAGGTACAGTGTCACTGATGCATGCACTGTCACTGCTCACCATCCTTGTGGCCTCCTCAAACGGTGACAGGACAGTGCATGCATCCCTGATCATGCCCCACTGGCGTGGTGAGAAAAAACCGAGCTCCCCTGACCCTGTCCTGGTGCCGTAGTCGCACAGGTACTCATTGATGGCCCTCTGCTGCGTGTGCAGCCGCTGCAGCATGGCCAATGTTGAGTTTCATCTGGTGGGCATGTCACATATAAGGCAGTTCTTGGGCAGGTTCAACTCCTTTTGGAGCTCAGCCAGCCGAGCACAGGCATTAAATGATCGGCGGAAATGCACACAGACTTTCCTGGCCTGCTTCAGGACATCCTGTATGCCGGGGTACCTGCCCAAGAACCGCTGCACCACCAGGTTAAGGACGTGAGCTACACAGGGCACATGGGTCAGTTGTCCCTGTCGGAGGGCGGAGAGGAGGTTGGTGCCATTGTCGCAAACCACCATTCCTGGCTTAAGCTGGCGTGGCGTCAACCACCTCTCGGCCTGCCCCTGCAGAGCTGACAAAACATCCGCCCCAGTGTGACTCCTGTCCCCCAAACAAACCAGCGCAAGCACGGCATGGCATCGTTTTGCCTGCGTACTTGCGTAGCCCCTGGAACGCCTACGGAGCACCGCTGGTTCTGAGGACAGAGCACTGGAAGAGGCCATGGAGGAAGAAGAAGAGGAGGGGGTGGAGGAGAGAGGTGTGTCACAACCAATAGTAGCATTTTGGAGGCGTGGTGGCGGAACAACCTCCAACACTACTGCACCTTGTCCTGCATCCTTCCCAGCTGCCAGAAGAGTGACCCAATGGGCCGTGAAAGACAGGTAACGTCCCTGTCCATGCCTGCTGGACCATGAGTCAGCGGTAATATGCACCTTACCGCTGACCGCCCTGTCCAGCGAGGCAAGGACATTGCCTTCCACATGTCGGTAGAGAGCCGGAATCGCCTTCCGTGAGAAAAAGTGGCGTTTGGGGACCTGCCACTGAGGAACCGCACATTGTACAAACTCACGGAAGGGGGCCGAGTCTACCAACTGAAAAGGCAGCAGTTGAAGTGCTAGCAATTTATCCAAGCTAGCATTCAACCGCTGGGCATGTGGATGGCTGGGAGTGAACTTCTTCCGCCGGTCCAGCAGCTGGGGCAGGGACATTTGCCTGCTATAATCGGACGTGGGTGTACCGCTAGCAGAGTTCCCGGAAGCACTTGGCTGTGACACACCTAATTCTGCACCTTCATTCCTCTCAGAGCAGGTTTCAGAGAGGACTGAAGGTCTAGTGGGGTTGGAGATGCCAGCTGATGAGGAGCAAGGAGAGGTCCGCTTTGTTCTTTGGTGTGGGTCTTTGAGGTACGCTTGCCAACGAGCTGCATGGCAGGTCAACGTATGTCTGGTCAAGCATGTGGTGCCCAAGCGGCTGATGTTTTGGCCACGTGAGATACGCTTGAGACATATGTTGCAAATAGCAGCGGTGCGATCTGATGCACTCGTCTCAAAAAAGGCCCACACCAAAGAACTTTTAGAATAACGCGCAGAGGCAGCGCTCTGCACAGGCGGAGCTCTGCGGTGTGATTCAGTCGGTGTGCTGCCCCTAAGCTGGCCCCCGGAGGGCATCCTGCCTCGTTGGACATGTGCCTCCTCCTCCTCCTCCTCCTCCTCCCTCCTTCCAGGCACCCACGTGGAGTCAGTGCCCTCATCATCCCCTCCCTCTTCATCGCTGTAGAAAACCTGGCAGTATGCTGCAGCTTGTGGAACATGGCTGCCAGATTGCTGTCCTTCTTGAGCATCCCCTCTCTCTGCGCTCACGCTACTGCCTTCCTCTAGCTGAGTGTCATCATCAGAGCCCACAAAACACTGGGCATCCTCCTGGAGCATGTACCCAACACTGTGCTCAAAGAGTTCAGGAGACTCCTCAGGAGGACGTGGTGGGAAAAGAAAAGAAGGACAAGCATGTCCCATGGCCACGTGCTGATGACAATGCACCGCGTCCACGACCAGCACTGTTGTCTCTAGACACAGAGCCTGCTTGCCCTCTTTTATCGGCTCGCGCCTGTCTGCCTCTCCTTGCTGGCCTTCCAGACATGGTAATGGCCTGAAGGGAGTTGGGTAAAACAGCAGTTGGGTAGTGTATATTGTGCTGGAGGCACACAACACCCACTAACTCCTGCAGATGCCTTTATTATAGAACACCAGAGATAAAGGGGTATATACAGATGTATACTGTGCTGTGCTGGAGGCACACACAACTTCCAATAACTCCTGCAGATGGCAAGTGGGCTCAAATAGAGAACAGCTATGTAGGTGGATATAGCGGTATGTACTGGGTACAGAGCACGCAGACAGCACGCACTATCTCCTAACACTACTGGGTACAGAGCACGCAGACAGCACGCACTATCTCCTAACACTACTGACTGCAAGCTCTATTATAAAAGATAGATCACTACTACTAGCTATATAGGTGAGGTGAATATAGCGGTGTATACTGCGGTCAGGGCACGCAGACAATAACCAGAGAACACCAGAGATAAAGGGGTATATACAGATGTATACTGTGCTGTGCTGGAGGCACACACAACTTCCAATAACTCCTGCAGATGGCAAGTGGGCTCAAATAGAGAACAGCTATGTAGGTGGAAATTTTTATTAAAATAAAACTGCTACTGATTTACATAATCAAGAACTTAAGAAAAACTCATACTTGAGCAAAAAAAGAACTAAAGAACAACTTGCATAAATGCTTTTGGACAGACCGGATCTATTCAAACTGCCCATATCAGACGATCCTTAATCCCATGATCATCTGGGAAGAAAAAAAAAAAAAAAAAAAAAAAATTCCTAATCATTATTCAAACTATATACATTTATATTACATACCCCCTATAGGCAGGAACGTAACGAAACTGACGGTGCATACCATGTTTTTAAAATTAAGTTGCCCAAAAGCTAAAAAAAGGGGGTGAAAGGATAGACAGACCTCCACCTAAGGAAAAGAAGGGGGAGATCATCAAGGTGGCCGGAAAGAGAACCCTCTCCACAACCTAGCACACCTTTCCCTACCCATTCTTTCCCCCTCAAGAAACCTCACCTTACCCAATTCCCGAACGATATCACCCGCCACCTCATGCATGGGCAGGAACTTGCCCCTAGTGGACACTAAACACCGAGCGTGCCAAGTGTAGTAAAGGCATATGACACTAACTAAATACAGTGATGATAACACAAAACCCCTCCGGGCTCTGAAGTCACCGTACACCCTCTCAGGATAGGCAAGGGCCTGGAGACGGGGATAGCCAATGGCATCTCCAACCTCCCCCAGAACCCCCAAGTTGAAGGGGCACTCGACCAAAAAGTGGTCCATGGTCTCTAGCACCCCACCACACTCAGGGCGAGGACAGCCTCTGTCCTCTGGGCTCCGGTACTTCAAGTTCGATCTCACATAGAGTCGTCCGTGGAACGCCCTCCATGCGAGATCCCAGAACTTGGCAGGAATTCTCTTGGAATTCAGGAGGGCTAGTCCCTCCCTGAGAACCCTGTCTGGACAGTCCCTTAAGGCTAGTGGTCTCAAAACGTCCGAAGCCATGACCCTCTGGTACAGCTCACGCCGGCCCAGGGAGCCTACCTCTAAGGCCGTTATCCTCCACCGCCTTAGTACCTTCAGGGCGGTTGGGACATAGGCGGGGAGGTACCCGTGGGACCTCCGAAGGTCACCCGGGCGACCGCCCCCCTCCCACCTGCTCAGGAACACCAGGAACCAATTCTTACATGAACGTTCCCACAGAGAGGGCTCGTCCACAAAAATGGATTGCAGATTGAACTTCAGGAACACCACAGTAAAGAAAACCGTGGGGTTGATCATGTCCAAACCGCCCTCCCCTCTCCGTCGATACGTGACCTCCCTTTTTATCAGGTTCAGTCTGTTTCCCCACAAAAGCAGAAAAAACAGACCGCAGACCCGCGCATAGAGTGACTCTGGCAACAGACATGCGTAGCTGACATAGAGGAACTCAGGAAGCAAATAGGTTTTAACCAGGCTCACCCTTTCCCTCAACGACAGCTTCCAGCCTTTCCAGGCGTTGACTTTCTGGGTGGCACTTACCAACCTGCGCTCCCAATTTAGCTTGGGATAATCACCCTGGCCGAAATAAATGCCTAAGATCTTAACTTCTGGTCGGGGCGGGGGAAAAACGTCCGGGAGGGCAAACTGCTCACCCTCCCTTCCCAACCAGAGAGCTTCACTCTTGTCCCAGTTGACCAACGAACCAGACGCCTCGGAGTAGCCTCCAATCTGTGTTTCCACAAAATGGGCCTCCTCTCGGCTAGCCACCACCACCGAGACGTCGTCCGCGTAGGCCACCACCTTCACCGCCTTATCCGGGCCACTGCCGGGCTCCATCAGGACCCCCCTCAGCTGCCCACAGTCTAGCCTTCTTACGAAGGGGTCGACTGCAAAGACATAGAGCAGGGGACTCAGCGGACAGCCCTGCCTAACACCAGAGTCCACCGGAAAGGTAGGACCCACCCAACCATTGACCAGAGGGAAGCTCTCGGCCCCTCTGTACAAAGTCCTGAGCCAATCAATAAATCGATCAGGCAGGCCGTATCTACTCAGGAGAAGCCAGAGGTACTCGTGGTCTACCCGATCAAAAGCTTTCGCTTGATCTAATGCCAGCAGATACCGCCCATCACCCGTTGCCCTGCACCTCTCCACAGCCTCCCGGACGTTAAGGACTGCACTAAAGGTGCTACGGCCGGGAACTGTGCAGTGCTGGGAGGCAGACAGCAGCTTGCCCGCAACCGCAGACATACGCGTAAACAAAATCTTTGCCAGAATCTTTCTATCCGTGGAGAGAAGGGCGATAGGACGCCAATTCTCAACCACGGACGGATCCTTCCCCTTGGACAGAAGGATCAAGGCCGACCTTCTCATCGAGGGAGGGAGCAGGCCAGATGCCAAACACTCACTGAACACCTCCCTCAGAGGAGGAGCCAAAAGGCTCTTAAAGGCTTTATAAAATTCTGCCGTGAACCCATCAGGCCCCGGCGACTTCTTTAGAGACAACGAGTCAATAGCCTGCTCAATTTCGGCCACTGAGATCTCTTCCACCAAGGAGTCTAGGGGGTCAGACCCCACCTCAAGTGGAGTCCCGTCAAGAAATTCCTTGGCTCTCCTCAGATCCAATGGCTTCTTCCGAAGGATGTCTGAAAAATGGGCTCTGATGATCCCCAGGATGCCTGGCTTGGACCTTACCAGGGAACCCGAGGGATCTCTCAGTCCATGTATGACCTTCCCACTCACCGCGTCCCCACAGCTTTTGTAGGGATCTGGGTTGGTGAACTTCCCGTAATCCCTCTCCAGCACCAGGGAGGCGAGACGGTCATACTGACACTCCTTCATCTGGAGCTTCAGATCCAAGATCTGGTCCTGAGGGCCACCATCAGAAACCAAGCGATCTAGCTGCCTGCGTAACTTCTGGTAGGCCTGATACCGGGATGCTGCCCGACGGCCCGAGACTTCCCGGAAGAAGCCCTCCGACCTCTTCTTCACCACTTCCCACCATTCCTGGCGGGAGCAGCCGCTCTCAAGGAGCGAGGCTTGTTCCAAAAAGAAGTCCTCATAGGCCGATCTGATTTCAGGGTCCTCAAGTAGCGACCCGTTTAGTCGCCACAGGCCCCTCCCTTTCTGAGGGGTGTCCGCCACATTCAGAGTGACCGACACCATACGGTGATCAGAGAACTCAACCGCATGCAGCGCAGGAGCTGCAAAGGACGAGTCCCCCTTCAAAAAAAACCTATCTAACCTACTCCTACAACTACCTCTGGAATATGTGAAACCAGTGAGGTTGGGGAAGTGGCGAACGTGCACATCCACCAACCCAGCTTCCCTCACTATTCTATTCAAAAAGATACTATCATATCCCAGAGGGCCTGAGGTGCCTGCCCGGTCCTTTGACCTGGTGACCATGTTAAAGTCACCACCAAAGACCACCTGCTGGGATGTAAACAGGTATGGTTTCAGCAGCGTGAGAAGGTCCTTCCTCCCCCTCTGGGACTGAGGTCCATAGAAATTGATAAGGCGGAGGGATTCCCCTCTCACGACTGCGTCCACAATCAAACACCTACCGATTTCCAATTCAATCACTCGTCGACAAGCCACCGAACCGGTCTTAAAAAGGACCGCAACACCACTGCAGGGCTCAGCCGCAAGAGACCAGAGGGAGGGCCCATGTCTCCACTCCCTCTTCGCTAGGTGCATCTCTGCCACAGATGCCAGCCAGGTCTCTTGCAAAAACAAAATGTCGGCTTCAACCCGGCCGAGAAAATCAAAGGCTGAAAATCTAGCCGCCGCAGAACGCACACTTGCGACATTAATGGTCGCAAGGCGTATTGGAGCGGGTACCGCCATCCTTAGTGATTGAATTTTACGTTCCTCTCTATTTTACATTTCTAAAAAATCAATCCTCCTCGGAGTCCGAGGAGGAAAGGATCCCGTATCTGTTCCATAGGGCCAGTGAGGAGCCCCCCCCTGCCCCTGAACTCGTACTGGGCTGGGGGTCCTCACCACCCTCCTTCCCCGAAACCTTCCTCTTCCTCTTCTTTTTAGTTTTCTTCTCCCATTCCACTTTGGGAGGTTCCCTCCCACTCTCTTCATCGGACCTCCCACTGGACATCTCCTTAATCCTCTTATTAACCCCCTTACCGGCCCCTGAGATGTCCATCGGGGTCACCCCTCCTGCACTAGCCTGCCGACCACTCACGACCACCGAAGAGGCCGGAGGGGGCATTAGTATAGCCGCCTGATCCAGGGGTGGATGCGGTTTACCCGCAGATTTAATTACTGAAGGGAGGGGGGGGGGAGGGGGCAAAGGAGAAGAAGGGGAAGCTGGGAGGGGGGAGACCAGGGGGGGGAGAGGGGAAGGGGGGGGAGCAGGGGAAAGGGAGGAGGACGGGGGGGAAACAGGGGGAGGGGGGGGAGGGTGATTTTTGGGCGAGGGCTTTTTCGCCTTGGCCGGCTTCCCAGGTGTTTTTGTTACCGTTGCCCCATCTGACACAGGGTCAGACGGGGCCGGAGAACTCGCCGGCTCCCTAACTACGCCAGTTCCTGTCCTTGATCCGCGCCTGGGGGGTCTGACCCTTTGAGGGAGGGGGGAACCCTCCCTCTGTGACCCTGAGGGGTTGGGATCCCCACTTCGTCTAGGGACCCCCTCACCCTCCGGGCCTGGGGCACCCCCCTCAGCCTGGCGCCCCCTGAACGCCTTGGGGCACCGACTAAAGGGGTGTCCCATTTCCCCACAGAGGTTGCAGACAATAAGCCTGCAACCCTCAGGTGAATGGCCGAAACCATTGCACCTCACACAGCGGGGCATTGTGCAGTCCGCACTGAGGTGCGCGGGACTGCCGCATTTGAAACAGCGACGGGGCTGTCCAGGGTAGAAGACCAGGATCCGGTCTCTACCTATAAAGGCGCTGCCAGGTACATGCGCCACGGTATTATTGTGGCGCTTGAGCCGGATCCTGACCAACCACGCACCTGTCCAGACCCCGCGCTCATCCAAACTTTTCCTCAGCCCTGTCTGGAGCTGCCCGTACCGCGCCAGCCAGGTCGCGATGTCCTCAGGTGGGAGGGACTCGTTCCTGACCAGTACAGTCACATTCTTTATCCCCTCCTGCCTCGAAAGAGGTATCACCCGGAAACTTTTCCACGGATCTGACTTCCTGACGAGCTCGTACAGTGTCAGGAAAAGCTCCATGGAGACCAAGGAGACGAAACTCACATCAAACTCCTTCGAGTTTGTGGGGTGTATGACTGCAAATAAGTCCGAAACTTTAAAGCGCAGCCCCAGCAGATAGTCGATGACCTGACCCCTGCTGGGACATGCAGACGTCCCTTCCCACCTGAGCTGCACCACATTCCGTCTGCGCCTCTCAGGGCCCCCCGTACCCCTCGTCCAGGCCTGCGCACCCTGGGGCTGATCCCCAGGGGGAGCCCGGAAATTCTGGGCGCCAAACTGGCCGTACAGGGGACCCAGGGGGACAGAGGAACCTGCCACCTGTGCAAACGAGCGCCCAGCCTTCAGGGCACCTAAGAGGTTTGCCTCCTCCTGTGTGCCCAAGATGAAAACTGGGTCTGTGGGGGAAGGGCCAGACCCCTGACGGACCGGACTCCCTGGCTCAGTACCTCTACCCACCGCATCCCCACCAACCGGCATCTCACTCCTTACCACGGGGGAAGGAGCAGTACCCCCTACACCCATATGATCCTGGGGGGGAGCCACCTCCATTTCTTCAGGACCCCGCTCCTGTGACCCCTCCAAACCCCGTATGAAATCCAGGGCCGAGCACTCGCTCCTCAAATCCCCCATTGGGGACTCACCCCAGCATACTTGTCCTGCTGGAAGAAAATCCCCAGAGGACGCTAAAGCTGTTTTTTCCAGGGAGGTCTCCGATACCAACGCCTCCTCTCCCCCAACGAGCGACACCAACGGCCCCCCTGGCTGAATTCCCGGTGTCCCCACTTCTGTTTTAGGCCCTCCCGGGACTTCCGGGGTCACCACTGACATCACTTCCGGCTCCCGGAAGTCGATGAGGTCACTTCCTGTCTCGTCACCCGGAACAGGAAGTGATGCACCCGCCCCCATCCCACCACTCCTCCCAGTGTCAGCAGAGGATGCTTGTCCACAATGTCTATCCAAGACTGCACATGTGTCCGTTCCCATCAGCACCTCCCCCTCTCTCCATGAGGCCGCGGCGGGGGCCGCCATTATGGCCGGTTTTCCTCGCACCGCTATGGGTCTGGCGGGAATTGTTGGGGTCACCGGGGGGGCCCCGGAGGGGGGTCGGACTGCACTATCCGCTGGGGACCTCTGACCATTGGCCTTCACTGGCCCCTCCGACGGCTCTCTGGTGAGGACCACCATCAGTTTCTTGTGACTTGCGATTCCACCGGAGCTTTTACGTGCTTCATCGGGTACCCTACCCGGATCCTCCTGGACTGCGGCCATAGGCATGGCAGGTGTTAACACAGGAACCCGGGGACCCTCCGCACTGACAGCTCCGGGGGTCATACATTCCTGACCGGCCATGGATTGGTCGTCTCCAAAAAATGTTGCTTCCACTGGGGTCTGTTGTACTGCTACATCAGGTGAGAGTTTCAGGGGGGACTTCAGGGGGGCATTTCCTCGTCTCACCGCCTGGGTTCCTTCCTGGCTGGTCTTTAGAAGTTCTTTCTTCACGTCTGCCAAAAAACTTCGCTCACCCTTTCCACGCTCGCAGAGACCGCCCAGCAGCCGCCAGAGGTCCCTGCATTCAAGCTTCAGGCCGTCTATGGTCTCCCTATATTCACCACGCTTGCTGCTGGCTGAGCGGTCCCTGCGATTTCGTAGGTCGGCCAGTCGCTCTGATCGCTGTGCATAAGTCGCCACGGCCTTCTGTATAAGGGTTTTTACCCTCTCTCTCCTTTTCTGGAGCTTGTTTGGGCCCTCTCCCGGCTGGGCCCAGGTCCAGTCCATTAACTCAGATTGTGTGACCAAGAACAATTTCTCCTCCCTGGAGAGGTCTCTCACCCCAGGGGGGGTTGTCTGAGACCCAGGCCGGGAAAGAGGCCCCGAGCCTGGGCTGGCCGACGCCATAAGGCCGGATGTCCAAAACAGCCGTGGTTCTCCACAGAGCTCTTCCACACACGTCTGCTCTCCTGGAAAGCCTCTCCTGGTGTGTGCTGGGTTCAGAGCACGCAGACAGCACGCACTATCTCCTAACACTACTGACTGCAAGCTCTATTATAAAAGATAGATCACTAGCTATATAGGTGAGGTGAATATAGCGGTGTATACTGCGGTCAGGGCACGCAGACAATAACCACTACACAACAGCAAGATAGAAAATCGGCCGAAAACGATCAGTGTGTACTGTGTTGAAGGTACACAGAACACCCACTGCTTCAGACGCCAACACACTACACGAGGCCGCCGCGATGGCGGCCTTATATAGTGTGGGGCGTGCACTACACAGCCTGAGCTATGATTGGCCACAGGCATCCTGCCTGTGGCCAATCATGGCTCTCCTCGCTGCTGGCGCTGCGATTGGCCAAGCATGCGGGGTCACAGTGCATGCTTGGCCAATCATGAGCCAGCAATGCACTGCGCCATCGCAGTGCATTGTGGGCCGTGAGCGCCACACGAATTTGATGCGAACGGACCAAAATGTTCGGACTTCGCCGAACGGACGAACAGCCAATGTTCGACTCGAACGTACGTTCGACTTGAACACGAAGCTCATCCCTACTCATCATGAGTAAAAGATTTGGTACTCAAATTGAACACACCCTGGCCTATCAAAGCCTTCTTCGCTTTCCGCCTTTGTAGTCTCCTTCCACCTCTACATCCTATCTTGGTTCTTGGCCCCTTTTTCTGGTGTACGGGTCCTCGTAAAAACCCTGTTGTTCATAATTAATGGTGGGTAAATTATAGGGGTAGGGGGAAGGAGCATGTCCATTATAAGTGCTGTCGGGGTCTCTCATATCTCGTAAAGGTGCAAACCTATTCTGTGTGGATGGTATACCTTCCTGATGTTGAAATACCCGATTCTGATAATTAGAAGAATTTAACTCTCGGGAGGGGGGATAGTAAGGAGAGTCATTATAATCCCTATGGGTTGAAGTGTTCCTCTGATGGGAATAACCCCTTGGGGGACCTCGTCCTCCTCTTTTCCCTCTTTGGCCTCCCCTACCCCTCCTTTGATTATTCGGAGTATGTGGACTATAATGTTGTATTCGTTGTTGTGTTCCTTTATCTGACCACCTCTGGACCACTTCACTGTAAGATCTAGACGGTACGGTGTTGTTCTGAGATAAGGAGGGGCCAGGATTAGAAATAGTCCCTGTGTCCATAGAGGGGATAGTTTGGTTTGGAGGTGGTACTAAAAATAATTTTTGCCACCCAAACACATTATTAGTTTTATAATCATTTGTGTCTCGGGAGTATTTCTTCTGTTTTTTATTTTTCTGTTCATCATTGATACAGATCAACCCTAGAAATTGCCTTAGTTCTAACTCGGTTTCTGACCAAAAAATAAGTATGTCATCGATATAACGATGCCATGAGATGACGTTATCCAATAAATGAGCCAAATCATCTCTTGAAAATCCATTTTTTTCCCACCCCCGGTACAGGTTGGCATACGATGGGGCGCATTTAGTCCCCATAGCAATCCCCTACACCTGGAGGCAGTGGGAAGAACCAAACAAAAAAACCAAACCAAAAAAATAAAAAAAATTAAAATTATGTTTCAAAATATAGTCAAGTAAGTCAAGTACAAACTGACTTTACTTAAATGAAGAGGGACCTCTTTCATTTAGATGACTTTTGATTACTTCAATACCCTAGTTGTGAGGGATAGCATTGTATACATTTCTCAACATCAAGGGCCAAAAGCCAGGTGTTGGGAGTGAGGGTTATGCCCTCAATGGTTTTTAATAAATCAATTGTATCTTTGATGTAGGAAAAGAGTGAGGTCACACGTGGTAAAGATAACTATCCACCAGGGAGCTTGCATTTTCGGTGAGACTGGAGCAACCCGAAATAATCGGTCATCCAGGAGGTTCAGTGAGGGACTTATATACTTTAGGTAAGGCATAGAACATTGGGGTCTTAGGGTCCTTGATGTTTAGGAAGTGCCAGGTGTTTTGATCAATGATGCTGTTGATAGGCTTTGAGAATAATAGTACGGTATTTGATATAAAAATGATCAAGAACAGTTTTAGAGATGGGTCGGTACCAATCTAGATTTGACAAAATATTTTTACACATGTTCTCATATTGGAATAGTGCCATAATTACCAGGTTTCCAGCTTTGTCAGGAGGTTTAATTATTATTTTGGAGTTTGTTTGAAATGATTTAATGGCATCTTTTTGTTGTGTTGTGAGATTAGATGGTCCCGAGGAAGTGAAATTTAAGTCCTCAATAGCGTTAGACGTTTGTTGGATAAAAGCCCAAATATTGGGATTAGAATTCAAGAGTGGGAACATCCTTGATTTTGGTTTGAAGGACTTGGGGGAGAGGACACACCCGCGACCGACAGTCCCGGTGGAGAAACCAACCAGGGAGCATCGTCAGTGACATGTCCCTCCTCCCAAAGATCCATCAAATCCTCCAATGCCTGATGCTCTTCAATATTTTCTGAAATGTTGGGAATAAAGTTTGGTGGTTGTGGTACCTGAGCTGGTTTATCAAAAATGACCTTATAAAGAAGAACAAATGTAGGTCCTTGATAATATGGAACTTGTCAATGTGGGAATCAGGACAAAAAGTTAAACCCAATTTAAGAAATCTTGTGTTTCAGATTCAGAAAGAACATGGGAAGCCAGATTGATGATCGAAAGTTCTTCATCAGTAAGGTTGTGATTCTCAGTGTTAGCTATGGATTCTAAATTTGAATAGAATCCTGGTCCTTCTCTAAAAAAATGTGTGCTAGCTTAATATCAGCCGGTAGAGGTGTTCCTGAAGGAGAAATTATTACATCAGCATTACTCACCTTAGTGGAGGTGTCTAAATGCATAGGAGGAGCAGTGATCAAAGTAGAAGGTGCCGTGGACACGATAGTGTGAGAGGCCGTTAATTGAGGGCCACGAGATACATGTGATGAAGGGTGAAACATAGTAGAGAGTGAAGGAGGTGCCTGTTTGGAGTGAGCTGAGTGTGATTGATGAGGTAAGGAAGTGCCCAATTGGTGTTGCAGTGATTCAGTTGAGGCGGCGTCTGTATTTCCCTTGCGCTTTTTAGGCAATCTCTTCCTTGAGGGACTTTGTTTCGGTCCCGTCATTTGGCAGTGGTTGTTCAGGGTGGAGTCAGTTGCGGGGTAAGTGGGATTTGTGTAATGCATGTATTATATTACTACAAATAAAGAAAGGTGAAGTGACTAACACCAGAAAGGACACTATAAAGTCCAAATCATAAACAAGTGAATTATTCCTTGAAATCCACATGGAACTCAGATGTAATATTTCACAGTGTATGAACCAAGGGGTGATCCCGAAGGCATTTCACGTCAGTGACATCAAGGTGAGTGGAAAAGAACAAAAGAATGGGTACTCTTACCGGAAACCACTGGACCTGTGTATATACACTAGGTCATACAAGCATGTACAGATGGATCATCAGCTCTACGAGGGTTGTACGGCAACAGGTCCGTCAGCCAGTGGAGGGGCTGTGGGTCTTCAGGCCAATAAAGGAGTAATCAACACCATCTCGGAGGTTCCAGTCTTCTTCTCCAAGGGTTCAAACAAATGGAAAGGAGGGGAACTCCAGCGAATAGTTTGACAGTAGAAAAAAGCCAAACTCGTGAAGAAAATCATATATGAAACAAAAAAAAATAACAGCTTCCTATAGTGTAGATTGAAAAAATATAGAGATTGCTGTTTATTGGCATAAAACCAGCATGTACAATAAAACAAAAAGTAAAAACTTGATCACATAGTAAAAAAGAGCAATACAGGGAACATGACTAGTGTAGTCTGAATGTTCCCCTTATATTATACCTTACCCATACCTTCCCCTATTAGAAACGAGACCACACCATAGGTTGGAGTAAACTGGCCACAACAGCCTTTATTAAACATAACTCAAAATTCACTCCAATAACTTGCAAATATAAATATATATATAAATATATAAATATAAATAACTTTATTAACATTAAACCACATTAAATAACATTGACTGCCCATTCTGGTGATCTCTGATGGTGACCCCACTTAAGCCAATACCAAATCACTGCGGTACACCTGACCAACTTCCCAAAGGCCTCCACCTGTGACCGGTCGGAGACAACTTCCGCCAGTGAACATAACCGTATTCCCTCCAACGTTCAGGAATACCCAGAGGGGCCGATCGTTTGATGAGCCCCCCACACCCTCAGATCCCTTCTGAGTACCTGTCTACCGTCAGAAACCACCAGAAAACACACCGCCAAACACAGGAAAACCTTCAGCTGCCGTGACAAACGACGAAACCTGAAAAAGAAGAAAAGACCAGCAACAAACGACACAACAAAACAAACACATAACATTAGGGCGGGAGGGTGGGAAAAACTGCCTCCTCTGTGTCACGCTGGGATCCGAATGATCCTCTAAGCCAGGGGTTGACAAATTTGCTTGGAATCTAGGAGCCAGCTTAAAAAGTTAGGAGCCAGGTCCGTGACGGCGATCCGGACCTGTCCCTGGCCTGACATGGAGACGAGTGAGGGGAAGATAGCAGCGCCGTCGCCGCCCCCCCCCCCCCGTCTCCAAGTCATTGCCCATAGCTCTTAGAGGGACATTTTTTTTTTTTTTTTCAAATGACAATTTTTTTTTCAATTGCATTTTAGTGTAAATATGAGATCCGAGGTCTCTCTGACCCCAGATCTCATATTTAAGAGGACCTGTCATGCTTTTTCTATTACAAGGGATTTTTACATTCCTTGTAATAAGAATAAAAGTGACACAACATTTTTTTTAAAAGAACAGTGGAAAAAAAAAAGTTAAAATAAGCAGAAAAAATAATAATTTTTAAACGCGCCCTGTCCTGCCCGCATATAAAAACGGTGTTCGAACCACACATAGGAGGTAGCGCCGTGATCGGTAGAGCGAGAGCAATAATTCTAGCCCCAGACCTCCTCTGTAACTCAAAACGTGCAACCTGTAGAATTTTTTTAAACGTCGCCTATGGAGATTTTAAAGGGTAAAAGTTTGTCGCCATTCCATGAGCGGGTGCAATTTTGAAGCGTGACATGTTGGGTATCAATTTACTCGGCGTAACATTATCTTTCACAATATAAAAAATAATTGGGCTAACTTTACTGTTGTCTTATTTTTTTATTAACTAAATTATTTTTCCCAACAAAAGTGCGCTTGTAAGTCCGCTGCACAAATACGGTGTGACAGACAGTATTGCAACAACCACCATTTTATTCTCTAGGGTGTTAGAATAAAAAATATATATAATGTTTAGGGGGTTCTAAATAAAGGGAAGAAGAGGCAGGTAATATAAAACAGGCAGAGGAAGCTTCATTAACATTGCTGGTTTGTCATACCAACGGCGACCACAAGAGGGCGCCAGATTCCATAAGGAATCATAGGACCGCAGAAGGCCTCAAAGCCGCGGCCTAAATTTTCAGCCGTCGGCGGAACGGCCCGACGCGATCACGCTGGGGGGGTCCACAGAGACAGGATACCCCCAGCTGTGCTGCCCCAGGCGCGAGGTCGCTATTTCTAGTCGCCAATGCGACCTGGCGCCCGGGTTTTGTCGAGCCCTGCTCTAAGCCACACCTCTCCCTTTTATATGACCCCTCCCCTACACTAAACTTTCTTCCTGCAAACCTTTCCTATCAGCTCCACCCACAAAGCTTAACCCTCTATGTCCCTCATCCACACTGTCATGTCCAGCACTCCTTATCATTGCATTCCTAATCCGTGCTTCTCTTGACTAGTGTAGTCTGAATGTTCCCCTTATATTATACCTTACCCATACCTTCCCCTATTAGAAACGAGACCACACCATAGGTTGGAGTAAACTGGCCACAACAGCCTTTATTAAACATAACTCAAAATTCACTCCAATAACTTGCAAATATAAACATATATATAAATACGGTATATATAAATATATAAATATAAATAACTTTATTAACATTAAACCACATTAAACAACATTGACTGCCCATTCTGGTGATCTCTGACGGTGACCCCACTTAAGCCAATACCAAATCACTGCGGTACACCTGACCAACTTCCCAAAGGCCTCCACCTGTGACCGGTCGGAGACAACTTCCGCCAGTGAACATAACCGTATTCCCTCCAACGTTCAGGAATACCCAGAGGGGCCGATCGTTTGATGAGCCCCCCACACCCTCAGATCCCTTCTGAGTACCTGTCTACCGTCAGAAACCACCAGAAAACACACCGCCACAGCCCGAAAGGGTGACCCCCTCAACCTTGAGGGCCACCCCACACCCGAAGAGCTTTTTGTATCCCCTCCTGCAAGCCCAAGGACCAAAGGTCAATACCCACATCCGATAGGTGAACGCCATCCTTTCGAAGATAAAGACCAACATTCACCTCCAACTCCCGATGTCGAACCACAATGCCCCCGTTCTGCACCACAAACCTCCCAACCACCTTATTCACCCTAATCCTCGTTTTTTCAATGCTGGCCAAAGACCTAGCCCACCGCCACACCGTTCTGGCCACAATGTCCGACCATACCAAAATGGTGCCCGGGAAAAGGACCCGCAGGCGCAACACATCCGCCTTAATGTCCGCTAAAATATCCTTCACCTTTCGAACGCCCAGGTCGTTGCCCCCCGCATGAACAACCAGCACATCCGGGGGCCTGTCTCTCAAAGCGAAGCGCTCCACCTACCTCATAACACGCTCCCACCGCATACCCGGGAACCCCAACCACATCACCCTAGCCACCCGCCTGGGGATACCCAATTGCCTGCCTGCTGGTAGAGAATCACCTCTCCTGGCCCCCCAGCACACGTACGAATGCCCCAGGATCCAAACGAGGCGTGGAGAACCTCCATCTGGAATAAAACAAAAGAAATAACACAACAACCAAAGTAATGCTACAATCACAGTACTCCCCCCAGAAATCCCAACAACAAACAACACCCCCAGCCGCACCCCGAATTACCCCAGGATCAACTGCGGCCGGACATAGGACCGGAACCTCCTAGACTCCCACCTACCAATCCGGCGAACCACCGCCTCCTCCAGCCCACATCGTGCAGCTTCCGTAGCCGCCCCGATCCGGAAAGAATGTGACGTGTATTCCCGTTCATCCAGACCCACCGCCCGCAGGCATCGCCGAAAAACCGACACAAACTGAAACCTGGATAGAAAAGAGCCCTCCGCATGCACCAGAAAGGGGCCCGACCCCGCAGGCCGCACCGCCCGGAAAGCCCGTACCGCCGCCACCGGGCACACAGCCGAGCCCGGAAGGGCGAGCAGCGTAATCGCCACTCCCTTGCCCCGTTGGTCCGTCTTGGACCTGCGCAACCGTATACTCACCCGATCAGCAACCACCTGCACATCCTGATCCAACAAACCCCCAGCCACCCGTTTCGAGCGACACACCAACTCCCCTACCCTAAACGCCCCATAGAATGCCAACAAAAAAGCTGTCGTAAACAGAACGGTCTCGTAAGCAGACGAGCAAACGTCCACCAGCCGAGAACAAATAGCCACCAAATTGTCAAACGACACCGGCCGGCGCGCATCCCGACCCTTCCGATCTTTCCTGTACCCCTTCAACGTTTGCCGCACCCAAAAATCCTTCGTCCCGTCCGGCTTGCCCCACATCTTAAACAAAAATGCCAACCCCGCCAGCTTCCGCTCAATAGACGCAGACGACAGTCCCATCTCTATGTTCCGGGCCACCCAGTACAAGACCACCCAGCGCTGGTCGGAGCCCCGACCAGCTACGCCAACCTCCCGCAGTAACGCCCACCATTCCGCCCACGCCCTAGAATAAGCGGACCATGTAGCCTCACTCAGTGACCTCTTTAACCAACCTGCGGCGATTCCAAGGGCAGCTCCCACATCCACCCGGGGCAGGGCGCCCCCGACTCCTCCGCTCCCGGCGCCAGCTGCCGGAACTTGTCCCACTGAAAACGAGAGAGCGAGTCAGCTAAGGAATTCTCCACCCCAGGTATGTGCACTGCATAAACGTAAACATTGAGCCGCAAACATCGAAAAACCAGCTGCCGTAGCAGCTGGATGACCGGGGACGAGGAAGCAGTCATCCGATTAATGACCTGCACCACCCCCATGTTATCGCAATTGATGCGCAACTTCAAATTACGAAACTCCTCCCCCCACAGCTCCAAAGCCAACACCACCGGGAATAACTCTAGCAGAACCAAATTGCCCAACAACCCCGCAACCTCCCAGGAGCACGGCCAAGGTTCAGCACTCCACCGGCCCCGAAAAAATGCCCCATAACCCGTAGACCCAGCCGCGTCAGTGACCAACTCCACATCGAAGTTGCTAACTGGCCCCGACATCCACATGGCCCGCCCGTTATACGACTCCAAAAATTCATGCCACGGTCCGGTCACCCCGGCGGTGGCCCCCGATTATTCTCTGGCAATCGACACTCCATTGCCAGCGAATCAATCACTATCCCCAAAAAACTCAATTCCATAACCGGGCCTTCCGTCTTGTCCCCCGCCAACAGCACCCCGAACCTGCCCGCAATGTGCTGCAATGTGGACAGAAGAATCGCACACACATTGGAGGCAGGCGGGCCCACGCACAGAAAGTCGTCCAAATAGTGGATGACCGACTCCAGGCCTAAAACATCCCTCACCACCCATTCCAAAAATGAGCTAAAAGCTTCAAAATAGGCGCAGGAAATGGAACAACCCATGGGCAGGCACAAATCCACATAGAACTTGCCCCGCCAATGGCACCCCAACAGCCGGAAGCTGTCTGGGTGGACCGGTAGAAGCCGAAACGCCGATTCCACATCCGCCTTGGCCATCAGAGCCCCGCGACCATACCGCCTGACCCACCGAACCGCCGCATCAAAAGACGTCTAGGAAACCGTACACGCTTCCGGGTCAATGAAATCGTTGACCGACCCCCCTTTCGGAAAAGACAGATGATGAATTAAGCGAAACTTCCCCGGCTCCTTCTTAGGAACTACACCCAACGGGGAAACCACCAGGTCCCCCCACGGCTGTACTTCGAAAGGCCCGCCCATCCGGCCCAGCGCCACCTCCTTACCCAATTTGTCATCAACCACCCCCGGATGATCCAAAGCAGAGCGTAAGTTCCTGGCTAACGGCGGCACCCCCGCTAAAGAACAGGGAATCTTAAAACCGTCCCGAAAACCGAAATCAACCCTCGAGCCGCCTCACCATCCGGATACCTATTTAGGAAAGGAAGCATCCTTCCCAGGTTCACCGGCGTCATCCCTTTTGTGACCGGCATCGCCGGCGCGCTTACCCTTTTTGAAACAGCGGGACAGGGGGTGGTTGCCGCCGCAGCCGGAGCACTCATGTTTGAATCGGCACGCGCCCCCGAATTTACAAGCCCCTTCATTAAAGGGCCAGCACACCCCCCACTTCTTTCCGGCCGGCAGCCCCGAGGACGACGCACTCCCGGCCCCCCCCTGAAGAAACGGAGTGGGCGTCCGCGCCGCAGACATAAGCCTCATCCAGAGGCTTATGTCCTTGTGATCCCAGCGCAGTTCCGCCCGCACCGCCTTACGCTGACGAAACTGCTCATCATAGCGCAGCCACGCCAACCCCCCATACACCCGATAAGCCTCACCAATCGCGTCCAGGTAACAAAACAACGCCGAGCAATGCTCGGGGTTCTTTTCCCCTATCACGCTAGCCAAGATAGCGAACGCCTGAAGCCAATTCGCAAATGTGCGCGGGATCAGCCGATACCTACGCTTCTCCTCGTTGTCCTTCTTGGAACTGTCCGGCTTGACCCTATCCAAGTTAAACTTCTCGAGGGGGAGTAAAGAGAAAATCTCCACATACTCACCCTTGCCGATCTTGTCCCGCACCTCCTGCTTCAAATGTGCCCCCAACGGGCCCTCGAAGCAAACATAAACTTCGCACCGGGCAGCATCCGCGAGCCTAACCATATCGGACCGCGCCACCGGTTCCGCGGCCACCGGGGGGAGTCCCCAGCCCCCGCGGCCACTGGGGGGAGTCCCCAGCCCCCGCGTCCACACTCCCCGACGCCACCGCAGTCGGGGCGTCCACCACAGGCGCAGCCCCGGACCCCCCGGCCCCCACCCCATGACTCAGCCAGGGGCCCACCTGTGGCGACCCCGAGCCCCTAGCAAACTTACCTACCAGGGCCTGCAACCCCTCCAACAGCTCCTGCAGTGGACCCGAGGGCCCCCCGAGGCTACTGGCCCCGCCCCCCCGACGGACCAGCCGAAACCCCCCCATGCCGTCCCGGGACCCCGTGGGCCCAGGACCCCCCTGTGTCACCCCCATCAGACTACGCAAGGCTTCCGCCAGCAACGCAGAATCATGCAACTTACCTGGCCCCACCGGGGCCCCGCCGACCTGCACCGGTCCAGGCGCAGCAAAGGACAGCTCCTCCTCCTGAGACAGCTCACTCCCGGACCCGACCTCCTCAGCGCGCACCGGGGACGCCGCCATCCCCCTGTGCTCAGCGCGGTCCTCCCGGTCCATGCGATCCGGAAACGGCCGGCAAGGTCCGCATCCCCCCACCGCCCCCAGCATGCCGGCGTCTGAAACCGGCCCTGCCAGGCACCTTGGCGGCCCCCTGCGACCCGCCCGCCCCCCCAGCAAAAATGCGGCCCCCCCGAGACACCCCCCGCCCCCCCACCGCGCTGGTCCCAGCCCCAGAGCCCCCAGGCCGTGGATCGCCCGCCATGTGTTCCCCCCCATGAAGGCCAGACCCCAAGCCTCCCACCCGCCCCCCTCCCTCCACCGGGCCCCGACCAGGCCCGGAGCCAGCGCCATGCTGCCGCGAAGCCCCGCCCCCCTCCGGTCGGCGGCGTAACGACCACCCGGACCGGGGAGAGCCGAGTACCAGACGTTTTGCCGGGGGGACCGAACGGTCGTCCCCGGGCTCCGGGAGTCACGAGGTGGCCGAGGTGAAAAACACGCCGGAGGCCGAGACCTCCGTGCGCGCAGTTGCAGCTCACCCGTCCCGTCGACATCCTCCGCGCCGTCCGCCAGGTCCCCCACATGGTCCCGCAGCCAGTCCGCGCCGTGCACCTCCGTCGCCCGTCGCAGTCGCGCGAAGATTCCCTCCAGGTCGGCCATCGCAGAGGAGCAGCGAAAAAACTGCCTCCTCTGTGTCACGCTGGGATCCAAATGATCCTCTAAGCCACACCTCTCCCTTTTATATGACCCCTCCCCTACACTAAACTTTCTTCCTGCAAACCTTTCCTATCAGCTCCACCCACAAAGCTTAACCCTCTATGTCCCTCATCCACACTGTCATGTCCAGCACTCCTTATCATTGCATTCCTAATCCGTGCTTCTCTTGACAACCTCACCCAGTCTACAGTCCCAGTCCTCGCCAATCTACACTATGGGAAGCTGCTATTCTTTTTTGTTTCATATATGATTTTCTTCACGAGTTTGGATTTTTTCTACTGGAACCTGTCCTGTTAAATCACTGTGTGGTCTTGGTGCAGTTTAGTTTCAGGGTCTTCTTATAGTCTAGACTATCTTTATGTAGAGCAAACATTCTTTTTTTTCAGATCCTCAGAGAGTTCTTTGCCATGAGGTGCCATGTTGAACTTCCAGTGACCAGTATGAGAGAGTGAGAGCGATAACACCAAATTTAACACACCTGCTCCCCATTTACACCTGAGACCTTGTAACACTAACGAGTCACATGACACCGGGAGGGAAAATGGGCTAATTGGGCTAAATTTGGACATTTTCACTTAGGGGTGTACTCACTGCCGGGTTGCCAGCGGTTTAGACATTAATGGCCGTGTGTTGAATTATTTTGAGGGAACAGCAAATGTACACAAGCTTATATAAGCTGTACACTCACTACTTTACATTGTAGCAAAGTGTCGTTTCTTCAGTGTTCTCACATGAACAGATATAATAAAATATTTACAAAAAATGTGAGGGATGTACTCACTTTTATGAGATACTGTGTGTATATATATATATATATATATATATATATATATATATATATATATGTATATAGATTGTATATATAATATTAATACACTGCCTGCACTGACTGTACATATAGTCTAAAAAAACACGGAACACCTTGAGAGCTGCGAGTCTAGGGGCCAAGTAGAGTGCTCTAATCAGATAACTGGACCCAGTGCAGCCAGCACAGCATGCAAAGAGATGTGACAGTCAAAGAAAAAACACAAAATGCAGCGCTCTGAAAGAATGATCAAATAAATTCCAACATAGAACTGTATGCATAAACAATGCTATTCATTCCATAAAGTAAAAAAATGGTTGAACAGTCAAAGTTTAAAATAAACGTTAGTGAACGTTACCAGTGACCTCATAGTGGAGAAGGGGGAAACAATGATCTGGGAGGCTTGCCTGGAGGTGGTTTGAACATCAATCACCATCCAAGGAAATGAAAGTGAGAAAATTCACTATTGTGTGCCTTTATTACTCTCCCTATGGGATATGTGAGGAGGCTTGGAGGAGATTTCTTGGAGGAAGGTGTACAGCCAAAGTGTGGAGGAGGCTTGCAGTGAGAGGTGTCTATAGAAGCCACTACAGGAATAAAAGAAAGCATCAAGATCCCCTGGCTGATACTAATCATTTCAGACTTAAAATTTAAGCCCTTAAGGTGAGGGCACACCTGACGGGGGAGAAGAGCACAATTTTGCACGAAGTCACTGGGCACTTTAAAGAAGGACTGTTTGCTTTTTTGTTCATTCCAATTTTGTTTTTATAATTTTAAAATATTTAAAAAAAAAATGTTTATGGACTTGATGGCATCTTATTGATTTCATTCACGTTATATTCACTGAGCATGAGCAATTTATTATTGGAAATTGGATATTAGAGATATATAGACTTTATATCATCAGGCACTGGATATATATGCATTTCTTGGGATTATAAATTATTCGATTTTTTGATTTTTGATTTTCATTTATTATTTATATTTATATTTTTATTTTTATTTTTATTTTATTTTCAAGTATTTATATGTATATTCATATATGCATTTGTAACCTTATTGATTAGCACCTTATGGGGATAGAAATATTTTCATAATAAGTTTATAATATTAGAAGGTTGCATCGCAGTTAGTTACTCTGCCATACATAGCGTGACACATTTATATATGTCAGTGCATGTGCACAAGAGATATATAATAATATATTGAGAATATTCAGTTACCAGAGGGGGAGCGTACTGGCTGCTGGCAAAACCTGCCAGCTCCAGATGGATGCCATGGCTGGATGGTGGTCAGCAGGATGGATAGAAAGGCAACATGTGTGATGTAAACGGCCCCAGAGGAAACAATAAAGCCGAGCAGGGTTGATATTCTCAGTGCGCCAATGCGCCTTCTGTGACGTCACTGCTGTGCCGGAGCTGAAGGGGAAAGGTGTCCTGAAGTCAGCTGTGTAAGCGTCCACTGTTCTATTGCCGTGACTTACATGTTTCGCATGCACTGAATGCACTGTGATATATATATATATATATATATATATATATATATATATATATATATATATATATATATATATATATATATATATATATATATATATATATATATATATTAGACTGTATACATATATGTATATATATATATATATATATATATAGTGAGAGAGAGAGAGAGAGATATTAATACACTGCTAACTAACCTGCATAATCTAGCTCAAGTTATCTCTAGCTTAGTCCACTCCAACACAGTACATACGGCCACTGTATAAGCAGCCTTATATAGTGTGGGGTGTGGACTTAGCCCCCTGACTGGCCAAAGGCACCCTGCCTTAGGCCAATTATGGGTCTCGCACTATAGCACATTGTGATTGCCCAAAGCATGCAGTTCAGGTGCATGCTTTGGCCAATCATCAAATGTCAATGCACTGCAATTTCACAGTGCATTATGGGGCATTCTGCAGCACTCGAATTTGGTGCAAACACCCCATAATGTTTGAGATTCGGCAAACAGGCGAACACCCGATGTTCAAGTCAAACTTAAATTCGACACAAACATCAGTCCCATCCCTAAATACAGTCAATATTTGTAGAGAGAAGAGAGTTATGTACTTTACTGGTGCAATCCTTGCTGGTGCTGGAATAGTGATGGAGGAAAAAGAGTCCTCCATCTGACGGTCAGAGAGAACCCCCTCACGCAACACGTGTCAGGTGACCTGTGCCCCTATGCCTCATGGGCTCCAGTTGGTTGGCTGGATTTCTGGAGCTTCCATCTGAACCACATTTCAAATATAGGCCTATGGGTGCGAGTACTCCAGAGGGGAAGGTGTTAAATGGGAGATGACCAGAAGGATGGTAAGAGGAGGTCTAGGATCTACACCATTGCACATACAGTACGTGGTTTGGGTGGAACAGGAGGAGCCTAGCTGCATGTGATAGCCATGTGGAAAAAGTTGGGCCCCCCTTACATACTGAAAAACAGATTTAGGGTTTAAAGACAGTTCAGGTGTCACACTAAGATTAGGGATTGTATTTAGACACTTATTGAGGTTTACACATTTTATGATAACTGTATTTTGGTAATATGTTTTGGATGTGGTACATTTTTTTGCATGTCTGACCATTTCATGTATCATATTATACCTCACTTTGCTCTTTCTGCCATCAATTTTGACACCCCAAAACCCCTGCAGCCATTTTATATTGAACGCATATAGAGGAAATGAGTGCCCCCACATCATTTTCTCCAACTAAACCCTGGACATGGCACTTAATTAGAAAATATAAAAGGTTTTTTCATCTTACTGAGTCTATTCCATTAATATGAAGCCTTTAAAAAATACATTAAAAGACTCCATCATTTTCTAACCCTTTACTACATTGCTTTATAAAATGATGAAGCTTACAACAAAAGAACTCTCCTGCTGTTATTACTATGCATTTAAAACAAAGAAAGAAAATTGTTCCCTAATAGCCAGTGACATGTTAATAAAATATGCATAATAATACATTTCAGTAAGTCACAATGGATTTTCAAGCTAAAGCATACACTGAATAAAAAAAGGACACAATCCCCAGTATGGAAGCGGCACAATGGATGCTACTGTCAGGCTGAGTTAAATGTACTATAAACATACACAAGGTAGGTTTATTGCCAGTTGACTCGGCTATGCTAATGGGTATTTTAATATTTTATATTTCAACTTCTGTTTCTTGAATGGAACAAATGAATTACCGGAGAGAGACAGAGATACTGTATGCTGCTACAGATAACTTGACATAAGGATTTTGATTAGTTGGATGATATTGCTTCCTGAGTGTTTTTATAGCTCTGAATCAATGCATTGTAACTTTGGAGACAAAGGAAATGACAATGTTCTAAGATTTGGAAGTTTCAAGTAATCATATGCTTTGTAAAGTTTTTTCCGGACTTTACAATGTTGATGTCTAGCAAGCTCCCCCCTGTACTCCAGCTTGAGTCCAGCTTGGGGCTTGAAAGATGAATGCTCAGATAAAGTTTGTTTCGGTGAGGCGCAATATCACCTTCTCCAGAGATTCATTAAACAAGCTTTATCACCGAGTATTCACCTTTCAAGCCCCTTGAGTGCCACCTTATCTGGAACTACCTTACCATCTGAGCACCTAGGCCCATTTTTCTTTCAGATACATGTACAGTGGCAACTACTGGAATATATAATATATATATATATATATATATATATATATATATATATATATATATATATATATATATATATATATATATATATATATATATATATATATATATATATATATATATTCCAGTAGTTGCCACTGTACATGTATATATATATATATATATATATATACAGTATATACACATATAGAGATGTATAGAGAGGTGAATTTAGGCAAATTTTGGCATATACAGTAAGTGTAAAATGTATTAGATTTATTAGGACATATTTTTATAAATTCAGGTGGTTAATATGAAGGAGTTTATCACTTATGCTGTTGATGGAAAAAGTTTTCTAATTCATTTCCATGTTTTCAATGCAATTACGGTACTTTAAATTTGTTTATATATTAACGGTCTTAATGTATATGTAAACCTTCACCTTGCAAGCAAACCATTCAGTTTAAAATAGAAATGAAAGGAAAAACATTTGTGTATATATATATATATATATATATATATATATATATATATATATATATATATGCATAAGGAGCTCAGAGAAGATAGGATGGGGGATGAGAAACAGCAGCACATTGGTCTTTCCAATGAATGGCTGTGCAAGGGAGGGGGAGGTTGTGTCAGGACAAAGCTGATCATTGGAGGATAGCAGGCTTAGTTCTAAGCACAGCCAGAAAACTGACCACACAGTGCTCTCATGCCTACTATGGTCAGTTTTTGCAAGGAAAGCAGAGGGACTGTCAGGAAACACCAGTGATTTAACACAAAGGACATAATGCAAAGAGAACAGGATACTTTTTCATAGAAGTACATGCAACAGCAGGCCCATATCAGGAATATGAAATGTTGAGTCAATGGATTCTTCATGCACCGTGCCATGGCTGCTTTGCCCAAAACTATTACTTGAATTCATCTGAGAGCCACATCTTGTGAACAGACCTTAATTGCAGCCTGCCCTTTGAAGAGCCCACTGTGTTCTCTGGTTCCACCACTGTTCTCATTCTGAGTTAACTGCAGTCATTTTGCCCAAGGATAACAGGAAGTTTGCAAAGATGATTGTGATGAAAGGGTTACAGTCCAACTGGAAAATCTAGAAACGCGCATCTACATGACTCACAATACAATAGGGACCTGGTGACACTGGCATGATGATGCCACTGGTTCCCTGAAGGATTCTTCATAGGACTATATCAAGGTTATAACTCAGAGAGAGAAATATGAGTGGAAGGCAATAATTTTACTGTTTTGTGTGCCACATCCAAAAATTGTGAACCAAAAGTTAGGACACCCCTAGTGGTTGGCTTTTTAGGCACATACAATAGGTATCAAGTTTGTAAAGCACAAAAAAAAATTTCTTTGAAAAAATATTATAAGAAAAACACATAAAACAAGGAATGCATAAATGCACTAATAATCTACATACACACTGATTGCTTAAAATATCCTACGCATTTCGTAGAGGCTGAATCTCCTTCTTCAGGGTCATGTATAAATATAGGAAAAGGTCTATTTAAAAAAAGATAGAATATATATATTAGAAAGAGCTAGATTTCTTGAAAAAAAACATACATACATTATACATATTTCAATATTATAGTAAGCACTTACATATTCAGAACAGTGTGTTAGATAGGCATTCCATGAGACTTGTAATTAAAAACACGACAGGAAACCAGGATGGATATTGCCGATGGTTATTTTCCCTTCTAGAGACTCCTAGTGTGGTCGCCCCAGCAGGAATGGCCGAAGAAACCGTAAGATGTGAAGAAAGGACCAACCCCCTGCAGGTGGGCAGATGGGGTAAACCCCCCCCCCCCGGGGAGAGCACTGGGGCAAAGCAGTCGGTCCTATACAGCAGGGGTCGTCAACCCCCGGGCCGCGGCCCACTACCGGGCCGTGGCCTTTCTTCAGCGGGGCCGCGCGCACGGCCGGGCAGCATGAGACAGCCGGGCGGCCAGCATATAAGCACCGGGTGGAAGAGATAGCGAGCGGGCAGGCAACATGACAGGTGACATCTTCTTTCTCCGCCCCCCGCATCGCTGCTCTTTCACCCTGTCAGCCTCAATGTCGGAAGTGCAGCGGGGAGCAGAGAGATGACATCATCATCTCTCCGACCCCCCGCATCGCTGCTCTCCCGTCCTATCAGCCTCAATGTCGGAAATGCAGCAGGGAGCAGATGACATCATCTCTCACTGCTCTCCTGCTTTCACTGGGTGCCCTTCTGTGCTAGATGGACCAGTGCTGCCACCAATGCAGTGGCAGGCAGTGTAGCAAGTGACAGTCCACATCTGGTGACAGGCATCGTGACAGGGGACGTGGCAAGTGACATTCCGCATCTGGTGGCAAAGGACGTGGCAAGTGGCATTCTGCATCTAGTGACAGGCAATGTGGCAGGTGACATGGCAAGTGACATTCCGCATCCGGTGAGAGGCAACGTGGCAGGTGACGTAGCAAGTGACATTGTGCATTTTGTGGCAGGCAAGTGACATTCCGCATCTGATGAAAGGCCACATGGCAGGTGTGGTGGCAAGTGACATTCTGCATCTAGTGACAGGCAATGTGGCAGGTGACATGGCAAGTGACATTCCACATCTGGTGAGAGGCAACGTGGCAGGTGACGTGGCAAGTGGCTTTCCGCATCTTGTGGCAGGCAACATGGCAAGTGACATCCCGCATCTGGTGACAGGTGAAGTGGCAAGTGACATTCCACATCTGGTGAGAGGCAATGTGGCAGGTGACATGGCAAGTGACATTCCGCATCTGGTGACAGGTGACGTGGCAAGTGACATTCCACATCTGGTGAGAGGCAACGTGGCAGGTGACGTGGCAAGTGACATTCCACATCTTGTGGCAGGCAACATGGCAAGTGACATTCCGCATCTGGTGGCAAAGGACGTGGCAAGTGGCATTCTGCATCTAGTGACAGGCAATGTGGCAGGTGACATGGCAAGTGACATTCCGCATCCGGTGAGAGGCAACGTGGCAGGTGACGTAGCAAGTGACATTCCGCATTTTGTGGCAGGCAACATGGCAAGTGACATTCCGCATCTGATGAAAGGCCACATGGCAGGTGTGGTGGCAAGTGACATTCTGCATCTAGTGACAGGCAATGTGGCAGGTGACATGGCAAGTGACATTCCGCATCTGGTGGCAGGTAACATGGCAAGAAACACACTCAGGGCTGCCACTAATTCTGCATTATGGTGAGTTGAACTATTTTATTAATTACTACAATGTAATAATAGCAATAAAGTGCTGACAAACCGACCACGAAAAATCGCTTATCCCCTATGCCCCCCCCCCCCCCCCCCAACCGGGCCTTGGCACAATTTTCTTCCACGCAGCCGGTCCTCGATGCCAAAAAGGTTGGGGACCACTGCTATACAGGATAAAATAAAGGTTTTTAGACCCATCAAGGGGAGAAAAAAAGAAAAATCGCTTCCCTCCCCATGCGATTTTATATGAAAAAATTCTTTCATTCATAAAAAATGAAAAGTAAATAAATACATCAATAGATAAAGAGATTTTTTTGAACACCAAAGAGTGTATGGAATTTAGAGAATATCATACCTGAAAAGCAGCAGATATTACGATGGTAATACTGGCAAATAAAGGCAGCTCCTAAAAAAATTGTATTTATAACATTATTATTGAGATATATTTATATTTATTGTTTAACTAGTATGTAAAGACAGGCCGTAGAGGTCTGTATAACAAACAGATTAATTAATGTATAGGTCTGATGTCAGGAATACTCAAATTCATATGACACCCCTCAATATTTTAATAAAAAATCTCTTTATCTATTGATGTATTTATTTACTTTTAATTTTTTATGAATGAAAGGACTTTTTCATATAAAATCGCATGGGGAGGGAAGGGATTTTTATTTTTTTTCTGCTTTTCTCCCTTCGATGGGTCTAAAATATGCCTTTATTTTATCCTGTATAGGACAGACTGCTTTGCCCCAGTTCTCTCCCCCAGGGGGGGTTTACCCCCATCTGCCCACCTGCACTAGGGGGTTGGTCGTTTCTTCACATCTTGTGGTTTATTCAACCATTCATGCTGGGGGCGACCACACTAGGAGTCTCTAGAAGGGAAAATAACCATCGGCAATATCCATCCTGGTTTCCTGTTGTGTTTTTAATTACAAGTCTCATGGAATGCCTATCTAATGCCGCGTACACACGAGCGGACTGTATGGCGTACTTAGTCCGTCATACAATCCGACGGACAGTCCGTCATACTTTCCACTGAACGGACTTGACCACACACGGATACCCAAACAGTCCGACGACGGGACTAGAAATAGGAAGTCCAATACACAGCAAAGCACCCTTCCGCCATGTAAATCCTTTCTGGGCATGCGCCATTCTTAGTCCGTCCGACTAGCATACTGACCAGCGGATTGTCCGCTGAAACCAAAGTATGACGGACAGAATTTCTAAAAATCAGAAATTCTTAGTACGCCGGACTGCACGCTGAAAAAGTCCGCTGAAGCCCACACACGAGCGGACTGTCCGCTGAACTGTGTTTCGACTGACTAAGTACGCCATACAGTCCGCCCGTGTGTACGCGGCATTACACACTGTTCTGAATATGTAAGTGCTTACTATAATATTGCAATATGTATAATGTATGTATGCTTTTTTCAAGAAAAATAGCTCTTTCTAATATATATATTCTATCTTTTTTTAATAGACCTTTTCCTATATTTATACATAGAAAAAAGCAGAAAAAACTGCGCTAAGGTGAAAACGCAATGATGCAATTTTGTTGCGAAACGCTTAGGGCTGAGCGGTGCGCTATACATCACCTCGTGTTTGTGACGGCTTCCAGGAGAACGGGTCTGTCTGTGTGCGTCCGGCTGGCGCAACGGACTTAAGGCTTATTTTCTTCTATACATTTGTAAATGCAATTTTACTTTTTTATCTTGAGTAATAAAGGGTTTTACACTATTTGGAGTTTTATTTTCCCTTTATGGTTCTGATGTCCCTACTTTTGAGTCCTTTTTTGGGCCTTTGAGGAATACGCCCGGGAACAGGTCTTCTTCCCAACCCCCACTGGAGTGGTGGAACCAGGAGGACACCGAGGATCCCCCCTTGGCTGGAAGTTATATCCATTCTTACAAGTCTCGTGTGACCCTCTGTAGTGGGGGGTCATGTCTTTCTGGTAAGCGGCAAATTTTATCGCATGCTGGTGGTGGATTGAACATTCTTTTTCCCATTGGACTGAGTGGCGGATTTTTTATGAATATTGTGGTCTATTTTTGGAGGACTTTATTCACAGCCTTGTAACAATTAGTTTTGTGGTTCATGTATACGGACTCACTGTCCAAACACTGGGTGTTTTTGTCCTATCCTCTTTTATGTTGATAGAGGCTTATATAATGGAAATTTATATTGTAAGGGTTAAGTTCTACGTTTTGAGTTTTCTATGTGTGTTTTATGTCACGCACGTTATAAGTATACACTAATCTACATATGGTCGCTATACTTTGTTTACCATTTATTTTCAATTTTTTGCACAATTGGTTGTTTGTGTAAGTTAAGCGCGGCTTAGTATTTTTCAATTTTCTATATTTATACATACCCCTGAAGAAGGAGATTCAGTCTCTCCGAAACGCATAGGGGATTTTAAGAAATCAGTGTGTATATAGATTATCAGTGTATTTATGCATTCCTTGTTTTATGTGTTTTTCTTATAATATTTTTTCAAAGAAATTTTTTTTTTTGTACTTTGGAAACTTGATACCTATTGTATGTGCATACCTACAGTGGTGTGAAAAAGTGTTTGCCCCCTTCCTCATTTCCTGTTCCTTTGCATGTTTGTCACACTTAAGTGTTTCGGAACATCAAACCAATTTAAACAATAGTCAAGGACAACACAAGTAAACACAAAATGCAATTTGTAAATGAAGGTGTTTATTATTAAAGGTGAAAAAAAATCCAAACCATCATGGCCCTGTGTGAAAAAGTGATTGCCCCCTAAACCTAATTACTGATTGGGCCACCCTTAGCAGCAACAACTGCAACCAAGCGTTTGCGATAACGTGCAATGAGGCTTTTACAGCGTCCTGGAGGAATTTTGGCCCACTCATCTTTGCAGAATTGTCCTAATTCAGTTACTTTAGAGGGTTTTCGAGCATGAACGGCCTTTTTAAGGTCATACCACAACATCTCAATAGGATTCAGGTCAGGACTTTGGCTAGGCCACTCCAAAGTCTTCATTTTGTTTTTCTTCAGCCATTCGGTGGTGGACTTGCTGGTGTGTTTAGGATCATTGTCCTGCTGCAGAACCCAAGTTCGTTTCAGCTTGAGTACACGAACAGATGGTCGGACATTCTCCTTCAGGATCTCTTGGTAGACAGCAGAATTTATAGTTCCTTTTATCACGGCAAGTCTTCCAGGTCCTGAAGCAGCAAAACAGCCCCAGACCATCACACTACCACCACCATATTTTACTGTTGGTATAATGTTCTTTTTATGAAATGCAGTGTTCCTTATACGCCAGATATACTTGGACACACACCTTCCAAAGAGTTCCACTTTTGTCTCATCGGTCCACAGAATGTTGTCCCAAAAGTCTTGGGGATCATCAAGATGTGTTGTGGAGAAATTGAGACGAGCTTTGATGTTCTTTTTGCTCAGCAGTGGTTTTCTCCTTGGAACTCTGCCATGCAGGCCATTTTTGCCCAGTCTTTTCCTGATGGTGGAGGCATGAACGCTGACCTTAACTGAGGCAAGTGAGGCCTGCAGTTCCTTGGACGTTGTTGTGGGGTCTTTTGTGACCTCTTGGATGAGTCGTCGCTGCGCTCTTGGGGTAATTTTGGGTGGCCGGCCACTCCTGGGAAGGTTCACCACTGTTCCATGTCTTCGCCATTTGTGGATAATGGCTCTCACTGTGGTTCGCTGGATTCCCAAAGCTTTGGAAATGGCTTTATAACCCTTTCCAGACTGATAGATCTCAATTACTTTCTTTCTCAATTGTTCCTGAATTTCTTTGGGTCTCGGCATGATGTGTAGCTTTTAAGGATCTTCTGGTGGACCTTACTGTGTCAAGCAGCTCCTATTTAAGTGATGCCTTGGTTGTGAACAGGTGTGGCAATAATCAGGCCTGGGTGTGGCTAGAGAAATTGAACTCAGGTGTGGACAACCACAGTTATAGTATGTTTTAACAAGGGGGGGGGGCAATCACTTTTTCACACAGCGCCATGATGGTTTGGATTTTTTTTCACCTTTAATAATAAACACCTTCATTTACAAATTGCATTTTGTGTTTACTTGTGTTGTCCTTGACTATTGTTTGAATTGGTTTGATGTTCCGAAACACTTAAGTGTGACAAACATGCAAAGGACTAGGAAATGAGGAAGGGGGCAAACACTTTTTCACACCACTGTACATACATACATACCTATTGTATGTGCCTAAAAAGTCCACTAGGGGTGTCCTAACCTTTGGTTAACTCAGAGAGAGGAACCAGAAAGTACAACTGATGGCAAAGCTCTAGCTATCAAAGCTATTTCGGGGCGGCGCATGATATTCCATCAAGGTTACAGACAGCAATAAAGACCCCAGCGCGAATGAATCCTAACATATACCTACCCAAACCTAAAAATGAAATAAAATGGTTTTGACTGGAGTGCCAATCTCAAAACCCAATACATCACCTTTGCTGCTTGCCTATTTTATGTTTTGTTGAGACTCTAACTAGCTCTCCATCACATTTATGCTGAGCTTTCCAAAATCTGGCTAACCTTCTTGTATTCAAGTTGTACTGTAATTAAATATAAATATTTAAATAGGAACATTTTGGTTTCCAGCAAAGAATTCTCATGAATTATTCCCGATTCTAAACAATAAAACATCTGTTACTAGTTTAACATGTGATTATGCGATATCTCAATTAATAGGACGTAATCACAGGGGAGGCAGTGCCTCCTGTAATTAGCCTGTGTGTCACAAAGTTGCTTAGCTACCTGCATTCTTTTCTTGAAGGTTAAGAGGGAAAACACTGGCAAGCTATGTTTTGATATATGCAAAAAAAGCAGTCACCAGGCTTGAAATAATATCTGGCTTGTGTGCAAAGAATTTAATAAGAAGATAACAGAGAATGAAACATAGCATAGTGAGGACTACTACGGTTTGTCATCTCCAAAACTGAACACCGTCTCCTGGAGATATAGCAAAAATACCCATGTACTCGAGTGGTACCTAAGTCATCTGGTCAAGGGACCATGGTCAGTAAAACTCCAGTCTGCAATAGCCTAAACCTATACCAATGATTGAGCAAAGCCATGCTACACGAGCCTGAAGTCCATGATATGTATGAAAGCCCTCCGCAGAATGTGACAAATCACACAAGGAAAGTAGTTTGGGAAAATAAAAAAGACCTTATTACCGCATTGATAATTTGTTTTGTGACTCCTAGATTACTTTGTCACACCACGAATAATAATATGTTAGGGAAGCGTGCCATAGCTTGCTCCTAGTATGTCTTCTGTTCCTCCTCCAGGAGAGAAGACACAGTGTGAATGCCAATTAGAAGTCATCATCACAGAGCTATATTATGATTCAGATTAGGGATGTTGGCTTGACACCAAAGAATGATGGACCACCCACTGAGCAGTGATACCGTTCTCATTATTTAACAGGAAGGAGACAAGAGCGAAGGGCTGCTAGGAGCCGACACAAGACTCTTGCCACCTAAAATTTTGTGACTTGTAGACATAGGAGATTGTATGGGTATGATCATTTTTATCATTATATAGCCATTGTGTAGCAATAAAATTGTTAAAATGTGGAAGCCAATGGGTTACGTGTGTTTTTCAGTGACTAGGTTTCACTCTTTGTTTAAATGATAATGGAGTTCCTATGCCAACTGAAGTTTTGTCAAACACGGAAAAGTAGGTAGATTGTAATGTAACAGGAAGTAAGGAAAGAGAAAGGCCATGACCACACTGTAGCTGCTGACTTTTAACCACTTGCAGATCGGACCATTTTGCTGGTCAAAGACCAGACCACTTTTTGCGATTCGGCACTGCGTTGCTTTAACTGACAATTGCGCGGTCGTGCGACGTGGCTCCCAAACAAAATTGACGTCCTTTTTTTCCCACTAATAGAGCTTTCTTTTGGTGGTATTTGATCACCTCTGCGGTTTTTATTTTTTGCGCTATAAACAAAAATAGAGCGACAATTTTGAAAAAAACGCATTATTTTTTACTTTTTGTTATAATAAATATCCCCCAAAAATATATAAAAAAACATTTTTTTCCCTCAGTTTAGGCCGATACGTATTCTTCTACATATTTTTGGTAAAAAAATCGCAATAAGCGATTATTGATTGGTTTGCGCAAAAGTTATAGCGTTTACAAAATAGGGATAGTTTTATAGCATTTTTATTAATAATTTTTTATTATTTTTTTTATTACTAGTAATGGCAGCGATCAGCGATTTATATTGTGACTGCGACATTGTGGGGGACCGATCGGACATTTTTGACACATTTTTGGGACCATTGTCATTTATACAGTAATCACTGCTATATAAATGCAGTGATTCCTGTGTAAATGACACTGGCAGTGAAGGGGTTAACCAGTGGGTGGCAGTGTAGGGGTTAAGTGTTCCTAGGGGTGTGTTACTAACTGTGGGGGGGTTGGGCTTTCATTTAGTGAACACTGATCTCTGCTCCAATCACATGGAGCAGAGATCAGCGTCACTAGTTGCTAGGCAGAATGGAGAAATGCTGTTTACTCGGCATTTCCTCCTTTCGGCCGCTCCGTGAGACGATCGCGGGGATGCCCGCGGCGATCGAGTCCGCGGGTCCCGCGACCGGACTCACGAGGGTCCCGACCAGCGCGGAGCGCGCCGCCGGCGGCGTGCTCCCGATGGCAGGGCGGCATTGAATATTGGACGTACATGTACGCCAATATGCCTGCCCGTGCCATTCTGTCGACGTACATCGTCGTACACTGGTCGGGAAGTGGTTAATAAGCACACTTACCTGTCCAGGGCGCCAGCGATGTCGGCCGCCCGAGGCTGACCCGTCCCTCGGCTCTCGGGTCCCGGCGCCGCCATTCTATCTAAGGGAAACAGGCAGTGGAGCCTTGCGGCTTCACTGCACGTTTCCTACTGCGCATGTGCGAGTCGCGCAGCGCTTTGTGAATGGGGCGCACTGTGTTCTGGGACACAGTTTCCAGAACACAGCGCGACCCATTACCCAGAAGACACCGAATGGAGGAGAGAAGACAGAACATCACCGCGGAGGAGGAAAAGGCAGATTAGGATGATATGCCTAGCAACAGGCATTTCTGGGAAGTTAAAAAAAAAAATCATTTATTTTTTTCAGATTTTTTGCTAATTTTTATGTACTTTTGTTTTTCAGGGTAGCCCTCCACTGTAATTTCCTGTGATTGTCACCATTTTATATCTTGAAAGTGGTTCTAAAGGTAGAAGTTTATTTACCTTAATGCATTGTATGCATTAAGGTAAAAAAATTCTGTGTTCAGCTTTACCCCAGCCCCCCCCCCCTCCCTTATTCTTACCTGAGGCCAATCTCGATCCAGAGCTGTGCCCGAGAGTAGTGGCATGGGAGTGAGCCCACATGAGTGCTCCATAGCAAGCAGCTTCCTATGGGGGTACTGAGAAGGGGGAGGAGCCAGGAGAGGAGGACCGAGGATGCTCTGTGCAAAACCATTGTGATATGTTTGATATTTACAAATAAATCATTTAGAATCACTTTTCAATTCAGTAAGGATTTATTTGTACAGTATCTCACAAAAGTGAGTACACCCCTCACATTTTTGTAAATATTTTATTATACCTTTTCATGTAACAACACTGACGAAATGACACTCTGCTACAATGTAAAGTAGTGAGTGTACAGCTTGTATAACAGTGTAATCAGGTTCTTGCCCAGACCAAATGCTTCATCAGCAATAAAGACGAATGGGAGTCCTTTCCGACGTTGTCTGCATCAGATGACAATGCCAGGCCACCAGTCTGGGCACGTTTGTAAAACCCTGTCTGTGTAAAAACTCCTCCATCCTCCATCCGGCCATTCTTCCCCATGTCCACATAGAGGAACTAATATTGTGCCGACACCACCTCCATTAACTCTATACTATTAAATCCCTTATAGTTATAATAGTAAAACCACGAATGGGGTGACAGCATGATGTGGACGTAACAGAGGGGGGGTGTGTTGTGCTTCCTTAGATACCAAGAGAAAAATAAACAATAAACTTAAGTGATAAAAAGTGACTGTCAATACTTCACAAAAAAACACAGGTGCAATAGTGCTTAGTATGTGGTACTATAAAATTGCATGGAAATCAACATCTGATATAAAATATTAATAGTGCATCATACCAGTGTCTATACAATAAGAAAAAAGGGGTCTCAAGCTATAAAGTGCAAATAGTGAATTGCAATAACTATATAAAAAGGAGTGAAACGTCTAAGATAAAACACAAAAAGAAAAATTCAAACATCTAAGATAAAACTACAAAAATGATGTACCGATACATTAGTGTAGCAAATAATCCAAAAAAAAATTCTATGGATGGTTTGGATGTGCAAAAGAACAAAAAAACAACAATATAATCCTTAGTAAAAAGGAAAAAAAAAAAAATAGCAGCAAAATAGCAGCGACAAATAGTGAATCTCGATAGTGTCCCATACACAGTCCAATCGTGCAGGTCTAAAGTGTGATTTCACAACCAAACATAAAGTGCAATGTGCCAAAGTAGTTCTCCTCCAAGCGGTATCCCGTGTTAATGTGGATAATCCTAAATAATTACCTCACAGCTGTAAGGTTACAGCAAGAAAGTGAATTTGCAGGGAAAATTCCGGGGGATCAGATGGGCTGTGACTGGGACTTCTGACAGTGCCGCTCTTCCTTGTAGTTTTGGTCGACCAACAGTGCTCAAAATAACAAGTAAAAGATATCCTCCATGGTGTAGTAGTTTTTAAAACGAACGATTTATTTGTAAAACAAACTATATCTACTCACAAACAGGAGCGAATAAACAGGCACACACAACTAGACGGACCGATGGATGATACGAACGTCACTTCCGATTTCCTACGCGTTACGTCACAAATGGACTTCAACTGGGATATTTCTAAAAGGATCGGAAGCGCTTATATGATAGTACTGGGCGGATCGCGTCCGCCCACTGTATACGTAACTAGAGTGTGTAATCACACAAACAGGCATTCGAATCGCCCAGCATTATCATAGCTAAGGCATGCATTAATAGAACGGATCATTCGAATGCCAGAGATATGTCCCGTTCTATATCTCGACTCCCTCCGTACTCACAATAAATTCGTTAGAGTAAAGAGTAACGAGTGGGTGCGGACAATATGAAAAGAAAAGAGAAAAAAGACAACGACCGAACAAAAATTAAAATTACAAATCCACCGTAAGACTATATGTCTAAGGCAAAGATTCACATCGTATAACGTACTTATGTCACTCTGACAGAAGTAGACACGAGTACTACATATTCTAATATATACGATTATCCCGTCGGCCATTTTTTCGAAGTCCTAAATTGTCATCGAACAAAACGGTCTTTATTTGAATGACAATGGCCGAATTGAGATCATCGCAAAGAGCTATTGGTTTAATACTATAAAAAAATATAATAAAATAGTAGTTTTTTAGATACAATCAAACATCCCAGAATTTAAAAACTTTATTCTTTTTGGTTATTACTTTAAAATTAGGAGATAGTTCAAAGCACTCGTATATATATATATATATATATATATATATATATATTAATACGAGTAAAATGCATTGCACTAATGTCCATGTAAACAAAGTTTTGGATAAAAATACTTAAAAAAGAGAGGCGAGACCAATCACAGAAAAACAGTTAACAGGTTCAATTTTCCAAAGGCCTAAAATTTAAACGTATAGGGGGATCTCGGAAATGACGTATGTATTTACAGTGCAATTAGCATATAAAAATTCAGTCATTCTCCATAGATTAATCCTCTAAAATACAGTATAAAATTTAAAACCAGAGATTAAAAAATTATTAAATTATTAAATTACTAAAATATGCATATATCATAGTATGTAAACGAGGCAAGAAATATAAGAGAGGAGATAAAAAAAAGGCGTTAAAAATTACTGATAAAACAGTTTAAGTCGAACTCAATATTTAATCCTCTGGGGCTAAAAGTGTCGAGCGTGAATATCCACTTCGACTCTATTTGGCTTAGGGTCCTCACTTTATGTCCACCCCTCCAGTGTTTAGCATAAGGGACAATGCCCCAAAATTTCAAATCCCTGGGGTCTTTTTTGTGGTGAGTAGCAAAGTGCTTAGAAACACTGTGTTTATCATACCCCTTTAGAATATTCTGTATATGCTCCTTGAGTCTAATCCTTAAAAGTCTCTTTGTGCGGCCAACATATTGTAGGCCGCAACTACATTCTAAAATGTATACGGCACCCTCTGTGTTACAGCATATAAAATCTTTGATTTTATATGGATTACCAGTACTTGTGGACGAAAATTCAAAAACTTTTTCAGGTTTGCTTGCTCTTGTGCATGCGAAGCATCTCTTACAAGGATAAAACCCCTTACCTGTAAAGAACGTGTAGTTGTTCACAGGGGGATCTGGTATATTTTTTACCAGCATATCTCTCAAAGTTGGGGCACGCCTATAAGTAAAATGCGGCCTAGGTGGTAAAACCTCATGCAGGTCCCTATCGTTCAATAGAATGTGCCAATGTTTTTTTATTATATTTTCTATGCTTTTATATTGGCTGTTATAGTCAAGTGTTATTATCCCTTCTTTACATCTCTTATTTTTGTCCAGTTCTGAGGTCTTTTCTTTCTCTTTAAGAAGATTTCGATGATCGATATTCTTGACTTCTGCTATTTTTTCCAGAATTATGTTCTTATCGTAGCCTTTCTCACAGAATCTCTGTCCCATGGAATTAGCCTGATCCAAAAAAACTTCCTTTTTGCTACAGTTTCTCCTCAGTCTCATAAATTGGCCTTTAGGAATGTTAAAGAGCCAGTTGTGATGATGGCAACTTGTTATTGGGAGGTAGCTGTTTTTGTCCACGCTTTTGAAATGCGTTTTGGTCTGCAATTTACCATCCTCCTGTGAAATTGTCAGATCCAAGAAAGTTATTTCTTTCTCATCTGTGTTCCATGTTAATTTTATGTTTAAATCATTAGAGTTCAATTTCTGTTTAAAATCGTTTAGGCTAGCGCTGTTTCCTTTCCACAGAATTATTATGTCGTCGATATATCGTCTGTACATTACCAACTCAGGTGGTGTGTTAGAGAAAACTGTATTATCCTCCCATTTTGCCATAAACAAACCGGCGACGCTGGGAGCAAATTTTGCTCCCATTGCGACGCCAGTAGCCTGATGGTAAAACTTGCGGTTGAACCAGAAATAGTTATTCTTTAAGCAAAAATCGAGACACTTGACTATAAACTTTCTTTGGGAACAGGCAAGTTGGGAATGGGTTCTCAGACCCCATTTCACAGCTTCGCAGGCCTCATGGTGAGGGATTATCGTGTAAAGGGAAGTCACATCTGCTGTGGTCAGAATAAATGGACCATCATTCGAGAGAGCTTCCAAGATCTGCAACGTATGCTTTGTGTCCTGGAGGTATGCTTTCGTCCTTTTAACCACTGGTTGTAAAAAATTATCTATGTAGGATCCTATTCTTGTGGTAAGTGAGTCTATGCCATTTACTATGGGCCTCGGAGGGGGGTTAATTTTATCCTTATGGATTTTAGGCAAATAATAAATGATTGGTGGCCTTACTGATTCTGGTATAAGGAACTGAGCCTCTTTTTTGTTCAGAATCAATCTTTTTAAACCTAAATGCACAACTTTTTCAAGCTCTTTTCTTCCTTTAAAAACAGGGTTTTTTGCTAACGGTGTATAGGTTTTAGGATCGTTAAGTAAATTTGCCATATTTTCATTATATTGTATTTTCGACAATATTACAATCCCTCCTCCTTTATCGGCCGGGCGTATTACTATATCTTTCCGCTCACTTAACCGTTTCATTCCACATTTCATGAAATTCGGTTCTTTTTGTTTCTTAACCTCTAGGGCCTTTAGGTCCTCAACAACAATTTTTTTAAAAACATCAACAAATTTGTTATTATTAATTTGAGGATTAAAAACCGACTTATTTCTTAAGGTGCTATGTATAACTTCATTGGAAGGGGGGACATGAGTCTTAATAGGATTATTGCACAACTACTTCTTAATATTGAGCCCTCTGATATATTTTTGAATATTCACGTAGGTCTGAAACTTGTCCAAGTTCTTTTTAGGCGCAAATTTAAGACCCCTATCTAGTACAGCTGTTTCTTCTGGTGTTAGGGGTACACCACTCAGATTAAATACCCCTTCGCGAAAAAGAGAATAAAAGGCGAAGGGGTATTTAATCTGAGTGGTGTACCCCTAACACCAGAAGAAACAGCTGTACTAGATAGGGGTCTTAAATTTGCGCCTAAAAAGAACTTGGACAAGTTTCAGACCTACGTGAATATTCAAAAATATATCAGAGGGCTCAATATTAAGAAGTATTTGTGCAATAATCCTATTAAGACTCATGTCCCCCCTTCCAATGAAGTTATACATAGCACCTTAAGAAATAAGTCGGTTTTTAATCCTCAAATTAATAATAACAAATTTGTTGATGTTTTTAAAAAAATTGTTGTTGAGGACCTAAAGGCCCTAGAGGTTAAGAAACAAAAAGAACCGAATTTCATGAAATGTGGAATGAAACGGTTAAGTGAGCGGAAAGATATAGTAATACGCCCGGCCGATAAAGGAGGAGGGATTGTAATATTGTCGAAAATACAATATAATGAAAATATGGCAAATTTACTTAACGATCCTAAAACCTATACACCGTTAGCAAAAAACCCTGTTTTTAAAGGAAGAAAAGAGCTTGAAAAAGTTGTGCATTTAGGTTTAAAAAGATTGATTCTGAATAAAAAAGAGGCTCAGTTCCTTATACCAGAATCAGTAAGGACACCAATCATTTATTATTTGCCTAAAATCCATAAGGATAAAATTAACCCCCCTCCGAGGCCCATAGTAAAAGGTATAGACTCACTTACCACAAGAATAGGATCCTACATAGATAATTTTTTACAACCAGTGGTTAAAAGGACGAAAGCATACCTCCAGGACACAAAGCATACGTTGCAGATCTTGGAAGCTCTGTCGAATGATGGTCCATTTATTCTGACCACAGCAGATGTGACTTCCCTTTACACGATAATCCCTCACCATGAGGCCTGCGAAGCTGTGAAATGGGGTCTGAGAACCCATTCCCAACTTGCCTGTTCCCAAAGAAAGTTTATAGTCAAGTGTCTCGATTTTTGCTTAAAGAATAACTATTTCTGGTTCAACCGCAAGTTTTACCATCAGGCTACTGGCGTCGCAATGGGAGCAAAATTTGCTCCCAGCGTCGCCGGTTTGTTTATGGCAAAATGGGAGGATAATACAGTTTTCTCTAACACACCACCTGAGTTGGTAATGTACAGACGATATATCGACGACATAATAATTCTGTGGAAAGGAAACAGCGCTAGCCTAAACGATTTTAAACAGAAATTGAACTCTAATGATTTAAAACATAAAATTAACATGGAACACAGATGAGAAAGAAATAACTTTCTTGGATCTGACAATTTCACAGGAGGATGGTAAATTGCAGACCAAAATGCATTTCAAAAGCGTGGACAAAAACAGCTACCTCCCAATAACAAGTTGCCATCATCACAACTGGCTCTTTAACATTCCTAAAGGCCAATTTATGAGACTGAGGAGAAACTGTAGCAAAAAGGAAGTTTTTTTGGATCAGGCTAATTCCATGGGACAGAGATTCTGTGAGAAAGGCTACGATAAGAACATAATTCTGGAAAAAATAGCAGAAGTCAAGAATATCGATCGTCGAAATCTTCTTAAAGAGAAAGAAAAGACCTCAGAACTGGACAAAAATAAGAGATGTAAAGAAGGGATAATAACACTTGACTATAACAGCCAATATAAAAGCATAGAAAATATAATAAAAAAACATTGGCACATTCTATTGAACGATAGGGACCTGCATGAGGTTTTACCACCTAGGCCGCATTTTACTTATAGGCGTGCCCCAACTTTGAGAGATATGCTGGTAAAAAATATACCAGATCCCCCTGTGAACAACTACACGTTCTTTACAGGTAAGGGGTTTTATCCTTGTAAGAGATGCTTCGCATGCACAAGAGCAAGCAAACCTGAAAAAGTTTTTGAATTTTCGTCCACAAGTACTGGTAATCCATATAAAATCAAAGATTTTATATGCTGTAACACAGAGGGTGCCGTATACATTTTAGAATGTAGTTGCGGCCTACAATATGTTGGCCGCACAAAGAGACTTTTAAGGATTAGACTCAAGGAGCATATACAGAATATTCTAAAGGGGTATGATAAACACAGTGTTTCTAAGCACTTTGCTACTCACCACAAAAAAGACCCCAGGGATTTGAAATTTTGGGGCATTGTCCCTTATGCTAAACACTGGAGGGGTGGACATAAAGTGAGGACCCTAAGCCAAATAGAGTCGAAGTGGATATTCACGCTCGACACTTTTAGCCCCAGAGGATTAAATATTGAGTTCGACTTAAACTGTTTTATCAGTAATTTTTAACGCCTTTTTTTATCTCCTCTCTTATATTTCTTGCCTTGTTTACATACTATGATATATGCATATTTTAATAATGTAATAATTTTTTAATCTCTGGTTTTAAATTTTATACTGTATTTTAGAGGATTAATCTATGGAGAATGACTGAATTTTTATATGCTAATTGCACTGTAAATACATACGTCATTTCCGAGATCCCCCTATACGTTTAAATTTTAGGCCTTTGGAAAATTGAACCTGTTAACTGTTTTTCTGTGATTGGTCTCGCCTCTCTTTTTTAAGTATTTTTATCCAAAACTTTGTTTACATGGACATTAGTGCAATGCATTTTACTCGTATTAATATATATATATATTTATATATATATACGAGTGCTTTGAACTATCTCCTAATTTTAAAGTAATAACCAAAAAGAAAAAAGTTTTTAAATTCTGGGATGTTTGATTGTATCTAAAAAACTACTATTTTATTATATTTTTTTATAGTATTAAACCAATAGCTGTCTTTGCGATGATGTCAATTCGGCCATTGTCATTAAAATAAAGACCGTTTTGTTCGATGACAATTTAGGACTTCGAAAAAATGGCCGACGGGATAATCGTATATATTAGAATATGTAGTACTCGTGTCTACTTCTGTCAGAGTGACATAAGTACATTATACGATGTGAATCTTTGCCATTCGTAATTTTAATTTTTGTTCGGTCGTTGTCTTTTTTCTCTTTTCTTTTCATATTGTCCGCACCCACTCATTACTCTTTACTCTAACGAATTTATTGTGAGTACGGAGGGAGACGAGATATAGAACGGGACATATCTCTGGCATTCGAATGATCCGTTCTATTAATGCACGCCTTAGCTATGATAATGCTGGGCGATTCGAATGCCTGTTTGTGTGATTACACACTCTAGTTACGTATACAGTGGGCGGACGCGATCCGCCCAGTACTCTCATATAAGCACTTCCGATCCTTTTAGAAATATCCCAGTTGAAGTCCATTCGTGACGTAAGGCGTAGGAAATCGGAAGTGACGTTCGTATCATCCATCGATCTGTCTAGTTGTGTGTGCCTGTTTATTCGCTCCTGTTTGTGAGTAGATATAGTTTGTTTTACAAATAAATCGTTCGTTTTAAAAACTACTACACCATGGAGGATATCTTTTACTTGTTATTTTGAGCACTGTTGGTCGACCAAAACTACAAGGAAGAGCGGCACTGTTAGAAGTCCCAGTCACAGCCCATCTGATCCCCGGAATTTTCCCTGCAAATTCACTTTCTTGCTGTAACCTTACAGCTGTGAGGTAATTATTTAGGATTATCCACATTAACACGGGATACCGCTTGGAGGAGAACTACTTTGGCACATTGCACTTTATGTTTGGTTGTGAAATCACACTTTAGATCTGCACGATTGGACTGTGTATGGGACACTATCGAGATTCACTATTTGTCGCTGCTATTTTGCTGCTATTTTTTTTTTCCTTTTTACTAAGGATTATATTGTTGTTTTTTTGTTCTTTTGCACATCCAAACCATCCATAGAATTTTTTTTGGATTATTTGCTACACTAATGTATCGGTACATAATTTTTGTAGTTTTATCTTAGATGTTTGAATTTTTCTTTTTGTGTTTTATCTTAGACGTTTCACTCCTTTTTATATAGTTATTGCAATTCACTATTTGCACTTTATAGCTTGAGACCCCTTTTTTCTTATTGTATAGACACTGGTATGATGCACTATTAATATTTTATATCAGATGTTGATTTCCATGCAATTTTATAGTACCACATACTAAGCACTATTGCACCTGTGTTTTTTTGTGAAGTATTGACAGTCACTTTTTATCACATAAGTTTATTGTTTATTTTTCTCTTGGTATCTAAGGAAGCGCAACACACCCCCCCTCTGTTCTGTCTATTTTTATTGAGAGTTCACTCATAAAAGTGTCTGCTGCTCCGATTAGAACTATTTTTTCACTCCACTTCCAAAATTGTTCTTTTTGCCATAGAGCGCAGGAGCCTCTCTACATATATACCATGATGTGGACGTGCTTCCCCCCCTCCACAGTTGGGAAAGTCCTAAACGGTCGGCAAAATAGGATGCTATAGTCTGCCATTCCTGTGGCGTTGAAGGAAACTGTGGAGACAAAACAGAAAAAAAAATATTACTACTTTTGCAAATAACATTTTAAGCAGATTAGACACAAACATTCTTGGCCGACATCAGTATAACATTTTTTTTAAGGAGTGTTTCAAGACAAAAATATAAGGTCCACTTATCAGATTCCTCACCCCCTCTGATGGCCCATTGTAAAAAAATTTGGGGGGGGGGGGAGGCTTCGAGCTTAGTTTGGGAGCTAACAAAAACAGCCTATGGGACTATGAATTTAAGCACACACATAACATTTTTACACATTTAAGGGGGTGTTTAGGGTAAAGCACTACAAAGCTGACAAAATACATTGTTAAGTGACTAGGCTATAGGTGTATATGGGCCCAGGATAGCATGCTGGGGAGGTTAGTGAAGGAAAATATGCATGTAGGCCAAAAAAGGAGCATTAAAAGCTTACCGCGTGCATGAGGACTAACGGGACGTTCATAACATATTCCAATCAGTGTAATTAGGGAATGATGAAATAAATACAATACATTAGCAATACATAGAATGTGATGCTAAATGATAAAACTTACCTTAATATAGTCCTTCTGCAGGACCTGAATGATGGCAGAACAGGTCTCTGGGATAATGATCCCCAGTGCCTGGGAGGAGATGCCTGTAGAGAACGTGAGGTCCTGTAGACTTCTCCCAAGTACCGCACGGTGGCAACTAGCCTCTGCTCATGCAGGTGTCCTGCTTCATAATATAAGGGGTGAGCAAAGCCAACAGACGGTGAAAAACGAGGTCCGTCATCCGGAGAAAGTTCCTGAAATCATCAGCATTATTCTCCTGGATTCTCCTGGATCTCACGCAGCAGAGGCATATGAGAGAATTGGTCACACTGGAGTAACCAATTCTTGGTCCATGAACTCCTCCTCACCCGGTTCATGGACTGGAATTGGGTAAAAGTATAACCCCAGCACCAAGCCCCCACACAGCATGAACTTTACGAAGAGTACTTACCCGCAACATGGTTTCAAAAAGGTTGGCTGCTCAGAACGAATTTAACGGAACGCACTGAAAAACAGCAAGGCCTGTGAAGAGTGAGCTGAAAATCAGCAACAAGCGGACAAGAATGCACTGAAAAACAGATATGGACTGACTACACGCACTCAAAACCAGATACAAACCCCACAAGCACAAACTGAACAGCAGTTCAAACGATCTGAAAAGCAAGAGTCTGAAAAGCGTGAATCGTCTAACCAGACTTCTACTAACACAAGATTAGCAAAAGGAGCCCAAAGGGTGGCGCACTGGATATTGAACTTCTATTTTCTAGTCACGTCGTACGTGCAGTACGTCGCTTTCTTGACGGTCGGACTTTGGTGTGATCGTGTGTGCGCAAGCCAGTTTCAGTGGAATTCTGTCGGAATTCCGTCGGGAAAACCTTCAGAATTTATTCCAACGGGAAAGCCAGTCGTGTGCACACAGCATTAGAGTTTTCTCTCAATAACGTACAATAAAGAAGCTCAGGTTTTAAATTTGTAACCCTTTTTTTAAGGATACAGTGGTCAAATCTAGTTTAAAACTGATAATGATATCTGCCAGTCCAGTACAGACAGGGTTTACTATGGCACACACAACTACTGAGCCTCCTCATAAAAATAAATGAGTAGGATTTGTCAGTGTTGGAGTTATCAAAATCAGCATCTAAAATATTAAGTAGAATTTTTTTTTAATTGGTAATGGTGCCCCTGTGGGGTCACTGCGTATAGTAGTTTCACATGTCACTCTGCTTGGCCAGGCATTCACTTCAGACACACTTTGCAAGTCAATGAATAGTCCTTTAGGTTGTTTTTGTTGTTTTTAATTAGGGGATTAATGGATGGGGAAAAAGGACATGGGATGCCCAAATAATGAATCTTGCTTGTTTGAACAAAGATGATGGAATCTATATGAACAGTCTCTAAAGCTCCACACTCCCCCAGCACTGTACAATCCTAGATTCCTGTCACTGTCAGCACATGGTTAGGCCTCACTCTGAATAAGTCCCAACGGTTCACTAATAGCCATTTGCTGGCAGGAGTTTGCAGCCCCCTATGATGTAGCAACCCATAGCGATGAAAAAGGACATTTGTGCTGACTGAAACTTGGTGTTCCCAGAAAGTCCAGTGCAAATCCTGCCACCCCTCCTGGCTGCAGCAACTTGACTTCTGGGAAACCATAAAGGAACCCTATTTCTCATGACTTTCTATCCAGTGGCAGAACCGCTACTGTTGAGTGCTATCTGCAATGGAGAAAACAGGCTGCACCTGCCTACAAGTATGTGTGCAGTTTATATTTCAAGTAGGCTTAAACTATATTTGATTATGTTCCTTTAAGTCACACCCAAAATCCAGCAGAGTTTAGCAACAGCCACTCCACGTTTTCTCCTTTCTGGATTCCAGTTGTTGGGATTTTGGTTATGTCTATAAGTCTCATACTTGTGGCAGAGTAATTAAAACATATAGTAGTGTATTTAGGTTTTGTGCTGCCCTAGGCCTGACTAAACTGGTGCACCCCCTAATTTAAATATTACCCACCCCTTCCTGTCAAGGCCACACTTCTTGCCGTTTAAGACCTACCCTGAAATATTTTAGTGGGGATACTAGTTCTGGGGGCCGGGGGGAGGGCAATGGATTCCCTTATTTTGCATAGATTTCCTTTCACTTCCTGTTTGGCTATGGGGCAGGAAGTGAAGGGAAATCTCTGCAATGGGACAGGGATGGTAAAATATAACCCTCCCTTACTCTATCCAAAATGAAAAAAAAAAGTGTTCCCTATAGTTCTACTTTAAGCACACATTTCTGATAATTTTATGGAGAGGACTAAGAAGATATAACCATGCAGTAGAAAACATATAGCACAGTGAAAAAGGTTTGTGGTCCGGAATGAGAGGACAGTCAAAATTAGAAGCGGTGCCCCCCCCCCACAGTTGTAGAATGCCAGCCACCTGCATACCAGAAGTAGTGAGGCCGCTTTATGGGGGAGCTAGACTAATTCACCTCTCAGCCCAGTCCGCCCCATAAGACTGGTGCTACACTAACATTGTAGCGCAAACCGGTGGGGACTCTTTTCATGCTGTCCTAGGCCTGGGCCTTGTCGGCCTAGGCCAGGATACAGCATTGAAAAATGTATATAAGCTAAATATAAACTCGCGCTGATGATATAAAAACAAAATCAATAATGTGAAAACAATTGCAGCTGCTATATACAAAGTGCTAATCACTTGAAAACCATAAAATATATAAATACAGCGCTCACAAACATATGTGAGAAAACATTATATATAAAGTGAACCAACATAAAGTCCAAGAACAAATCACTGAAAGTGCTCCAATCCAAAGTGAATAAAAACTTCAGGTGCACATCACCCCCTTGAGAGTCCCCACTCACCAGATCCACATGACCCCCAGCTTTTCAGTTTGGAGGGTCAATTCAGGCTTGGTATAGACAGGGCCGTCTTTAATTTGGATTGGGCCCTGGGCAAACATTTTCTTGGCCCCCCCCCTCCATTCTGAGGCATACAAAAAATAGCAGGTAGACTCAAAATTAGTTTACTGCAGCAGATCACGCAGTGATTGTAATTGTTTGCCAGAGGTTACAGCCTATCCTTACTGCTCGCTGGCTGGTTGCTAGAGGTTACAACACATAATTTCTGCTTGCCGATTGGTTGCTAGAGGTTAATGCACATCATTACCACTTACTGATTGGCTACTGGAGATTAAAGCAGATCACTACTGTTCGCTGATTGGTTGCTACAGGTTAATGCACATCATTACCTCTCACTGAGCAGTGGAGCAATCCTAAATAATTGAGCAAGTAAATGGGCACATTAATACACACACATACTACAGGAGAGTGTCAGAGAGTGCAGACATATTACAAGAGAGGTTCAGAGACTGCAGACATACTGCAGGAGACAATCAGAGACTGGGGACATACTACAAGAGACAATCAGAGACTGCGGACATACTGCAGGGGATTACCAAAGACTGGCGACATACTGCAGGAGACAATCAGAGACTGCGGAAATACTCCAGGAGACAATAAGAGACTGTGGAATTACTATAGGAGACAATAAGAGACTGCGGACATACTGCAGGAGACAATCAAAGACTGCGGACATACTGCAGGAGACAATCAAAGACTGGCGACATACTGCAGGAGACAATCAGAGACTGGCGACATACTGCAGGAGACAATCAGAGACTGGCGACATACTGCAGGAGACAATCAGATACTGGCGACATACTGCAGGAGACAATCAGAGACTGCGGACATACTGCAGGAGACAATCAAAGACTGCGGACATACTGAAGGAGACAATAAGAGACTGCGGACATACTGCAGGAGACAATCAGAGACTGCGGACATACTGCAGGAGACAATCAGAGACTGGCGACATACTGCAGGAGACAATCAGAGACTGCGGACATACTGCAGGAGACAATCAAAGACTGCGGACATACTGCAGGAGACAATCAAAGACTGCGGACATACTGCAGGAGACAATCAAAGACAGCGGGTATTCTGAAGGAGACAAAAGGAGACTGCGGACATACTGCAGGAGACAATCAGAGACTGCGGACATGCTGCAAGAGACAATCAGAGACTGGCGACATACTGCAGGAGACAATCAGAGACTGCGGACATACTGCAGGAGACAATCAAAGACTGCGGACATACTACAGGAGACAATCAAAGACAGCGGACATACTGAAGGATACAATAAGAGACTGCGGACATACTGCAGGAGACAATCAGAGACTGCGGACATACTGCAGGAGACAATCAGAGACTGCGGACATACTGCAGGAGACAATCAGAGACTGCGGACTTACTGCAGGAGACAGAGACTGCGGACATACTGCAGGAAACAATCAGAGACTGCGGACATGCTACAGGAGATAGTCAGAGAATTTTCAGCAATGCACAGCTTGACAGTTGAATAACAGAGCTCAGGGTTTAAGCAGTCAGGCATTTTATGGGTGCAAGGACATACCTGGGCAGCCAAACTCACTACATACATTTAGAGGGATTCCATTCTCTGCTCTCACTACAACAGCTGGGGGCTCCACTGATGCTTTGTAGGGGGGCCCCGTTACCCGTGAATTGGGGCCCCAATGAAGGTTTTGCAGAGTGCACAGAGGACAAGAGGACTGGAGGCTGTATTCCCGTGCTAGCCAGCTGAGAGGGGGCGGGGCCGGGAGCTCCACTGACGCTCTGACCCCACCCCCGAGCAGCCTGTATGCTCGGAACAGAGCGGCTGTAATGAGAGCCAGTGCTCGGAGTGGGAGCATCAGTGGAACTCCCGGCCCCGCCCCCTCTATACTGGCTGGGGAATACAGAGGTCCGGGGGCAGGGCCGGGAGCTCCACTGATGCTCCCACTCCGAGCACTGGCTCTCACTACAGCCGCTCTGTTCCGAGCATACAGGCTGCATAGGGGCGGGGTCAGAGCGTCAGTGGAGCTCCCGGCCCCGCCCCCTCTCAGCTGGCTAGCACGGGAATACAGCCTCCCGTCTCGTGTCCTCTGTGCACTCTGCAAAACCTTAATTAGGGCCACGATTCGCGGGTAGCAGACAGTGTGGGCCCCCCTACAAACATTGGGCCCAGGGCAGGTGCCCCGTTTGCCCTGCCCTAAAGACGGCCCTGGGTATAGATGTCTTTATGATGGTATGCAGAAAGCCAGGTCAGCAGATCCAGGGTTCCTCAATGAAGAGTTTAAGCCAAATAGACATGTACCCAGAAGTAAAGAAAGGGGGAACTAATAGTGAAGTACCATCAAAAACCGATTTATTTAAACAAAAGATGGGTACTTACAAAACAAAGAGATTAACAAACATCAAGCATGGAACAGATCGTATGAAACCATTGTTAGTAGCGTTCGTTCCAAACGTGCGTTCCAAGCGACCGGAACTGACTCCAGTGTTCCCGGAAACAGGGTAAACTTTTCGTCCTCCCACAGGGCATCATCAAGGACCTAGTTTCCGGTAAGCTGAGCAAGCTTAAATAGAGGGCGGAGGAGTGAACGCCCCTCCATATACCCAATCAACATGAGCACAGCGGCCATATTGTTGGTTGGATAAAAGTGTCGCTCCTATGGATCAGTCCATAGGAGAGACAAAAACGCTGTTTCTGGTTTGATCACATCAAACAGTTTCCAAGAAAACCATAGACGTCAATTCCGGTTTACTATTGGAACTAATAGTAAATGCATATAAAATACATGAACAATTTAATAAAATAAAATGACAATAGATAAAAATAAAAGTAAAATTAGAAAAAAATATATATTAATAATAATGAAAACAATACAAATAATAAATATTATAAAATATTTACAATATTAAAATATTAAAAATTGGACAGGGAACAATTCAGATCTAGTTCAATAGTCAGGCCCGGGGGCTCATCGTTTTGAGACGATGGATCCACTGGGTCTCATTACGAGAAATGGGTCGCTTCAGATTCCCACATCTCTAATGTTCCTCCACTCTGTCAATGCCACAGAAGGCAAGACCACTAGGGTTCCTTCCATGGAAAAGTCTAAAGTGGTTGGAAAACTATGGTGCTTATACCCCTTTCTGATCCTATTCACATGTTCTCTTAGTCTCACTGCCAGTGACCTAGTGGTCCTACCCACGTACTGCAGCCCACATGGGCAGGACAGAAGGTAAGTGACATGGGTAGTGCCACACGTGATGAACTTGTTGGTTTCAAAAGACTCACACGTGGAACGAGCTGTGAATTCGGTGGTTTTCCTCAACCTGTGTTTAGATGTTCTACAAATAACACATCTCCCACAGCTGAAGAAAACCACCTGATCCAAGAAAGTACACAACTTCCTTGGAGGGTCCACAACATTAGGTGCCAGTTTGAGCCTTAAAATAGGAGGTTTAGTATAAATAAACTGGGGTTTGTTAGGTAGAACCTTATATAAATCAATCTTTAAGCAAAAGATGCCAATATTTCCGAATGATACGTTCTACTTGTCTATGTTGGCGGGTATAACCAGTCATAAAAGCAATCCCAAAATCTCTCCTATTAGCCTCCTTTGTTTTGAAAAGATCATCTCGGTTCAAACTTCTGACCATTGATAAAGTTTTATTCAATGCACTTGGGGTATAGCCCTTTTCAACGAACCTATCGAAAAGAACCTTAGCTTGTAGGTTATAATCTTCAATTCTAGCGCAATTGCACCTAACTCTTACGAATTGACTCTTGGGAATAATGCTAAGCCATCGGGATAATGGCAACTTCCCAGAGAAATGTAACCATTTCTATTCACTTCCAGTTTTTTTGTGGACAGTTGATGGTTATCTTTAAAAACTACTAGATCTAGAAAATTGATGCTCTGATAGTCGGGAACTGCTGAGAAGGATATTCCATATCTGTCCTCACCAATTTCTGACAAAAATTGTGAAAATTACTCTTTTGATCCTGCCCAAATGATAATAATGTCATCAATGTAACGCTGATAGAGCTTGAGCTGGGGTATATTACGACTAAAGATGGCATCCTTTTCCCAATGACTCATAAAGAGGTTGGCCACTGACAGGGCATACTTAGCCCCCATGGCCACTCCCCTCTTTTGCCTAAAAAACTGCTTATCATGCCAAAAAATAGAAGCTGGGGTTTGGGCTTTGAACGAGACAAAAATGAAAAACAAACAAAAAGATTTTCTTGTTCATGCCCTTGATCTGGCCATGAGTCACAACTTCTTTTGGCATCGTAAGCAGTTTACCACGTGATCAGCTGTCAGCCAATGGCAGCTGATCACGGAAGTAAACAGAAGCTGGTTATCGGCTTTTTTCTCCTCACTCTAACAGCGTGAAGAGAAAGAAAGAAAGCCAGTAACCGATCTCTGTTACAGGGTAATTTCTCCCACACAATGACCACCAGTGCTACTAATCAGTGCCCACCAGTGCTGCTAATCAGTGCCACCTATCAGTGCCCACCAGTGCTGCTAATCAGTGCCCACCAGTACTGCCAATCTGTGCCCACCAGTGCCACCTATCAGTGCCTTTTCATTAGTGCCCATTGGTGCCTCATCATCAGTGTCACCTATCAGTGCCTTCTACCAGTGGCCATCAGTGCTGCCTCATCAGTGCCATCTCATCAGTGCTGACAGAGTGTGCGGCGAGGAGAGCCAAGCTCCTCGCAGGGGAGAACAGGGCATGTAATCAAGGCACTGATCACCAGGGCACTGATTACAGTAAAGCCCCAGAAGTGCCACCAATTAGTGCCCATGAATGCCCATCAGTGACACAAATCAGTGCCCATCAGTGACACAAATAAGTGCCCATTACTGGTGTCAGTCAGTGCTGTCTTTTACTGCCCATTAGTGCTGCCCATTAATTCCCATCAGTGCCACCCATTAGTGCCCAACAGTGCTGCCTATGAGTGCCCACCAGTGCTGCCTATCAGTGCCATCTATCAGCGCCCACCAGTGCCGACTATCGGTACCCATCAGTTCCACCTATCAGTGCCGCATATCAATGCCACCTATCAGTGCCCATCAGTGCAGCATAATAGTGCATCCTCATCAGTGCCCATCAGTGCAGCCTAACAGTACCCATCGGTGCAGCCTCATCAGCCCACATCAGTGAAGGACAAAAATTACCTGTTTGCAATTTTTTTTAACAAAGTATATAAAAAAAGATTTTTTTTCAATTTTTGGTCTTTTTTTACTTCTTTAGCAAAAATAAAAAACCCAGTGATGGTCAAATACCACCGAAAGAAAGCTCTATGTGTGTGAAAAAAGTGTAACAGCACTGAAAGCTGAAAATTGGCATGGGCAGGTATATGTCCCCAGTAAGTAAGTAAGTGATAAACCACCTCAATACAGTGCACTTACACCCCCTTCCTGTCCAGACCAATTTTCAGCTTTCGGCGCTCTCACAGTTTGAATGGCAATTACTCAGTCATGCAACACTGTACCCATCTGAAACTTACGTCCTTTTTTTCACACAAATAGAGCTTTCTTTTGGTGGTATTTAATCACTAGTGTTTTTTTTTTTTTTTTTGTGCTATAAATATAAAAATACATACATTTTGTGAAAAAATGCCCTTTTCTTTGTTTCTGTCATAAAATTTTGCTAATTAGTAATTTTCTTCTTAAATTTTGACCAAAATTTATACTGCTACATATCTTTGGTAAAAATAACCCAGATTGGTGTATATTTGGTCTTTGTGAAGGTTATAGAGTCTACAAACTATGGTGTCACTGTCAATCACTGAAAATTGATCACATCTGATCAGGCCTTCAGTACATCAGGTGTATCTCATTTCTTGAGACACTAACAAGTCAGGAAAGTACAAATACCCCCCAAATGACCCCTTTTTAGAAAGTAGACATTCCAAGGTATTAAGTAAATAGCATGGTGAGTTTTTTTAAGTTGTCATTTTTTCCCACAATTCTTTGCAATATGAAGATTTTTTTTTCTTTTTTCTTTTAAAAATTGTCATATTATCAGGTTATTTCTCACACACAGCATATGCATACAACAACTTACACCCCAAAATACATTCTGCTACTCTTCCTGAGTATGGCGATACCACATGTGAGACTTTTAGACAGCCTGTCTACATACAAAGGCCCAACATTGAAGTAGCACCTTCAGGCATTCTACGAGCAAAAATGACACATCATTTCACAATCAGCAATTACATTTTTGAAGGCCCTGGAGCACCAGCACAATGGAATTGCCCACAAAATTACCAAATTTTGGAAAGCAAACACCCCAACGTATAATCTATGAGGCATAATAAGTCTTTTGAACAGTTAATTTTTTTTGGAAAATGTGGAAAAAAAATGAAAACGCATTTTTTTCCCCAAAGTTGTCAATTTATAAGATATTTCTAACACATAGCATGTATATAGCAAACATTACACCCCAAAACACATTCTGCTACTCTTCCCGAGTATGGTGATACCACATGTGTGAGACTTTTGGCCACACAGAGAGGCCGAACATTGAAGTAGTACCTTCAGGCATTCTCCGAGCATAAATTACACATCTCATTTCATTTCTACCTATCACACTTTTGAAGGTCCTGGAGCACCATGACAGTGGAATTACCCACAAAATGACCCCATTTTGGAAAGCAAACACCCCAACGTATATTCTATGAGGCATGGGCTGCAAATAGGTACTCAGGTACTCTGATGGACTGCAGATAGGTACTCTGTACTCTGATGGGCTGGTGACAGGTACCCAGGTACTCTGATGGGCTGCTGACAGGTATTTGGGTACTCTGATGGCCTGGTGACAGGTATTTAGGTACTCATATGAACTGTGACAGGTATTCAGGTACTCATATGGACTGTGACAGGTACTCGGGTACTCATATGGACTGTGACAGGCACTCGGGTACTCAGATGAACTGTGACAGGTACTCAGGTACTCATATGGACTGTGACAGGTACTCATATGGATTGTGACAGGTACTCGGGTACTCTGATGGACTGTGACAGGTACTCGGGTACTCTGATGGACTATGACAGGTACTCAGGTACTCTGATCGACTGTGACAGTTACTCGGGTATGCATATGGACTGTGACAGGTACTCGGGTACTCTGATGGACTATGACAGGTACTCAGGTACTCTGATCGACTGTGACAGTTACTCGGGTACTCATATAGACTGTGACAGGTACTCGGGTACTCAGATGGACTATGACAGGTACTCAGGGACTCATATGGACTGTGATGGGTACTCAGGTATTCTGATGGACTGTGACAGGTACTCAGGTACTCGGGTACTCAGATGCACTGTGACAGGTACTCAGAGGCACTGTGACAGGTTCTCCGGTGCTCTGATGGACTGTGACAGGTACTCAGGTACTCAGGTACTCATATGAACTGTGACAGGTACTCGAATGGACTGTGACAGGTTCTCTGGTGCTCTGATGGACTATGACAGGTACTCAGGTACTCAGGTACTCATATGGACTGTGACAGGTACTCTGATGGACTGTGAGTGACAGGTACTTTGATGGGTGGTGACAGGTCCTCTTTATTGGGGGGTGTACTGTAAGAGGTAACGAGATGTTACCGCAATCTCCTTCTCACACAGGATCGGTGTGTGAGGAGGAGAACCCGGTAACATCTAGTTTGTTTGTTGACATTTAGTGATTGGCTGTAAAAGGATCACAGCCGAACAAGTGGGTAAGCAACCGACCAGTGGCTGTTTACCAGCGCAGTGTTCCCAGGAACACCCCGCCACTGACATGCACACGCAGCGCGCTCGCGATACCGTGCACGATGGGGGTGGAACCATCTGTGATCGCCCGTGACTTCATCATGGCCGATCACGTGGTAAACAGCCATATCCCATGGCTGTTCACCCCCCTCAGTGGCGAGTGGAGCAGTGTCTCCGTGACACGCTGCCACCAAAGGAACAGGAATGCGCATGCACGATTGCCTCGTATTCCGTGTTTAAATGGGAGGACATCATATGATGCCCTCCCGCCACAAGAGCCGAGCTGCCTGCCCGTCATTTGACAGCTGGTAGTCAGCAAGCAGTTAAGGAGAAATTTGAGACAAAAGGGTAAATCTTTCAACATATTGCTTAGGCACTATTAAAATTTCTAGATGTTGCCTAGACGATAGCAAATATACATTTTTTTAATTCAGGTCCACTTTAAACACAATGTGAAAAATGTTAGAAAAAGGCCTCTTTCACACGGACGTGTCCATGTACGGACTCCACTTTGCTCAGCTGGGATCGCTCTGTCAATCCCCGCTGAGCAGGCGGATGACAGGTCCGTCTCTGCTCACTGTGGAGGAACCGACCTGTCAGAACTGTGCTCTCCTCTATGGGGGATCTATGGGGGATCGGATGAAGACGGACCATAGAATCCATTTTCATTTGATCCGATCCACCAGATGGATGGAAAAATAGGGTTTCCATCCATCACACTTTAACAGATTGGAGCAGGTGGGATGTGAGAGGACATGTCACTGCTGACATCCGTCGATCCATAGACCTGTAATGGAGCATCCGTTCAGGTGACAGGAGGACCTGAATGGTCCACCCGTGGGAAAGGGGCCAAATGCATTTGAAAGCTTTATGTTTTTCGATATGAAAATATATATATTTTGCTACTAACAACAGAATGACCACAGTTGGACCTCAGACCAGAGGGAATAAAGCTTGTTTGCGGTTACTGACTGTAAATAAAGAAAACATTGATTCTTTTCTCTTTTTCCCTCCCACGTCTTTGAATGTTTGCAAGTTAAATACCAACAAGCTCAAAAAGCAACCGTTATCTGTGCTTGAGAGGACACAATATAAACATTGTACCAATCTTCTGTGGTGCGCATGGTAAAAAAATATCACCCTAAATCACTTAAGAGTAAAAAGCTAATTTTCACAACGTCAAAGCTGGAAACACTTGCGCTCGATGTTTGGACTTACTGAAGCACAGAAGATTTTGATAGCTTTGTGTTTTGCTTCCCTGTGCATCTACTTGTACGGACAACGTTTGAAAAAATATATATACATATCGTTCCTTTTAAGCGTTTTATGTAAGCTGTGCGGATGCTCAGTCAGGTGACAATTAAATAAGAGCGATTTAATGGCTTCCCAAATAAATTTGCGGGCTCCGTAGAGCTAAAATAACAAATTAAACGCTTCAGCGCTAGTCCATTTTCTGAACAACTTTAATCTCGAATGCTCTTGAAGACTGCAATGGATTTTGAAATGACTCGATAGAATAAAAGAAGATCTCCATCTGACTGTGTAATATCCTTCTCTGATAAAGGCTTGCCTAATTTCTCCAATTTAAAAATTAATCAAGGTCTATAAGCTGTAAAACAAAAGACATACGGGGAAAAAAAAGAGAGAAAAGGGGGGAAAAAAACGTTAATGGATTTGTAGAGAGACGTCCGTTGATGGGAAACAGAAGTGAATGACAATTAAACTATCTGTAGTGAATGGAGACATGAGGATTTATGATATGTTTAATCCATGTATAATGTTCTAAGCAGGCTGGCTGCTTTATTAAATTAGACATCAACGTTACAATTTGAAATGAAAGAAAGAGCAAGTGGAGGTGATTGCACTGCAGTGTAGTCAGCAACCAGTTCAACAGCCTGTACCTATCTGTCAATGCCGCCAGCTGAAGCAATCAAATAAAGAAAAGAAACTGATACAAAAAAAATTGGATTGGTTCTTAAAGTGGTTCTAAAGGCAGAAGATTGCATTCTATGCATTAAGATAAAAAACCTTCTGCGTGCAACAGCACCCCTAATACTCACCTGAGCCCCATCTCGATCCAGCGATGTTGCACGAGAGCCTTGGCTGTCCTGGACTCTCCCTTCTTATTCGCTGAGACAGCAGCGGGGTAGCCTTCAGTTCCCACTGCTGTAAATCAAAGCCAGTAAGCCAATGAGTAGAGAAAGAGGGCAGGGCTGAGCTGCGGCTTTGTGTTTGAATGGACGCAGCTCAGCTCGGGTGCCCCCATAGCAAGTTGCTTGCTGTGGGGGCACTCGGCAGGAGGGAGGGGCCAGGAGCTCTGGTGGGGGACCCAAGAAGAGGTGGATCTGGGCTGCTTTGTACAAAACCACTGCAGAGAGCAGGTAAGTATAACATGTTTGTTATTTTTAAACATGTAGCCAGGAGCTGGCTATTGTTGCCTCAAAACCAGGGACAGTATGCAGTGCTGTTGATGTGGAGCTATCTCCCTCTAGTGTTGGCTTGGACTCTGTTTCATTTCCTAAGGACAGAGCCAAGAGCAGAGCGAGATGTGTAGGGATGTGTAGTTCAGAATGCTGGGTTTCAATTCCAGCAGGACTGGCCTGAACTACAACCACCAGATTGCTGTGAGAGAAGAACAGACTGCTGGGAAAGGAAATAAAAAGTCTGGTCTAGGCCTAGATTGTTCTCTTGTGGCCTCAACCTGGATCTGCCAGCACAAGCTCTGTGCCAGTGTGAGCTGCAGTGTCATGGTTATACAATAGAGTTTGTCTGTCAGCTTACCTGTCTCCATCTCTAGAGACCAGCCGACTCTCACCTCCTCTAGCATGGTTCCACCCTAGCTCCTAACAGAAAACTCTATATTATCCTGTGCACTGCAGACCAACCCTGCTGATCAACCTTTGTGTGTTTGGTTTCCTAGTTACATAGGTTGAATAAAGACACCAGTCCATCCAGTTCAACCTGAGTGAGTGCCTACAATTGTCTCCATCCCTGTACATTGCACACTCACATCAGTCCCTACCCTCAAGGAGCCCACAATCCAAAGTCCCCATTCATATACTAGGGCCAATTTTGGACAGAAGCCAATTAACCTACCTGCATGTCTTTGGAGTATGGGAGGAAACCAGAGTACCCGGAGGAAGCCCACGCAGGCACAGGGAGAACATGCAAACTCCAGGCAGGTAGTGGTGTGGTTGGGATTCGAACCAGTGACCCTTCTTACTGCTAGGCGAGAGTGCTAACCACTACACCACTGTGCCGACTATCCCTATTTACCTGTGACCCTGAACCTTTGGCGTGAACTCCGTTGTCCTTGTCTGCTTGTTGCCTGACCTTGGCTTATCCCCTTACTATCCCTATGCTCCTGTTGCCTACTGTGGGCTTGAGCTGGGGGACCCTGGGGGTCGCGACCTGGAGACAGTTGCAGCCCAGTCCATCCTCACCACCAGAGGCTCTGGTGAACACCTGCTGGCTCTTAGACTCCACACCCTAGAGAATCTGATGCTCTAACCCCAGTAGGATCCGTCTTGGTGTTCCAGCGGCTCTGCCTTCCTTACCACCTTGACTCCCATCTGCACTCCTGATCCCAGCGGTGTGCATCTGTCCTGACATGTGGCCAAGTCAAAGCCTACATAGGAGAGAGTCACACAGCTACATCCAGAGGGACATTTGCCAACAGCATTGCTTCCTATCTACAGCAGTCCAGAGGTTGTTCCTGATCCTCCACGCTAAATGAATTTCAGATCTGCGTGGGCTGCGACACGGTATGACGGCAGTAGACACCATTCCATGAGCCTAGACCCAGGGGGAGAGCCTTCATCATCTGCATCGCAACCAGCAACTTCTGCTACACTGTCGGTGAGCGGGAACCTGACAATTTAATCCTATAGACACTGCAAATAGACATCATTGTCTCTGCCCACATTTCTAATACTTGTAGTGCTACTGGATGCAAGCTCATTCACTCTCATAGACACTGTATGCAGACATCTGTGCTTTGCTCACCTCCCTGTCATTAGCAATCCTACTGGATACAATACTATTGAAACAACATATATGGTGACCACGTGTTCTTAGGACATACAGGAAAAGTCTGCAATTTAAAAAGGGTTAATCACAAAGCAGATGAAGCTACACTACGCTCCTTAGCAAAACGCGTTGATGTCACAAGCGTCACGTGACACCACCCACACAAGCCCCGCTGTGCCGACTTAGCTAGCTGAGTGAAGTAGTGAAAGTGACGGGCGAAGATTTGTGGCTGCATGGTGCATCGGAGCTGGTGGTTAGTTCACCCTTACTTGACGGACCTCGGGTGACACCGCCTAAGGGTATATATGGACCGGCCAACAGAGAGTTGCTTCCCAACGGAGATCCATTGCAAGGGACAGTAATGTACCCCCTAGCAGAATAAATATTTATACGCCTCAATCTGAGGCTCTCTGTTCTGATCCGTTCATACATAGGATCTAGTATACCCTTTTCTATAGCTGTAGATGTCATCACTTTCTAAACATAAGACTGCTACTGCTTAGAACTGTAATAGCCAGCATTCCAGCATTGACTTTACTCCCAGCTGTCATGTACAGCTATTAGTACAATATACTTGAGCATTTGGATTCCATCATTAACAACCAGTCTCACATGACTTGAGCGGTTTACCCAATGCAATTTAGTGACTAGCGCAGCAGGATTTATTGATTCCTCGGTTCAACTTTACTACGTGAACTTTTCTCTCCCTTCATCAATTCCACAAGCTCTGCATGCTCCTGCCATTCCAGCGATCTTCAGCCGGCTCCCCCACTTCCGTCCTATCCTTCTTGGTCTCCCTTTCCCCATCTTCCTTCCCTTTCTCCCATTACTCTGCCTGTAAATTAGCGCATCTGTCTGATGTGTTTTACTGTCCCGCAGCAAAATTACATTTCTAAAGTAAAAATTTTAATTTAAACTTGTTTGCGGCTGTAATGTATTGCAGGCTCCCGACAATATAGATAAAAATCAAGGGGAAAAACAGCATGCCCCCCCCCCCCCAGTCCATACCCCTTTGGGTCTGGTATGGATTTTAAAGGGGTTGTAATAAACCTCCATTTTTTTCATCTTAATGCATCCTATGCATTAGGATGAAAAAACATCTGATAGTTACAGGCCTCCCAGCCCCCCAGTTTACTTACCTGAGCCCTCGAAAGTCCAGAACGCGCTGGCTTCTCGGCTCTTCTTGGCCCAGTCTTCTCGGCTCTTCATTGGATAGATTGATAGCCGTGCAGCCACTGGCTGCTGTCAATAAAATCCAATCAGGTGCTCAGGGGCAGGGCCGAGACCGGCATTCATGTCTATAGATGCAAATTCTGGACTCGGGACCGCACCCGCAAGTTCAAACCCCTTGGGAAAGCGCTTCCCAGAGGGGTTTGGCTCATGCGGGGAGGAGCCGAGACAGCCGCCGGGGGACCCCAGAAGACATGGATTGGGGCCACTCTGTGCAAAAAAAGCTGCACAGCAGAGGTAAGTATGACATGTTTGTTATTTTTTTTATTTTTTATTACGAACCTTTAGTATCGCTTTAAGGGGAACCTTTTAACGCCAAAATTAAACATTTTTTTTTTTTAAAGTCGTGGGGTCCCCCCAAAATCCATACCAGGCCCTTTGGGGGCAACCAGTGGGGTACAAATTCTACCAGCGGCCCTCACGAGGGTAGTGCTACAAAAAAAAAATACTTTAACCACTTCAGCCCCGAAAGGATTTACCCCCTAAATGACCAGGCCATTTTTTTTGTGATACAGCACTGCATTAATTTAACTGGCAATTGCGCAGTCATGCGACATTGTCTCCAAACTATATTAATGTCCTTTTTTCCCCCCACAATTAGAGCTTTCTTTTTGTGGTATTTGATCACCTCTGCGGTTTTTATTTTTTGCCCTATAAACAAACAAAGATTGACAATTTTGAAAAAACAAAATATTTTTAAATTTCTGCTATAATACCATATATCTAAAAAATATATAAAAAAATAATGTATTCATTAATTTAGGCCAATATGTATTCTTCTACATATTTTTGGTAGAAAAATAAATAAATAAGCGTATATTGATTGGTTTGCGCAAAAGTTATAGCATCTACAAAATAAGGGATATATTTATGCCATTTTTATTTTTTTTTTATTTTTTTTTACTAGTAATGGCGGCGATTTGCTATTTTTAGCGGGACTGCGACATTGTGGTGGCAAATCAGACACCGAACTGACATTTTTTACACTTTTTGGGAACCAGTGATATTAATACAGTGATCAGTGCTAAAAATATGCACTGACATTGTACTAATGACACTGGCAGGGGAGGGGTTAACATCAGGGGCAATCAAGGGATTAAATGTGTTCCCTGTCTGTGATTACTAACTGTATGGGGGATTGTGTGACTTGGGAATCACACAGATCCATCTTCCTGCTAAGTAAGAAGACAGATCTCAGTGTCATTCCCTGACAGAATGGAGATCTGCCTGGTTTACTTCATCAGATCCCGATCGCAGGCGGCCAGCGAACATCGAATTCGCTGGTCCCGCTGATTGGCTCCACCGCTGGCCAATCGGAGCGCAGACACCCACGAATGCTAGTGCGCTTACCAGTACGGCGATTTGCGCAGCTGAGCCACCTTGCTGCAGTACATTTGTGGCGGTTGGTCGGCAAGTAGTAATTATTACTTTAAGGGTAACCTGTGTTATAGTAAAACTATGGTCTCCTATTAAAGCAATAGTAAACCATGCTTGGCCACTTATAACTACAGGTAAGCTTATAATAAAGAATACACGTAGGCAGTGGTGGTCCATCCATAGAGGGCGCACAGGCTCCGCCTCCCCATCCATGCACCCGGCCCCCTGATATACAGACTCTGAATTCCAATGTGGGGAGTGTTTTTTGAAGCACCTGATTAAAGCCAGAGGCTCTAATAGTTTTCCAAAATGGGTGGCCTTGGAGCGCAGAGCATTGCGCTTTAAGGCTACCCAGTTGTGTGACCCTAGTGAATGAATTTTCACTATTTTTACAATAAACTTCCTCCCTACCAATCAGGAGGCAGGTCTGTGAAACCTGTTTCCCTATTGGCCACAGCATCAGGCAATCCTATTGGATGCCTAGCACTTTGAAGAGGAGACACATGGAGGAGGAAGCCGCTGGAGGAGCTGATACCAGAGCCACAGCGGCTGCTGCCTGCACTACAGTAGAGGAGGAGAGGACACCACAGCCTCTGTTTTCCCTGCTCCATTAGGGAACTCCTCTAGCACTTTTCACCTTCTACCTGATTTTGTTATATATTGTCTGTTTTCCATCACTCCTATGTTTTTGTTAGGGTATTGCATTATTATTATTTCTTTACAAATTTTGCTCTACAGTATATTACCAAAAGTATTGTGACACGCCTGCCTTTACACACACATGAACTTTAATGGCATCCCAGTCCATAGGGTTCAATATTGAGTTTGCCCACCCTTTGCAGCTATAAAATCCTCAACTCTTCTGGGAAGGCTGTTCAAGGTTCAGGAGTGTGTCTATGGGAATGTTTGACCATTCTTCCAGAAGCGCATTTGTGTCCATAAAGACATGGATGAGTGAGTTTGGGGTGGAGGAACTTGACTGGCCTGCATAGAGTCCTGACTTCAACCAGATAGAACACCTTTGGGATGAATAAAAGAGGAGACTGCAAGCCAGGCCTTCTCGTCCATATCCGTGCCTGACCTCCCAAATGCGCTTCTGGAAGAACGGTCAAACATTCCCATAGACACACTCCTAAACCTTGTGGACAGCCTTCCCAGAAGAGTTGAAGCTGTTATAGCTGCAAAGGGTGGGCCAACTCAATATTGCACCCTACGGACTAAGACTGGGATGCCATTAAAGTTCATGAGTATGTAAAGGCAGATGTCCCAATATTTTTAGTAATATAGTGTAATGTTCGGTAGCAATAATAGGGTTATGGTTTATGTACATTTGGTCTTTCTTTCATATTTGTTTTTGCATGTTTAAGAATTTTCAAAGTTATTCCTTTCCAATTTATTATTATTTTTTTTTTATAGGACCATTTATAGGACCTGTGTAGTTCATTTTTGGCATAGTCCAGGACACCATAGCCTCTGCATCCTTAGGGGTTCAATTAGCCTAATTTCAACTATTTTGGCCCACTCTGATTCTCTGCTAAATGCTCATCTTACCACAGGCTTCACACATCCCCATATGGAATAGGAGCAGGCTGGTTAAACTGTATGTTTCCTCTGGAGAATACAGAAGCCACCCAGCACATCATGCCTACAGCTATATTGTGTACCCTTGGCTTGTGATTGACAGAGCTGGCTTTCAGTCAGATAGCGGAAGGAATACACTTGTCATCACTAGAGAAATGCCATATTAATGTACTCTGCCATAGAAACAGGCCTGCCATCCACCTGCTCCAGCTATTACATATACATGTATTCACAAGTAAAATATTTATGTTTTAATCTCGCAATATTAAGAATAGAGGAGCGGAGTCCTTCACCTGTGCCTAGGGCATAAATCCCAAATATAACCTCTATAGTAGTTACAGCAGACAAAGGAACTCTACACCACCGGAGCACCTGCAACATGCCAGAACACCGCTGCTCAGAGTGACTACGCTGCTGGTAATTATATCCCCGTAAAACAGTGTTACTATCCTGTGGAAGATAGACAAGATTACCAATTACTTAAAGGGGAACTACACTGCATCTGAGCCAGGGGTGGATCCAGAGTCTAGACTCGGGAGTGGAACTGCCAGAAAATAATTTTTCGTAGGGCAATTTATCCAGGCAATGGCTGGTGTTAGCGCTTCCATCATCACGACACCATGGTTAAAGAGGAAGTAAACCCTGATGGGTTTTACTTCCTTTTTATTTCCCTGCAAAAGTAAAGCATAATGGGCTACTTTGCGTTGCATACTATCCCATTATGTGTCACTAACCTGAAACCGAAGCCTGCAATGTCACCGATGTCCCCACAGCAGCAAGCGTCCATCTTCACTCCTCTTCCTTCCGAGGCCGCAAACTTCGGCTCTGTGACTGGCCGGAGTCGAGTGACGTCACTCCCACGCATGCGCGTGGAAGCCGCCAGTCACCACATGACCCCTTTGGAAACGGCGCGATCTGCCCTTTTTAAATGCACCGTAGATATTGCCACATGGCTTTATTGTAAATATCTCCTAAACCATGGAGGTTTAGGAGATATTTCCAGCACCTACAGGTAAGCTTTAATAAAGGCTTACCTGTAGGTAAAAGTGTTTGTACACAGTGTACAACCACTTTAATATGGTGTCAGGATGATTGAAGTGCATTATTTTTATTAGTATATTCTAATATAAAATGAAATAGTTCAACTCACCATAATGCAGAATCAGTGGGAGCCCCGAGTGTGTCACTTGCCTCCGTCAATTGCCTTCAGATGTGGATTGTCACTTGCCACATCCCTGACACAAGTTGTGGATTGTCACTTGCCATGTCACCTGCCACAAGATGCAGATTGTCACTTGCCACACATTGCTGATTGTCACTTGCCACGTCATCTGCCCCGCGTTGCTGATTGTTAATTGCCACGTCACCTGCCACACGTTGCTGATTGTCACTTGCAACGTCACCTGCCACATGTTGCAGATTATCACTTGCCATGTCAGCTGCCATACATTGCGGATTGTCACTTGCCTGCTACAAGGTGCAGATTGTCACTTGCCAGAGTGAAGACTGGCAGCAGAGAGATGGTGTAAACTCTCTACTGCCCGCGGCTGCACATTGAGGGTGGAACTGCAGTGATGCAGGGCGGGCGGTGAGAGATGATGTCATCTCTCTGCTCCCCCGCCAGCCGGCTCGCTGGATGGCCAGGCCGCCTGCTCACCTGCCAACTGGCCCACCTGCCCACCTACCCGTTCACTCACACGCTGACTGGCCCTCCTCCCTCCCGCTCACTTACCCGCTCGCTGGCCTGCCCACTCACCCAACGGCCCATCACTAATTTCTCAGGGGAGCAATTGCCTCGTTGGATCCGCCCCTGATCTGAGCACTACAAACCAAAAACACTATTTAGCTCCATCCGTGTCTCCATTATTTATTTTTTTGAGAAGTCACTTTGAAAAACACCCCCCGCCCCCAGTCTGTGAGCCTAATTGGAAGCATAAAAGTACCAATCCCATCATCCCCTATGTAATTGGGAAAAACAAAGGTAGATATACCGTATTTAAAATCCAGCCTGGGTAACAACTATGGCCCCCTCCATAGATACTGTGGATAAATAAGTATTGTCACCCTAGGACCGGAAATTTCTTATTTACAGGATTGCCAGGTGAAAATAATGGAAAAAAGCCTTAAAGCCCAATTCAGGAAATTTAAAAATTCAGATTGAAAGAGAGTAAAAGCACTCTTACTTACCTGATCCTCCGCTCCCTCGGCAGATGGTGCTCACCCATACTCCAGTGCAGTACTGTTCCTCATGTAAATGGAGGACTCCATGCAATGGAGGAAGATGATGCAGAGACTGGATTAGCTGCATGGAGGAGTGGAGGTTCAGGTAAGTAAATCTTATTTTCTATATCCCCTAGACCTAAGGTAACACTTGCAGTACAGATGCAGCCCCATTGTAAGAGAGAACTTTTAGATATCTCCGGAGTTCAGCTTTAACCACTTGACCTCCAGGAGATTCACCCCCCTTAATAACCAGACCATTTTTTGCGATACGGCACTGCTTTACTTTAACTGACAATTGTGTGGCCATGCGATGCTCTACCCAAATGCAATGTATGTCCTTTTTTTCACACAAATAGAGATTTATTTTGGTGGGGATCAGTGACTTATAGCGGGACTGCAATATTGCAGCAGACATGAGGACACTAACACTTTTGACACTTATTGGGGATCGGTCACATTAATACAGTGATCAATGCTAAAAATATACACTGTCACTGTACTAATAACACTGGCTGAATAGGGGCTAACATCAGAGGAGATCAAAGGTTTAACTGTGTGCCTAACCTGTGTTTCTGTGTACTGTGGGAGGTGCTTTTACTAGGGGAAAACATGGATACTTGTCCCTGCTTTGCAGAGACACATGATCCATGCCTTCCCTACTGTCAGAACATGTTATGTATATAGGCAGACCGCCGTTTTGCCTCTGTGTTCTGCGGTACTTGGCATTGGGCTCCCACTGTGTATGATCACAACTGGTGTGAGCTGCCGGCGACGTGCTTGCACAAACCCTACCCGGAAGAGCCAGATCACGTATATAAACGTAATCAATTGCACAGGTGCTGCCCTGTAGCAGTAAAACTGCTACAGGGCAGACCTGAAGTAGTTAAAAAAGAAAACAAATGCAACTTTTCACAAACAAATGCAGCCATACTTTTTTTTTGGATTTAAATATGCTTTATGGATTTGTAATGCAGCATTCATTTTTTTTTATCAGCATTTGCACTGTATTTTAGTAATTTTGGTTTTAGTTGTAAATTGAAGACCTTGACTTTCCTATGCTTCTAAGGCCATTTCAAGTAACAACATAAACTACTGATATTCTCTACAAAAAACCCAAAGAAGTTGGAGTAAAAACTTCACAGATAATAATAACACAAGGGCAGGCAGATCTTATCTGATAAATAAAGCCATGAACGGGTCAGATAAAGCAATCATCACTGGAGGCTTACTATGACTGTCCTTTAAAATGGCTCTTACCTTTTCGCTTCTCGTGTTGTGTTTTAAAGGAATATTATTTTATAACCCCGATTCCAAAAAAGTTGGGATGACAAGTAAAATCTACATAAAAACAGAATGCAATGATGTTCAAATCTCATAAACTCATCTTATCAAATATTATTCACAATAGAAAATAGAAAACATGTAAAATGAGAAAATATAAAATTTTAAGAAAAAAATAAGGTAATTTTGAAATTGATGGCAGCAACACGTCTCAAAAATGTTAGAACAGGGCAACAAAAAGCTGGCAAAGTACAACCAAAGTAATGCATTAAAGTATTTGTTCACCAATGCCAGAAATCTGCCAAGCAAAATAGGCAAATTGGAAGCTCTGGTGTACGAGGAGAGCTATGATGTAATCGGTATTGCTGAAACTTGGCTTTGTTTCTCACATGACTGGGCTATTAATATTCCTGGCTATACACTCTTTCGGAGAGACAGGGTAAAAAGGAAAGGTGGCGGGGTCTGTCTCTATGTGAGAAATGATCTCAAAGAGAGTGTGAATGAGGACCTAATTGATGGAGAGTGTGATGTGGCTAAAGCATTATGGGTGAACTGTATATAGATGTGCGTAGTTCAAGGTTAATCATTGTAGTTTGCTATAGACCCCCCAATGTTATTGAGGAGATGGAGACTCAGGTCCTTGCACAGATGGAAAGGGCTGCAAAGGCTGGGACAGTGATAATAATGGGAGATTTTAACTACCCGTAAATTGACTGAAGTAATGGCACTGCTGTAAATTAAAGGGCAAAAATGTATAAACTTATTACAGGACAATTTTATGGTCCAGTTTATTGAGGCCCCAATTAGGAATGATGCTCTGTTGGACCTGGTAATCTCAAACCATGCACAGCTTCATACTAATGTTCATATAAAGGAACATCTGGGTAGCAGTGACCATAACATGATTTCATTTGATGTTAGCTGTAAGCAAAAAACACATACGGGAAAGCTAAAAACACTTAACTTTAAGAGAGTAAAATTTCCAAAGATGAGGGCTGCTCTCCAAGACTTAGACTGGGGGGGGGGATATTGGCATTGATGAGCATAGAACAGAAATGGGAAATCTTCAAAAAAACTGTTTGTGAACTCATTGCAAAGTATATTCCCATGGGCAATAAGTTTAAAATGCTCAAAATAAAACCTACGTGGCTCACGGACAAAGTTAAAAAAGCTATAAACAATAAGAAAAGAGCTTTTAAAAAATATAAAAATGAAGGAACACTCGCTATTAGTGATGGTCCGAACCTCCGCCGGAACGTTTCGCGAACGCGTACCGCGAACGTGGCCGATAGTTCGTGAAACCGAAAGTTCGCGGCGGGCCCCATTGACTTCAATGGGAGGCGAACTTCGCAAACCTTTAGGTCAAATTTGCAGCCACAAAATAATTATTAGCTGGGCAAACATAGTCCCACCACATGGCCAATGACATAATACATGTATGAGGTGAATTTGGGATCGATAACTACAAGCATTCTTTTTTTATATGGGAAATTGTTCTGACAATTCAGGACTGTGGAGCGCATGAAGGCAATGGAGGAGAGGGAAGGTCAGGGACCAGGGTAGGCAAAGAAGAGGGTGCAGGAGATGATCACCAGCAGCGTGACATACAGCAATGACACCTGCACCGTGATAGAGTCATCTGACAACAGCACCGTGATAGAGGGCACTGACATCAGCAGCGTGACATTAAGCACTGACATCAGCACCGTGATATACAGCACTGACAGCAGCACAGTGATAGAGGGCACTGACATCAGCAGCGTGACATTAAGCACTGACATCAGCACCGTGATATACAGCACTGACAGCAGCACCGTGATAGAGGGCACTGACATCAGCAGCGTGACATAAAGCATTAACACCAGCACCGTGACATACAGCATTGACAGCAGCAGCGTGATAGAGGGCACTGACATCAGAAGCGTGACATTAAGCACTGGCATCAGCACCGTGATATACAGCACTGACAGCAGCACCGTGATAGAGAGCACTGACATCAGAAGCGTGACATTAAGCACTGACATCAGCACCGTGATATACAGCACTGACATCAGCAGCGTGACATTAAGCACTGACATCAGCACCGTGATATACAGCACTGACAGCAGCACCGTGTTAGAGGGCACTGACATCAGCAGCATGACATAAAGCATTAACACCAGCACCGTGACATACAGCATTGACAGCAGCAGCGTGATAGAGAGCACTGACATCAGAAGCGTGACATTAAGCACTGACATCAGCACCGTGATATACAGCACTGACAGCAGCACCGTGATAGAGAGCACTGACATCAGAAGCGTGACATTAAGCACTGACATCAGCACCGTGATATACAGCACTGACAGCAGCAGCGTGACATTAAGCACTCACACCAGCACCGTGATATACAGCACTGACAGCAGCACCGTAAGCAGCCCCAGGAGTAAGTCAGCACAGCACAGGGATGGTGTGATCCCCTCATAATAAGCAGGCCCAAGATAAACTCAGCACAGCACAGGGATGGTGTGATCCCCTCATAATAAGAACCCCCAGGAGAAAGTCAGCACAGCACAGGGATGGTGTGATCCCCTCATGATAAGAACCCCCAGGAGTAAGTCAGCACAGCACAGGGATGGTGTGATCCCCTCATAATAAGCAGGCCCAGGATAAACTCAGCACAGCACAGGGATGGTGTGATCCCCTCATAATAAGAACCCCCAAGAGGAAGTCAGCACAGCACAGGGATGGTGTGATCCCCTCATAATAAGCAGGCCCAGGAGAAACTCAGCACAGCACAGGGATGGTGTTATCCCCTCATAATAAGCAGGCCCAGGATAAACTCAGCACAGCACAGGGATGGTGTGATCCCATCATAATAAGAACCCCCAGGAGGAAGTCAGCACAGCACAGGGATGGTGTGATCCCCTCATAATAAGCAGGCCCAGGATAAATTCAGCACAGCACAGGGATGGTGTGATCCCCTCATAATAAGAACCCCCAGGAGGAAGTCAGCACAGCACAGGGATGGTGTGATCCCCTCATAATAAGCAGGCCCAGGATAAACTCAGCACAGCACAGGGATGGTGTGATCCCCTCATAATAAGAACCCCCAGGAGTAAGTCAGCACAGCACAGGGATGGTGTGATCCCCTCATAATAAGAACCCCCAGGAGGAAGTCAGCACAGCACAGGGAGGGTGTGATCCCCTCATAATAAGCAGGCCCAGGAGAAACTAAGCACAGCACAGGGATGGTGTGATCCCCTCATAATAAGAACCCCCAGGAGGAAGTAAGCACAGCACAGGGATGGTGTGATACCCTCATAATAAGCAGGCCCAGGAGAAACTCAGCACAGCACAGGGATGGTGTGATCCCCTCATAATAAGAACCCCCAGGAGGAAGTCAGCACAGCACAGGGATGGTGTGATCCCCTCATAATAAGAACCCCCAGGAGGAAGTCAGCACAGCACAGGGATGGTGTGATCCCCTCATAATAAGCAGGCCCAGGAGACACTAAGCACAGCACAGGGATGGTGTGATCCCCTCATAATAAGAACCCCCAGGAGGAAGTCAGCACAGCACAGGGATGGTGTGATCCCCTCATAATAAGCAGGCCCAGGAGAAACTCAGCACAGCACAGGGATGGTGTGATCCCCTCATAAGCAGCCCCAGTAGAAATATGACACCGCTCAACCTCTTCAAAGAGGAGGGTAGGGGCATATAGTACGGTGTGCTTTTTTGGGACAAGGAAGTGAGCCAAATGAAGAAAGAAGGTCTGTGTGCTTGATTAAAAAAATTGTTTATAGACATATACATGGTCTACTGGTCACATTTGTTGAATTCCTCCGAGATCCATGCCTCATTCATTTTTATAAATGTGAGGTAGTTAACACTGTCGTGAGCTAGGCGAGTACGCTTATCGGTCACGATCCCCCCTGCTGCGCTGAACGTCCTTTCGGACAGGACACTGGATGAGGGGCAAGCCAACAGTTCGATTGCAAATTGGACAAGCTCTGGCCAGAGGTCAAGCCTGCCCACCCAGTAGTCCAGGGGTTCATCACTCCTCAGAGCGTCCACATCGGCCGTTAACCCAATGTAGTCGGACACCTGACGGTCTAGGCGTTCCCTGATGCTGGATCCGGATGACACCTGTTGATGGGTCAGCTGAAAGAATGACCTCATATCCGAAGTCACCAACACATCTTCAAACCGGCCTCTTCTTGCAGGCGCTGTTGGATTGGTACCCGCAAATCCTTCTCTGGGAGTGGGAATTGCTCCTCTGCCAGCGCACGCAAAAGCAGAATGCAGCATTTCTCGAAGCAAGGCCTGGAAGTGCTGCATTCTGACAGCCCTCTGTGACGGCGGTAACATTTCCGCCATTTTGTGTTTGTACCGGGGGTCTAAGTACGTTGCCACCCAGTACTGGTCCTTGACCCTTATGCTTTTTATACGGGGGTCTCTATTAAAACACTGGAGCATGAAGGCCCCCATTTGCACTAAAGTGGAAGCGGTGTGGTGGCCTGGCTCCTGCTTATCATCCAGGATAATGTCGTCCTCTTCATTCTCCTCTCCCCATCCATGCACAACAGGGATCCCAGAAAGGTTTAAAGCATGCTCTTCTTGCTCCTCCTCATCCGCCCCGGCACCATCCTCCTCTGACTCCTCTTCAGACTCCTGTTGTTGACTTGTCTCAGATAGAGTAGCCCCCCCTGGGAATTCATCCAGCATTGCGACTTCCTCATCTTCCCGCTCCTGCTCCTCCACAGCCTGATCAATGACACGACGCAATGCACGCTCCATGAAGAAGGCATAAGGTACCATGTCACTGATGGCGCCATGGCTGCGACTGACCAGTTTGGTGATCTCCTCAAATGGCCGCAGAAGTCTGCATGCGTCACGCATGAGCAGCCACTGGCGCGGTGAAAAAAACCCCAGCTCCCCAGAACCGTTTCTGACGCAGAGTTCATACAGGTAGACGTTAACTGCACGTTTCTGCTGGAGCAGCCTATCAAGCATATAGAAGGTTGAGTTCCATCGCGTCGGGCAATCGCAAATAAGACGTCTGACCGGCAGATTGTGTCGCCGCTGAATGTCAGCAAGGCGAGCCATGGCCGTGTAAGATCTTCTGAAATGGGCCGAGATTTTCCTTGCCTGCCACAAGATGTCCTGGACCCCAGGGTATTTGACAAGGAATCGCTGCACGACCAAGTTTAAGACGTGTGCCATGCATGGCACGTGCGTGATTTTGCCCTGTTTCAATGCGCTAAGCAGATTGGCACCGTTGTCACACACCACTTTACCAACTGTCAAATTGAGCGGTGTTAGCCACTGATCTGCCTGTGAACGCAAAGCTGAAAGGAGTGCCGGGCCAGTGTGGCTCTTGGCTTCCAGGCACAACAGACGCAGCACGGCATGGCAACGTCTCACCTGGCATGTGGAATAGGTTCTGGGGAGCTTGGGCGGTGCCGCGGAAGAGACGCTAGCAGCGGAAAAGGAGGAGGCAGCTGAGGAGGAGAGGGAGGAGGATGGAGTAGGAGGAGGAGGAGAAGAAGAGTCAGGCCTGCATGCAATCCGTGGCGGTAAAACCAAATCTACACGGGTGCCACGGGTTACATGCTTGACGGCCGTCAGAAGGTTCACCCAGTGGGCAGTAAAAGTGATATACCTTCCCTGCCCGTGTTTGCTAGACCACGTGTCTGTGGTCAGATGTATCTTGGCACCGACACTGTGTGCCAGAGATACATTCACTTGCCGCTGAACATGGCCATATAGCTCTGGGATGCCCTTCTCCGAGAAATACTTCCTTCCTGTGACCTTCCATTGTGGTGTTCCAATGGCCACAAATTTGCGAAAGGCCTCCGAGTCCACCAGTTTATGTGGCAGTAGTTGGCGGGCTATCAGTTCTGACAAGCCAGCCGTCAACCGTTGGGCAAGAGGGTTATCCGGCGTCATCATTTTTTTACGCTCGAACATTAAGCCCACGGAAGCCTTCCTTTTTGCAGAAAAACGTGAGCTTGGCGTGATGGAAGGTGGAGTGGAGGACAATTGTGAGCAGAGAGGAGAAGGAGAAGTAGAAGACGAGGCTGGACGGTGAGAGCCTGCAGTGTGGCTTTGTGTGTTTCGTTGCTCCCACTGGGCTCGGTGATGGCTGCTCATGTGCCTTCTTAAGGCGGTCGTCCCTAGGTGAGTTTTGGGCTTACCGCGACTAATGCGTTGACTGCAAAGATTGCAGATGGCAACGCTATTGTCAGCAGCGAACACGTTAAAAAAAGCCCACACTGCGGAGCCATGTGCTGGTGCCCTGGGATCGCCAGATGTGACCGTACATGGTCGATGACTCGCTCCTGATACATTTGCAGTCTGCTTTGTCCCTCCTGTGCAATGTAAGTTATTCCTGCTTCTCCTCCCTATCTGCTGGTCCATATCTCCCTCTGAACTCCCCTCCTCTTCCTCTCTTGTGGGCACCCACGTGACATCACTAGACACGTCATCATCAACGTCACCTTCCCCACCGCTATAAGTAGAGATCTCGGAGTAGGCAGCAACACCGGGGACCAACCTCCTCCTTGGGCTGATCTGGGTACTGTCGTCAGACTGCTGATTAGCGGTTGTTGCTACCTCCTCTTCCTGATCCAATACCAAGAGTGGCTGCGCATCAGAAATGTCCTCTTGATATGGATCGGAAAATAATTCCTGTGACTCAAGCGGAAGGTATGTGGTGGTGGTGGTGGTGGTGTTGTTGTTGGTGGTAGTGTCTTTGGGGGTGCACATAGCAGAGAGTGAAGAAGAGGGTGCAGATCGAGAGGATGAGGAGGGTGCAGAAGAGTAAGGCTGAGTCAGCCACTCAACCAAGTCTGGTGCGTCCTTTAAAGTAATTGAACGCACCTTCTGCAACTTCCCACTTTGGCTCAAGGCTGGTGCTCCTGCCCTACCCCTACCACCCCTGCGGAAGGGCCTGCCTCTTCCTCTGCCTGTCATTTTTTAAATCACCCTGTGACAAAACTCTTAGGGCAGCGGTCAGCAGTAGTGCATCTCAACCCTATGTATTGTGGACCGATAACAGTCCTTATAGAATAGCAGACTGTACCTCACTCAACCCTATGTACTGTAGCACCCTAGACCAAGTTACCAGTCCTTATAAAAACTTTTGTGGACCAAGCAGGTTGTGTGTTTGTGATTAGCAGACTGTACGTCAGTCCCTATACCAATGAAGGACTGCTGCAGTATAGGGCAGCGGTCAGCAGTGGTGCACCTCAACCCTATCTATTGTGGACCGATAGCGGTCCTTACAGAACAGCAGACTGTACCGCACTCAACCCTATGTACTGTAGCACCCTAGACCAAGTTACCAGTCCTTATAAGAACTTTTGTGGACCAAGCAGGTTGTGTGTTAGTGATTAGCAGACTGTACGTCAGTCCCTATACCAATGAAGGACTGCTGCAGTATAGGGCAGCAGTCAGCAGTAGTGCACCTCAACCCTATGTATTGTGGACCGATAACAGTCCTTATAGAATAGCAGACTGTACCTCACTCAACCCTATGTACTGTAGAACCCTAGACCAAGTTACCAGTCCTTATAAGAACTTTTGTGGACCAAGCAGGTTGTGTGTTAGTGATTAGCAGACTGTACGTCAGTCCCTATACCAATGAAGGACTGCTGCAGTATAGGGCAGCAGTCAGCAGTAGTGCACCTCAACCCTATGTATTGTGGACCGATAACAGTCCTTACAGAACAGCAGACTGTACCTCACTCAACCCTATGTAGTGTAGCACCCTAGACCAAGTTACCAGTCCTTATAAGAACTTTTGTGGACCAAGCAGGTTGTGTGTTAGTGATTAGCAGACTGTACGTCAGTCCCTATACCAATGAAGGACTGCTGCAGTATAGGGCAGCGGTCAGCAGTGGTGCACCTCAACCCTATCTATTGTGGACCGATACCAGTCCTTATAGAATAGCAGACTGTACCTCACTCAACCCTATGTACTGTAGAACCCTAGACCAAGTTACCAGTCCTTATAAGAACTTTTGTGGACCAAGCAGGTTGTGTGTTAGTGATTAGCAGACTGTACGTCAGTCCCTATACCAATGAAGGACTGCTGCAGTATAGGGCAGCAGTCAGCAGTAGTGCACCTCAACCCTATGTATTGTGGACCGATAACAGTCCTTATAGAATAGCAGACTGTACCTCACTCAACCCTATGTACTATAGCACCCTAGACCAAGTTACCAGTCCTTATAAGAACTTTTGTGGACCAAGCAGGTTGTGTGTTTGTGATTAGCAGACTGTACGTCAGTCCCTATACCAATGAAGGACTGCTGCAGTATAGGGCAGCGGTCAGCAGTGGTGCACCTCAACCCTATCTATTGTGGACCGATAGCGGTCCTTACAGAACAGCAGACTGTACCGCACTCAACCCTATGTACTGTAGCACCCTAGACCAAGTTACCAGTCCTTATAAGAACTTTTGTGGACCAAGCAGGTTGTGTGTTAGTGATTAGCAGACTGTACGTCAGTCCCTATACCAATGAAGGACTGCTGCAGTATAGGGCAGCGGTCAGCAGTGGTGCACCTCAACCCTATCTATTGTGGACCGATAGCGGTCCTTACAGAACAGCAGACTGTACCTCACTCAACCCTATGTACTGTAGCACCCTAGACCAAGTTACCAGTCCTTATAAGAACTTTTGTGGACCAAGCAGGTTGTGTGTTAGTGATTAGCAGACTGTACGTCAGTCCCTATACCAATGAAGGACTGCTGCAGTATAGGGCAGCGGTCAGCAGTGGTGCACCTCAACCCTATCTATTGTGGACCGATAGCGGTCCTTACAGAACAGCAGACTGTACCGCACTCAACCCTATGTACTGTAGCACCCTACACAGACCAAGTTACCAGTCCTGATAAAGAGCTTTGTGGAACAAGTGAGTTGTGAATGATTAGCAGACTGCAGCAGAAGGGCAGCAGTCAAGTATAATATTCTTTCTATATTTGGAAGAAAGAATATTATACGTGTACAAGCCTATTACCATACCACTGATACCAGTCCTGAAAAGAACCTTTGTGGAACTAATAGTAACAGCAAATCTTTAAACTGACCCTCACTGCCTGACACACTGCTTCCTTCCTGTCCCTATACAAAGTGGCAGAAAAGAGGAGACTGGAACGATTAGTGGTTACTGGAATAGCTCTTTTGTGGACCTGATAGTAACAGCTAATGATGATGATGATGATGATGACTAATCTGGCTGTCCCTAAAATAGCAGCACACAGCGCTCTGTCCCTTTCTCTAAACTGACAAAAGACACTCAGGCTGCTGCAAGAATCAGTAGCACAGCAAACCTATATACACCTAACACCTATACCAGTCCTGAAAAGAACTTTTGTGTACCAAATAGCTAGCGATTTATCTCTCCCTACTCCACACAGCAACCTTTCCCTATAGTGACAGAAGAAAGAATGTAAAATGGCCGCCGGATCGGGTGTATTTATAGGTTAGGGGGAATGTTCAAGTGACCTTGTGCTTTAATGTCTCAATTGGCTGTCCTGTACCCCATGATGGATGTGTCATGAGGTCAAAGTTCCTTTACACAGTAAAAACACGGAAGTCCGCCGGGCGAACGACGCCAATAGTCTGCCGAACTGGCGGACCGCGAACAGCCGAAATTCGCCGCGAACCGACCGCCGGGCGAACTGTTCGGCCATCACTACTCGCTATTATTGTTTAAATGTTACAAAGAATATAACATAATATGTAAAAAGGAAATAAAGGACGCAAACATTCAAAATGAACGACAGATTGCAAAAGATAGTAGGACATACCCCAAAAAAATCAACTTTCAAATATATTAGTAAAAAGGTCAGGTCTGAGCATGTAAGCCCTTTACAAAATAATCTAGAGTGGGTAACTGGGGGCAAATTTATTAAATACATCCTTCAGTTCTGTGTATACAAAGAGGGGGTGCTCAAGCTCAATACCATCCCCATAATGGGGATGGTATTGAAACAACCCCAAATGATCCACAATGGCTCAAAAGTGATATGGTCCAGAAATATTTAGATAGAATAAAGGTGAATAAAGCACCTGGACCAGATGGCATCCACCCACGGATCCTACAAGAATTGAGCTCTGTCATTTCAAAACCATTGTATCTAATTTTTATTGACTCAATAATAACTTGAATTGTACCACTGGATTGGCGTAGGGCCAATGTGGTGCCTATATTTAAGAAAGGAACAAAGCCTTTACCAAGTAACTATAGACCTGTTAGTTTAACTTCTATAGTCGGGAAGATGCTGGAGAGTTCAATAAAAGACCACATAGATGAGTTCTTGCTAGAAAAAAATATTTTAAGCAACAGGCAGCATGGATTCATGAAAGACAGAAGTAGTCGTGGTTTCTGCTGCAGTGTTCCAAGACTGTTCCCGGATTCTGAGCCTGGCTCCGTTTATCATTTATCCTGTCTTACGGAATCCTTGACTACGGATTTACCTCGACTATCCCTTGGCTATTTCCTGTTAAAGCCCTCAGGCACAGATTCACAGCTCAGGTAGCTTATCTCTTTGTTACCGTGGGCTGTGCAAGGGTGAGCGTATATCTCTGTGCCATGGACTCCAACCTAGGTAAGCCTTTACATAATGAACTGACCAGCATTTAGTCCACAGAGATGTACAGGATGCTCACCTCCCTTTCTCTGCAAGTCTCCAGCCTGGGCCAGACCGTTTCTGAGTTGCAGCAAGAAGTCTGCTTGTTTAAAACGACAGTATGCCCAACTCTGGAACCTGCATGTCTGGAACCGTTTGTTTTGATGCCTGAGAAGTTTGATGGTAATCATGCATCCTTCTTTTGTTTTAAGATAGATTGTGAGCTGTTGTTTGCCCTTAAGCCTAGGACCTATGGCACCGACTATATTAAAATTCGTGCTTCGATCAGCCTGCTCATTTGACAATGCAGAACTTGGGCTCATCAGAGTTTACAGGAGGAGAGTCCAGTCTTGGACTGCTGGGAAGCTTTCATGTTTGCTCTGGACTCTTACATTCCTGCTTCAAAGAAAACCAGTGTTCTCAAGTCTGCTCTCTGTACACGTGACCTACGGGTATTCAAGGACAGGAATACCCAGTACAGATACGACTCCATGCCATCACAGTATGTTCCAAGCCTTGAAACCAAAGCCCTTACCCCACAAAGCCTAGACGCTCCTATGGTCACATGCACACCTTCCCTGGGAGATGTGGAACCCATGGAGATTGGGGCCAGCTATTATATATTGTCTACATACAAGAGCCATGGACATTCTTACTTGAATTTTAGGGGTATATTTATAAAAAAAAATGCTGTGCAAATAACTCAAATATTTGCACATCCATCAACAATAATCCCTGTAATTTGTGTAATATATGTACAGTATTCATCAGCTCTCTCTAGTGTTAATGATGGGGTATTTTTCTGATTTAAGTATTTCAGGAAAATACTGCATTATGGCCACTAAATGGAAGTGACAGCCATAGGAAATAAACGTATTAGTCAAATTACGGGGATTATTTGTATCGGCTGTGTGAATGCTAGAGACATTCGCATGGCAAATTTTTAAAATAAGCCCTTTAGATTCCTGTTTGTATTTCTTTTGGATATGTGCAGCAGTCCAGCATGAATCAACTTCTTCACTTTGACTTTGTGAAGCAGCTTCCCATAATAAAGACCGGTCACTACTGCTTTGTCTCCTTGTGCAGGGTGACTGGTCCTGTATCCATCCCCTGTAGTTCTTTGCAGGTAATCTGTAGTGGGAGGACCTGCTGGGTTTGTACTCAGGTGCTTAGTTTAAGTGCAGCACCAGTGATGATGCCATTACTACTTTTATAGGGTAAAACCTGGGTTTGCAAGGCATGTTGTGGCTACTAAAGAATATATATTGTGCCTGGAATCCAACTTTAACCACTACAATACTGGGCACTTTCGCCCCCTTCCTTCCCAGACCATTTTTCAGCTTTCAGCACTCTCGCACTTTCAATGACAATTGCGCGGTCATGCTACGCTGTACCCAACTGAAATTTTTATCATTTTGTTTGCATGAATAGAGCTTTTTTTTGGTGGTATTTATTCACGACTCCGTTTTTTTTGTGATATAAGTGAAAAAAGAGTGGAAATTTGGAAAAAAAACGATATTTTCTTTTTTCTAGTATAAAAGAAATCCAATAAAATCGAATTTTGTCATAAATTTAAGCCAAAATGTATTCTGCTACGTTTTTGGTAAAAGAAAATTCTGTTAAGTGTATAATAATTGGTTTGTGTAATCACTGAGATATGTACGTAAATGATCATGTACAGATGTGTGCAGGTGATCACGGACATATGTGTGCAGATAATCATTGGGACATGTGATTTTAGTGGGACATGTGGGGGACAGGTGTTTTTATTATTTGGGGACATGTGTGTTTTGGGGACATTGTGTGGGGACATGTGTGTTTTACATGTGTGTTTAGATTAGGTTGGTGATCAGTGAGTAAAAATCTGAAAAAAACAGCTCATTCTCACTGATCACCAGCCGGCTGCAGCGATCCGCTCTCATCTCCTCAGCGACAACTTCTGTGTGAGGAGAGGAGAGCTGACTGCCTAGCAACCAACTGTTTACATCACATGATGGCTGTGATTGGACACTGCTGCCATGTGATCAGGAGGGCCAATCACAGAGCCCTTCTGCCGATCGGAGATGCACTGTGTCCGGCACACGCACGCAATCCCCCTCCTTTTGAAGGACGTTCCTGAACATCCACTCAGAAGGAGAGGGCACCCATCCGGCCGTTTATGTACATTGGCTGGGTGGGAAGTAGTTAAAAATGGTAAAAAGACTAAAGCGACCCTTTGAAGTGGAACTAAACCCTTCTATCCTTTGCAGCCAAGGAAGCTGCCATCTTGATCTGCAGCTGCCATGGCGCTGAACATGTTATCAATTATCACTCCAGCCATTTGATGGTTTGACAGTTTGATTGAAAGCACAAGCAAATGTGACAGTTAGCATTCCCAGCATACCTGGAATGTAACTTTTTGATGGGTTTAGTTGCATTTTAAATATATGACAATATTTTACAGGATTCCAAACTGCCAGATCCCAAACTTAAGACCTTTTATTCATCGAAACAATCTTCCCCATTCAGAACCTGTCTTGAATTAGAGCTCAGATTCTCTCCCGAAATCATAGTTTTGTGCTCTAATAGCTTCTGATGGATGCAACTCTCAGCAGACGGAAGATACTGCTTCATCTCTGAACTAAAAGCCTTAGAACCAATATATTATAATATAGCATAACTGTGCCCTATAAGCCTCATAGCAAAACAATCAATATGATAGGGGAAAAAAAAAAATTTCTGCCCAAATCACAAATGGGTTAATCATCCAAACCCCAAAACTCAAGGCGGCATATTAACCAAGCTCTCTCTAATGTTTATTTCAAGAGTGTGCTTTATGATTCCCTGGCTGCATGTTAAGGTGCCAAGCTATGAACCTTTAGGAAATGAACAATGAATTCAGCTTTAGTATTTTTAACAAGGAAATCTCTTTGCAAGGAACAACAATATATTCTCCTCTTAATGCGCCGCGACAGCACCTGCAATCCGATAAGCCGCATCAGAGGAGGGGGCGGCTGGCACAGTGCTGGGCATGGGCTGCGTTTATCTGATCTATACATATTTTGCTGTGCCTTGGGGTATTGTCTGGGGTTTCTATAAGAGGATGACATGATCATTATGATGTGGATCTGTTTGATTCGCACACAAAACGCCATAATGGCGAAGCTGACAAAGCAGAGGAATATTTTAGGAAGTCTGGGCCAAGGTTGGCATGCCACATCACAATGGAAGGGACTTAATGTGACTAAAAAATTCTATCATTTCACATAAGGTACCCTGCAAAGGGTCATTTGATGACTTCTACTGGCACTGAAATACTATATCGATGACATCAGCTTTTGTTTCAGCAATGAGGCATCTGTCTTTATGAGCTTGCAATATTACAGAAGGATGGTACAGGTTGTCATGGAAACAGACATCCCTTTTTTTTCCAATGGCCGTTGTAAGTTGGTACAGAGCTGATCAGCAAAGCTGGATAATCGCTACTCTCCACACATGACCATCAAGAGGATACTGCCCCCAGCACTATACCAGACATTATCAGCTGACCACATAGGGGGATACTGTGAGAGCACATGGGAGCACAGACTTAAAGTGGTATTAAACCCAAAACCAAAAATGTATTGTTTTTCAACTTGAAAAAGATTTTTATGATTGCAGGGATCTCGGGTGGCAATCAAATCAGCTTATCAATCATTAGAAATGGTGGCTGCATCCTTTTCTTTGGCTTTTTTTCCTCGGTTTTCAATTTGTGATCTGACCAGTAACACCTCCTGTATTAATGAGACACCAGTCTGGAAGAATGAACACAGGAGGCGCAGCAGACATCAGTATTGTCAATCTAGAGGGGGAGCGTTAAAGTGTTACTAAACCCATAAGAGTATAACCAGTCTGTATATGTAGTTAGGCATGGTCGTTATACTCACTGTGGAACCTAAGGATTAAATCCTATGCATTGTGTAAAAAGACTGTATGCACAGATCCTCCTCTTCTTGCATAACACATCCAGATAAAACAGAGCAAATGGAGTCAGGCTGCACATGCTCAGTTTGGTGTGTATTGCTAGAGAGTTTTTTTTTCTTGGGAGAGTGCATGGGATTAGCACAGGGCCAATCAGCACTATCCAGACAAAGTCAGGGGTCCTCTATCCTGATAGGACAGCTCAGTGCAGTATGAAAACTCCTTCTACAAGCTTTAACCAGAAACTGATAGAAGTTACAAGACTGCTATATACTGCTGATGAGAAAAGGTATTTAGCAGTTTATATTTACTAAAATGATTGCATTTCCATGTTCTGTGTACTGTGGGAGACCAGCTATATTGAATGCAGGGTTCTGAGTTTAGCAACACTTTAAAGCAGATTTGGATACAGTGACAAATTGAAGCCAAGCTCCAGCTCTCACTTTATAATCAGTTATGACAGTTTTTGTTTTTCTTTTGGGATAAAGGTTTTGCTAATAAATAAAAGCTGACGGTGTTAAGTGGTTTGTCTCACCCATGTAAACTGATACATTCTGCTGGATAGCTTCTGCTTTTGGAAAAAAAAAAACAACAGACTTGTTAGATGGATCACCAGATGGAAAAATAAAGATAACTTAAAAAGAAAACAAATGCAGCCATCACATCCTGTTTAACAGGGGCATGTAAATACAATTTTTGATAAAGTATTTCATAGCACGGCTCGTTCCTGCACTCACCAAGAGTAACTGTGAGGGCTTACAGTGTTCTGGTACCACCAACACCTAAGGCCCAATTTTCTGCAGAGTATATAGGGCAGGCCGTATAGTATATATATTGCTGTTCAGAGTATATAGTAGTGCCTGGGTTCCCCCACACCATTATTAAAAATGGTTCCCCTTAATAATCATACCAGACCCAAAGGGCCTGGTAATGGACTAAGGGGGAGGGAGACTCATGATGTTTTTTTTCAATGATTTTCATTTAAATTGCTGGGACCCAACAATACAGTACAGTCATGAACAGTTTTAAATGACCTTTTTCCTTTTTTCCTTTAGAAATGTAATTTTGCTGTTGTATTGTTCTAAACACAGGAAAACTGTGCCACTATACAGGCATACTATAGTCTGGATGAGCCTAGAGTGGACTTTAACCAGGAGACAGGAAGTCCACTCTTTACAAGACAACAAGTATAACACAAGAGCATGTAATAGAAAAAAGAGTAACTGTTGGTGCCTTTTTGATCTTGGGACCTCTTGGTGTCATCTTGTCCTTTACATATTGTTGAAGAGCAGTGTAGTCCCACCAAACTCTCTGTTGATTTCTCATCACCGTTCTTAATCTGTTAAACCACCTCCTGGGAGGCATCAATAGTTGCTTCCTCCATTGCTTGAAAGCTATTATATCCTGTATAATGTTATAAAAAAATAACTGGCATGTGCTCAAACACAACTTCAAGACATGCGCCCTGTCAGAGATGACAGTTAAAATTTTCGGGCCCAGGTTCCATGAGAGTGGACATGTCAAACAGTATAGACTCCAGCTTAAAAAACAGCAAGCCACTGCTCACCTGAAATGGCAGCTGGCAGTGTGGAGAAGGTGTACGGAAGGATCCTGTCAGCCAGTCTCGGCACAGGTGCAAGGATGATGTGGCTCAGGTGTGGTAAAGGTTTGGTATAATACAGTATAGGGTTGGTATAGGTTCAGTCTAGGTTTCAAATAAGTGTGAGATATAGAGTGCAGTATGGATTGGGTACTCTTAGTGTCCTGCTCTCAGTAGTACAGTCTCTCCTAGCAGTATCAGCAATGGGCAAATAGCCCTCTCACTAGTCCATTGGATGCTGCAGTGACCTCTCACTGTAGAAGGGGGTCCCCTGGTCTTCCTCCAAAAACATCTGGGATCTGCGATAGGAAGCAGAAGATAAGTGGATGCTTCAGTCTCCCTGTGGCAATGGTTCAGGAGCTGTGACGTGGGCAGTGCTGTGTTGCTCCCATTGTCCTTGCTCGTTGTCCTCACTCCCACACAGTACCAAGAGGAAGAACTTTCCTGGACAGTGTAATAAAAATCATCTCTCCACCCTTGCTATTGCCAGTGCCTATTGGGATCTATAGTGTAAGGACTCTATTCATCCCATTATATGGCTGCCATCTCAAACTACAACTCCTACAATTACAACCGGATTCTCAGTGCTCTGTATAGAAATATATGGGCTTGCTTGGCTTTAGATCTCCCCCTGCTAGCTGGAGGAAAATTGTGCAGCATGACATCAGTATCTCAGTAGAGGGAAAGAAGAATACAAAAGAATGGGGTTGCTTTACTAAAACTGGAGAGTACAAAATCTGGTGCAGCTCTATATAGCTTCCAGGTTTACATTTCAAAGCTTAATTAAGCAAACTGAAGTTAGAATCTGGCTATCATTCTCAGCTGCACCAGATTTGACATTTTCCCATTTTAGTAAGTCAGCTCCAATGCTTCCTTCTCTATATTGCTGTAGCCCAGTACCTGGCTTTACACCAATACTGTATTTCATAGTGCATTTACTTTATATGGCAAAAATCTCAGCCAGAAAAAAATGACTCATTCTCTATATGTCCACAAGACTGTGGTTTTGTTTGTGATTTTACATCTTTGTATTTGTACAATGTGGTTTAAAGCTGAACTCCAGGGAAAATACAAATCCAACTACATATTATCCATATTATAGTTATGTTTAATATCATCTTGTATGAGAATTTACCTTCTTGAAGTCTCAGACTTGAGGTCTTCAACCTCTTGCTGACCACGTAACACATATGTGTGGTGTCAAGGAGGGTGGGACACGGATGAGCAGGTTTGGGGTGGAGGAACTTGACTGGCCTACACAGAGTCCTGTCCTCAACCTGGGATGAATTTGAGCGGAGACTGCGAGCCAGGCCTTCTCATCCACATCAGTGCCTGACCTCACAAATGCGCTTCTGGAAGAATGGTCAAACATTCCCATAGATGCACTCCTAAACCTTGTGAACAGTCTTCGCAGAAGAATTGAAGCTGTTATAGCTGCAAAGGGTGGGCCAACTCAATATTGAACCCTACGGACTAAGACTGGGATGACATTCGATTTAATGTGCGCATAAAGGCAGACGTCCCAATACTTTCAACAATATAGTGTATAACTCTATGGTGGCTGAGGTGCTCTTAGCTCACTGCATGCTCCCATCACAGTGTTTGAGCTGTCACAAACAGTTCTCGTGTCTAGTTTTGATCAGAAACCATATACAGTTACATAGTTACTGAAAGGTAGGAGGTGGGGCAAACCCCCCCCCAAACCACCTATTGGACCATAGCAGGAAAAAATAAAGTTTTTAATAGGTTAAAGTAAAATAAATATACAGTACTTTTTGATTAGTTCATTTTAAAGTTATACATTTAAATATTAACGGTACTTAGCTTGTGCTGAAGGGTATAAATACAAGGAGGCTGCATCATAGAATTGACAGACGGCTCTGGCTGAAGGAAGAAGGTCGTCCGACCCTCAATCCCCATCGCAGTTCAGTTTATGAGGCGTTGTGTCTCTCTCTTGAAGAGGAGATTAAATTGTATCATTGTTATTTAACCTGAGCTATAGCTGGGTTATTATTATATTTATTTATTATTTATTGGTATGTAAAATTAATAGTAACATTTTAAAGTGATATTGCTTATATATGAAATATAACTTAAAGTAAAAAAATATATATTATTAATAAGCCTGTAATAAAGAACTGCAGGCCTTTTAAACCAAGTCTGGTGTTTCTAGTGATTTATTTAAATAAGCATAAGTTATGCAAAGTCCTAACTACGGTACCAATAGTTAGTCAGGTCGAAAAAAGACACAAGCCCATCCAGTTCAACCACAAAAACAAATAAATAAATAAATAAAAATAATATCATACAATCCCAAATGCAAAATCCTATACCCACAGTGGATCCAGAGAAAGGCGAAAAGAAGGAGTAAACCCTAGTAAAGCATGATCTAATATGCTACAGCAGGGGAACAAATTCCTTCTTGATTCCCAAAGAGGCAATCGGATATTCCCTGGATAAACTTTACCTATAAATGTTAGTACCCAATTATATTATGTACATTTAGGAAAGAATCCAGGCCTTTCTTAAAGAAATTTACTGAGCTGGCCAGAACCACCTCTGGAGGGAGTCTATTCTGCATTTTCACAGCTCTTACTGTGAAGAAACCTTTCCATATTTGGAGATGAAATCTCTTTTCCTCTAGGCATAAAGAGTGCCCCCTTGTCCTCTACGTTGACCGTAAAGTGAATAACTCAACACCAAGTTCACTTTATGGACCACTTATATATTTGTACATGTTGGTCATATCCCCCCCTTAATCTCCTCTTCTCAAGAGAGAATAAACTCCTTTCCTCTAATCTTTCCTCATAGCTGAGCTCCTCCATGTATATAGCATATGATCAACTACAACTCCATTTTGTAATTGCCCCGCCATTTTATAGTTCTTGCTTTAAGGAATGTATGTGCCTTAGCTTACACTTCTTTCTTGTTAAATTTTATTAGACTTTTTGCTTGAGCTAAGGTTTAATTAAAAAACCCACACTGTATGAGTCATTGTGGCCAGATCCTCAGAAAGGCATCCTATGTCCTTCCAGATAAGCTATCTTTGTAAATTCCTTTTAGCTGCCTAAACTCATGATGAAAAAAAAATGTATCTGTAGAAGCCTGGTTAACCCTTAGAAACTCAAGAGCAAGCTTACCCCTCCCCTTTTGTGTTGTTACTTGCAAATAAAGCTATCAATTCTGAATAAAGATTGTAGACAACAGGCTGTTTTGTGTGTGTGTGTGTGTGTGTGTGTGTTAGGGTCTCCAGAATTCTGACGGGGTCGCTGTGGGCCAGCAAGGAACCAGTAATCTATCCTTTCAGAACGGGGGCTCCTCCTGGATAAAGCCATCACCCACGGTAAGTGAATCTTTGTCTTTACAAATTATTTTCTTGCCGTGGCTCTGATCAAACTTTAGTCCCGTTTAAATTGTATAGAAAGGAGACAGACCATGCCTATATAGACCAATAAAGAAAAAGGTATTTGGCAGACCTAAGAAAGTCCCTTGGGAGGACTAAAATATTTAAACAGTACTGTTTTTCCTTTTGGGAAGGAGAATAGTCTAGGACAGGGATCTGCAATTAGCGGACCTCCAGCTGTTGTAGAACTACAAATCCCATGAGGCATAGCAAGACTCTAACAGCCACAAGCATGACACCCAGATGCATGATGGAACTTGTAGTTTTGCAACAGCTGGAGGTCCGCTAATTGCATATCCCTGGTCTATGAGGTAAATCAACCGCGACCCAAAACCCGCGACCCAAAACATTTCTGCTTATTCTTTCTGTCGCTTATAAGTATAAGATAATTTGTTGTATGGATCAGACGACTGTAAGGTAAGACAGTTGTTCCCCACTGTCAATATGGGTCAAAAACCCCAGGGAAACATGTAAAGATTATGTAGCTAGGGCTTGTGGTATGGATTGTGAGTTCATAGTCACCTGGGTATCAAATTTATCAGGGTGGACTGAAACTATGCATAGCTCCGATCCTTTTCCCCTGGTACGGTGATAATGATAAGTTCCATATGGATATGGTAAAAGGATTATGTCTAGGAGTTAAAAAGGCATTTCCCTGGTACTCCTTGGACCCACAATGGGACATGATTTATATGAGACAAGGAGGGGAAAATGGTTAAAATATGCCCTGCATTGGTTCCAGAGGGATAATAAGAAACAAAAGAAACCCAACAAATGTTTAAGTAAGGAGGATTATGAGACAGATAAAAAGAGACCAGGCCCAACCGCCCCCCCCACTTCCATTTAACCCTCCACCATACACAAACAAAATCTATCCCAGTCTCGCAAAAGAAGATATAGATCTGTTAGCTGGTCATCATGCTGTCAGCCAGAGATGGGCTCCAGCCCCAGCTCCCATTCAGCAGCAACAACCCCTGCCCTGGTTCAGCAGCAACAGGAAGATAGGTCAGAAAGTCCCATAGTGACTGTCAGTCAAATGCGTTTTGATGTTTCGGAGGATTCTGAGAGCAGGGAGCTTCAGGGGGACATAGAACCACACTAACTAAAAAACATAAAAAGAAACTTTATCAGTAGACATTGGAGAAAGCACATGCAATATTTAAAGAGTTACAAGTGAAATCAGATGAACTTAAAGAACAGATAACCCCCTCTAAGACTAAGCCCTTGTACACATGGTCGGACATTCCGGCAACCAAATCCGTCGGATAAATGCCGACGTATTTAGTCCGGAAGAGGTCCGGAAGTGGTGTGGCATACACATGGTCGGACTAAGTTGTCGGAAGTTCCGGTTGCCAAGAACGCGGTGACGTAAGCCGCGTACGACGGCACTAGAAAAAGGAAGTTCAGCACCACGTCCGGCACCCTTTGGGCTCCTTCTGCTGATCTCGTGTTTATCGCGTGTTAGTAGAAGTTTGGTGAGAGACGATTCGCGCTTTTCAGATTTGTGCTTCAATTCATTACTGCTCTTCAGTTTATGCTTGTGGGTGCGTATCTGATTATCAGTGCGTGTAGTCAGTAAGCATTTGTTTCTCATTGTGGACTATATCTTGGTATAGTACTCTTTGATTTGCATTGCTTATTGTCTGCTTGCTTCTGCTTTTCAGGTCGTTCTTTCAGGCATTGCTGTTTATCGGTGCTTTCTGTTGTCCGTTCTGACTAGCCGACCGTTTTAAACCATGTTTTATGTGCATACTCGTCGTAGAGTTTGTGCTGTGCAGGGGCTTGGTGTTGGGCTTTTAGCTTTCACACAAGCCCGGTCCATGAACAGGGCAAGGAGGCGTTTGTGGACCAAGAATTGGTTGCGCCAGCGTGACCAGTTCTCGCACATGCCTTTGCTCCGTGAGATCCGGGAGAATAATACTGATGTTTTCAGGAATTATCTCCGGATGATGGCTCCCGTTTTTCACCGTCTGCTGGCTTTGCTGTCCCCTTATATCACCAGGCAGGATACCTGCATGCGGCAAGCCATCACTCCGGAGCAGAGGCTCATCGCCAGGTTGCACTACTTGGTGACAGGGAGAAGCCTTCAGGACCTGAAGTTCTCCACAGGCATCTCCCCCCAGGCTCTGGGAATCATTATTCCAGAGACCTGTTCTGCCATCATTCAGGTCCTGCAGAAGGACTATATGAAGGCAAGTTTTCTCCTTTAACATCACATTCTATGTATTTAATGATTGCTAATGTCTTGGATTTCTTTCCTCATTCCCTAATTACCATGATTGCAATATGCTCTAATTGATATGCTCTGCCCCTTTGTCCTCATGCATGCTGGAAGCTTTTCAAGTTCCTTTTTTGTCCTTCATGCATATTTCCCTTCACTAACTTCCCCATAATGCTCTTCTGGGCCCATAAACCTATAGTCTAGTCACTTAGCAATGTCTTTTGTCAGCTCCATAGTATTGCTTTGCCCTAAACACCCCCTAAAATGTCTACAAATGTTATGTGTGTGCTTAAATTCATGCAGAGTGCCATTTTTTTTTTTTTTTGGTTGGGCCAAACTCATTAGGAACCCCCCTCCCCCCAACTGCTAGGTCAGCTGATAGCAATCCTCTATCTGCTGACTTTGCCAAACCCAATACACACTCTACCTACCTTTTTTTCTGGACAGATTTATGGATGAATTCACCAAAGCATGTAGTGCAAGGGCCTGCCTCAATACTTTCAAATGCTACAGTTATTTTCTCCTATTATTATCTTGATAGGTAATAGCAGAATGTCAAAATGTGCTCCCATTTTTTTTTCTTTTTTGGTATTATGACACTTCTTACCTGTCCGGTGGGCTACCAATAGTGTAAGTAAGGAGAGTCTGCCCAAAGTATCACACATTATTTATGCATTCAGCTCTCAATCAAGTGGAGAGGGTTACCTGTTCAAAACATCCCCCCCCCTCATTTTTTGCAAGGGCCCATCAGATGGGGGGGGGGGTGGGGGGGTGATGACTCTGATAAGGGTACCTTATACTTTACTCTTTAAATACTCATTTCCCAAAATGTTATACTGATCTTGGCCAAACATTTTGTGTCTAATCTGCTTGCAATGTTGATGTGCCAAATTAAGAATTTTTTGTCTTGTTTCACTCCACAGTTTCCTTCAACGTCACAGGAATGGCAGACTGTGGCCTCCCACTTTGGCAGCCATTGGGACTTTCCCAATTGTGGAGGTACAATTGATGGGAAACAAGTCCCACCCCCCAACTCGGGGTCGTACTATTATAATTACAAGGGGTTTAATAGTATCGTGATGTTGGCGGTGGTGTCAGCGACCTATGACTTCCTTTATGTGGACGTGGGGCAAAATGGCCAGATGTCCGATGGTGGAGTGTTCTCATGGACGGAATTCTACTGGCGTCTCCAGAGTGGCAGTCTGGGCTTGCCACCCCCAGAGGAGAATGTCGAAGAACTCCCGTTCGTATTCGTTGCGGATGAGGCGTTTGCCCTGGCAAACCATCTGATGCGGCCTTTCCCGATGAGGACCCTCACCCCTGATCAGAGGATCTTTAATTTCCGGCTGGCCAGAGCCAGAAGAGTCATGGAGAACACTTTTGGAATACTGGCCAGCCGGTTCCGCCTATTTTTGACACCAATCCACATGGCAGAATATAAACTCAATCACATAGTGCTTGCCTGCTGTGTTCTGCACAATTTCTTGAAAAGACATTCAGCTAACTATGTGGTCTCAGTTGGCCCAGATGCAGACTTGCCTGAAGATGACAATCTCACGGCCCTTGAAGCTGCTCGTCCTGGCTTGCCCCCCCAAATCGCCCGCGAGGTCAGAACCCAACACATGGAGTACTTTGTGGGTAGGGGGGCCATTGATATGCCAGACAATGTCTGAGAGGCATTTTTTTAATACATTTTTCTTTGAAAGTACAATAATCTTTGTTTTCATTTACTGCTTGGCTTGTTTTTAGGTGTCTCATAGGACTCTTTGCTTTTTTTTTGTTGGGCCTTTTTCTACAACAGTGCAAACCCAAGTTCTGAGCGAGATGAGGTGAAAGTCTCTTCTTCAGATAATCTTATTATGTTATGGGTCTGCTACACACACACACCTTCTTTTTGTTGCTAATGTATGTAGTGCATTACTGTCAGGGTTTCTCCCGCACGAAACGGGCGGATGCGCAGGTGCGCGTACGCGATGTGCGCGTACGCGCGCGCGGTGTTCGCGTACGCGATCGCGACGTTTGCGGTGTTCACGTGCACGCGCGTGCGCATCGTGCGCGGGCGCGTTAGCGCGGTTTGGCGCCAGTGTGCCTATTTAAAGAAGGCTGCTGCATCTACTCGGTGCTGTTTGTCTGCAGCTCTGTACCCGAACTACTTGCTATCTGCCTGCTGTTGTGATATCTGACCCGGCTACCGTCTGACCTCGCTGACCTCTCCTGCTCTGACCCCGGCCTGCCTGACCTTGCTTTGGACTGTACCTTTGTTGCCGAACCTCTGCCTGCCTGCACTTCTCTTCTGCCTGCTGTACTTACCTGCCTGCTTATCCATTGTGACCCGGCCCGCCTGACTATTCTTCTGCTGTTCAAGTGTGCTGCACCCAGTCCTTGCTGCCACTGCCTTGCCTGCTGACCACTCCCTGCCTGTCTACTAACTTCTCTGCAGTTCCAGCATCCAGAAGAACCAGCCGCTGCTTCCAGTCAGACACTCCTACCCGCTGCGCTCACAGGGCCACTGTCTCCATTCCAGTGGTCCCTAAACCAGAGCTGTAAGAGAAGTCTTCTTCCATCAAGTCGGGCTCATCACCAGAAAACCTAACAATTACTGACAAAAATATTGCTCATTTTCAGCACCATGGCAGAAATATGTGGGGTCAGGAAAATGGCATGATTGGGGAAATGTATACATCACTGTGGGTTATTTACTAAAGGCACATCCACTATGCACTACAAGTGCACTGCAAAAGTGCATCTGAAACTGCACTTGGAGTGGAAAGTGGATTTGCCTTTAGTAAATAACACCCATTGTCATAGAAAACAACAACTTTACTCCAAATACCGCTTTTGCGCATTGAAAAAGGAAGCCACACATTGTTGATAATTTCACTTTTTAATCAAAGCACATGTGTGTTTAGAAAAGGGTTTTTCAACAAAACGTATCAAAAACATTATTTTCGTGAACTTTTTTGTAACTTGCCATTTTTGTGTAAACAGGCATGTATCAAAGCATAACATACGGAACACAGGAACTTACAAAGTTCAACTTTGAAAAGTGAAGACAAGATCAGACATGAGTATGTACAAACTGGGCTGATATTGCCTTCATCACATGGGGTGTCACCCCTGGAAAAGCCAAATTTGGAAGATGCACAAAGTGTGTCAACATGTGCTATCTTCCATCATGGGGATCAATGTACATGTTTTGGGAGTGAAACCCCTTCATCTCAGCCACTTTCCACAAAACACGTACATTGATCCCCCATGATGGGAGATAGCACATGTTGACACACTGTGTGCATCCCCATATTTGGCTTTTAGTAAAATACAAAAGTTGTTTGTTTGAAAAAAAAAAAAAACCCGAGCTAGTTTGGGGTGTTTCAAACTCTCCCCAAAACATCAATGATGTTCTTCATTTTATGTTGAACATCATTGATGTTTTTCTGTATAATTTCTAAATCGCGATTGCACCCCATTATCTCTCCAATCAGGATCTGGGCACTTTCACTGGTAAAATGTGATTCTTCTTCCACATCACCTAAAAAAACAAAAATAAACACACCATGTATTATAAATATGACAACATACTAGACATGTGCAGAGTAAAATATTTCGTTTCGGGATTTCGTTTTCGTCTGAAAACTTAATTTATTTAGTTACTCCGAAATTCGTTTTTATTTATTTCGTTTTTCGTTCAAAAATTGCATTCGTCCGAAAATCTACATGAATTACGGTCGAATCTGTCTTTGAAGGCTTATGGTGTCTGTCGAATGTATAAAGAAGATTCGACGGAGCTAGTATATAGCATACTTTAGAACCCTATTAAAGTCTATGGGACTCCAACGTTCAAAATCTAAAGTGCTAATTTTAAAGGCTAATTTGCAAGTTACTGTCCTAAAAAGTGTTTGGGGACCCGGGTCCTGCCCCAGGGGACATGTATCAATGCAAAAAAAAAGTTTTAAAACGGCCATTTTTTCGGGAGCAGTGATTTTAATAATGATTAAAGTGAAACAATAAAAGTGTAATATTCCTTTAAATTTCGTAGGGGGGGGGGGTGTCTATAGTATGCCTGTGAAGGGGCGCATGTTTCCCGTGCTTAGAACTGTCCCTGCACAAAGTGTCATTTATGCAGGAAAAAAGTCCTTTAAAATCACTCGCAGCTATTATGAATTGTCGGCTCCCGTAATACAGAGAACACTCATTGAAAGTCATTGATAAAAAAATAAATAAATAAAAAAGCGTGGGGGTCCCCCAAATTCAATTACCAGGCCCTTCAGGTCTGGTATGGATATTAAGGGGAACCCTGCCTCAAATTTAAGAAAAAATTTGATGTGGGGTTCCCCCTAAATATCCATAACCAGACCCTTCAAGTCTGGTATGGATATTAAGGGGAACCCCGCGTCAAATTTTAAAAAAAATTGACGTGGGGTTCCCCCTAAAAATCCATACCAGACCCTTTATCCGAGCATGCAACCTGGCAGGTCGCAGGAAAAGAGGGGGGGACGAGAGAACGGCCCCCCCTCCCTCCTGAACCATACCAGGCCACATGCCCTCAACATTGGGAGGATGCTTTGGGGGTCTGTGACCCCTCAAAGCACCTTGTCCCCATGTTGATGAGGACAAGGGCCTCATCCCCACAACCCTGGCCAGTGGTTGTGGAGGTCTGCGGGCGGGGGGCTTATCAGAATCTGGAAGCCCCCTTTAACAAGGGGACCCCCAGATCCCGGCCCCCCCCCCGTTTGAAATGGTAAGGGGGTACAAAAGTACCCCTACCATTTCACAAAGAAAGTGTAAAAAATGGTTAAATAAAACAAACACACTTTTGAAAAATTCCTTTATTAAAAATAAAAAAATAAAAAAAAGATTCCAGCGGCGGTAATCCACTCTTGCTATCCAGCGACGGATGGTCATCTCTCCAGCGATGGCTCATCTCATCCAGCGCAGCGATCCATCCTTCTTCTGTCTCCGTGGAGGAGACACTGCAAGGATTCCGGCGGCTGACGTTTCTTATATACGGAGGGCGGGGCCATCCGTCACCTGACCCCGCCCCCCTCTGACGCAAGGGGAAACCCGGGGTTCCCCGTGACGTATGGGTGACCCCGCCCCCCTCTGATGTAACGGAAACCTGCCTGTGTTACATCAGAGGGGTGCGGGGTCACCCATACGTCACAGGGAACCCCGGGTTTCCCCTTGCGTCAGAGGGGGCGGGGTCAGGTGACGGGTGGCCCCGCCCTCCGTATATAAGAAACGTCAGCCACCGGAATGCCTGCAGTGTCTCCTACACGGAGACAGAAGAAGGATGGAGGATTCGCTGCGCTGGATGAGATGAGCCATCGCTGGAGAGATGACCGTCCGTCGCTGGATAGCAAGAGTGGATTACCGCCGCTGGAATCTTTTTTTTTTTTTTTTTTTTTTAATAAAGGAATTTTTCAAAAGTGTGTTTGTTTTATTTAACCATTTTTTACACTTTCTTTGTGAAATGGTAGGGGTACTTTTGTACCCCCTTACCATTTCAAACAGGGGGGGGGCGGGATCTGGGGGTCTCCTTGTTAAAGGGGGCTTCCAGATTCTGATAAGCCCCCCGCCCGCAGACCTCCACAACCACCGGCCAGGGTTGTGGGGATGAGGCCCTTGTCCTCATCAACATGGGGACAAGGTGCTTTGAGGGGTCACAGACCCCCAAAGCATCCTCCCAATGTTGAGGGCATGTGGCCTGGTACGGTTCAGGAGGGAGGGGGGGCCGCTCTCTCGTCCCCCCCTCTTTTCCTGCGGCCTGCCAGGTTGTGTGCTCGGATAAAGGGTCTGGTATGGATTTTTAGGGGGAACCCCACGTCAATTTTTTTTTAAATTTGACGCGGGGTTCCCCTTAATATCCATACCAGACCTGAAGGGTCTGGTTATGGATATTTAGGGGGAACCCCACGTCAAATTTTTTCTTAAATTTGAGGCAGGGTTCCCCTTAATATCCATACCAGACCTGAAGGGCCTGGTAATTGAATTTGGGGGACCCCCACGCTTTTTTATTTATTTATTTATTTATTTTTTTATCAATGACTTTCAATGAGTGTTCTCTGTATTATGGGAGCCGACAATTCATAATAGCTGCGAGTGATTTTAAAGGACTTTTTTTCCTGCATAAATGACACTTTGTGCAGGGACAGTTCTAAGCACGGGAAAAATGCGCCCCTTCACAGGCATACTATAGACAACCCCCCCTACGAAATTTAAAGGAATATTACACTTTTATTGTTTCACTTTAATCATTATTAAAATCACTGCTCCCGAAAAAACGGCCGTTTTTAAAACTTTTTTTTGCATTGATACATGTCCCCTGGGGCAGGACCCGGGTCCCCAAACACTTTTTAGGACAGTAACTTGCAGAATCTTTTCTCTGTCAAATCTTTTTTCTCTGTCGAATATTTTCTCTATATAATCTTGGACTAATAGAGGTAAGGTTAGGCACATTCGACCACAGGTTCTATAGACACAGATTGTTGTCAGAGTCATGTCGAATCTCCTATTCTATATCGAACTGTTGTAACAATGAAAACGAAAATAAAGCATTTATTTATGTCGGATCTTTCGTTTTTCGGATTTTGTGCTTTCGTTATCGTTTGTCAAAACGAAAACGAAAATAGCTGAAATTCGGACGAAAATGCATTCGGACGAAAACGAATGCACATGTCTACAACATCCATTGATTAGCTTACCGTAAGCTGTGGTCTCCGACACTCACCTGTTGTGATGACAATTTGTCCAACTTCAACAATCTCTCCTTCCTCCTCCTGCTCCTCTGCTTCTGGTGTTGGAATTTCGCCTTCTTTGGGCGGTGTGGGGTCCCTGGTGTCCTCAGACTTCCCGAGTCTTCTCTCCCCTATGAGAATGTAAAAAAAGGAATACTTAGCACACAGAAGGCAGAACTAGGAATATGAAACATTGCTTGGAAGCGTCGTACAATTGTGTTTTTTGGCCGAGTTCAAAGGTGATAACATTATTTTGGACACTTTCTAAAGCTGGAATACTTACCTGCAGTGTGAATAAATGTAGTAAAGTGTAATTTGGGAAAACATTGTGTTGGGAGTGGGCTAACGAGCGATATGTATTACGAACGATTGAACCCATGAACTTGAAAGTGGCCATTTTAAACCGTACAACATTAAATCAAAGCACATGGAGCAGTATGCAAGCAATAATACTCATATGAACACACGACAACTACTTACTTTTGTGAGGAACACGCTTGATCCTTCTGTACTGATCGTGCTCCCTCAGTTTCAGGTCTGACCAGCGTTTTCTCAGTTCATCCTTGGATCGTCGTACCCCAAAATTCTTCTGAAGACTCTTCACAACTTTAGTCATGATCTTGGCCTTTCTGATATTTGGGTTTGGGTAAGGTCCATACTTCCCATCATAGTCAGTCCTCTTCAATATGTCCACCATCTCCAACATCTCTCCAAAAGACATATTTTAGGCCTTAAATCTTCTCCTCCAGGATCGGGACGTTTCAGGCCCCGGGCTTTCCTCGCCCTCCTCCTCGTTAGTGGAACTCTGATTGCGCACCTGCGTTGTCTCCGCCATGTGTTCTCCCCACTGCGCCAAAAGAGAAGGGACGGGGAATAGTCTAGAAATAACGTCAGGGCGGGCGGAGTTTCACGCATGCGCACTGTATATAAAACGCAACACGCATGTATTGTACATACAATCTGTGAACAGAGGGAGAAGCTGACGTGCAAAGGTACAATTTTTAACTTGGTACATCACTAGCCTATACTGCTTCTATATTGAGGCCTGCATTAATGGAGTTTAGCCTGACATTAGGGTTTGTCTTGTGTTGTGTCTTGCAGAGATTATGGACAATTTCAATGACCACAGTTTCCTCCCTCTGTTCATCGATAAATACAGGGAGCTGCCCTGCCTGTGGCAATCTACGCACCCACATTACAGTAACAGACTAAAGAGGCAGGCAGCGATGGAGAAACTGGTTGAGTTTGTGAAGCCGGTGGTCCCCAGGACAGACATCCACTATTTAAAAGTGAAAATTGGTGGCCTTAGGAGTACATATCTGAGGGAGAGGAAGAAGGTGCTGGACTCCATGCAAACTGGAGCTGCAGCAGATGACGTTTATGTCCCCAGGCTGTGGTATTATGACAGGATGCAGTTTCTGTCAGACCAGGCTGATGTCAGGGAATCACTCTCTATGCTTCTTTCCACGTGTCCTTCTATGCTAAATTCCACACCCGCTGAGTCTTCCGATGCCCAACCTGGGCCTTCCACTCAGGAAGAACTGGGGGAGCCCAGCTTGAGCCAGGTATAGTATTGTTCTACATATTTTGGGAGTAAAAATGAATGATGTTAACTTGATTTTTGCTCTCTAATTGCTGATTTTAGAAAGTGTTTCACATATCAATAGACAGTAGTGGCCAAAACCTTTGGGCCAAGAATGAAAAATGCTGGGCTCAGAATGATAGTCTTTTCTATTTGTTAACAATTTGCAACAGTCTTGAGCTGAAAATTGTGTGTGTTTGATGAACCAAAAACTAAAACGATGTCCCTTTTTCATACGCAGGAAGACCTCAGCCAAGAACAGGAGGGTGTGGAATGCAGCAGCCAGGAGGTGGCTGTGGAAAGTGGCAGCCAGGAGGAGGCAGGGGTAAGCGGCAGCCAAGCGGTGGGTGGGCGGAAGAGCCTGACTGAATCCCAGGTCCCTCCCCTCCGCCTTCCACGCAAAAGGGCGAGAAAGGGGGGGAATGTGGAGGAGTCGTCTCTGAAGCTGATCGGGGAGGCTTCAGCGGCCCTCAAAGCCACCCCTACCTATCAAAAGGCCTTTGCCACCTTGGCTGCCTGCAAACTCCAGCAAATGGAGGAGGGGCAAAAGATCTTGTGTGAGGAGCTAATTATCCACACCCTAAACAAGGGGCTGTTGGGCCAAATCACACAAACAACACACTTGTGTGATTTGGCCCATGCCCCTCCTCCTCCGTCTGCCACACCTCCAGCACCACAGCCACAGGCTGGAAGGAAGCGTGGAAGAAAGACCAGAGTGTTATAACCTGGGTTCAGTCTGGTCTGACAGAAGATGCAGCCTCTTGTAGTACCACAGCCTGGGAACATAGATATCATCTGCTGCTGTTCCGGGTTTCTTGGACTTCAGGACCAGACTTCTCTCCCTCAGACATGTACTCCTCAGGCCACCAATTTTAGCGATTAAATAATTGATGTGTGCCTTGGGGGCCAAAGGCTTCGCTAATCTCCCCAGTTTCTCCAGCGCTGCCTCCCTCTTTATCTGTTACTGACACCTAAATAAAGTTTTTTTTTGTTTGAAGAAATAATTGCGTATGTGTTTTACTTCAAAAAAGACAGTTTATTTGTGAGTAGGCAGGTACATTTCAAAAATACAAAGTGAAATGAATAACAAGGGGCACCAACACCAAACAACCTCCTGTAGATTACAAAAGAAAAACAAAATTAAAAAGATAATAATGGTGTTGTGGTAAGTTGACACACAAAACACACCCAAAAAAATGCAAAGATGAGCAAACTGTCAAAAAAGGAGATGATGATTAAAAAAAACAACCACAAAATAAAAAATAAAAATAAATAAATAAAAAGATTGGGTAGATGTGAGGATTTAAAATATTGTATTGCTGAAATTAGTAAAAAGAATAAAGAAATACGTTTGGGAGAAGTGTATGTGAATATGAGCATCAAAACAAGTTCATTCTTGCAGCATTGTAAAGAAAAAGAGAATGCGCTGCATGAAAGAATTTTTAACATTGCAGCGTGACGAATGTGCTATATCGATTACGAGCGGTAGTTTTACCTGAGCGAGCGCTTCCATGTCCGAATTTGATTGTGAGCATGCGTGGCACCTTGTCCATCGGAGTAGGCTACACATGATCGGACTATGTCCGATCAGAGCATGTTGTCGGAAAATTTTATGGCCAAGTTGGAAAACTTGGCCTGTCGGATACTCCGACGGAAACAGTCCGATGGAGCCCACACACTGTCGGATTATCCCACAACACGGTCCTATCGGACATTGTCCATCGGAATGTCTGACCGTGTGTACAAGAGCTAAGAGTGGAAAACTATATGGGAAGAAAGTTAGAGAAGATGATAGGGAGGAAGCTGTCCCAATTGTTCAAGCCCTGTTTATGACAATGGGGAATGACATTTTTAAAAAGATCATAGAGATAGAGGACATTAATAAAATAATCAAACACTGTCCCAAGCCCAGTGTCTCGACTGGAGGCACTCTAACCTATTTAAAGAAAGCCTGCAAGGGCAGGAATTACACACAAGCGTCTGATTATTGATGGAAGAATCGGACACACAACTGCATGGAACTGGGTTCATGTCCCGACCATAGCTGTAATACAAGACGGTGACACCAAAGCAGCACATTATGGGCTTAACACTGAAGATGGTAGAAAGAAAATGTGGAAAAAAATTGAGAAAGTAATGACAAGTGCTTTTAAAAATAAGTCTTCCCTCCCCTCATTTACAAATTGATTTCACACACATGTCTAAGTTTTTGTAAGAGACAAATATACCTATTGGAATAATGAACATGTTTTCAAGATGGATAGAAATGTTTGTCACAACAAAGGAAGATACACAAACAGTAGTGAGAATTCTTACCCAGGAACTCATTCCCAGATCAACTCAGACAATGGCCTTGCATTTGTGGCCAAAGTCTGCCAAGATCTAGTAAAAACACTCAAAATTGACTGGACGTTTTACATACCTTATCACCCTCAAAGTTCAGGACAGGTATAGTAGAAAGGGTGAACAGAACCATTAAGGATAAGATCAGGAAGGCCCCAGGAGGTACATATTATACCAATTGGAAGAAGGTCCTATCAGCAGTCCTAGCTGAGGTAAAAATGACACCCTCTAAGAAAACAGGATACTCTCCTTTTGAAGTCCTAATGGGTAGGCGATTCCCCACCCCATGGGCCAGACAGCCACTTATGTTAGAAAGAGGGGACTTGATCTCATTCAGGAAGAATATGCAAGAAAACTTATTGAAACATTGGATAAAATTTAAAGAAATTTTGCTCTCAACTCTCCTTCTTCTTCACAGGAACCTACACACCCTTTCCAGGTGGGTGACACCATGGTGGTTCAGCAATTGAACCACACCAAGAAGCAGGAGTATCCCTTCAGACCTCCAACCACAGAGGTCACAGCTACCCGCACATTTATTCTGGTAGAGGGTCAACAGGCCTGGATTCATGGCAGTCGTGTGAAGAAGGTGAACCAAACACCTAATGCCACGTACACAGGATCGGACTATCCGGTGGACAACCTGCCAGACTTTACAGCGGAGGTCTGCCGGACTTTTCCGAACGAGCGGACCTGCCCACACACGCCCGGACTTTTTCGGCGGACTGGCCGTTGGTTGTCGGGGTCTGCGGTTGGGGGGCTTATCAGAATCCGGGAGCCCCTTTTAATAAGGGGGCCCCCAGATTCCGACCCCATACCCTATGTAAATGAGTATGGGGTACATTGTACCCCTACCCATTCACCTGGGGAAAAAAATTGTACATAAAAAAAACACAACACATTTTTTTTAAATCCTTTATTAGACAGCTTCTCTTCTTCCGTCTTCGGGGGTCTTTTACTAGCGGAGGAGCCCGGCTTTCTCCTTCGTCGCCGCTGCTGTCCGGTGGTCTTGTCCCGCTCTTCGGGGGTCTTGTCCCGCTCTTCTGTTCTTCTTGCCGGGCCTCCGCTTTCTTCTTACAGCTCTTTTACTAGCGTGGGCCGGTCTTCTGTCGCTGTCGCTGTCGCCGTCGCCACCTTCTGCTTCTTCTTCCTTCTTCCAATGTTGGCACAACTCTCTCTCCAGCTTTAATGCCAGGGACGCGTTGTGTGGAAACTTATATAGGGACAAGGGGCGGTGCCACTGGGTGATGTCACATGGTGACGCCGCCCCTGATGATGTCACAGTCCCGGAGGAAAATCAGATAGGGGAAGGGTCAACCACATTTCATGATAAAATGTTACTGATGAAGTTCAATTATGCATATGCACAAAAATCAGGTTATGAGAAATGTTGAATATGTAGTAAACTGCATCCTAATAAGTATTCCCCTTATGGCTGTACCTTTAAATATCCCCTTTTTTTAAATGAAACTCCTCTTGTTGCTTTAACCAACATATCAAATTTATATGAAAACAACACCGTTACTTTTCCAATAACTGGTAGAAGTAATTTCCCTGACTGGTGTTTCAATTTAGGAAATGATACACAGACTAACCCCTCTACATGCAGTAGGTCAATATTTAACATTTCCCTTGTGTGAACCTAAGGGAAACTCTGCCTGTTCACTGTTCCACATATCTGATCCTAATTTAAACAATACCTTGCATAACTTTTCTTCTCTCACTGATAATGTAAGTGATATACTACACCAATTCATAATCGCAGCACAGGACAAGTATACTCACGGCTTATCGCTAAGAAACCATTTGCACTAGGGCACAGTATCTATGTGTGTTGTAGGAAGGTATGTTATCCTTGGGTCCCTTTCCATGTCCAAGGATAGTGCTATTTTGCCTCTTTAGTCCCGATTATGGGAGTAATGGGTAACAATAAGGAAGACCACCTACTTGAGGCCAGTATGTATCCAAGATACCCTCTTAGGCATAAAATGAAGAGAGAATTGTTTACTAAGGGAGACCAGGCCTGGGCCTTGTTCTCTTCATACACAGGGTGGGGAATAGATATGATGAGAAATCTAAATAATTACTCTAGGATTATTGATGATATTATGGAAAAGAACTCAAATGATACTGATCTATTAAGTTTAGAGCAAAGGGCACATGCTTTCGATGGCCAGCATTACATGATATGGCCATCGAAAGCATGAGTGCAGCACTGACTGGTATCTGCGAACACACGGAGAACTATGAGTGTTGTACTTGGATATACAATACCAATATGGAGGTGCCTGACTATTATGACATAATTGCCTACAACTGCCTTGACCCTGCTATTTCTGAAGCTGCTGATCTTCTGTTGCCAAACCACTGCCTGCCTACTGACTACTCTCTGCCTGCTGTACTAACTACCTGATTACTCGTGTTGACCCATCTAGTCCTGATCCAGTTTCCGCTTAGATCCAGGGGTCGCTCTACAGTCCAGTCCATCCAGTGGATCTTCTCTTCTCATCTGTATTAGCTACACAGATCACACAGGCACTCCTACCTTCCTGCGCTCCTGTACCACTGTTGCAACCCCAGTGGTCCCCGAGCCAGGGCTGTAAGAGAGGTCTCGTTCTACAGTTGGGCTACCACATACCAGGTACGTGACAACCATGACTGAGCATACAGAAGGAGCCTCACAGATGGAGGAGGTGGGCAGCCACCTTTCAGCCCTCACACAAGCTGTACATACCCTACATGAGGGGTACCTTAAGTTGGAAGGACAAATTCAGACACTTCCTGTCAGCTCAGCTCCAATATCCTTCACTACACCTCCACCTGAGCCCAGAGTTCCTGTTCCTGAGAATTTCTCGGAGGAGCGCATCAAGTTTCGGGCCTTTAGCAACGCATGTCAGCTGTATTTTGCTTTGCAACCCTGGACTTTTATGCTGGAATCCACCAAAGTAGGATTTATAATTTCACTACTGCAAGGGGATCCTCACGCTTGGTCTCACCGGTTGCTGGAAGGAGACGACATACAGACACATACCATGTAGAGCAGGAGTTGAAATGGATCCCCAGAAAGTATCCGCCATACTGGAGTGGCCTGTAACCACAGACAAGAAGGGGGTACAACGCTTTGTAGGTTTTGCAAACTTTTATAGAAAATTCATTAAAGGATTCTCTGCCATAATCCCCCAATAACACAGCTAACTAAACAAAACCTGTGATTCTGCTGGAATTCCGAATCGCTAAAGAAGCTCTTCACCTCGGCTCCTATCCTCAGCCACCCTGATCCATCCTTACCCTATATCCTTGAAGTAGATCCTTCCGAAACAGCAGTGGGGACTGTTATCTCCCAACCTCAAGGGGTTAAGGCCTTAATGCACCCTGTGGCCTTCTTCTCACAGAAAATTTCCCCAGCAGAGAGAAATTACGACGTAGGAGATCGTGAACTATTGGCCATCACAACATCACTGGAGATATTTGTTGGAGGGCGCTAACCATCCCATACTAATATATACTGACCATAAAAATTTGGAATATTTAAGATCTGCCAAAAGACTGAAGCCATCACAAGCTCGATGGGCCCTATTTTTCACTTGTTTTTCCTTTCATATAATGTACCGACCTGGATCAAAAAACACAAAACTGGGCGCACTATCCCATATGTACGATGATTCCAAGGACTTATCAGCACTGGATACCATCCTACCTACAGGGAACTTCCTACTTTTGCAAACTGATCTTTTGTCTCAAATCAAACAGGCTTCCATGAACATCCTCAGCCCCCCTGGAGTTATACTAACCTCTAGAGACGGTCTGCTTTGGAGAGAAAACAAAATTTTTGTTCCTGAGAATGTGCGAGTAGAGGTCTTGAAGATGTTCCACGATCATCCGCTGGCAGGCCATTTTGGCATATATAAAAATCTTGAACTTGTATGACGTACATTTTGGTGGCCTGATCTAGAAGCATTCTGTAAAAAATATGTGAACTCATGCTCTGTTTCCATTCATAACAAGACAGCAAGAAGTAAGTCCTGGGGCCTGCTGAAACCTCTACCCATCCCTGATAAACCATGATGGCGGATGATCTCCATGGATTATATAGTGGAACTTCCACCTGCCGAGGGATGCATGGCAATCTTTGTAGTAGTGGACCGATTAACCAAAATGGCCCATTTTTTGCTCTTAAAGAGTACCCCATCTGCTATGGAGATGGCCTGAGTGTTCATTAAGGAGATTGTTAGGTTGCATGGGGTCCCTGCAAACATCACGTCTGATCGTGGTGTACAATTCACCTCACGTTTCTGGAGAGCCTTATGTAAAGCATTGAAAATTGAGTTGGCATTATCCTCAGCATACCATCCCTAAACCAATAGGCAGACAGAGAGGACTAATCAAACGCTCGAACAGTACATCCGGTGTTTCACATCCTTTGCTCAGGACAATTGGGTATCTTTATTGCCACTAGCAGAATTTGCCTACAACAATGCCAATCACTCAGCTACAGGTCAATCCCCCTTCTTTTCTAATTATGGTTTCAATTTATAATTTCTGCCTGATTTCATTTCAGAGTCTACAGTTCCGGCAGTGCAAGATACCATGGATTTCCTCATTCGTAACAATAAGATCTTGCAGGAAGCAATGGCCAAAGCACAAGCTGACAACAAGAAGGCTTTTGATAAGAAAAGGAGAGGAGAACTAAACCTACAGCCGGGTGATCAGGTATGGCTTTCTACAACCAATCTTAAGTTAAAATGTCCATCCAGGATGTTGGCACCCAAATTTACTGGTCCCTTCCCGGTGAAGAGGAGGTTAAATGAGGTATCATATGATACCTACCTGACTTATTAAAATACATCTTATATTTCATGTTTTGCTACTAAAACCTGCAGTACCTGATCCCTTCCCTGACAGAGGACCAAAACCACTGGAACCTGTTCTGATTGATGGGAATGAGGAGTTCGAAGTGGAGGCTATCCTGGATTGCAGGAGAAGACAAAATCAGGTACACTTTCTGGTTAAATGGAAAAGATACGGCTTGGAGGATAACTCTTGGGAACCCGCATGCAATATCCATGCAAGGAGGTTAGTTTGTGCCTTTTTTCTTGGTCACCCTGAAAAGAAAGGCCTGTTAGGCATCTAGATGCTGCCCCTTGGGGGGGGGGGGGGGTGGAATGTCAGGGATACCCTGTGGCAAGGCAGATGCACAGGTGTGTGCACGTGCACATATATGTCCCTACGAGAACGAGCTGCAACGAGCAGCGGTGCATGAACTTGCACATAGACACACGGCAGGCGTGCGTGCGCAGGAACGCGTGACAGGCGCGCAGACATGCACACTAATTCAGCTTAGTGCCAGTTTACCTTTAAAAAGACAGCAGCTGCTCCAGTACAGTGCTGTCTGATCTGCAGCTTAACCTGAGTCTGATCCAGTACCTGCTGTTATTACCTGATCCTGCTTCATCTGAATACTGCTGCCTTCTCCTCTTCTGACCCGGCCTGCATTGACCCTGCTATTTCTGAACCTGCTCTAGTCTATCTGGTGGATCTTCTCTTCTCATATCTCGTATCAGCTACCATGGATCACACAGGCACTCCTACCTCGCTGCGCTCCTTATTACTGTATTACTGTTGCAACCCCAGTGGTCCCCGAGCCAGGGCTGTAAGAGAGGTCTCCTTCTACAGTTGGGCTCTGATACCAGGTACGTGACACAATTGTAATGTTTTTACTTTTCCTATTATTACTGTATGCATGTTTCAAGCTTATTATGTGTTTAATTACTAGAGCCACAAGAACCCCTGGCCCAGGTGCTGAAAGTAAAGCTTATCTCAGTTTTTATTACAGTAAAAATGGAAAATAAGTAATTTTTTATGATTAAAGAGGGGATTGTTATAGAGCATATGATCAACTGCAACTCCATTTTTGAATTTCCCCACCATTTTATAGTTCTTGCTTTTGAGGAATGTATGTGCCTTATCTTACAGTTCTTTCTTGTTAAAGTTTATTAGACTTTTTGCTTGAGCTAAGGTTTAATTAAAAAAAAAAAAAAAAACACTGTATCAGTCATTGTGGCCGGATCCTCAGAAAGGCATCCTATGTCTTTGCAGATAAGTTATCTTTGTAAATTCCTTTCAGCTGCTTAAACTAATGATGAACAAAAAAAATCTCTTTGTAGAAGCCTGGTTAACCCTTAGCAACTTAGGAGCAAGCTTACCCCTCCCCTCCTGTGTTGTTACTTGCATATAAAGCTATCAATTCTGAATAAATATTTTAGACTCACTTTGCTCACTGTGGGCTACCAAGGAACAAAGGGTGGTCAGCTGTCCAGTAATCTATCCTTTCACTCCATGCCTCTTATCAGTTTGGTTGCCCTTCGCTGTACTTTCTCCAGTTCTCCAATATCCTTTTTGAGAACTGGTGCCCAAAACTGAACTGCATATTCCAGATGTGGTCTTACTAATGATTTCTACAGGGGCAAATGATATATCTCTCTCTGGGGTCCATACCTCTCTTAATACAAAGGATTTTGCTTGCTTTGGAGACCACATCTTGGCATTGCATGCTAATATTGATCTTATGATCTACCAAAACCCCCAGATCCCCTCCCCCCCCATTGTACTCCCCCTAGTATGTAGCCCCCAAGTGCATAACTTTACATTTAGTTACATGAACCTAATTTTCCACATAGTCGCCCAATTAAACAGTGCATTGAGTTTGGCTTGTAAGTTGGAGACAACCAGTGGGGCAAGCTCCCAATCATGCGACCACCACCAACTAATTGTCAAAGTCACCATAATCAACAGTCTTATTAGGTACCAGTATGGCTTCAAACAATGTCAATGTCAAAGTTTTTTTCTTATTTATTGTTTGACTTGCGTCTTTTTTCAACCAGACTAACTATGTATCTATGTGAATAGCTTTGTTTACTTTACATATGGATTACTAAGAACAGAAATGCTAAAAGAAAATCATAGACGATATTTTTTTCATATAAACAATAAAGCAAAAATACACATTGGCTATTTTATTTTTATTATTTAGAGATTCAGTCCCTTACCCCCATCATTTGGTTCCTATATATTTCCTGATAAAGGACTCCAACGTAAACTGTTGACCTGGACATAGCCCTAGCTCCACTCTGCTAGAAAAGGAAAAAGAAGGGGAGACACTTTTTTCCATACGTGCATGGCAGAAACTGCATATTACTTTACAAAATCTAAACTTTGCAGTCATATTCATTCCATCCTAATGAAAAAAAACTGAAAAAAAGAAAGATAAATCAATAAAAGGCTTGCCAACTAACATTCTGTTCTCGATTCCTTTGTAGGAATAATTTATCATTTAAAACACAGTACTGAATATAAAACACAGCACTTATAATTTAGTGTAGAGAAGATTCAATGCAAACAGCACAATCTAGTACTCTCTTTAGAGCTGAGCATTATGTTGTCATAGTAACACATTTCATATCTCAAAAAGTCACATTGCCATTGGGTTATGTATTTATCTTCATAAAGATAAAATGGCAGAGCCATGTACTGTAGAGCTGGCAATGGTATATAATTAAAAACAATTTAAGACAGAATACTTTAATTGCATATAACAAAAGCAATCCGAAGCTGCTGGCAGTTGTAACTTTTTTTTTCTGATTTTCAAAGTTTGGACATTGTAAGAGAATGCACATATCCTTTTGCAATAATCTGGAGTTTAGTTTCAGATTATCATGATATGTTTGGTGTGAATTAGGCCCCTGCTCTTGTAGACAAGCCGAGGCTGTATCTTCCTCCATCCTGAAGGGGGCAATGCGCCACTTCTTCAGACTGGATGGAGTTCATTAGAGGGAAATTGTCTCCACTTGCAGGCTCCAATAGCCATCTTGGGGAGGGCGGTTGCCCCATTGGGTTCTGCAGTCTTGCGAGATGTCAGGTAACCATCTTGGTGGGGGACCTTATAATGAGAGGATCCCCACATCATTGGGCCCAACAGCAGCATGTGTTAAGACAAGCAAAGAATCCCACTGGCTGGCAAGCAACAGATCAGGCAAAGTGCAGAAGCAGGTTCTGGATGAAATAGGACAGAATAGCGTTCCCTTGCAGTGTGCTACCACACTGTTATACCTGGAATAGGATTTAGGTACAGCCTCTTACAGCAGGAACTTGCCTAAGTAGTACAATATTGCAGTCTCCTCTATGGATGCACTTCTCCGATATGTGTACCACCCTCGACCCCACCCCTAACCCCAGCTTGAAACAAAATGCAGGTTTGTTTCCATTTACATATGCGTGTGGAGCCAATGCATGCTTTTGCAATTAATAAGCACGAGGGGGGGGCAGTTTAAAATTTAAAATTGTATTTTAGTACAAATAAAAAAAAATCTTACACTGCATCTTTACATTACTTGTGATAGCATGGGCCATGACAGGTCCTCTCTATGGAGAGATATGAGGTCTTTTAGACCCCATATCTGTCCTCTGGCCTCCAAAGCATCTGATCAAACTAAGATCAGTTTGATTAGGATGCTTGTTCAAGCCAGTGATGGCTTCTTTACATAACCGGCAGTGACAACATCCTTGTCACTTCCGGTTTCTGACATGACACAGTGGGGAGAACAATATCCATCCCTCTCACTGTGTCCCCGGAACCGGATGCTACTGGTCACATCTTTAAAGCAGTAAAGGTGGTGATGGGACCCCCTTGCACTGCCTGTAAAAGTAATGCAGTGGCTTTTTAGCCATTAGGATTACTTTACTTTGTGCAGAATTGCTGGGACTAAAAAAATGATATCTTGATTATTGCTGTAGTGATGACCAAGATATCATCCTTCTATCCCAGTGATTTACTGGTACATTGCTGGATGGGAAGCAGTTAAAGGGGATTGGTTTGGGGAGCCGTAAAAATGTAGCTCTGCTGCATGTTTACTGCTCCCCCAAATGAAGTGTAAAGTAGCATCTCATTGTTTCTTATGATCATCAGCATTACAATTATCACACAGGTAGCACAATAAGCAGGTGCTTTGTCATGGGTCTATCATGGCTCTAGGTCACATTGCTTTTGGGTGCTCACTGTGTTAACTTATGGCTGTACTGTATGTAACAGACTGTAACAAAGCACAGCCATAATACACTCAGCACCCAAAAGCAATGTGACCTAGAGCCATGATAGAACCATGATATAGCCATGACAGAGCACCTGCTTATTGTGCTACCTGTGTGATAAATGTAATGCTGATAACCTGCTGTGCTGTGAGATACATGATAGGACACAGTGAGTATTCTAACCTCTATTCCCCACTCACTGTGTCCAGTGCAGCCACGCTGTCCTCCTGCTCTCCCCTGTCAGCCGGTCAACTTCTATATATCTCATGAGGAATGCAGCCGGGAGACGAACGGAGAATCACTGTATCACTCCGCCAACCGGGACTAATAGAATAGTGGGGCGGCATGATGTACATGTGCCCAAAAATAAAGAAATAGTCCCTCTGCTGCGCCTGCACTCCCCTCCTGGAAAATTATATAACCCCCCCTCTGTAAGCAAGTAGGAGCGGGAGAGGAATTTAGGAAACTTTTTTTTTTTTTAAATGCAGTAACAAACTGTAAAATGCCCAGGCCCCACTGTGTAGCTGATGGGGGCGGGCCCCGTACAATGGGGCTGGTTGTACTGCCCTATCAGCGGCCCTGGAGATCACAGTACTCCCCACTGACAATGCCTTCATCTGCTTTTTTTTCACTTTGTTTTTTATTAAAGTTTTAACAAGAGAAATAGTACACGTACAGAGCAAATGAAGAGACGATTACTGTATTTATCGGCGTATAACACGCGCCGGCGTATAACACGCACCCCAAGTTTAGGAGGGAAGTTTAAGGAAAAAAACTTTTAGGAGGCAAGTTTAAGGAAAAAACCTTACATTTTAAATGCCCATCAATGTAGCCTTCCTCTGTCCCCCTGCAGCCCTACACTGTTCTCCTGCAGCCCTACACTGTTCTCCTGCAGCCCTACACTGTTCTCCTGCAGCCCTACACTGTCCCCCTGCAGCCCTACACTGTCCCCCTGCAGCCCTACACTGTCCCCCTGCAGCCTTCCACAAAATTGCAGTATTGTTAGTTTTAAATTTACCGCCGCCATCTTCGGCTCCTCCCGCCGCCGCCGTTGAGATCTTCGGCTCCTCCCGCCGCTGCCATAGACCGAGCCGAGCCGAGGGTACTCGGCTACTTGGCTCTGCTCGCAGTAATGCCCCCGTCCCGCCCCTTGTCCTGGCTCCTGTGATGGACACAACACCGGGCCAATGGCGGGACATAAAGGCTAGGAGGTGGGACTGGGCGTGACTGAGAGCGGAGCCGAGTACACAGTACACTCGGCTAAGCTCGGTAAATGTCGGCGGCGCTACACAGAGCGCAGATCGGCGGGGGGATCGGCGTATAACACGCACCCACGATTTCCCCCCGATTTTAAGGGGAAAAAAGTGCGTGTTATACGCCAATAAATACGGTATATAAAACCACCACCCATGATAGGAGACAACAGAAATAAAATCATAACAATAGGTTACGACCTAAGTATATAATTGGCAACATAATATTTTGAAGAGAATAGGAAATGGTCTTGCTATATAAAGATGCATTATATGTTGGCAAGGAAGAGAGATCCAATGTCAGAGTAATCAAAGAAATATCACACACAATGTTCCACAGAGCTATCTTTGTTCAGACATTATCCAGGGTCAGCCTCTACTTCCTGGATTGAGATGCTGGCTCATAGATAACACAATTGTAGAAATTCTGGTTCCTGTGCAGTTCTTTGCTTTGTCTCTACTCAAAGGGCCGCTGGTATTTAACTGGCTCATCTTCCCCAACAAGCACAGAGGCTGTTCGTCTACACAAGCAACAGTCCTTTCACACTGGCTCCAATTAACAGTCTAGGGGATGTCTTTTTTTTATTTTTATTGCTTAATGAACTTTTACAGGAGAGGGAAACTTGGGCATGATATACTTCAAAATGCTTGCTAGTCAATAATTAGGACAACCTTCTCTATGAGTAGTAACTAGCATTGGGCAGTCTGAGGCCTCACAGCTGAAGACCATAGGGCAAGTCCATGTGTTGACATTTGGTTGTCTCGTGCACAATTGCCGGTGCAAGCTCCAGTACACTACTTCCCAGTCCCCATGACAGCAGCCACATTCCAGCTTCCTCAGTACACAGTCCAATGAGTGACTGTGACTTACCCCCATCTTCCTTGATTACCGAACCTGGCCTTGAGGTTGTATAGTAAGTATCCCAATTTATCTCCACCTTGTTGGGATATAATCCTTCTGGCATTATCATTAACCCCGGTTCATTTCTTTCCTAGTACATACTTCATAACACTCCTAATGAATGGCTGTAATGCCAGCAAACATGTAGAGTGCCACTAGATGCCAACAATTACTTGCTTCTATTACATATGTTTTTCAATTGGTTTATTTTACTATGTATATTTGCCATGTCTATTTTTTATCTGTATTGCATGCTATGAGCAGCATATTTAGTGTAAGTCTGGTGACTACCTATCTATTTGATAAAAAATATCTTAAATGTATTCTAGATTGTAATAAATAAATCATGTATTGCAATTTCATTTTTATGCTGTTATTTTCTCCTAACATTGCATTCCCTCATTTTAAAGTCCCACAAACTCTTCTTTTTTACCTGATCCTGATTGATGTCACACGTGCACCACACACCACAATTACCACCATGCGCAAAAAAAACTCTCCCCTTTGGGGATAAACTCACCAGATGGCCAACATTTAAAGAACATTGGCATGTACTACTCCTTGATAAAAAGCTTAATACAGATCTTCCACCTGTTACTAACTTCATATACAGGAAAGCCCCCAGCTTTGGAGATAAGGTCATCAAAAAAGTACTGGATCCTCCCACCATACCTCCTTATTTTTGCATGTAGATGGTGTAAAGCTTGTAGGGAGGTTTCCAGACCGGTTACGGGCCTAGAAAACTTTATGTCAACTACAAACAATAAATATGTTGATATTAAGCAGTTTATCACTTGTAACACCACAGACGTGGTGTACGCTTTAGAATGTCCATGTGGTTTTATGTACATAGGACGCACAAAAAGGCCTTTACAAGTAAGAATAGCTGAGCATGTACATAACATAAAGATTGGATTCAAAGAACATAATGTCTCCTTACACTTTAACCGCTTCAGCTTTTACCCCCTTCCTGACTATAGCACTTTTTGTGATTCGGCACTGCGTCATTTAACTGACAATTGTGCGGTCGTGCGATGTTGCACCCAAACAAAATTAACATCCTTTTTTTCCCACAAATAGAGCTTTCTTTTGGTGGTATTTTATTGCCTCTGTGGTTTTTATTTTTTGCGCTATAAACAAAAAAGAGTGAAGATTTTGAAAAAAAGACATTATTTTTTACTTTTTTGCTATAATAAATTAAAACACAATCAGGATACTTCTGGTTTGAAATTTTGGAGTGTCAAGTGCCTTAAACCAGTGGTCATCAACCCTGTCCTCAGGGCCCACTAACAGGCCAGGTTTTATGTATTACCTTGGGGAGATGAAGACTAGAATACTGCAATCACTGAGCAGCAAATTATATCACCTGTGATGTATTTCAGTTATCTTGCAAACCTGGCCTGTTAGTGGGCCCTAAGGACAGGGTTGATGACCACTGCCTTAAACCATGTTGGAGGGGATCTAATATCATCAGGGACCTATCAAAATGTGAAACTCATTGGATTTTTCTTACAGACACTGTTTCATTCTAAAGGGCTAAACATTGAGTTAGACATCAATTGCTTTATCAGTGATGCCTAATATATGTATAGACACATTGGTTTTCACCACTGTTATATCTGACAGTTTCTATCTTAGGAGACTTATATTGGCTGTTTTAAAAATCACAGTATTCAATATGCCTTTTATTTATTATCTTTTATTTTACTTGAATGATTCATTCCATTCTCCCTCTCCTCCTTCTGCCGAAGGGTATGTCCTAAAAATAAGTCCAAAAATAAGCCTTCTTATGTTAAGCTTGCATATTAAGCATTTTTAGGATAAGCTTTCTTTTATAATAAGCTTTTTCAATTTTAATTTCAATTTAGAAACGTTTACATTTTCGTAATCTTCTCGATTGTCTCGTAAACTTATTTTTGTAATAATTTTTTTAATAATTTAGCCTTGTTAGCGATCAATTTTTTAAAAGTTTCTAATTCCATTTTTTAAACATGCAATAGTCTTTGATAGGATTATAGATAATACAGGACTATATCAGTGAGGTATTCATATATGTCTAAGCCCTTGTACACACGGTCAGAGAATCCGTCGGAATGTGTCCTATCGGACCGTGTTGTCGGATAATCCGACTGTGTGTGGTATGCATCGGACTGTTTCTGTCAGAATATCCGTCGGACCAAATTTTCCAACTTGCTGGAAATATTTTCCGACAAACTGGTCCGATAGGACATAGTCCGATCATGTGTAGAGAATCCTGATCGGACAAAGTGCCACGCATGCTCAGATCAAATTCCTACATCAAAGCTATTGGCTACTAGCCTGAACGTAGTTCCATCGTAATGAAATTACGTCATCACGTTCTGAAAGATCAGATTTTTCGACAACTTTGTCCGACCGTGTGTATGCAACAGTTTCGGACAAAATCCGACGGACAAAATCCGACGGATTTGGTTGTCGGAATCTCTGACCGTGTGTACAAGGGCTTAGATGTGTGTTCCCTAAAGAGTGACATTTTATTAATCCCATTGCTGTCTGTAATGGATGTATATTTTTTCACTAATACAATAAGGTGGCTTGTGTCCACCTCTCGATTGTGAGCACCATAGACCTCTCTCTCCCTGCATTCCCAATCATTGGGGGAGTTTTATGGGTGGATCGGTGGAGTGTACACAAACAATTAACAGGCCAAGGGGCCCTATTAAACTCAGGGAGTCACGTCGTGAGATCACGCCCTCCACTGAAGTCAGAAGTAACGAAATGCGTCAATTGCGTCAATTGCGTGATCTATGCGACAACCCGGAAGTCACGTTTGCGGGTCACGGGCAGTTGGAAATACCAGGAAGGGCATACAATGACTGTTGTTATAGGCATCTTCCTCCGCAGCATGACCGGCAACTGGTAACTGCGCTTTCAGTTCACTTTATATTTGCTCTTTGACATTTTTAGGCTAGTATGTATATCTTGTAAGGGCTTTAGCAACAATAAATGTTTTGTTTTAATTACGCTATGTGGATATTTTTATTCTTTCACATGATCGTATTATATTGAAGCCATGTATACCCAGTAAGAACCTTAGTAGAGCTGGTGGATATTCTTTTAAAGTGGCAACCAAAGATTATTAGAAAATGTTTGCCATCTGGTGAGTTTATCCCCAAAGGGGAGAGTTTTTTCCGCACATGGTGGTAATTGTGGTGTGTGGTGCACGTGTGACATCAATCAGGATCACCACAATAAGAATCACACTTCTTCAGAGAAATTGTTTCATCGTTTCATTGTTGTATGTGCTGAAATCATATAAAAGCTTGTCATAAGGGGACTGATTGACATGAGCGCTGCTATGACACTCTAAGGACACAAAACAATATGTGGGACTTTTTATTGTCATTATTCCATTTATGTTTTATTTGACAGAAGCTGCTGACATAAATACTGAATTTGCTGAGTTTGTTTTATTTAGGTTAAATCTAAACTGTATTCAGATAACATCAACTCCCTAAAAGGTTTTTTTTTTCTTTTGGTGCTGAGCTGTGCTATTGGGCCTTTTATAGCATTTTTGGTTTCATGTACGCATTAGTATTGTTCTGTGTTGGGTTCAGCTTTTATGTGAAACTTCGATACGCTGGTAACCCTACATCTATTTTTACAATGTGTTGGGAAACACAAGTCATGCACTCCCTCTCTCTAGAAAGGCATTACATGGAAATTTAATTAGGTTGTCTTAGAGCCATGTCACACTAGCAATCTTGTTGCTGATGAAAATTCCATAGTGACTGAATTGCTAAGAGACCACTTTTATTTCATATAGAACCTGCTGACTGCTCCAGCGATACATTGTTCTTGTACTCTTCCTCATTAGCGAGAAAGTTCCCGCAGTGATTCAGTGGTGGGAGAGAGCAATGCCCATTGGAAAATGTGTCATTTGGAGGTATGTGGTTGTGTGTTGCCAGTGGCAGATTGACCTGGCCCTAAACCTAATATGGCTAGTCTACTAGTCACAGTCAACACTTTACTTCTTCTACAACAGCAGATGCACCAGTAATGCAGAATCTTTTTTAGGGTTTAAATCTACTTTTTTAGGGCTTCATTTCAAGCTTTGTCCTATACAGGAAGAACAACTCCAGCCATGAGGAAATTTCATCCAAACGTGTATATGATTTTTTTTCCTTTTTCTGTGGTAAGCATTGACCCAAGTTAGTCGTTTCAAATTTTTATTGTTACAACATGTTGCAGTCCTTCTAAATCAGCCTTTCTCAATCATGTTTCCATTCTGTTGCTAAGGATTTCTTGAGCAGTGATGAATTAATCTACCATTCTACACAAACAGTCAATGTAAGGGGGGTTTCTATTCTGCACACCAATGCTTAGAAATGACACAGTAAACTTCAGTGTAAAGCTGGCTATGCACTGTTAGTTTTTTGATTGTTCAGCCCATGGGCTAAACACTATAGATTCCTCCATCCACACAAAAGAAATGGATTGAGGACCCCCTCCCCCCACGGGGACATCATTTTCTAAGAGGGGCATTGTGACGGAATCAACCAGCACCCAGTTTGGGTGCTTCCTTCAGTAAACAGCTTCCTCTGGACCCAGGAACCAGGTATTACTAAATACTACACCAGAGATAACTAGACGAAAACTCACACAGAATTTATATACTACACGAGATCAGGTGGCCTGATTATATTATCCTAACAATGCAGCTGTAAACAGGAATATCATTAGCACATCTAGAGAACAGCCAACATAAACAATATGCTTATTAAACAACTAGCCACCTAGGTGACTCAGTGACCACCCAGACATTGCTTTGATTAATCAGGGATCCCAGACTATACTCCTACATTGGAGTACATAGAACAGAGGTCAATGTCACCAGCTCTTTTAATAAAAATGTATAGTTCTGAATCAAACAAACCAGGAATAGTCTTTAGGGCAAATACAAGAAAACGGTCCCTCAAAAATGTAACAAAAAAGAGAAATATAGCAATAACAAATAATAGGGTGGATGTGGGAAGAAAAGGTCCCTGCATCCAATGTCTGTGACAGGCACCCGCTGCTGTTAGAGTACACTGATCAGTGGATGCCGCTGATTGGCTGTAGCTGCTGATCAATGGAAAATTTTGCAACATGTCCCTTTGATCCAATTCAATTGAACAATCAAATTCTGCCAAGTTATTTTAGGGTTCCTCCAGGGTAAAAAAAGTTGAGAAGGTTGCTTTAAATAATTAACCAAGGTTATATCTTTGCTAGATTTTCCTTCCTGTGGCCATAAAACATGTATGTGCCATTGCACCGAATTACAGCTTCTCTCTCCCATTGAGTTGTCATCTCTTGTTTTCTAAATGAACACTCCCTTTAAATATTGTATCTCCTATCTATATTGCAAGATCCCCATTGTACTTACAAAGACCACGTGTCTATTTATCTCTTATTGAACATGGCACTCTATCTCCACTGACCAAACAGGAAATGAATGAATCCTGTCACTACTCCAGCTTTTAAATGGGATTATGTTCGGCTACCGACAACGGAATACAAATCACATGGCCACAACAGAAGAAGTTGATCACAATTTGTCTATCTCCAGCCTGACATCCTCTAAAATCAACAGAGCAGTCAGATGTCAATCATTATTGACGGAAGACAGAGATATATTTTGCCGCTCACGGTAGATGCTGTTAGTATAATTACTTGGGGCATTGATTTTTGTCCATTAATGCTTGAAAGATTTATCCTCTAGAAAGTTACCTGTGTTCATAATTTCAGTTTATTTATAGGAATATGCCATGAGATGAGAGAAAAAGGCCTGTCATAGTCTTTATTTTGCCAATATTAAATTCTGATGTTGCATTATTTATGCTGAGGATTAACCTTGAAGTTCTCATTCCGTTGTCTTCAAGAGCACACTGATCCCTGTTTAAAGGATTTAACCCTACCTTTGGTGAAAGTGCTCCAGTTCTTTGCTTCCCTGTAGCTTACACCTTTTTTGAATCACTAAATATGACAAAACAAACTGTAAGGTCAACAGAACAATGCTGAGGTCTCACTGTATCAATGCTAACTTACTTTTTATAGATATAATTGGGTCAGGATTGACACTGGAATAGCAATTGTCTTTAAGATTCTTGATTGACTAAAAAACAGACAATTGTCTTAATTGTATAGTATAGTAAGAAGACTACTGCTAAAATTCAGTTCCCCTCTTCCCACAAAGAAAAATTTGAAGTGCAAACAAAGATAGGTAGAGCATCAAACATTTTTTTGGTAAGGCAGGTTTTATGCACATACTGTAATCTGTACGATCTTCAGGAAAAGTTGGGAACCAAATTTTGCTTCTACATATTCCAAAAATTCCATTTATATTTTTCAGGAAAATATTTAAACCAAATTATGTTTACAACATAAACCCCCAAAATGTGTTGCCTGCCAACCTTTGCTAAGGATAAAAGTAGATTATTGGCAACTATTTCTCCTACCAGTTCATCTTCTGGGGCTACATTTTTCCTATTTATGCTTTAGGTCCTATTTTAAATGATAGGAATAAAGTGTTACTAACCCACAACAGTAAATTCAGTGTCTATATGCAGTAAAGCATGCTTGTTATACTCACTGTGGAACCTAAGAGGTTAATCCTCTGCATTTGTTGGCTGTTTGATCCTGTCTTCTCTGATCCTCACCTTCTTCCAGTATCATCAACTCATCCCTGGATGTTATAGTGGCCAAGGGGACAAGCTGCACATGCTCAGTTTGGTATGTATTGCTTAAGAGTTTTTTTCCTTGGGAGGGTGCATGTGATCAGCACTGGGCCAATCAGCACTGTCTAGACAGAGGGTCAGTTTCCAGCAGTCTTATAGGACAGTGAGAGCAGAATGAAAACTCATCCTATAAGCTTTAACCAGACCCTGATACAAGTCACACAATTGATATATACTGCTGATGAGAAAAAGTATTTTGCATATTTAGCAGTTTATATTTACTAAAATTATTGCATATCCATGTTCTGTGTACTGTGGGAGACCAGGTATAGTGAGTGCAGGGTCCTGGTTGTAGTAACACTTTAAAAGTTAGGTGATCTGACAGCACCATTTCAGAACCTTAGATGTGAAGGAAATATATTCTCTTCAAGCCAATAATACATATTGCTTGGATTTTAGGGCTCTTCATTGCAGACTGAAATCTACTTCCATAGAAACTGGGACAGTCTTCTACAACTCTCTCAAAATAAAGGCGGTGCAAGTGCTACATGGGATGGAATGTTAGCAGTTACTGCATTATCATTCCAAATATTGTAATAAATATGTTACTTGGAAATATAGGAAGCCAAACATGTGAGCATCCTGTATAACTCTGTACAGAATACCTTCCATGGTTGCAATTATTAAAAAAAGTAATTGAATTTGTGGTCAGTTTACATTGATAACAAAATAACGTGGACAATTTAAATTTTTTACAAAAAAAGAGTTCTAAGCCCTTGTACACACGGTCGGAGATTCCGACGGAATGTGTCCGATCGGACCATTTTGCCGGCTATTCTGACTGTGTGTGGTCTCCATCGGACTGTTTCCGTTGGAGTATCCGACGGACCAAGTTTTCCAACTTGTTGGTAAAATTTTCCGACAAAATGCTCCGATCGGACATACTCCAGTCATGTGTAGAGTATTCCGATCGGACAAAGTGCCATGCATGCTCAGATCAAATTCCTACATCAAAGCTATTGGCTACTAGCCTGATGGTAGTCCTGTTGTAACGAAATAACGTCATCACGTTCTGAACGATTGGATTTTCCGACAACTTTGTCCGACCGTGTGTATGCAACAGTTTCGGACAAAATACGTCGGACATAATCCGACGGACAAAATCCAACGGATTTGGTTGTCGCAATCTCCGACCGCATGTACAAGGACTTATAGGTTAAGGAAAGTTGAGCACCTAAGAAGTCGGTGACTATGCTGTGACCTATAAATAGGCCCAAAACAAATTAGAGTATTGCAATCTGGAAGATCCCAGGGTTAGTCCTACTGCATAGGAGCAATGGCTTCACTGCTATGGTTACACAGCATTGAAGATGTCCAACAAATTTGAAACAGCTGTATTCAGTCTGGAACTACCATAATATTAGGTTGGTCAATGAACAGAAATGTATGATTTGCATGGCTCTGCCCTCTATCCCAGAATGAGGAATAAACCCCTTGTTTTTTTGATTTGTGATAGAGGTGACACATGTATTGACCTCCTCTTTTAACAAAGATCTACTATGATTCACACTGGTCCGGTAAAGGGTTTTTTATTTTTTTGTGGCCCGCCTCACCAGCCTATCAGTTTATGGCCAGGCAAATAAAGTATGGGCAGAGTGGAATAGGTTACTCTACTTACTGAAAAACTGAAAAAAAAAATGTCATCTTTAGATTTCCCAGAGGTTCTGAGCTGTTCCTTGGGCTATAAAGGTGGCTCACTCATTTTAGACATACCAAGGGTAATGTGCATGGATCTCTAGGTAAACTTTCAAGATATGTTAAACAAATTAGAACTTATCTTTCTTAAAGTGTTACTAAACCCAGGATCCTGCATTCACTATATCAACCTTTGTACTCAATGCACAGTGAATCCAGGTTCCACAGTGAATATAACAAGCATGCTTTACTGCATATACAGCCTGATTTTACTGTTGTGGGTTTAGTAACACTTCAATAGGTTGTCAAACAGCTCGGCTGAACAAGAGCAATCCATAGACTGCCCCATCCATGCTAATAGATAAACCTCCCACTGCCAGTTATTATATTCTGTCTGTAGGTGCCGATTGCCTGCATTTATTGTTCATCTGATTTTTTTTCTGCTTCCTTAACCACTTTCAGACCGGACCATTTTGCTGGTCAATGACCAGAGGTCTTTTTACAATTTGGCACTGCGCTGCTTTAACTGGTAATTGCGCGGTCATGCAATGGTTTACCCAAAAAAAATTTGCGTCCTTTTTTTCCCACAAATAGAGCTTTCTTTTAAAGGTATTTGACTGACTCTGCGATTTTTATTTTTTGCGATATAAACGTAAAAAGACCGCAAATTTTGAAAAAAAATGATATTTTCTATTTTTGTTATTAGAAAAATCCAATAAACTCAATTTTAGTCATACATTTAGGCCAAAATGTATTCAGCCACATGTCTTTGGTAAAAAAAAAGTCAATAACTGTATATTTATTGGTTTGCGCAAAAGTTGTCACATCTACAAACTAAGGTACGTTTTCTGGAATTTACGCAGCTTTTAGTTTATGACTGCCTATCTCATTTCTTGAGGTGCTAAAATGGCAGGGCAGTACAAAACCCCCCCAAATGACCCCATTTTGGAAAATAGATACCCTAAGGAAATTGATAAGAGGCATGTTGAGCCCATTGAATATTTTTTTTTTTTGCCTCAAGCGATTGAATAATGACAAAAAATAATATATTTTTTTTTTTTTACACAAAGTTGTCACTAAATGATATATTGCTCACACATGCCATCGTTATATGTGGAATTGTACCCCAAAATACATTCTGCTGCTTCTCCTGAGTACGGGGATACCACATGTGGTCGACTTTTTGGAAGCCTAGCCGCGTACGGGGCCCCGAAAGCCAAGCACCGCCTTCAGGATTTCTAAGGGCATACATTTGTAATTTCACTCCTCACTACCTATCACAGTTTTGAAGGCCATAAAATGCCAAGATGGCACAAAACCCCCACAAATGACCCCATTTTAGAAAGTAGACACCCCAAGCTATTTGCTGAGAGGCATGTTGAGTCCATGGAATATTTTATATTTGGCACAAGTTGCGGGAAAATTACAAACTTTTTTTTTTTTTTTTTTTCACAAAGTTGTCACTAAATGATATATTGCTCACACATGCTATGGGCATATGTGAAATGACACCCCAAAATAAGTTCTGCTGCTTCTCCTGAGTACGGGGATATCACATATGTGGGACTTTTTGGGAGCCTAGCCGCGTACGGAGCCCCAAAAACCAAGCCCCGCCTTCAAGCTTTCTAAGGGCGTAAATTTTTTACTTCACTCCTCACTACCTATTACAGTTTTGAAGGCCATAAAATGCCAAGATGGCACAAAACCCCCACAAATGACCCCATTTTAGAAAGTAGACACCCCAAGCTATTTGCTGAGAGACATGTTGAGTCCATGGAATATTTTATATTTGGCACACGTTGCGGGAAAATTACAAACTTTTATTTATTTTTATTTTTTTTCACAAAGTTGTCACTAAATGATATATTGCTCACACATGCTATGGGCATATGTGAAATGACACCCCAAAATAAGTTCTGCTGCTTCTCCTGAGTACGGGGATACCACATATGTGGGACTTTTTGGGAGCCTAGCCGCGTACGGGGCCCCGAAAACCAAGCACCGCCTCCTCACTACCTATTACAGTTTTGAAGGCCATAAAATGCCAAGATGGCACAACCCCCCCCCCCCCCCAAATGACCCCATTTTGGAAAGTAGACACCCCTAAATTTAGGGGTACACTAGTGAGACTCACAGGTAAAAAAGCACCTAGGCTGTCAGCGACTGTATCAAAACGCTACAAGAAAAACTGTTAGCGATCGCAGGGATCAGGCCTGACTCTGCAAATGCTGCCGTTATGTGTGTTGTGTTTTGTAAGTGACAGTGATCGATCGATACTGCACTTGGGTGGGCTGGTCTGGGCTTGGCAGAGGGGCTAAACGCAGGTGCTAGCAGGTATCTGGGCTGATCCCGCTAACAATGCGTTTTGGGAAACCTAAACTGCTGGCGACGCTAATATAGATCTGATCAGATACTATATTACTAAGGCAGGTGTATGCTTTGTGCGTGGGTGTTAGCGGTACTGGCACTAACCTGACGCTGCCTGGGGCGACGCAGACCTTATCTGACCCTCAAACTTATATCACCCGCCGGGTGATCAGAGGGTTAAACCTTTATTAGGTAATAAATGGCGGGTGCCCTGAAACTATAAAAAAATAACTAACCAACCAGCGTCACCTGTAACAGTTATATGGTGATCACTGGTGAAAGGGTTAACTAGGGGGCAATCAGGGGGCTTTATGCGGTAGTATATGGGGGTCCCTGGCGCTATAAAAAGCTGCGGTGAACCTAAATACCTACCTGCCTAACTAGCGTCACCTGTGACACTAATACAGCGATCAGAAAAACGATCGCTTATTAGGCTGGGTTCACACTGGAGCGATGCGGGAACGCCACGAATCCGCGGCGGGTTCCCGCATCGCATGCCTCCCGGCGGCAGTTCACACTGCCCTATGCGAACTGCTGGGAGTGTCAGTGAAATGTTAATGACACCCCCAGATCAGTTCGCATATCGCAGTGCGATCTGCAAACTCGGATCGCATGGTGTGAACACCCATGCGATCCGATTCTGCTGCGGACCAAAAAAAGGGTCCCCTGCGAACTTACGGCGGGTGCGGCGGGTGCGACGCGAATTTAGCCATACTATCTGTATGGCTGAACTCGAATCGCACAGAGATCGGATGTGATTTGCACTGCAGTGTGGTGCGAATCACATCCGTTCTCATAAACCGCTGCAATGTGAACCCAGCCTTAGTGACACTGGCGACGGGGGGTGATCACGGGGTTAAACCTTTATTGGGGGGGTTAGGGGGGTACCCTAGAGCTAAAGGGGGCTAACCCTAACTGCCCTAACAGTTATTACAGTCACAAATGACACCAATGCAAAAAAAAAAAAATGCAATTGGTGTCACTGTGACTGGGGGGGGCAGGGGTGATTGGGGGGGTGATCGGGGGGTGAAGGGGGGGTGAGAGTGTGCCTGGCATGTTCTACTGTGTAGTGTCGTGTTGGTGCAACTCACCGATCCTCTCTCCTCGGTGCCGGAACGAAAAATACCGACACGGAGGAGAGATTACATCACTTCCTCTGCCTGTGTTTACATTACAGGAGAGGAAGTGATGTCACGCTTCACTTCCATTCGTCAGGAGCGATCGAGAGGGGGTGGCCATGAATGAATGGCCGCCCCCTCATCCCGGATCGCTTCTGAACGAAAACCGACCGCCGCTGGCACCGGGGGGGGGCCCGATCGGGCCCCCCACCCGCGGGAAGGCAGGGACGTACAGGTACGCTCATATGCCTGCCCATGCCATTCTGTCGACGTATATCGTCGTGCGGTGGTCGGCAAGTGGTTCATTTCTCAGTTGAAGTCTTTTGACCTGGATGATGTTGATAGGGACACCCATGACTTGAATTTCAGGCAATTCACAGGAATTCTAGTCAAGTAAGGCCAATGTTGCTCTTTTTAATGTGACTTTTCTTTTCAATGTGGATATGCTGGCTCTGGATCACACTGATCACATGTATTTGTATTTCTATGCCTAGTAAAACCATAAAACCATTTCAGAATTTCAAAAGATACTCTTTCAGTGTGACATATTACCCAACTTTTTACCGCTGCTGATCCAATTTGCTCTTTCCTCTGGTTTACTTTGTTTTACAATTGTAGCCATCTCAGTTGGCTTTTAGACTTGTCTTCATTGTTAACAACTGCTGACTTCCCTTATGGATGCTCATTTAGTCTAACTGTTGTCTTTCTTTTGTTGATCCTGTCCTATATCCAGACCTTCGACTACATATTGAATTGGTCTTTACTCTTGTTTGTTTCTTCTTCATCTATCATCTTTCCTGTTCACTTTGCTGTCTCAATCCAGATCTGAGTGAATCCACCAAGCACTCTTGCTTAAAACAGCCTGTTCTACCTCCAGGGACATCCTAGTCTACAGCAGAATCACAAGAGGCTACCTTCCATCCCTCAGTTTTCCACTGAAGTATTTACTAACATGTCATATGTAAATTGCTGTCAAAAAATGCCATTCTGAAAATCAAATCATTCTGCTTTCTCTTATTTGGGTATTTGGAAAGAAGGATCTCCTCTATTCCAACAAAGCTCAACTGACAAATCAAAGGAAAAGAGTCCAGTGAGACTAGTACTCAACACACATTCAACATCGAATCTCCATATTTGGAGAATGTTCGTTATGGAAGATGAGAGATATCATGTTCAATTTTCTCCTGCTCGAAAAAAAAAAATCTTTAAGGCAATTAACAAAGCTTTACAAGTGCAACTGCATCTATTCCCAGCACAGGCAATTAGCATAACAGAAAGAAGTCTGCAGAATGAGTGATGTCTATCCAGAATCATGGCATTAACAAGCAGCCAAAATGAATGCTTGGGACCTGAAGGAAGGAGTTTGTTATTTTGTTTTTGTCAATTAGGAAATTAACTTGTTTTGTTAAGACCTTATTCTCAGGTTCACAGAGTAATTGTTTTGGCCTTTTTAAAATACAAACTTACAAAGATATAAACCAGTGACATATGTGCGGCTTGGAATCAGCTGAACGATAATGCTACCCCTGTGTGCCATTCCACTCAACGATTTCTGCACAGGAAACAGAATAATTTATCTTGCTTCCATAGGGGGATAGAGAATCTACAAATAGAAGCGATGAATGCAAAACTTTACAGCACCAAACAGCAATATAGGGCCAAGGGGCTAAACTGCTTCCATCATAGAGTCCCAAATACCAGTGTGGTGTGATCACAAACGTTATTTTTATTGTTCTGGATTATAGAACAATGTGGTTCAAATGTTGGAACCAGAGGATCATCAGGTAGGGTGGTCCATACTCATAATAGCAGTCTGGAAAGTCTGGAATTTGCCTAAAGGACCTAGACTAAAAATCAGTGGACACCTGAGTAATAAATCTTGATTAGCATGTTGGACATCTAATTTCAAAATCATGGATACTAATATGCTGGCGGCCCCCTTTGCATCTATAGCAGCCTCCACTCTTCTGGGAATTCTTTGCACATTTGGGAGTATGTCATTCAGCCAAAAGAGCATTTGTTAGGTCAGGTATTGATGCTGGATGAGACGATCTGGATCATAATTGGTGTCCAAAGTAATCTTGAAGATATTCAATAGGGTTGAGGTCAGGCCTACTATAAATGGGTGCTGCAATTTATATGGTAAAAATTAAACTTCGATAGCTTTATTGCTTCACTGATAACATATACTGAAATGTTATTTTATTGTAAGGTCTCTATATCTAAAACTGACATCATAACCAGTTGTTTAACCAAAATCTCAACAGAATTGTGACCTGTTACCTATTATACAACAATCCCACCTATGTGCCATATGTTTTTACGTAACCCTACTCTTGATCACTGCCACTTTAAATATCATAAAATGTCTCATTGCATTCACCAATTCAAATCAGGTAAAGCGACACTATAATACTCTATCAAGTGTACCCATCATCAAATGGAAAAAATTGTGACGAAACGTGTCAGTATGTGACTGTATGGCAACCAGAAGTGACAAATCACGCCCAACCAATCTGGGAGAGAGGAACCGGTGGTTGGGTGAGACACAACTTGGTTTGCTTCCTCACTACTGAATACTGCTCATTGACACTGATGATGTGATTGTATTACCATTTGCATTAGTCTTTATCTGTAAGCCCTTGAACACATGGTCGGACATTCCGACAACCAAATCCGTTGGATAAATTCCGACGGATTTAGTCCGGAAGAGGTCCGGAAGTGGTGTCGCATACACACGGTCGGACTAAGTTGTCTGAAGTTCCGGTTGACAAGAACGCGGTGACGTAAGCCACGTACGACGGTACTAGAAAAAGGAAGTTCAACACCACGTCCGGCACCCTTTGGGCTCCTTCTGCTGATCTCGTGTTTATCGCGTGTTAGTAGAAGTTTGGTGAGAGACGATTCGCGCTTTTCATATTTGTGCTTCAGTTCGTTACTGCTCTTCAGTTTGTGCTTGCCCATGCGTATCTGATTATCAGTGCGTGTAGTCAGTAAGCATTTGTTTCTCATTGTAAACTATATCTTGGTATAGTATGCTTAGATTTGCATTGCTTATTGTCTGCTTGCTTCTGCTTTTCAGGTCGTTCTTTCGGGCATTGCTGTTTATCGGTGCTTTCTGATAAGGGGACCTTATACTTTAGGCTTTAAATACTCATTTCCCAAAATGTTATACTGATCTTGGCCAAAAATGTTGGTGTCTAATCTGCTTGCAATGTTGATGTGCCAAATTACTACTTTTTTTCTTGTTTCACTACACAGTTTCCTTCAACGCCACAGGAATGGCAGACTGTGGCCTCCCACTTTGCCAGCCATTGGGACTTTCCCAATTGTGGAGGTGCAATTGATGGGAAACACGTCTGCATCATCTCACCCCCCAACTCGGGGTCCTACTATTATAATTACAAGGGGTTTAATAGTATAGTGATGTTGGTGGTGGTGTCAGTGACCTATGACTTCCTGTATGTGGACGTGGGACGAAATGGCCAGATGTCGGATGGTGGAGTGTTCTCACGGATGGAATTCTACTGGCGTCTCCATTGTGGCAGCCTGGGCTTGCCACCCCAGAGGAGAATGTAGAAGGACTCCCGTTTGTATTCGTCGCGGATGAGGCGTTTGACCTGGCAAACCACCTGATGCGGTCTTTCCCGATGAGGACCCTCACCCCGGATCAGAGGATCTTTAATTTCCGGGTGGCCAGAGCCAGAAGAGTCGGTGAGAACACTTTTGAATACTGGCCAGCCGGTTCCGCCTATTTTTGACGCCAATCCACATGGCGGAATATAAACTCAATCACATAGTGCTTGCCTGCTGTGTTCTGCACAATTTCTTGAAAAGACATTTAGCAAACTATGTGGTCTCAGTTGGCCCAGATGAAGACTTGCCTGAAAATGACAATCTCATGGTCCTTGAAGCTGCTCGTCCTGGCTTGCCACCCCAAAGCGCCCACGAGGTCAGAAACCAATACATGGAGTACTTTGTGGGTAGGGGGGCCATTGATATGCCAGACAATGTCTGAGAGGCATTTTTTTAATAAATTTTTCTTTGAAACTACAATAATCTTTGTTTTCATTTACTGCTTGGCTTGGTTTTAGGTGTTTCATAGGTATTTTTGCTTTTTTTTGTTGGGCCTTTTTCTACAACAGTGAAAAGCCAAGTTCTGAGTGAGATGAGGTGACAGTCTCTTCTTCAGATAATCTTATTATGTTGTGGGTCTGCTACACACACACCTTGTTTTTGTTGCTAATGTATGTAGTGCATTACTGACAAAAATATTGCTAATTTTCAGCACCATGGCAGAAATATGTGGTCATGAAAATGGCGTGATTGGGGAAATTTACACATCACTGTGGGTGTTATTTACTAAAGGTGCATCCACTATGCACTACAAGTGCACTGCAAAAGTGCACCTGAAACTGCACTTGGAGTGCAAAGTGGATTTGCCTTTAGTAAATAACACCCATTGCTACAGAAAACAACAACTTTACTCCAAATACTGCTTTTGCGCATTGAAAAAGGAAGCCACACATTGTTGATAATTTCACTTTTTAATCAATGCACATTCACATGTGCCTTTAGAAAAGGGTTTTACAACAAACCAACATATTGGGTGTATCGAAAACATTATTTTCGGTAACTTTTTTGTAACTTGGCATTTTTGTGTAAACATGCATGTAACAAAGCATAACATAGAGAACACAGAAACTTACAAAGTTTAACTTTGAAAAGTGAAGACAATATCAAACATGAGTATGTACAAACTGGGCTGATATTGCCTTCATCACATGGGGTGTCACCCCTGGAAAAGCCAAATTTGGAAGATGCACACAGTGTGTCAACATGTGCTATTTCCCATCATGGGGTATCAATGTACATGTTTTGGGGGTGCAACCCCTTCATCTGAGCCACTTTCCACAAAACACGTACATTGATCCCCATGATGGGAGATAGCACATGTTGACAC